>NC_138985.1:41742504-42342504 GCF_964341445.2 Mesoplodon mirus | reverse complement strand
CAATCCATATCAATCACACAGTTTAATCTCCTAGTTAATTGTACATGTGGTTTTTCCTAAAGAAAAACAGAAGAGCTATGGACAAATAGTTCAGGTCATATGCTGTCAACCAGGGAAAATAGGAGAATGTAATTATTTTCTGCTCTCAGCATCACCAGCCACTTACGCTTCAAACCATATTTTTGAGGCATTCACTATAGGCAATTTCACAAATTATACATTTCTACAGATGCAGCTTTTGTTTGTTTGGTTGGTTGGTTGGTTAGTTGATTGGTTAGCTATTCTACGTTTTACTCAGTAGCAGGAAAAAAACATCAAAAAGCAGGCTGTCAGGGCCAAGTGAAAGCTTGGAAGAACAACATCTCTATAATTCTGCAAGACTGTTCCCAAGAGATTCCACCACATCCTTGGGGAAGTCTGAAAGCAAAACTTTTCCTCAAAAGGTTTTAATATTCTGGCCTCCAGACTTACTCTGGACTGGGAAGTCCCTAAGTATTTTTAAATGAAATTTAAAAGAATTGTAGAAATATTTCAAAATTTTTTTTAATATTCTAAATGAAAAGGCAATTTAATTCTGACCCCTGGAAACCAGATATATTTTCTCTTTTCCAGGTTCATTTTACAGTCATTTCTATAATACACTCAACAGCCATTTATTTTCTCTTCTGAATTTTTACCTGATTTAAATTCTTAAGAAAATTATATTCTTGCACACACTGACTAATTTTCTCAGTTATCACTGGTAACAGTAAATATTTATAAAGACCAGCTGGGTAAGCTGCATGAACTAAATAAATATATTCTTGACAAAATACAGCTCAAGAGCTATGTTTAATTTGAGAGGCTAAATGGTATATTTAAGTGAATATTAATGTGTGTGTTTATTTGTTGGTTTAGTTTCTATTAATGTAAATTCACAGAATTGAGGAAAACAACCCAATTCACAGCTTTGTGTAATTTATGAAGAGCTATGTACTAAATATATTCCCTTTTCAATAATATGAGATCTGGCACATTTTTCAATCTATAAAAATAGAAAAATATAGGATAATAATTTAGAACAATTTCTAAATGGATGAGAAAATGAGATTGTTCAAATTTAAATACAATCTGAGAGACCAGTTCACCATATCAATTAGAACATCTTTGTTTATACAGATTTGATGTTTCCAACCACTGTATTTTTAAATGTACAATCAAATTCATGAACTTTACACCCCAAATACTGTTTACAAAGGCCCAAATTTTTTTCCATGATTTTATCTTACAAATATTGATCTACATTAAACGTTATTTTAAAAGTTACATATTTCTATTTGTAGGTTAGAGTGCTTATTAAATATTTCATTTAATCTCTCTACTACACTAATAACATTCTTGAATACAGCTTACTACATTAAAGAAAAAAGCCATTCTAGTTCAATGGGAATATCACCTAGAGAACTGAATATCTATAATAGAACATTCAACATTCAAGTGAGGTGATCAGAATGTTAAATTTCAAATAGATTGATATAATATCAAATTTTCCTTTATCAACCTAGAGATACTGGCACACAATATTTTTCTACCTCCCTGAAAAGTTCAGGAAACAAATAAAGCAATGTCATATTAGTATTTAAAATGATAACATCAAGGAAATAGTGATGATGACCTATATGTTGCTCCCCTTTTTTTTAGCTCTCCTTGAAGACACAGAAAAACCAATTTGTTATAACTCCCAGATTAGACTGGACACTGGTGTCCATTAATACAGCATAAAATAAGGGATAGGATGAGTTAAGAATAGATTGTATTTAAATGTCAGCTTCCACCTAACTTGCAGAACACTGATGTCTTCTTGGCTTCTGAGATCATCCTAACAAAGTAAATATGAGAGCACTAATACGAGGAAATATTCCTGCCAGACAGTCTAAAAACATGAGGAGACAAGCCCATGACAGCCATTAAAATAAGCCTTCATTCTCTACATAAGACTTACATAAGGCAAACATTTTCATCTACTAATTGTTTATATGCCATCCAGTGTACTTCTGGACTATCTTTTATCATCAATTTTTTGGCCTGATGAAACAAATTAACTTTAGTACCAGATTTCTTTAATTTTTATTGAAATTATATACACATATATTATATATTCTTTTTTTACACTCTCTTCCATTATACGTTATTACAAGATATTGAGTATAGTTCCCTGCGATGTACAGTAGGTCTTTGTTGGCTATCTATTTTATATATATTAGTGTGTATATTTTAATCCCAAACTCGTAATTTATCCCTCCCTTCCTCCCCTTTGATAGTCATGTTTGTTTTCTATGTCTGTGAGTCTGTTTTGTAAGAAAGTTCACTTGTATCATTTTCTTAAGATTCTGCATATAAGTGATATCATATGATATTTGGCTTTCTCTGCCTGACTTACTTCACTTAGTATGATAATCTCTAGGTCCATCCATGTTGCTGCAAGTGGCATTATTTCATTCTTTTTTATGGCTGAGTGATATTCCATTGTATATATATATATATATATATATACCACATCCTCTTTATCTTGTCGTCTGTCGACGGACACTTAGGTTGCTTTCATGTCTTGGCTATTGTAAACAGGGCTGCTATGAATACTGGGGTGCGTGTATCTTTTCAAATTTTCTCTGGATATATGTCCAGGAGTGGGATTGCAGGACCATATGGTAGCTCTATTTTTAGTTTTTTAAGGAACCTCCATACTGTTCTCCATAGTAGCTGTACCAATTTACATTTCCATCAACAGTGTAGGAGGATTCCTTTTCCTCCACACCCTCTCTAGCATTTATTATTTGTAGATTTTTAATGATGGCCATTCTGACTGGTGTGAGGTGATACCTCATTGTAGTTTTGATTTGTATTTCTCTAATAATTAGCAATACTGAGCATCTTTATGTGTGTCTATTAGCCATGTGCATGTCTTCTTTGGAGAAGTGTCTTTTCAGATCTTCTGCCCATTTTTTGATTGGGCTGGGTTTTTTGTATTTTGTATTTTGTTTTTGTTTTTTTGTTTTTGTTCTTTGATATTGAACTGTATGAGCTGTTTGTAGATTTTGGAGATTAATCCCTTGTCAGTCACATTGCTTGCAAATATTTTCTCCCATTCTATAGGTTGTCTTTTTGTTTTCTTTATGGTTTCCTTTGCTGTTCAAAAGCTTTCAAGTTTAATTAGTTCCCATTTATTTTTGTTTTTATTTCCATTACTCTAGGAGATGGATCCAAAAAGATATTGCTGCAATTTATGTCAAAGAGTGTTCTGTTTTCCTCTAGGAGTTTCAGAGTATCTGGTCTTAACATTTAGGTCTTTAATCCATTTTTACTTTATTTTTGTGTATGGTGTTAGCGAATGTTCTAATTTCATTCTTTTACATGTAGCTATCCAGTTTTCCCAGCACCACTTATTGAAGATACTGTCTTTTCTCCATTGTATATTCTTGTCTCCTTTGCCATAGATTAATTGACCATATCTGCGTGGGTTTATTTCTGGACTTCCTATCCTGTTCCATTGATCTATATTTCTGTTTTTGTACCAGTACCATACTGTTTTGATGACTGTAGCTTTGTAGCATAGTCTGAAATCAGGGAGCCTGATTCCTCCAGCTCCGTTTTTGTTTCTCAAGATTGCTTTGGCCATTTGGCGACTTTAGTGTTTCCATACAAATTTAAAACTTTTTAATTCTAGTCTGTGAAAAATGCCATTGGCAACTTGATAGGAATTGCATAGAATCTGTGAACTGCTTTGGGTAGTATAGTCATTTTCACAATATTGATTCTTCCAGTCCAAGAGTACAGTATATCTTTTGTTTGTGTCATCTTTGATTTCTTTCAAAAGAGTCTTATAGTTCTCAGAGTACAGGTCTTTTGCCTCCTTAGGTAGGTTTGTTCCTAGGTATTTTATTCTTTTTGATATAATGGTAAATGGGACTGTTTCTTAATTTCTCTTTCTGTCCTTTCATTGTTAGTGTATAGAAATACAACAGATTTCTGTGTATTAATTTTATCCTGCAACTGTACCAAATTCACTGATGAGTTCTAGTAGTTTTCTGGTAGCATCTTTAGGATTTTCTATGTATAGTAAGTATCATGTCATCTGCAAACAGTGACAATTTTACTTCTTTTCCAATTTAGATTCCTTTTAGTTCTTTTTCTTCTCTGACTACTCTGGCTAGGACTTCCAAAACTATGTTGAATAAAAGTGGCAAGAGTGGACATCCTTTTCTTATTCCTGATCTTAGAGGAAATGCTTTCAGCTTTTCACCAGTGAGTATGATGTTAGCTGTGGGTTTGTCATATATCATGTTGAAGAACACCGAGATAAAAATATGGAGCCACATAGAGTACATAAAAGGTCAAAGAAAAATACTTTTATATGTTTTTTGTCATTTCTTACTTTCTTGAGTGAGAAGTTGATTGCATTTTATAACTGATTTCTATGCCTCTATTTCTCCATTAAAATATTACCAAGTCATCAGTGATTCTACCTGTGGGCAGAAAACCTCTCCTGCCAACACTCCTATCTAATCTTATAATGAAAAAAGTTACATGTTTACATATAAGAGCTGACATGCTGTGTTTGATGGTTGGCAGGAATTGGAAAGGAAACACATTATCCAACAAACACAGTACTAAGAAAACAGCCTCCTTTTGCAAGATTTATCCCTAATTCTTTTGGGGTTAGAGAGCAAAATGTGATAAGAAGGATTATTGCTTCTAACACCAGTTGTATTCCACTTGTCTCTCTGTAAAAGCTCTCCTGTTATCTCAGCAATCATTTTGATGTGGCTGACTCTAGCCCAACTCCCGCCCTGCCCTCCAGACCAACATTTCAGCTTTTCAACCTAACAGTTGACACTTCCAACTGGATGTTCAGCTAACACCTCTGGCTCCAAAATGTTCAAAATGGAGCCTCTCGGGCTTCCCTGGTGGCACAGTGGTTGGGAGTCCGCCTGCCGATGCAGGGGACACGGGTTCGTGCCCCGGTCCGCGAAGATCCCACATGCCGCAGAGTGGCTGGGCCTGTGAGCCATGGCCGCTGAGCCTGCGCGTCAGGAGCCTGTGCTCCGCAACGGGAGAGGCCACAGCAGTGAGAGGCCCGCGTACTGCAAAAAAAAAAAAAAAAAAAAAGGAGCCTCTCATCTCTGCCCTCCATCTACTTCCCTTTCCCCTATCTTAAGAAACCTCCTTTCTCACTTTTCTGTTTCCTATTTGCTACCACTATCTGTCACCTGTCTTTGAAGTCATGTATGGGTCCTTCTTCCATCTAGATGCTACATCAGCCTGTCTTTACCAAGCTAAGTTCCTATTTTTGTGTCTACTATTGTCAAAGCCCTCAGTCTCTCCTTGAAGCAATTGGTCCTATATTCTGCTATAAGATATGTCTCCCTACAGCACAGCTGTCCCAGGCTACCACTAGCCCATCTGGTGCTTTTGTACAAATCAGAAAAGACACCACATCTTCAACACACTTGACTTATCTGTCAGGAAACCTGTCATAACATATTTACAATGACTGGTCATAATAAATATAGAAATATACAGAGTTATCTTGTGAATGGCACCCTCTAAGATTTTCAGTGGACAATCTGCACACAACACTGGGCAGCCCTATGACCGTACCATCCCTCAACTCTACACATTTTAACAACCTCATCACCTGTGAAAATAAATGTACACCTGTCAGCCTAGTACAGGAAATTCACCACGCTTGGTGTCAGCCTGAATCTCCTGTATTATTTCCTATTTCTCACCTCCTTACATACCTATGCTCCACTCTAGCTGGCACACTTTCTCAGAACTGACTCACACCTGCTTATCATCTTGCTTTTAATCCTTTGTCTCCCTGGTATGCCCTCTCTCCCTCTTTTCACCTATAAATATCCCATCTATTTTTCAAATGTCATTTCTTCCACGAAGCTGTATATTTTCCCAACCCCAAATAGAAGTGAGCATTCTCTCCTTTGAATCTCGCTGAACTTTGTTTATATCTCAGTTACAATATGTGTCATATACTGCCTTTTATTAGAGTTACTGGCTCATTTGATTGATTCTGTACTAGATGGTAAACGTCTTGAAGTTCTGGATACTATGTTCGATTTTATGTCTTCTTCAGGGTCAAATCGAGGATTTCATGCAGAAGAATTTTTTTTAATTTGTTTAATTGAACTAAATTAGTAAGCCTCACTCCCAATAAATATGCATTAGATTTTTGTGGGTAAAAAGTCTTCCTTATTCCTTAGGAACATTATCAATAAGGAATTTTTTTTTATTTAATTGCCAAAAATTTAGAATAGATAATAATGGTTTTAGTCTCCTTATCTACATCATATTCCATTTACTTCACTTCTCCATTAGCTGGATAACAGTCCATTGCTATAAGATATATAACCCATAAGTCATATGCTTACTATTTTATTTTGTTCAACCAAGCAGTGTTAAATGATTCCTTTTTTGTCTTTGTCTTATAAAGTTAGCCTATCACTGATTGTATAGGTCTCATTCCTCCAACATCTTCAGTGTAAATACATAAGAAAAGTCTTTCAAAGAGAGTGGGTGACGAGGTATTTTCTTATTCAAAAAGGAGCAGATCCAGCTCACAAATAATTATGGGACAGGAAGCATCTTTAATCCTCCACCTGCTGTGACTACTGTGTCACTGTGAATTTTAAAGAGCTCAAGATCTCAACTGAATTGAGAACTATTCATTCATTTTATCATTTTGTTGTTAAAGCTATACAGAGACAGTGCTAATGAGACATCATTATTATTTGATTCAATTCGGATAACATAAGTATGTGATAAGTACATGATTTTTAAAGACTATGTCTCTCAGGCCCAAGGAACCCTAAGCATGTGTTAGAAACTGGGCCCTGGATGTCCATTAAAAATTGTGATGATCAATGACACACAGATACAAATGCAAGCAAGACTGACAATATTTATAATTTAAAATCATTTTAAAGTCCCTGCTATGCCATACTTCTTTCATTGACTGACGCCAGCAACCAAATACAGACACTTGCATTCAATTGCCCTCTGAGATGAGAACAAAGAAAAGTTTCACTTGCCCTGATAAACTCATTTTCTACCTGTTTATCAACTTGAGGATACATTTTCTTTTTTTGTTTTGTCTCTTAGAAAGATCAGAATTACCTGAGATTAAACTCTTACTTTCTAGGTCCAAAAATACATATGAATGCTGGCGTTAAGGAACTCCAAGGGTGGTAATTTTCAATCACAGGGACTTGAAGTTCACCTGTTTACCATTCCCACTCATATCTGAAATTCCTCTACAGCTTCTCTAACATGTGGTCATCTAATCTCCACTTAAATGTGTCTAGTATTAGGAAGCTCACTGTTACACAAAGACTCCTTTTCCCTGAATTAATTCAAACTTCAGAAAGTCCTTCCTAATGATGTACTGAAATCTACCCTTTTGTTTAACTTCCCTTTCATTCCTATTTCTACTATTTCTACCCTCCAGAGCTACAAATTTTTTTAACTCCCATTTAAATCATGTTCCTCCTTTGAATATTTAATTAAAACTGCATTGCCCGTCCTTAGATTTTAATCCTAGCTCTGCTACTTACCAGCTTTATTTGTCTTTATATGTCTTTAAAGACACTAAAGACCCTGGAAAGTTTACTCAATATCTTTAATCCTCAGTGTTTTCCTCTATAACAGGGAGATGAAAATTGGATCCATCTCATATGGTTTATCTTAAGGATGTCATGAGAGAAACACTTATAGAAGTACTTAGCGCATTTTCAGTACCCCCTTTGATTATTGCAAACACCTCCTGTTTTTATACGGGAAGCCCTCTTTCTCTCAGTCCATCGCCATCCCTCCATTTTTGTTTTTGTTGAAATTGCTCCTTCACAATGCTTTTTCCACCTGCCCGACAAACAGAGAAAATGGCAGGGATGTTGCTATGATGTCACACAATTCTAGTGACTCCTAGTAATACACTCAAGTCTCATTTGTTCCTTTGAGGTGTACCTTCTCTGTAGGCTGGAGCTCAGCACAATGTTAAAGAAGGTCACAATGCTGATTAGCATTGACCACTCCCCTCTTGGAATTTCCACTCAAGTCTCCTCATCCCAGCCATTAATGCCCCCTCAGAGCTACAGAATCTAGACTGTCACAGATATTCTTTCTCCTCCAGCTTCTCTGAGGCCCCAACAGAGAAAAAGTTAAGTAAACTCATATGCTCCATGTTCTTTTTTGTCAGGGCCCTTGCACTGGCCAGCTAATCTAACAAATTTTGCTATCGAGCTAATGAGAACTAATGGTTTAATATTTTGCCTTTCCAAGTAACAAAAAAAAATGCTATATTTTAGACCAACAACAGAAACTTGACCTGACTTTAAGTCTTGGAGAACACTTGATTTTATCCTGTAAGTATCTTAACAACTATGCTTATAAGTTTATTCTTCTTAGTACTTTAAATTTACCTTAATTTAATGTTCTCTGTGTGTGTGTATGCAGGGCATCACAGATCCCCATATCTGTTAATAAGAAGTGGTAACTTCCTTAGAACACCAACGACGGCAATCTGAGGCAATGGTCAGAGATGGTTTTCTCAGTAAGAAATCTTGAGAATTTTTGTTCACACCATATATTGCTTAGTCTAATCCTAAAACAAATTAATTCTGATCCCATGCTATGAACATACTTATACATAAAGAGATATTTCACAACTGCTGCTGTTGCTTTTTGGAGGTGAATGTTCACTGTCAACATATGATTACCTAAAGATTAAGAAATTAACCTAAAAAGAGAAAGGAAGAGATGAATGTCAAATGCCCTAAAGCTAGAAGTAGTGAGCCTCTCTTTCCTCAATATTTTCCAATGCTTTCTTAATGCCAGACTTCAAAATGAATCATCCAAGAAACTGAAAAGATACTTATCATCAAACAGACTCTTAACAAAAGTCAACAAAAGCACAACTTACTGGCATATTTTATGTATCTCCAAAACAGGAAGGGACTGAAATTCCTCTAAAAGTTAGACTATTCTTTGAACAGCATCCCCTCAACCTTTTCCATTTAGAAGTTGTCCATGCTAAATATAAGGTCACTCTTCGAAGTAATTTACAGTAATATGTTCAAATCGAGTTTGCTCACATTAGTGGCTGGCTTTTCTGAGAAACATCTTCTATTGGCTTGTTTTCTATTTTGAGGGAAGTGGTAAATTTAAGAAGCCTGTCTTAGGGGACTTCCCTGGTGGTGCAGTGGTCAACAATCTGCCTGCCAATGCAGAGGACATGCGTTCGAGTCCTGCTCTGGGAAGATCCCACATGCTGCGGAGCAGCTAAGCCCATGCGCCACAACTACTGAGCCTGTGCTCTGGCGCCTGCGAGCCACAACTACTGAGCCCACAGGCCTAGAGCCTGTGCTCCGCAGCGGGAGAAGCCACCACAATGAGAAGCCTGCGCACCACAAGGAAGAGTAGCCCCTGCTCGCCACAACTAGAGAAAGCCCGTGCGCAGCAACAAAGACCCAAAGCAGCCAAAAAAAAAAAAAAAAAAGCCTATCTTCGAGAAATTTAAATGGAAATAAAATAAGAAAACCAATCAGTGACTTGAAGGGTTGTTTCAGCTATTAAACAAGACACTTTGGGTCTTCTGTGCCACTCACCATAAAGAAACCATTTGTGTTGATCAGGTTGATTAAGTTGATAAAGACTAAGGCATCAGTAAAGTTCATCTTTTGTTTTCACATTCAAAATTCTCATTTGTAAAACAAGGAGGAACATGATTATTACTCCACAAAAAATTGTAGAAACGACACAGACATGTCATGAACAAAAGACATTAAAGAGACCTTTTCTATGGAAATTGGATGGGGGTGTGGGTGGAAGACGTGAGCCCATAGGAATATTTACCTGGGGTCAACCAGTTAACCAGTTAACTGGGCTTGCAATCTGATGTCAGAGATGTTTCTTAAAATAATCAAAGAATAAAATACTTAAGTATCTCACATTCTTAAATACTTTAATTTCTAAGGAGATTAAACCACATTTTGAGTCAATATTCTACACAACCTAGATGTGCCATTGTTTTCAAGAATATGACAATTTCCTAATGTAACCGAAAGTGGGGTCTGGCTGCTCGCCGCCCAAAAGCCAATAAAGAGGCCAGGTTGGCGGAAAGGAAAGTTTGCTTTATCTTGGATGACAGCAACCAGTTGCAGGGGGAGGGTGGACATCTGTCCAAAAGCCGACTCCCATGCCCTGACAATTAGGGGGCAAGAGTTTTATAGACAGAGGGAGGGGGCTACATGCAGAAACAATACAATCAGCTCTGCAGTCATCTGGAAATTGGTCATCAGTGGTCTGACCAGCATCATCTTGATTGTTTTAGGTACAGTTAATCTTCAGTTCCAGGGTCATTTGTTTCCATTCCTTTGAGGCCACTTCTCGGAACTGTGGCAGCTTATGTCATGGCTACAGCCTGGTCATCATGTAGTTAACTTCTTCCACCTGGTGGGGGTTTCATTATCTATAAGACAGCTCACAAGATATGGCTCAGAATACTATCTATACCCCTTAAGGAAGAACTAAAGGTCCTTGACTATGCTTAATGACTAAACTATTATTATTTGGTCTCCTTTGACTGTTTTCCTTTGCTTCTGCATTTTCTCACTTCTCTGATTAAACTTATTTTTGGCTAAAGTTTTTCCACAGACAAAAGGCAGGCTGAGGACATGGGGCAGCAAGGACCATAGGGCCCTGCTCCATTTCACTAACACATGTGTTATCTTACTCTTTAGAAGCCCCTCTTGACCTCAAGGTTCCCTTCCCTTTCCCCTTTAGAACATGTATCAGGGGACTTTGCACAGTTATACACCACCTTAGGTCAGACCCAAGCTGCTGAGACCTTAAATCTGATAAGGGATTACACAATGGCAGTAACTTATTCTGCAGCACATCTTCTTATCCCTGACAAGTAAAGTATTGGAAAAATCCTTAGGGAGTCGGCAGTCTTTGAGTGTCATATCAACTATGCCACCTATGAGCAGTTTGACTTTGGGGAAATTACTATACTTCATACAACTTCAGCTTTTTTGGGGGTTTTTTTTTGGCTGCTTTGGGTCTTTGTTGCTGCATGCGAGCTTTCTCTAGTTGCAGTGAGTGGGGGCTACTCTTTGTTGTGGTGCGTGGGCTTCTCATTGTGGTGGTTTCTCTTGTTGTGGAGCAGAGGCTCTAGGCATATGGGCTTCAGTAGTTGTGGCATGCGGGCTCAGTAGTTGTGGCTCACGGGCTCTAGAGCGCAGGCTCAGTAGTTGAGGTGCATGGGCTTAGTTGCTCCGCAGCATGTGGGATCTTCCCGGACCAGGGCTCAAACCCGTGTCCCCTGCATTGGCAGGTGGATTCTTAACCACTGCGCCACCAGGGAAGTTTCAACTTCAGCTTTTTGAGTGTTTAATGAGAATAATACTTTGCTCATTTGCTCATTCAGGAAGTATTGGGGTCTACTAAGGCCAGACATGATCTTCAAAGCTGGAGACACCTCTTGAAACCAGACCCCACCTCTCACCTTGAGAAGTTTATGATTTAAAAGAGGATGCAGAGGACTTCCCTGGTGGTGCAGTGGTTAAGAATCTGCCTGCCAATACAGAGGACACAGGTTCGATCCCTGGTCTGGGAAGATCCCACATGCCGTGGAGCAACTAAGCCCATGCGCCACAACTACTGAGGCTGCACTCTAGAGCCCACAAGCCACAACTACTGAGCCTGCACTCTAGAGCCCACAAGCCACAACTACTGAGCCTGCATGACGCAACTACTCAGCCCACGCACCACAACTACTGAAGCCTGCACACCCTAGAGCCTGCTCACCGCAACTACTGAGCCCACGTACCACAACTACCAAAGCCCGCGTGCTCTAGGGCCCACATGCCGCAACTACTGAGCCTGCGCTCTAGAGCCCATGTGCCACAGCTACTGAGCCCGCATGCCGCAACTACTGAAGCCCCCACGCCTAGAGCCCGTGCTCCGCAATGAGAAGCCACCGCAATAAGAAGCCCATGCACCACAACAAAAAAAGAGTAGCCCCCGCTTGACATAACCAAAGAAAGCCCGCACACAGCAACAAAAACCCAACGCAGCCAAAAGTAAGAAAAAATAAAATAAAATAAAAATAAAAAATAAATATAACATTTTAAATAATTTATAATAAATATTACTAGTAGAAATAATCAATATAAATATTCTATTCACGGTAAAATGTTTTATAGATTAAAAACTGACTAAAGCATATCTTATTGATAGAATATATAGCTACAAAAGCAGAGCAAGTAACAACTGTACTTTATACAAATAAACAATAAAAAATTAAAGTTAACAGTAGTTAAGCCTCAATATCTTTTCACTTAAAAATACTTGTACAGCTTCTATAGTTCCAGGCACTACTCTGAGAGCTTTAAAAAAACGGAGCCAGAGTCCCCGAAGAGGCTGCTCCTTTAACGCTGTCTTGTCTCAGCGAAGAACAGACGCCCTCCGGCGACCTACACGCAGAGGCGGGGCCAAATCCAAAGCTGAGACCCAGGAGCTGTGAGAACAAAGAAGAGAAAGGGAAACCTCTCCCAGCAGCCTCAGAAGCAGCGGATTAAAGCTCCACAATCAACTTGATGTACCCTGCATCTGTGGAATACATGAATAGACAACAAATCATCCCAAATTGAGGAGCCAGGAGTCAGTGCTGTGCCTCTGAGGTGGGAGAGCCAACTTCAGGACACTGGTCCACAAGAGACCTCCCAGCTCCACATAATATCAAACGGCGAAAATCTTCCAGAGATCTCCATCTCAACACCAGCACCCAGCTTCACTCAACGACCAGCAAGCTACAGTGCTGGACACCCTATGCCAAACAACTAGCAAGACAGGAATACAATGCCACCCATTAGCAGAGAGGTGGCCTAAAATCATAAAAAGTCCGCAGACACCCCAAAACACACCACCAGACGTGGACCTGCCCACCAGAAAGACAAGATCCAGCCTCATCCACCAGAACACAGGCACTAGCCCCCTCCACCAGGAAGCCTACACAACCCAATAAACCAACCTTAGCCACTGGGGACAGACACCAAAAACAACGGGAACTACGAACCTGCAGCCTGCAAAGAGGAGACCCCAAACACAGTAACATAAGCAAAATGAGAAGACACAAAAACACACAGCAGGAGAAGGAGCAAGATAAAAACCCACCAGACCTAACAAATGAAGAGGTAATAGGCAGTCTACCTGAAAAAGAATTCAGAATAATGATGGTAAAGATGATCCAAGATTCTATTTCCAAGATCCAAAATCTTGGAAATAGAATAGACAAAATGCAAGAAACAGTTAACAAGGACCTAGAAGAACTAAAGATGAATCAAGCATCGATTAAAAACACAATCAATGAAATAAAAAATACTCTAGATGGGATCAATAGCAGAATAACTGAGGCAGAAGAACGGATAAGTGAGGTGGAAGATAAAATAGTGGAAATAACTGCTGCAGAGCAAAATAAAGAGAAAAGAATGAACAGAGGACAGTCTCAGAGACCTCTGGGACAACATTAAACACACCAACATTCGAATTATAGGGGTTCCAGAAGAAGAAGAGAAAAAGAAAGGGACTGAGAAAATATTTGAAGAGATTATAGTTGAAAACTTCCCTAATATGGGAAAGGAAATAGTTAATCAAGTCCAGGAGGCACAGAGAGTCCCATACAGAATAAATCCAAGGAGAAATACGCCAAGACACATATTAATCAAACTGTCAAAAATTAAACACAAAGAAATCATATTAAAAGCAGCAAGGGAAAAACAACAAATAACACACAAGGGAATCCCCATCAGGATAACAGCTGATCTCTCAGCAGAAACTCTACAAGCCAGAAGGGAGTGGCAGGACATACTTAAAGTGATGAAGGAGAAAAACCTGCAACCAAGATTACTCTACCCAGCAAGGATCTCATTCAGATTTGATGGAGAAATTAAAACGTTTACAGACAAGCAAAAGCTGAGAGAGTTCAGCACCACCAAACCAGCTTTACAACAAATGCTAAAGGAACTTCTCTAGGCAAAAAACACAACAGAAGGAAAAGACCTACAATAACAAACCCAAAACAATTAAGAAAATGGGAATAGGAATGTACATATCGATAATTACCTTAAATGTAAATGGACTAAATGCTCCCACCAAAAGACACAGATTGGCTGAATGGATACAAAAACAAGACCCATATATATGCTGTCTACAAGAGACACACTTCACACCTAGAGACAAATACAGACTGAAAGTAAGGGGATGGAAAAAGATATTCCATGCAAATGGAAACCAAAAGAAAGCTGGAGTAGCAATTCTCATATCAGACAAAATAGACTTTAAAATAAAGACTACTAGAAGAGACAAAGAAGGACACTACATAATGATCAAGGGATCAATCCAAGAAGAAGATATAACAATTGTAAATATTTATGCACCCAACATAGGAGCACCTCAATACATAAGGCAAATACTAACAGCCATAAAAGGGGAAATCGACAGTAACACAATCATAGTAGGGGACTTTAACACCCCACTTTCACCAATGGACAGATCATCCAAAATGAAAACAAATAAGGAAACACAAGCTTTAAATGATACATTAAACAAGATGGACTTAATTGATAGTTATAGGACATTCCATCCAAAAACAACAGAATACACATTTTTCTCAAGTGCTCATGGAACATTCTCCAGGATAGATCATATCTTGGGTCACAAATCAAGCCTTGGTAAATTTAACAAAACTGAAATAGTATCAAGTATCCTTTTGGACCACAACGCTATGAGGCTACCTAACAATTACAAGAAAAAATCTGTAAAAAATACAAACACATGGAGGCTAAACAATACACTACTTAATAACGAAGTGATCACTGAAGAAATCAAAGAGGAAATTAAAAAATACCTAGAAACAAATGACAATGGAGACACGACGACCCAAAACCTATGGGATGCAGCAAAAGCAGTTCTAAGAGGGAAGTTTATAGCAATACAATCCCACCTTAAGAAACAGGAAACATCTCGAATAAACAACCTAACCTTGCACCTAAAGCAATTAGAGAAAGAAGAACAAAAACATCCCAAAGTTAGCAGAAGGAAAGAAATCATAAAAATCAGATCAGAAATGAATGAAAAAGAAATGAAGGAAATGATAGCAAAGCTCAATAAAACTAAAAGCTGGTTCTTTGAGAAGATAAACAAAATTGATAAACCATTAGCCAGACTCATCAAGAAAAAAAGGGAGAAGACTCAAATCAATAGAATTAGAAATGAAAAAGGAGAAGTAACAACTGACACTGCAGAAATACAAAAGATCATGAGAGATTACTACAAGCAACTCTATGCCAATAAAATGGACAACCTGGAAGAAATGGACAAATTCTTAGAAATGCACAGCCTGCTGAGACTGAATCAGGAAGAAATAGAAAATATGAACAGACCAATCACAAGCACTGAAATGGAAACTGTGATAAAAAATCTTCCAACAAACAAAAGCCCAGGACCAGATGGCTTCACAGGCGAATTCTATCAAGCATTTAGAGAAGAGCTAACACCTATCCTTCTCAAACTCTTCCAAAATATAGCAGAGGGAGGAACACTCGCAAACTCATTCTACGAGGCCACCATCACCTTGATACCAAAACCAGACAAGGATGTCACAAAGAAAGAAAACTACAGGCCAATATCACTGATGAACATAGATGCAAAAATCCTCAACAAAATACTAGCAAACAGAATCCAACAGCACATTAAAAGGATCATACACCATGATCAAGTGGGGTTTATTCCAGGAATGCAAGGATTCTTCAATATACGCAAATCAATCAACATGATACACCATATTAACAAATTGAAGGAGAAAAACCATATGATCATCTCAATAGATGCAGAGAAAGCTTTGGACAAAATTCAACACCCATTTATGATAAAAACCCTGCAGAAAGTAGGCATAGAGGGAACCTTCCTCAACATAATAAAGGCCATATATGACAAACCCACAGCCAGCATCGTCCTCAATGGTGAAAAACTGAAACCATTTCCACTAAGATCAGGAACAAGACAAGGTTGCCCACTCTCACCACTCTTATTCAACCTAGTTTTGGAAGTTTTAGCCACAGCAATCAGAGAAGAAAAGGAAATAAAAGGAATCCAAATCGGAAAAGAAGAAGTAAAGCTGTCACTGTTTGCAGATGACATGATACTATACATAGAGAATCCTAAAGATGCTACCAGAAAACTACTAGAGCTAATCAATGAATTTGGTAAAGTTGCAGGATACAAAATTAATGCACAGAAATCTCTGGCATTCCTATATACTAATGATGAAAAATCTGAAAGTGAAATCAAGGAAACACTCCCATTTACCATTGCAACAAAAAGAATAAAATATCTAGGAATAAACCTACCTAAGGAGACAAAAGACCTCTATGCAGAAAATTATAAGACACTGATGAAAGAAATTAAAGATGATACAAATAGATGGAGAGATGTACCATGTTCTTGGATTGGAAGAATCAACATTGTGAAAATGACTCTACTACCCAAAGCAATCTACAGATACAATGCAATCCCTATCGAACTACCACTGGCATTTTTCACAGAACTAGAACAAAAAATTTCACAATTTGTATGGAAACACAAGAGACCCCGAATAGCCAAAGCAATCTTGAGAATGAAAAATGGAGCTGGAGGAATCAGGCTCCCTGACTTCAGACTATACTACAAAGCTACAGTAATCAAGACAGTATGGTACTGGCACAAAAACAGAAAGATAGATCAATGGAACAGGATAGAAAGCCCAGAGATAAACCCACGGACATATGGTCACCTTATCTTTGATAAAGGAGGCAGGAATGTACAGTGGAGAAAGGACAGTCTCTTCAATAAGTGGTGCTGGGAAAACTGGATAGGGACATGTAAAAGTATGAGATTAGATCACTCCCTAACACCATACACAAAAATAAGCTCAAAATGGATTAAAGACCTAAATGTAAGGCCAGACACTATCAAACTCTTAGAGGAAAACATAGGCAGAACACTCCATGACATAAATCACAGCAAGATCCTTTTTGACCCACCTCCTAGAGAAATGGAAATAAAGACAAAAATAAACACATGGGACCTAATGAAACTTAAAAGCTTTTGCACAGCAAAGGAAACCATAAACAAGACCAAAAGACAACCCTCAGAATGGGAGAAAATATTTGCAAATGAAGCAACTGACAAAGGATTAATCTCCAAAATTTATAAGCAGCTCAGGCAGCTCAATAACAAAAAAACAAACAACCCAATCCAAAAATGGGCAGAAGACCTAAATAGACATTTCTCCACAGAAGATATACAGACTGCCAACAAACACATGAAAGGATGCTCAACATCTTTACTCATTAGAGAAATGCAAATCAAAACTACAATGAGATATCATCTCACACCAGTCAGAATGGCCATCATCAAAAAATCTAGAAACAATAAATGCTGGAGAGGGTGTGGAAAAAAGGGAACACTCTTGCACTGCTGGTGGGAATGTGAATTGGTACAGCCACTATGGAGAACGGTATGGAGGTTCCTTAAAAAACTACAAATAGAACTACCATATGACCCAGCAATCCCACTACTGGGCATATACCCTGAGAAAACCATAATTCAAAAACAGACATGTACCAAAATGTTCATAGCAGCCCTATTTACAATAGCCCGGAGATGGAAACAACCTAAGTGTCCATCATCGGATGAATGGATAAAGAAGATGTGGCATATATATACAATGGAATATTACTCAGCCATAAAAAGAAACGAAATTGAGCTATTTGTAATGAGGTGGATGGACCTAGAGCCTGTCATACAGAGTGAAGTAAGTCAGAAAGAGAAAGACAAATACTGTATGCTGACACATATATATGGAATTTAAGAAAAAAAAATGTCATGAAGAACATAGGGGTAAGACAGGAATAAAGACACAGACCTACTAGAGAATGGACTTGAGGATATGGGGAGGGGGAAGGGTAAGCTGTGACAAAGTGAAAGAGCGGCATGGACATATATACACTACCAAATGTAAGGTAGATAGCTAGTGGGGAAAAAAAAAAAAAAAAAAAAAACAGTTTACAGGCACACCTCAGAGATATCGCAAGTTCAGTTCCAGACCACTGCGATAAAGTGAATATTGCAATAAAGTGAGTCACACAAATTTTTTGGTTTCCCAGTACATATTATAAAAATTATGTTTACACTATACTATAATCTATTAAGTATACAACAGCATTATATCTAAAAAATGTACATACCTTAATTTAAAAATACGTTAATGCTAAAAAATGCCAAGACAATTATAATAGTAAGATAGGAGATCACTGATGACAGATCACCATAACAAATATAATAATGAAAACATTTGAAATATTGCAAGAATTAGAAAATGTGACACAGAGACATGAAGTGAGCAAATGCTGTTGGAAAAATGGTTCTGGTAAACTTGATCAACACAGAGTTGCCACAAATCTTCTATTTGTAAAAAATGTATTATCTGTGAAGTGCAATAAAGCAAATGCAATAAAATGAGGTATGCATGTGTTAACTCTCATCATAGGATTAATCACAGACTTATCACGGGACATTTTAAAAACATCCTATGAATTAGATGCTAATATTATCCCCATTTTTTAATAGATGAGAGGAGTAAAACAGAGAAAGTTAAGAAACTTATCCCAAGTAACACAGCTGGCAGTGGCAGATGCAGTTTTGGAATCCATCAATCTAGTCCCCGAGTTTGTTCTATGTACTGCTCCCTTTCTAATAAAATTTTATTATTGATTAGAACATTAAAGAAGACTCACATCTTCGTATCAGAATTTATATGTGCAAATTTTGACACAAGCAAATTGAGCTTGTTAGAAATAATAACCACAGAACTCACAATGCAAAAGCTAAAATCAGTGTGACATGTTATGAACAAAACAACTATGAATTAATAATTTCTGGGAATTTACACAAAAAACAGTTGATTGTAAAAATAATTTTTGAAGAAAATAAAATGAACTTTTTAAATGACATAAGTATGCTATACGAAATAGTTATCTACGAGTGAAATAGGTTTTAGCAGTTAGCTTGTCTATATGAGTTGGGATGGGCCAAGTAAAGCAATGGTAACAGATGACAAACACATTCCAATTACTTCAGTGGTTTGAAGCTGAAAAGTGTATTTTTCATTCGTGCTATATGTCTATCACATTTTGGCAGGGGTTTCTGTACCCATTGTTCTCTCTTGGGACTTTCTGGAGTGTCACTGATTGAGGTGACAAGTATCATCTCTCTTATTTCTTTGGCCACGGCAAGTCATCTGGCCATGGCTACCTTCAAGCAGGTGAGGAAATACCATCAGAAACAGAGGGGAACTACTTATTAGTGAGAAGTTTTCAATCAAGATTTATCAGCACACAGCTCCCAGATAAATACACAAAATCAATGCTCAGATTAAAAGGAAGATAGAGAAGCAGGATGTGTCTATAGGTAGGCAGCCAACATTTTCTGCCACCATCAATGCTAGAAATAATAATAAACATGATAACAATAGCCAACATTCATTGAGAACTCACAAAATGCCAGTCACTGTGTTCTGTATGCATTTGTCATTTAATCCCAAAACCCCACCAAGAAAGTGTTTGTCTATTTTCTAGAAAACAAAATTGAAGAACAGAGAAGTAAAATACCTTTCTGGACCTTAGAGCTGGTAACTTGTTGGAGCTAGGACAATAAACTAGACAATCTGATAAATACCCCCTTAGAACTGCTCCCCTAGACTACTTCCCCTATAGTGTTTCTCTTCTGAATTGCATAAGATTCAGAGTTTAGAGCATTTTATTTCTGGATAGTGCAGGCTTTGCAACTATATTCATCAGTGGATCTTGACTGCAAAGTAGAAACTGACCCTGGTGGTTTAGCTATAACTGGAAAAGACAACTTCCACAAAATTTTCTCATAAAGCCTGTTGCCAAGATCGTTGAGAACAGCATGTGCTTTTCCAGATTACAGTGCTAAGAAGGTCGACGTTGCTGAGGGTTGCAAGTCCTAACGAAGCAGCACGTCTCCAGGAGAGGGATATTTCCGCTGGCCTCCACAAAAGCCTGTGCAATGGTTTATGGGGGAGCAGCTGGCTAAGACTGTTGGGAAACCACACTGAAGAGATTCATGCTGTTGGAAGGGCCATCAACAGGAAATGGTCACTAGATTGCCTTAAATCCACTGAGCTCGCAGAGGGCTGCTGCTGCAACAGGCTGGACATTACCATGCTGTCCATTCACTTGAAGACTAAAGGACCCCTTCTGTTCTAAAGGGGGAGTAATTGAAGAAAAAATGAGCTTCTGCCTAAATAAATTGTATTCAAATTACTCACTTACCCACACCTGGGAATTTACACCAATCATACCAAGAAAAAATCAACTATTACAGTGTCTGGTATCTGCTGAGCTGTAAATCTCTTCAATAGGTGCTTCTCATGGGTTGGCAGGTGCTGATGTTAAATGGCCTCTAGCAAACACATGCAAAAAACACACACACACACACATTCTCTCTCTCTCTCTCTCTCTCTCTCTCTCTCTCTCTCTCTCTCTCTCTCTCTCTCTCTCTCCCCCTCCGTCTCTCCCCATGTCTTCCTTTTATGCCCCAAGTTCTTTCAATTACATTGGATCTCTTTCTGCACCTCCACTGGATCCTTTCTCTCACCCTTGGGGTACACAAAGCTCTGAGGAGATCCTCAGAGCTATTAGATCAGGCGCTTCATCAGGCCATGGCTGGTCTGCTACTCCAGCCCCAAGATAACCAAGGGGCTTCTAACAGTATTCCAGTCTCCCCTGACTACACCTTGGAACCCTGGGACATCATGAACCAATTCCCTTCTGCTTGGGAGGTGGGAGTGAGGGAATACAGGGCAGGATTTGGGTCTCTCTCATTAACTCTTACATCATCATACATTCTTTGATTTTAGCATAATCTCCATGCCTTATTACCTCAGGACTTTGGATTCTGATATCCAAAGCCAAGCACTTGAACTTTAAAGCACCTTATCCATCTCAAGCACTTGGCTTCCAAAAATTTCATCTCTGCTCTACGTTTCAAAATACATTCATCAATCCAATTGATGTTCCCTTTCAAAGCTACACATGTCCTCCCTCTGTGGGTGGTGTACAAAGAAAATTATATTATGGAAAAAAGGTAATGGGTTCCAAGCTGCCCTACAGAGGAATAGGAAAGCGGGGTCAAGAACTCTGACAAATGTATCTCAAAATATCATTTGTTGGATATGTGTTCTGGAATGCTGGTGTTTCTCCTATTTTGAGGTTACTCTAATAACTGTAATAGCTACATTTATGTAGCATTTACTATGCGTCAGCACCTTAGATGACTTTACCCTCTAATCCTCACAAAATACTATGAGTTGGAACTTTTATCTCCTTTCACAGATAAGGAAAGGGAGTCTTGGATATGCTTATTAATTTGGCTAAGTTCACACAGGTAGTAGATGGTGGAGCCAGGCACTATGTGCGTCCCTGAGTGTACAAAGATTAATGATATAAAGATGAATAATACAAAGATGAATGCACCAATAAGGTGTAGACATCAGACACTTAAATGGACCCTGATAGCCCATGTGGCTAGGACTGTTACTGAGGTTTACACACATAGGCAGGGCATTTGACTAGGATTATGGCTGACTTCCTAAAGACATTAAGACCTGAGGTGATTCAAGAAGGCTAAGCAGGAAGTTTAGGCAAGTGAAAGAAATGAGAGAGGAAGAAAATAAAGGGTATTTCAGGCCCAAGAAATAGAATCAACAAAAGCATAGAGGCAAACTTAAATAGAATGATTTGCTCCCTATGTAGGCCTATTTCTCCAGTTACCTTCTGCTGTGTAACAAGTCACATGAAAACTTAGTGTCTTATAACAGCGGTTATTTTGCTTACGAACCTGCAATTTGGACAGGGCTTTGTGGGAACCCCTTATCTCTGCGCTGCCTGGCTTCATCTGGGAGAGCTTAAAGGCTAGAGCTAGAATCAGTGAAGTCTGTCTCATATGTGAGTTGATAATGGCAACAGGCTGAGACCTTAGCTGAGTCTGTGGCCTGATCAACCTAGCCCTGGCCTGTCCCTGTGGCTTAAGCTTCTTCACAACATGGTGGCTGGGTTACAAGGGTGAGCATCCTGAGAGAGAGTAAACCAGGTAGAAGCCATATCACGTTTTTTGACTTAGCCTTGTAGTCACGCAGTGTCACTTCTACCACCTTCTCTTTGTCAAGACAGCCACAAAACACCATCCAGTTTCAGACAGAGGAGCAAAGACCTCAACCCTTGAGGGTGTATGGCAAGGTTCTGGAGGACCATGTGGAACTGGAAATATGGTTGTGATCATTGTTTCAATATACAATCTGACATAGCTATAAACATGAAAGAACAATATACAATGCATATAGCCCTCTCCCATAACAATTTTGTCATTCCTGATCTAATCACACTATTAGCTGGATGAGATCACTGATCGACTCATATCTTTCTTGGAGGAGGTTAACAGCATTAAGCCAAGAAAAGAATTTAAGTCATTCACTATCCACACAGTAAGTTGGGCACAGGGAGATCCTGTCATCTCTGCACAAAATCCAAAGAACTGTCTGCAACAAGGACTCAGCTAAAAATTGTGTCCAAAGGCTTGAATTTGACTCTTCAGTTAAACCACCATTTGAACCTGTTTGTCCCAGACTGCCATGGGTGCCTCTATTTCTCTAGGCAGTAATCTGTACGTCTTGACCAAGAATCCCTAATGATTCTGCAGTCATTTCAGGAAGGGTTTTATTGTTTGTGGAAATGTCTTCAGAACGGTTTGAACACTTTTAGCTTCAACTCACTTATGGAGTACAACAATCACGGCCCCATGCCATTTAGTCCTAAAGTTGTAAGACGCTGAGGTTTCTGTGCCCTACAGGGCTCAGAGTACAAGTGGCTCGGTATTTCATGCCCTGTTAATAAAATGTAAAGTGGCTTTTCTCAGGCAACTTGGAATAAAGCTAAAAAGATAAGAGCCCTCTTATCTAGAAGAATTTCACTCTGAATTTTCAGTTTCTTAACCATGTCCCCTCCCACTCCCATGGAATCATAAGAGACCCAGAGTGGAGCATCAGTGTTTTCACCACGGTCTCCCACAGTGATGAGATTACAAATAATGGTGAGCAAATGCAGACAGGAACCCTGTTACCAAGGAATTTACATTCTAATGGGAGGGACAGAGGTTTACCAAAGTCACACAAATATGGGACGTAATTGAGAAGATAAATGCTAGGAAGGAAAAGCACCTAATGCTATGAAGAAAGCCTACGTGGGGAAGGCTTCCCTGAGGGAAGTGAAGCTGCAGAATGAGTATGAGTTCACCTGGAGTCTGCGGTGAGAAGCGGAAAAAAGGGACGCAAGGGCGTTCCAGACCCAACAAAATGAGCAGGGGCCTCGCAGGCCACAGCCTGGTGAACCCCAGGGCAGAAGGCACAGGACGCCTGGAACTGTGGGACTAGGGGAGCCTGGAGGGCCTCTGTCCTGAGGACAGTGAGAAGCCACTCACATGCTTTAAGCCGCTAGGTTTGTAAACTCACTGCGTTCGGCATCACGTAATTCTCAACTAGAGAAAGCCAAGCGGGAACGGCGCGGGAGCTGGCGTTGAGCGTACACATCTTCTGCCACAGCCCGCCACTTGGACACCACCGCTGCCATCCCGCTTTGTTTAACGGCACATGGCCTTCTTACCGTGAACTCCTCTGCCAGGGTCTTCAGTGGTCCACACCGCTGAGTAGGAACCCAGCCACCTCAGGACTGCGACGGCCGCTTCCGGCCGTTCGCTGTGGCGGGAAAGCGGACGCCGGCGGCGGACCCGGATGTTGAGGACTCGCCCTCTGTGAGAGGAGCCCGGGCTCCCGGGGTGACCGCGGCGAGCGTTTGTGGCCCTCTGGGACGTGCTGCTCGTCTTCCCCTGTGGCTTATCCATCATCTTGGTCCTTGGCGACACGTTTCGTGGCTTCTCTGCCTGAGGACAGGATGCCGGAGTGGGCGCCCGCGAAACTGAGGCTTGTGAAAGTCCGAGAGACCAATGGCTCCGCGTCTGCTTCGACCCCAGCAAGGTCCGCCTGCCGGCCGGAAGGAGGTGAGGACCGACCGGTTGCCGCATGGGGCTCAAGAAGCTCCGCCTTCTCCACTCGCTGGCCGCCCTCTGCACTCTCCTCAGAGCACCTAAGTAAAGGAGCTGAAAGTCTGAAAGTTGTTTTGGTTTGGTTTGTTTTTTTCCTTTTCCCCCTCATTTCTCAGATCTTTATTAGGTGACGTTTGGGCAAAAAAGAAAATCCCTGAAACTGTCGCCCACTTGGTTCAGGACAAGTGGAATAGAGGCGCCTCTGCTTGCAGACGTTTCTCTCACTGAGGTGAAAGCCTAGCTTTGATTTTTTTTTTTTTTCCTAAAGGGGAGCTGACTGGCTGAATACATCAGAGCACAAATTCAGATTATGTCAGAAATGGTCAAGCAGAGGAAGGCAAGTCTCTGGGGACGAGACAAGCAGAAGACCCTGCTCTAGAGGAAGACAGACAGGTGACAGTTTTATGTTGGGCGCGGGGAAGGGGGGAGGGGTTATCTCTGCTCTTTCCAGATCGAGATTTGGCGGGAAGGGAACATGAAAAATGGCGAAAGGACCGGTTTAAAGTAATTACACGGGGAAGAAAACTCAAATCACGCAGCTCGAGCAGTCGTGATCCTTCGTTGGTACCTGACCCCGGTACCCAAACAGTTCATCTTCCTACAGTGAAATGTTCGTCACATCATTCTTCTGCTCAGAAACTTTTAGAGGCACATTCAGGAAGGAGAATAAATTCCTCCTCTTTGTTATTTCTGTTTCTATACAATCTGTCTCCTCCACAACCAACTCCCACTCTTCCCCAAAGGAATCTTCCCCTTCACCAGAAGTCAATATTTGTTTCCACCTCCTTGCTTGTGCTCATGTCACTCCTCGGAGGAATCAGCTTGCTCTCTTTGGCCAGCTCTTACTCATCATTAGAACATCATCTTAGTCACACATCTGTGGAAACTTCCACAGCGACTCCAGTTTACATTTATTTCTCTCAGATCTTACAGCTCCTGTTACCTCTACCCTTCCTATTTGCAATCAGTCACGAATGAATGCACACTCCTTTGCTACTCTGTAACTATTCACATAGGTGTGTCTTGTCTCTTCCAAGAAAAACGCAAGATCCTTGTCAGGAGCCACACGTGTTTAATCTCTTGATGAACAGTAGAGTTCACCTGAGTGGGCAATTCCATTTCGTAAGCAACAGTGACATCTAGTGGTTGAAAGTTTGCATGGATTCTTCTGACTTTTTAATAGTTGCATTTATAAGGAGAACGATATAGATTAAGTAATGAACCCAAATGATTCCTATCAATTACGCTTGCTCGTGAAGGGAGGACTTCAAATGCAAATTTATGATCTCTGCCTTCCCAGTGCTTTCCCCACTCTCCTGTGGTCCAGTGGCCCACAAACTGCTGGTAAGGGGTCCCTGCATGTGCTCCTTGCAAACCACAACTTCCCTTTCCCGTAGGAAGATCACTTGAAGCTTTCATGGTGATTATGCGATTTTTAATTCTGTGCTTCCTGTTGAGATAGAGGTTTATGTGCATAAATATTTATTTTGGAAGTAAAATATGTAATTGAGGAAGAAACTTGAGATGATAAATATGATAGCCAGAGTAGAAACTCATTTCAAAGCCAAATGGGAGAGGCACTGTGGTGTAGAGGAAAGCTTGTGGACTTTGGCTTCTGAGGGACTTGGGATCAAATGCCAGGTCTTTCCGTTAAAGTCATGGGGTAGTTATGACAACTAACATCTCTGGGACTCATCCCAAACAATGAAGATGACATATACCTTGCCAAGCTGCTTTGGAGAGAATTAAATAGAATCATGTACCAAAAAAATCTGGTCCAGAGTAGGTAGTCAATAAATGATAGCTACTATTATTATTATTTACATTTTGCTAAGAATTATTTTCATCATGTTTCCAATTTGATATCTTTTAAAAACAAAATCCTGGTTTTTAAATTTAGGAACATTGGTAACTAATTTTGATTCTGATTAAAATTACCTCATCTCTCTTGGTTTCAGAGGCTTCAGCTATAGAAAAATGAGTCTGGGAAAACTACTTTAAATCTCTGAAAATGAAATAGAAACTCTAATCTACCACAGACATCAAAATTTGAATAGTAATGAAGGGTTTAGAAGAACTGAAGCAGATTGAAATTATCTTTATATAAAGAACTTGAAAAACAACCTCTTTAGCTCAAGTTATAAATTGTGAGACAACCTGGATTTCTGGAGGGAGAAAAAAGCACTAGGAATAAATATGTAAACAGGTTTATCACAAGAAAACATTAAGTACTTATATGGAATCTTAAAAAAAAAAAATGGTTCTAATGAACCTAGGCGCAGGACAGGAATAAAGACTCAGACGTAGAGAATGGACTTGAGGACACGGGGAGGGGGAAGGGTAAGCTGGGATGAAGTGAGAGAGTGGCATGGACATATATACACTACCAAATGTAAAACAGATAGCTAGTGGGAAGCAGCCGCATAGCACAGGGAGATCAGCTGGGTGCTTTGTGACCACCTAGAGGGGTGGGATGGGGGGTGGGAGGGAGGGAGACGCAAGAGGGAAGAGATATGGGAACATATGTATAGCTGATTCACTTTGTTATACAGCAGAAACTAACACAACATTGTAAAGGAATTATATGCCAATAAATATGTAAAAAAAAAAATAATAAAATATTAGAAACATTGAAAAAAAAGAAAATATTAAGTACTGACTTGTGTGGCCCCCCTGTGGGCGAAATGTGAATAACAACCTTTTTAAATGTATGTATTTTTTTTTAGAAAATATCATTTGAGCTTTACCTGAACCCTAAGGTAAAGCAAGAACTTGTTTCAAAAGTTTACCCTTTTTGCCTATTATTTGGAACTTGGAAAACTTTTTTCCATATAAGGGATGTTATATATGGTGATTTATTTCCCTGTCAATCCCAGATTAATGCCACAGTTAAGCCTCAACTATACAGCCCCACAAATTGTATTAGCCCAAGTAGCAACAATGGACAGTGATGTTTCTTCAGGAGTCTCAAAGAACAATAGAATTTCTGGGCTGGAAGAAATTTGAGATCTCTATTCTAAATTCCAGCTGAGCATACCAAAAACACACCTTCCCCCAGTTGCCGCCCTAGCAAAGGGAGCAAATAATCCCCTCTCCACCTAGATCAGACATAACTCTCTTCTGCTGAGAAGTATAACAGAAACAGCAAGTCATGGACAGAAGACCTGGGCTCAAATTCTCACTCTTTTTTCCGTTATAGGAGAAGGGAGTAGAGAGTGGGGATTATCATCCCAAAATCCTGTAAGGTTAAACAAAGGTCTCTTTTGTGCTCACATTAATGACCACCGCAGGTTGACTGCAACTGCATTCCAAGTCTTTTTCATTCTGTGAACTTGACTGAAATAGCAGCCACTGACAGGGACATGGTAGTCTGGTGGCAGAAGGAAAAAATAAATTGACCAATGAAATGCCTGAAGACTTCTGCTTGGAAGTGGCATGGGCCTCTTGCATTCACATTCCTCAATCAAAGCAAGTTATAGGGCCAAGCCTGATGTCAACAGAACAGTAAGTATACTCCTCTCATGGGGTAGAGCTCCAGCGAAGGGCAAAGTAGGGAAGGTCAGCAAATATTTTGAACAAATACTGAAATATATTGTCTTTTGTGACTGTAAACAGATCACCTATGGCCTCTTAGTCCTAAGACTCAACCCCAAAATTGCAGGTAACAATCCTCTCCAGCCTAAGCTCAGGATTGTGGTAAAGATCAAGTAAGACTATGGATATATGTTTATGTGTGTGTCTGTTATTTTATCCTTTTCCAGAGATTCTGTACAGGAAGTCTAATGTGGAACCCTACTGTCTCTATTTTTTAAATGTTCCCGTGCATCTCAGAACCCAGAGAGCTTTTAGAAAATGCATACTTCTGGGCCTTATGCCAAAGATTCTGATTCACCAGGACTGGGATGGAGTTCCAGATATTGTATTTTTAAAAGCTCCTCTAAGATTCTGACTTAAGACCAGGCAGGAAAACCTGAGCTATAGATCCTCTTCAACAACAAAATTCTGCAACCTGTAGTCAATAACTTCCCCTTTTTTTTTCAGGGAGCAGGGAATTTTTATTGATTGCTTATATAACTTTCTGTTAGAAACTTCATTTTTTGTATCTCAATCTAATACAGATTGAGTTGACTAATGTTAACCAGGGAAGAACAGGTATTGATTTGTTCATAAGGAAGTCGTAATGAAAGTTTGCTCAGCTGGGGAAAGAGATGGGTGACAGAAAAGTAAAGAGGAAAAGTAAACGGGAGAGATACTTAAAGTGACTCTATAGCACCGAGTGCAGAAATAACAGTAATGACAGCACCCATTTATTCTGTGATCACAGGCTCTGGCTTAACATGAAGCCTCAAGATAGCCTTATGAAGTAGGAAATATTATACCTATATTAATCTGGGTGCCAGAAAAGTTGAGTCACACAGAAGCAGTAAAGCATGATTCACATTCAAGTCTGCCTAACTTCAAAGCACAGGATCTCAGCCACAGTAGTACCCAGATGTCAGTGTCACATACGTCGTCCAGGAAATTCCATCAAAGAGGCCACAAAAGGAGGGGGAGCAAAGAGTAACAAAATCATCAAGGAAGCAGTATTTGCCAGGTGGCAACATCTCAGTGATCTCCCCTCATTGCTGTGTCCCAGAGGCTACCGCTCCACTTCCAGACTTCCCTTTCTGCCACTGTCACTGTGAAGGCAACACTCAGACTGATGACCACAGGTATTGCCACACTTTGTCATTTACTGTGTGCTTTCACAACTATCTCATTTACTATCCTCAAAAACAGTATTCAACAAAATGCAGAAGCCAAGATTGAGGTGATTTATCTACATCAGTATATCCAAATGGAAGTATTATTGGTCTGGATCATTTCTGTTGCAGGGCTGTGTCCTATGCATTGCCTGATGTTTAGCAGCAACCATGGATTCTACTAGATGAACTACCACCCCCAATTACTGAAAACAAAATATTTTCAGATATTGCCAGATGTTCTCTGGAGGAGGAAGGGGCGGGGGGCAGCACAAAATTATCCCCGGTTCAGAACCACTGGCCTAAAGTGATGTAACAAACAGGTAGAAATTACTGTCAAACCCACATCTTCTGTCTACAAACTAATGTATATTCCATTGCATCCCTGAAGCCTCCCTAGATACATAAAATTTTGGAGCCCAGAGTTTTTAGTAACATCCAGGAAACTCCTTTGTTTAGCTGCTGAGCAAGCTAAAGCATAGAGATATGAGGTGACTCTCACAATTTTATGGCTCAAAGTCATTTAAAAATAATTTTAAGCATTCCTAAGGTAGTTGTGAAAAGTCGTGTTACTGATGCCCATCATTTGATAAGGGCACATCTTGTCCTATGGCTACATCTGTTAGCCATCACATCCCTCACAAAAGAGTACATCTGTCATGCCAGTCTTTGGGTCATGACTCTCTTTCACCTTCCACTCCAAACTCCCCACAGGATCCAGCAGTGCTGATTGAGTTACCAAATTAGAATAGTGACTTAATGGCATTGATTCTTATGGGTGAGCTTTCTTAAACTAAGATTTTTTTTTAATCAGCCAATAAACAAGATCTGATAGCAAACAAAAAACTAGCTAGGGTATCTTTCTTTACAAAATCCAGGGACCTTTATGAGACTTACAGACACAGGGTGTTTTAACGGTGGAGAAATTTAGCTCATTCCCAGAGAGAAAGTTTCATTGGAACAGCAAACTTGACCAAGAGATGTTATCCTGTTCCCCACTCAGAACATGCCTCCAGTTGGAGGTTATTTCCTCATAATCATTTTTGGCTCTTTGCTGAGATCAAGAAGAACATTTATTCTTATCATTTTAACATCTAATATAGTCTTTACTAGCCTTGGAGCAACTTGAAGACAAAGGCTCTCCTTCGTTTATTATATACTACACCCTCAATAAGCAACACAAACTAGGTGGCCAATAAATATTTATTAGGCAGCTTAGAAAGAAAAATTAGTGCTTCCTGATTGACTTTCATGATCCTAGTATCCATTTTTCTTCTCCAGATGAGATGGACCCAGAGATAGAAGAAGCTTATGAAAAGTTTTGTTTGGAATCAGAGCATAGGTGAAAACAGTAAAATTAAATTTCAGCACATCAATAATATAAAGCAGTTTAGGTTATTGTGATTTAGCAGAACACAGGAAAGCAAGAAAATGTGTCACACATACCAAATTAAGGATGTTGAGTTATGTTACTAATGTATGCAACTTTAATTTTAACACTCTCTGCCAAAATAAACTTTATTCCCTATAACTTAAAAAAAAAAAAAAAAAAAAAAAAAAAAAAACCTTTCAGAATTCTGCCTCTTTGTTCCCACCCAGGAAAACCTACAGGCAAGATCATCCTAATCCAGTGAGCACCTTGGGGTTTCTAACACAAGTGCTTTGGCCCACCAGACTCATATCTACTCGTAGGGTGAGACTTGGGGAAAATAAACTAGTCCCTAGTCCCAGGAAACCCAAAGACTTTGTTTTTTGCTTAAACTATTTGGCCCTGGATTTCTGTCACTTGTAACCTAGAGTCCTAACTAATATGCTCTAGTCAGGAATATTCAACTTTTAACACATAAAATTTGCAAAGTAAACCAGGTAGGTAACCCTGTTCAGACTACCAGTGCTAAAACAATTCATGCCATGCCATTGTTGCCTTTGATGTTGAGGCCTTTCGGTCACCTACAGAAGTTCCTATGGTACTAGAAGCCAGACTTCTAAGAAACATAAAATCTGTCGTAGGTGTTCCAGAAAGGTAAAAGGAAAAACCACCTTTCTGACCAGACGAGGACGTTTGGAAAATGGAGGAATGCCGTGCTCAAAGAGCCTTTCTTCTAAGCTTCTCGGACTCTCCCCTCCTGTACCTTTTGTCTACATTCTGATATACTCCACGCCTGAGCCCTTTACCCAGTTCCACTTTTCTCAGAGATTCTTTAGATAGCATTAGCTCTGTGTGAGAAAGTATCCCTTTCATCAAGAAACTAACCGAATCTTAGCTCCTCCCCTCACCTTCATGCCTATAGTGGCAGCTGTTGAGATGTAGCCGTTCCTTAGATTTACAAGTTTCTCAAGCAGGTCTTCTCCATCCTTAACTCATTATATTCAATTCTTTGCTGCTCCAATTATTACTTCTTTGGTCACACACAGAATTTCAGAACAGATGGACCTGGATGCCAAATGTTGCTGTAAAGTTTAACGTTTTTCTTGCTCTAAATTTAAAATGTCACTATAATACTCAGTCTATGAAGAATTTAAAGCTATTGTTTTTAAAAAGTGCCCTATAACTCCTGGAGAAGTAGTAGTACCTTAACACATTACCTCAGAATAGAGTTAGTATATAGAAAACCACCCACCCACATATGCTACAAGTACATCTAATGTATGAATACAAGAATTTGTCTTGTTTTATAGCAATAGCACAAGAACTTCTGTGTTAGTTAGTCATGTTCTGTGTTAGTCATGTTTTTTTATTTTCTTTATTTTCTGATGCTTTGACATCTTGGGGCCTTATTGACCCTAGAGGGACTACCCCTCCTGTGGTTAGCTAATTCCTAGAGATAGCAGACAATTCATCCTGGAGTACTCCTTTTATATGCAAGCCATATAAAATCCAGAGCCCATACCTTTAGCCATCTCTTTTATTAGGCTATCACATGCTGAGCAAGCCAGTATCCTACCCTAATCACCACAAGGAAGGTAAGGTGCCAAGACAACTAGAGACAGCCCCTACACCCCAGAGTCCACTGAAGTTATTCACACTAGCCAATTCTAAGCCTGCTTATCCTGCTTTGCCTTGCCTTTTTCACAGAAACTACAGTAAAGGCTCTTGCACATGGCCTCCTCTGCTTCCTCTGCCTGCTTTCCAACCCTGCTGCTTTCTTGGGTGGCACTGATGGAGCAGTATGCTTCATGTTTCTAGGGATCTGTGGGTATGAACTTCTTCCTTCATGAAAGTCATTTCTGTGTCTATATGTCTTACCATATCTGATTAAAATAAATCCTGGGTACATTTAAAAATACATCCTAATTCTATTAACTATTCAGCAAAATAGCTTCTAGTAGTAAATGTATTATTAATCTAATATTTTCTACAATATTCAGAGGTTTCCTTGTGAAACATTTTCTTTTTAAGTAAGACTTCAAGAGAGGAAAATTCAACCCTACTGAGACTATTTTGGAATGAATCACTTCCATATTCTTTAGGAAAAACTCAGTAATAATCCAAGTTTATTGAGTTGGATTAGTGGTCTAATAATCTCTATAATCCCTTTTTGATATGAATAAAATACTGTGCGTCACCTAAGGAAAAATAATTTTCCCTTTTGTAGATTAGAAGTGATTTCAGAAATTTTTACAAAGCTCAAGGGGAAAGGCATTGCTTCTAATAACTTCCCTAATTGTTCATTCAGAACTGGTGGTTTATCTTGTAATTTATTTAGGAAGGAGCTATTAAGAAACAAGTGACCCTCACATGTGACTAGCTAGTGTTTCCTCCCCTGGAGGAAATTAATCTTGCAACAAATTATGCATTTTCTTTTAGTTGATGTTTAAATGAGAATGGAGTTCATGGCCTGGATGTGGACAAAATATATTTATAAATGCCTGGCTGCCTGGCTGGGAGATTTTACACACAAGAGCCACATTAATGTAACCTTTCATAATTCATATTATGAAATAAAAACATCATTGTCCCAGAGAAGTTATTTTTCCTCCATTTAGAAGAGGAACTTGAAAAAAATTCTGTGTATAAAAACAACCAGGGGTAGAGCCAGGTGCCCATTACTTTATGCAATGGACCTCAAACTCTAATTTGAATAAAATCATCTGTAGAGCTTGTTAAAAATGTGTATTCATGGGCCATACTCTCCAGAGATTCTAATTCAAAAGTCTGAAGAGAGGATCAAGAATCTGCATTTTTATCAAGAAGTCTGTATCCTGACACAGGTGTTCCAAGAATCACAATATAATAATCACAGGGAAACCACTAGCCTGCTTTGCCTGCTTTGGAAGACTCATTGTTGAGCCATGTATGCAGTCAGCTGCCAGCTTTTGGGTTCTAGTATCTCCTAGTAGCAGCTTCTCTCTAAACATCGGGTTGATAATATTAAGTTCATGTATATAGTATATATACATTTATAGGTAGGTAGATCTAGATACCTAGATATAGATATGTTACTGATACCACCTCATCTGATCCAGACATAAATGGGTAAAATTTCCAGCTCCGTCACTTACTGACTATCCAAGTCAGACCAAGTTAAACACTTTGAATCTGCTTCCTCATTTTTTTAAATGGAATTATAATGCCACTTCACAAAATTGTGATGAGGATTAAAGGAGCATTTGTATATAATGCATTTAACCCAGTACCCAGCAAAGAACAAGGATAGAAGTGGAGACAATACAACCAATTGATGTTTTATACATTTGTAAAGAAATTGTTGTATGGTTTCCAGAGCTCTTTCAAACACATCATTTAATTATATCCTCACAATGTGCATGTGAGGTAGAGGGTACAGATTATTGTTCCAGTTTTAAAATGAGGTTTAATCTTAGTCTACTGCCATGATCATTTGATCATAGGCTCAGTGGGAAAAAATGAGCCTCAGAGTGGTTGAGAGAGTAGGAGTTTCTTTTGCCTTTTGAAGCCAAGGAATTAGTGTGCCCCCGAATGTTTCTTAAAACTTCAGAGCCCAAGGTGAATTTCAAATCTGTAGAATGGCAGAGTAGTAGTGGTTAAGAGCATAGGTTTTGGAGTAGACAAATTTGGCTCTGCCACTTCAGTAGTTGTGTTAACTTGACAATGTTATTTAAGTCTTCTAAGCCTCAATAGCTTCTTATAAAAATGAGACTAATAAAGCAATGATTAAATAAGATAATTTTCATAATAGCAATAATAATATCTAATATTTATTGACACCTCCATAAAATATTTTGTACAGTGTATAATAGAGTAATGCTCAGAATAGAGCTAGTGTATAAGAAACCACCCACCCACACATGCTACAGGTACTGCTAATGTATAGGAACTGTTATTACTGTTGCTAACAAAGAGTAAAGCAATAATTTTTTTATTAATGTGAAGAGATAGCTAATGGACGAATTTTTAGTCAGTATTATAACCACTTACTTTATTAGGAAACAGAGTAAACATGAGGAAACTATGTAACTAGGCCCAGATCACAAAATGACTCCATGGCAGGGTCAGATTTCTGCCCTGTCCAAGACCTTGTCTCTTCTCCAGGGATCACTGTGATCCTTTCATTTCACTCAAAAGAAAGACTTACACTTAGAGAATTCCCTCGTAGAGTTCCATGGCTTTATACCAAATGCTTTGGGATCTGGAAAATTACCTTATACTCTGATGTTTAATATTCTGAGTTTCTGTTAAACATGAAGTTTTTGCTGAATTAAAGGCCCACACAGTTCTTACAGGTTCCAGTTTGGAACCAACCCTAAATCTTTTGTGGCTTTGAGTTAGTCTTGGCAAAACACTTCCAGAGTGGGAGGATTTTTTAATGGGTTTCTTTAAAGAGTCACTTTAAAGCATTCATTTAGGCTCAAACCAAAGTAAACTGACCAATCTATTCCCATGGATTTTAGAGGAACAAGGGTTAGAATTCAGAGGAAATGTGGTAAGCAAAGCCTACTGAGAATTTGGTTGATACTGCAGGCCATTAAGTGACCATGGTGTCACTAAAAGGAACTTTCTCACAAAGGAATTTTCTCACAAAAGTTCCTACTGTGTTATGCTCCCATAATATTAGAAGTGTTTTGAATATATATCTGTATATATACACACATAATATTTATACTTTGTACCAATGCCAAAGGTTGTCATAAAGTTGATATTTTGCTGAATATCAAATATCAAACTTCCAGTATAAAAGAATAACTCTAAAAAACTTTTATTGACTATAGCAGTGAAAATATAAAAGTCTAACACGACAGTGAAGAACCATAATTTTCCAAACACTGTCAGCTGCTAACAGCTCCTACACTTATTACAGAGCACATCTGCCTTACTGAGTAGATATTTTTCTAAGTAAAAGACAAAGATATTTTCCCACAATACTTTTTTTTCCTCTTCTCCATAGTTTTTATATTCTTTGTTAGATCTGAAAATTGTATATGACTTTGGAGCTTTTTCACCCTCAGGAATATTTGAGATGGGAAACTGATATTCTGCTCTTAATTCTTTCTCATAAGTTATGAAGAATTTTAAGTGGGGCTTTTTTTCCTGAAAGAACTCATGGCTCAAATATATTTTAAAAGTTAAAAAATATATCTTATATTGGTGACATTGTTTAGTATTAGGATGAATGTTATTATCCAGTAATTCTATAAAGATTAAAAGAATAATACCATTTTATTTCTATTGTACTCTATCTTTAAAATAATGTAATAATTGTTTTTAATAGTTTTCCTAAATCTATCTAGCTAAAGTACCTTCTCTTCTTTTAACATTCAGTCAAATTTTTTACTTAGTTAACTCTTATCTTTTTTTAATTGAGATATAATTGACATACAATATTGTGTAAGTTTAAGGTGTACAACATGTTGATTTGATACCTTTGTATTGCAATATGATTACCACTGTAGCATTACCTAACACGTCTAGCACATCACATAATTATAACTTCATTTTGTGTGAGAACATTTAAGATCTAATCTCTTAGCAACTTTAAAGCATATAATACATGATTGTTGACTATTGTCACACTACTCTGCATTAGGTCTTCAGAACTTATTTATCTTCTAACCACAAATTTGTACCCTTTGGCTATCATCTCCACCTCCCCATTTCTCCCACTTCCCAGCCCCTGGAAATAGCCATACTACTCTGTTTCTGTGAATTAGCTTTTTTAGATTTCACATACAGCATACCTCAGAGATATTGCAGGTTTGGTTCCAGACCACTGCAATAAAGCAAGTCACACAAATTTTTGGTTTCCCCAAAATTATGAAAGTTATGTTTACACGGTACTACAGTCTATTAAACGTGCTATGGTATTATGTCTTTAAAAACATGTACATACCTTAATTAAATAATACTTTATTACTAAAAATGCTAACCATCATCTGGGCCTTCAGCAAGTTGTAATGTTTTTGCAATACTATGATCAGATATAACTGATCATAGGTCACCATAACTAAATACAATAATAATGAAAAAGTTTGAAATATCACAAGAATTATCAAAAGTGAAACACAGATATGAAGAGAGCAAATGCTCTTGGAAAAAAATGTCACTGATAGACTTGCTCAACACAAGATTGCAACAAAACTTCAAGTTGTAAAAAACTCAATATCTGCAAAGTGCAATAAAGCTAAATGCAGTAAAACGAGGCATGCCTATATAAGTAAGATCATGCAGTATTTGTCTTTGTCTGACTTATCGCACTTGGCATAATGGGTCCATCCATGTTGTTAAAAATAGCAAGATTTCCTCCTTTTCCATGGAGGAAAATATTCCATTGTATACATATACCACATCTTGTTTATCCGTTCATCCATTCATGAATGCTTAAGTTGTTTCCATATTTTGGCTATTGTGAGTAATGCTGCAATAAACATGAGGTGCAGATATCTCTTCAATACGCTGTTTTTATTTCCTCTGTATATCTACCCAAAAGTGGGATTGCTGAATCATTATGGCAGTTCTACATTTAATATTTTGAGCAACCTCCATACTGGCTTTAGTATCAGGGTAATGCTGGTTTTGTAAAATGAGTTTGGGTGGGTTCCCTACTCTTCAAATTTTGGAAGAGTATGAGAAGGATTGGCATTAATTCTTCTCTAAGTGCTTGGTAAAATTTACAGGGAAACCATGTGTTCCTGGCCTTTTCTTTCTTGGGAGGTTTTTGATTACTGATTGAATATTCTTACTTATTATTGGTCTGTTCAGATCTTCTACTTCTTCATGATTCTTGATTGGTTGTCATGAATCTTGATAGATTGTATCTTTTTCTAGGAATTTATCCATTTGTTCTAGGTTATCTAGCTTGTTGGTATGTAATTTTTCATAGTAGACTCTTATGATCTTTTGTATTTTGTGTCATTGATTGTAATAACTCCTTTCATTTCTGATTTTATTTATCTGAGTATTTTCTCTCTTTTTCTTAGTCTCCCTAATGGTTTGTCAGTTTCGTTTATCTTTATTGTTTATTTATTTATTTTTTTGGCCACGCTGCACGGCATGCGGGATCTTAGTTTCCCTGACCGGGGATCAAACCCATGCCCCCTACAGTGGAACTGTGGAGTCTTAACCACTGGACCACCAGGGAAGTCCCAATTTTGTTTATCTTTTTAAAAAATCAGCCCTTAGTTTCTTTTTTTCTGTTGTTTTTCTAGTCTCAATGTCACTTATTTACATTCTGATCTTTCTTACTTCCTTCCTTCTACTAGCTTTAGGCTTAGTTTGTTGTTTTTCTAGTTCCTTGAAGTGTACAGTTAGGTTGTTTATTTGAGATTTTTCATTTTCTTAATGTAAGCATTTATCATTATAATCTTCTCTCTTAGAACTACTTTTGCTGCATCCTATAAATTTTGGTATGTTGTGTTTCCATTTTCATTTCTTTCAAGACTTTAAATTTCCCTTTTGATTTCTTCTTTGATTCAATGTTTGTTCAGGGGTATGTTGTCTTAATTTCCACATATTTGTGAATTTCCCAGTTTTCTTCTGTTATTGATTTCTAGTTTCACACTATTATGGTCCAAAAAGATACTTGGTATTTCAATCTTCTTAAATTTGCTAAGACTTGTTTTGTGAGCTAACATATGATATATCCTGGAGAATATTCCGTGCATGCTTGAGAATAATGTGTATTCTGCTGCTGTCGGATGGAATGTTCTGTATATGTCTGATAGGTTCATTTGGTCTAAAGTAAAATTCTAGTCCAATGTCTCCTTATTAATTTTCTGTCTGGATTATCTATCCACTGTTGAAAGTGAGATACTGAAGTTCCCTACTATTATTATATTGTTCTCTGTTTCTCCCTTTAGATCTGTTAGTATTTGCTTAATATGTTTAGGTGCTCCAATGTCAGGTGTATACATATTTATAATTGTTATATCCTCTTGATGAATTGACCTCTTTATCATTATATAATGATTACCTTCTTTGTCTCTTGTTACAATTTTTACTTAAAGTCCATTTTGTCTGATATAAATGTGGCTACCCCTGTTCTCTCTTGATTTCCATTTGCATGGAATATCTTTTTCCATCCCTTCACTTTGCACCTATGTGTGTCCTTAAAGGTGAAGTGAATCTCTTGTAGGCATATACTTGGGTCTTGGGTTTTTTTTTAATTCTGTCAGCCACTTTATGCCTTTTGATTGGAGAATTTAATCTGTTTACATTTTAGTAATTATTGACAGGTGAGGACTTACTAATGCCATCTTATTGTTTTCTGGCTATTTTGTAGTCCCATTGCTTCTCTCTTCCTCTCTTGCTAGCTTCCTTTGTGAATTCATGATTATCATAGTGGTATGCTTTAATATATTGTGTATCTACTGTAGGTTTTTACTCTCTGGTTACCATGAGGGTTATTTAAAACATCTTTTGCCAGTTATTTTAAGCTGATAACAACCTAACTTTGATCACATCTAGAAACTCTTCCCTTTTACTCCTTCCCCCCCTTTTATGTTTTAATGTAATAATTTAACTATTTTTATTATATTGCATATCCATTAACTAATTATTGTAGCTATGGTTATTTTAATACTTTTGTCCTTTAACCTTTATACTTAGAGTTAAGTAGTGCCACCATATTACAGTGTTAGACTATTCTGAATTTGACTATATACTTAACTTTACCTGTGTTTTTTATATTTTTATATATTTACATTTTACTAATTAATGTCCTTTTATTTCAACTTTAAGAACTCCTGTCAGCATAGGCAGGTCTTGTGGTGATGAATTCCCTCAGCTTTTGTTTGTCTGGGAAAGTCTTTATCTCTCCTTCATTTATGAATGACAGCTTTGCCAAGGTATTCTTGGTTGGCAGTTTTCTTCTTTCAGTGCTTTGACTATATCATCCCACTTTCTCCTGGCCTGCAAGGTTTCTGCTGAAAACTCTGCTGTTAGCCTTATGAGAGGGTTGCCTTATACGTGAGGAATTTCTTTTGTCTTGCTGCTTTAAAAATTCTCTCTTTGTCTTTGATTTTAGACAATTTTTTCATAATATGTCTTGGAGAAGATTATTTTGAGTTGAAATTGCTTTTAAACTTATGTGCCTCATCAACTAGAATGTCCAATCTCTCCCCAGATTTGGGAAGTTCACAGTCATTATTTCTTAAAATAAGCTTTCTACCCCTTTCTCCCTCCTCCTTCTATGACTCTAATAACACATAGATTATTTCTCTTGATAGTATCCTATAGTTCATGTAAGCCTTCTTCACCTTCTTCACTCTTTTTCATTCATTTATTTATCATTTTATTTTCATTTTTTCTTTGTTATCCTCTGGCTGGTAATTTCAAATGACCTGTCTTCTACTTCATAGATTCTTCCTTCTTCTTCATTGATAGGCTGTTGACAGTTTCTATTTCATGTTTTCCATTCATTGCACTCTTCATCTCCAGAATTAGTTTGGTTCTCTTTTTATGATTTTTGTTTCTTTTATACTTCTCATTTGTTCAAGTATTGTATCCCTGATTTTGTTGAATTGTCTTTCTGTTTTCTAGTAGCTCACTGAGCTTCCTTAAAACAGTTATTTTGAATTCTTTATCAGGCAAATCTCAGATCTCCATTTCTTTGGGATCACTTACTGGAAAATTATTGTGTTCCTTTGGTAGTGTCCAGTTTCCTTGATTTTTTATATTTCTTGAAGTCTTACATTGCTGTCTTTGCATTTGAAGAAGCGGCCACCTCTTCTAGTCTTTACTGACTGACTTCAGGAGAGAAATATACTCCATCAGCCCTGTTAGGAATTCTGAGGTTTTCTTAGACCTTTTCTGTCGGTATGTCTACTCCACACTTCTTACTCCCTCTTGGAGGGAAATTCTTAAGACTGTATGCCTTCTCTTGATCCTGCAAAGCCAGACCAGGTTCTGACAGCTTCTCATTTTCTTTATTTTCCTAGGGCATTTCTCAGATTTGTGTGCTTTTTCCCAGTCCTGTAAACTTGGGTCAGCTTTCTACACATGTGCATACATGCTCACTAGCTATTTGCAAAGCCTTGCTTCCACCATCCTCAGGGGTGTACACAGGGAGCCAGCCACAGGGTTGGGAGGTAGTTGAGTGTGGGTGAGGCATGCAGAATGTTGGGGGTACCCATGGGCCAATTGGGGAGATCTGTAGGCAAGGCATCTCAAGCAGCTTAAGAGCTGGCTTCTTGATGGAGCCTTCCATATGGCTAGTAGGATCTGCATTCCTTCGATATGTTCCATTCTGAGCTCTGACTGCTATTATCCCAGCCACTCCCTGTCCCTTAGTCATGCAGCACACCTCAGTGTTCTAGATGGGGCAAGAAAGGAATTGGTATCTTTAACGGCCTCCTGCATAGCTGAGAAAGTTAAACTATTCCTCTTACCCTCTTCAATCCATTCAATCTCAGATTTTTTCTCCAACAGTGTACTGGAGCTTTTCTGCTGGACTACCCCCAGACATCTCCAAAGGCACTATTGTCTGTGAGTGATTGTCTAAATCAGTGTTTTTTGGATGGAAGATGGTAGAAAGCTCCTACTTCACCATTTTGATATCTAATTCTGCCTTCATCTCTTTTTTTTAAATCATGATGTTACACTGACATCTTGTGGTAATTGATATGGCTTGTTTGTCCTAAACTGACAAAATTAAGCAAGCAGTGACATAATTCAAAAAGGAAGAGAGGTATTACTGAGTTGTAGACATTGTGCTTAGTGCTGTAGTAAGAATTAAATAGCTTGCCCAAAGTTATATGTGTGGGGAATCCAGAATTTGACTTTAGGTAGTTTGACTCTAGCAATGTGCTTTCAAATATGATAGTGACTAGCCATGTGTGGCTTTTTAAATTTAAATTAATTAAATTATATAAAACTAGAAATTCATTTCCCTTAACAGCCACATTACAAGTGCTCAATAGCTACACATGCCTAGTGAGTACCATCTTGCACAATGTAGAGAATATCTCCATTTTTGCAGAAACTTTTGTTGGACAACACTGCCCTAGAAGCAAAACTCTTGACATCTCTACTACACCACTTCACCTGTGCTTTTATATAACACTGTCAGAGTATTAAAGCAAGTTTATTCTCAAAATTTTAATTATTCCTTCTCTGCAGATGACTATTACAAGTATATATCTAGCTTGGCAATTTTCCTAATTATCAGTGCCACATTTCCATCTGTATGGCAGATTTGTTCACTTGGACACTCTAATATAAACCCAAACTTTCATTTTTAAACAGAATGTCACTTTTTCCCCCAAACCAGCTTCCTCTCCTCACTTCCCCATTTCCATCTTTCCTACTCTTTTATTCCCAGTTTCTGAAGTTTAGTCATTGAACTTTTATTTTTGATTCCTTCTTTCTTGTCCTCTGAATCTGAACTTGTCAACCTTTCCTTAAAAATATCTCTCAAATATGACTTTCTTATTGCTATAAAACTACACTATAATGGGTCTACCTGAATCTTGTCTTTTCCCAAGTCCCTACAGTCAACGCTTGACATCAGATTAAATGTATCAAATATCAATAGCCCTGTCACTCTCATTCTCAGAAAATTATAATAGTTGCCTGAAAAATTGGGCAGTGCCTTCTACAATCTTATCTACCTTATCTCTTTCTTGATTTTGGCATGAACTGTTCATTCTAACCAGACCAGTCTCATGCCTCTATTGTGAAATAATTCACCTTTGCATTCCTGAAATTATGTTCTTGTTCCTCCTCCACAAATCTCCATTTATTGACATCTTAACCACCCTCCAAAGACTAACTTCAGGGCCCTTCTCATCTGTGTGGTAAAACCATTTAGGTCATAATGTTCTTTGTAGATGCTGGAATAGTCACTCTATGTACTATTCATCACATAACTTCCTGTCTTGTTGGGTGTGATAGTCAGGATTCTCCAGAAAAACCTATTTGTTTTGTCTATATCTATATCTATCTGTATCTGCCTATCTAGAGAGAGAGAGATTGGAAATGGGGAGCACTGATTTTTAAAAATTGGCTCACATGAATGTGGTGGCTGGCAAGCCCAAAATCCTCAGGGCAAGCCAGGAGGCTAGAAATTCTAGCAAGAAGTTGATATTTTGAGTCTGAAGACAGTCCTTGAAGTAGAATTATTTCCTTTTTAGAGGACCTCAGTCTTCTCTCTTAGGGCTTTAACAGATTAGATGATGCCCACCCATGTTATGAAGGGTAATCTGCTGTACTCAAAATCTACTAACTTAAATGTCAATCACAACTAAAAAAATACCTTCACAACATCCTTTAGATTGGTGTTTAATAAAAAAACTGGGTGCCATTGCCTAGCCAAACTGACACATAAAATAAACCATCACATCGGATATATATAATTTTGGAGCTCTTATATATAATTCTCAACTCTGCAATCTAGGTAGACATGTGGAGGGAAGAAGATAACAGCATTTGAGGATATGCAATAAGACAAAGTATAAATATTAGAGGATATGTAAACAATTGGAGCTTGTTTTTTTTTTCATTTTTATTGGACTATAGTTGCTTTACAATGTTGTGTTAGTTTCTACTGCAGCAAAGTGAATCAGCTATATGTATACATGTATCCCCTCTTTTTTGGATTTCCTTCCCATTTAGGTCACTACAGAGCATCGAGTACAGTTCCCTGTGCTATACAGTAGGTTCTCATTAGTTACCTATTTTATACATAGTATCAGTAGTGTATATATGTCAATCCCAATCTCCCAATTCCTCGCACCCCCCTTCCCCCTTGATATCCATATATTTGTTCTCTCCGCCTGTATCTCTACTTCTGCTTTGCAAATAAGATCATCTATACCATTTTTCAAGATTCCACATATATGCATTAATACATGATATTTGCTTTTCTCTTTCTGACTTACTTCACTCTGTAATGACAGTCTCTAGGTCCATCCACGTCTCTACAAATGACCCAATTTCGTTGCTTTTTATGGCTGAGTAATATTCCACTGTATATATCTACCACATCTTCTTTATTCATTGCTCTGTTGATGGACGTTTAGGTTGCTTCCATGTCCTGGCTATTGTAAATAGTGCTTCAATGAACATTGAATGTATTGCATGTATTTTTTTGAATTATGGTTTTCTCTGGATACATGCCCAGGCAAGGGATTGCTGGATCATATGGTAGCTCTATTTTTAGTTTTTTAAAAAACCACCATACTGTCCTCCATAGTGGCTGTACCAATTTATATTTCCACCAACAGTGAAGGAGGGTTTCTTTTTCTCCATAACCTCTCCAGCATTTTTTATTTGTAGACTTTTTAATGATGGCTATTCTGACTGGTGTGAGGCGATGCCTCATTATAGTGTTCATTTGCATTTCTCTAATAATTAGCAATATTGAGCATCTTTTTGTGTGCATATTGGCCATCTGTATGTCTTCTTTGGAGAAATGTCTATTTATGTCTCCTGCCCACTTTTTGATTGGGTTGTTTGTTTTTTTTTTTATGTTAAGCTGTATGAACTGTATGTTTGTATATTTTGGAAATTAATCCCTTGCCAGTAGCATTGTTTGAAAATATTTTCTCCCAGACCACAGGTTGTATGTTTTGTTTATGGTTTCCTTTGCTGTGCGAAAGCTTTTCCATTTAATTAGGTCCCATTTGTTTATTTTTGTTTTTATTTCCATTACTCTAGGAGAGGAATCCAAGAAAAATATTGCTGCAATTTATGTCAAAGAGTGTTCTGCCTATGTTTTCCTCTAGGAGTGTTAGAGTATCTGGTCTTAACATTTAGGTCTTCAATCCATTTTGAGTTTATTTTTGTATGTGGTGTTAGAGAATGTTCTAATTTCATTCCTTTACATGTAGCTGCCAGTTTTCCCAGCACCACTTATTGAACATACTGTCTTTTTTCCATTGTATGTTCTTGCCTCCTTTGTCATAGATTAATTGACCATAAGTGTGTGGGTTTATTTCTGGGCTTTCTATAAGCATGCCCATTATGGCCACTTTTATCCAACATAGGTTTGGAAGTCCTAGCCACAGCAGAGAAGAAAAAGAAACAAAAGGAATCAAAAATTGGAAAAGAAGAAGTAAAACTGTCCCTGTTCGCAGATGATATGACACCATACATAGAAAATCCTAAAATACTACCAGAAAACTATTGATACTACAGTCATCAACGAATTTGGTAAAGTTTCAGGATACAAAATTAATACACAGAAATCTGTTGCATTTTTATACACAAACAACAAAAGATCAGAAAGAAAAATTAAGTATATCACATCTTATACACTGGAATATTACTCAGCCATAAAAAAGAATGAAATAATGCAATTTGCAGCGACATGGATGGACCTAGGGGTTACCATAGTAAGTGAAGTAAGTCAGACAGAGAAATATATGATTTATATGTGGAATCTTAAAAAATGATACAAATGAACTTATATACAAAACAGAAATAGACCCACAGACAGAAAACAAACTTATGGTTACCAAAGGGAAAGGGTGGGGGAGGGATAAATTAGGAGTTGGGGATTAACATATACACACTACTATATATAAAATAGTTAACCAACAAGGACCTACTGTATAGCAGAGGGAACTCTACTCAATATTTTGTAATAACCTACAAGGGAAAAGAGTCTAATATATATGTGTGTATAACTGTACACACTTTGCTGTACACCTGAAACTAACACAGCATTGTAAATCAACTATACTTCAATTTAAAAAAAGAAAGAAATTAAGAAAACAATCCAATTTGCCATCACATAAAAAAAAAAAAATACCTAGGAATAAACCTACCTAAGGAAGCAAAAGACCTGAAAACTATAGATGCTGATGAAAGAAATCAAAGATGACACAAACAGATGGAAGGATATTCCGTATTCTTGGATTAGAAGAATCAACATTGTTAAAATGACCATACTGCCGAAAGCAATCTACAGATGCAATGCAACCCCTATCAAATTACTAATGGCATTTTTCACAGTATCAGAAAAAAAGTTTTTGAAATTTCTATGGAAACACAAAAGACCTTGAAGAGCCAAAATAATCTTGAAAAAGAAGAATGGAGCCGGAGAAATCATTCTCCCTGACTTCAGACTATACTACAAAGCTACAGTAATCAAAACATTATGGTACTGGCATAAAAACAGATATTTAAATCAATGGAACAGGATTTACCACAATTTTTTTTTATTTAAATTATACAAGGTCCCAGGTGTTGCTGATTCTGCTGGTCTTGGGACCACACTGAGTAGTGAGGCTGTAGTACAGAGAAAAACTGTGTGTGAGTTCCTTAGGAGATGGGAAAATATCTTTTTATTTTTATAAACTAGCAGCCACATCATATAAGCTCAAAATTTGTTTCAATGAATTCATGAAGGAATAGGTAAATAAATATAATCTAATAGGGTAACTATGAATTGTAATACAAGTCAGAATGCTTCAATGAACATAATACAGCTTTGAGCAAAGTTCAGAAGGAAATCAGAGAAGGAGGTGATTATTTAAGGGTAACGACAGTGAGATAATTAAATGAATGCTTTTCATATAGGATTAGTCAATGAATATTTGTTGTGCAAATGTGCCATTGACATTGAAAAGGTTTATTTTACTTATTATAATTACTAACTCAGCTAACTAAAAAACATTATGGGACTAAACAATAGAAAACTGGGTATATAGACACTACACATCTTTAAAAAGAGTGTTTTTTTAGATTCCATATATGTGCATTAGCACATGGTATTTGTTTTTCTCTTTCTGACTTCACTCTGTATGACAGACTCTAGGTCCATCCACCTCATTACAAATGACTCAATTTCATTCCTTTTTATGGCTGAGTAATATTCCATTGTATATATCTGCCACATCTTCTTTATCCATTCATCTCTCGATGGACACATAGGTTGCTTCCATGTCCTGGCAATTGTAAATAGTGCTGCAATGAACATAGTGGTACATGTATCTTTTTGAATTATGGTTTTCTCAGGGTATATGCCCAGTATTGGGATTGCTGGGTCATATGGTAGTTCTATTTTTAGTTTTTTAAGGAACCTCCAGGGCTTCCCTGGTGGCGCAGTGGTCGAGAGTCTGCCTGCTAAAGCAGGGGACATGGGTTCGTGCCCTGGTCTGGGAGGATCCCACATGCCACGGAGCGGCTGGGCCCGTGCGCCACAACTACTGAGCCTACACGTCTGGAGCCTGTGCTCCCCAACAAGAGAGGCCACGGTAGTGAGAGGCCCGCGCACCGCGATGAAGAGTGGCCCCCGCTTGCCACAACTAGAGAAAGCCCTCGCACGGAAACGAAGACCCAACACAGCAAAAATAAATAAATTTTAAAAATAAAATAAAAAATAAGGAACCCCCATACTGTTCTCCAAGGTGGCTATATCAATTTATATTCCCACCAACAGTGCAGGAGGGTTCCCTTTTCTCCACACCTTCTCCAGCATTTATTGTTTGTAGATTTTTTAATGATGGCCATTCTGACCAGTGTGAGGGGTTATCTCATTGTGGTTTTGATTTGCATTTCTCTAATGATTAGTGATGTTGAGCATCTTTTCATGTGTTTGTTGGCAATCTGTATGTCTTCTTTGGAGAAATGTCCATTTAGGTCTTCCACCCATTTTTGGATTGGGTTGTTTGTTTTTTTGATATTGAGCTGTGTGAGCTGCTTGTATATTTTGCAGATTAATCCTTTGTCAGTTGCTTCATTTGCAAATATTTTCTCCCATTCTGAGGGTTGTCTTTTGGTCTTATTTATGGTTTCCTTTGCTGTGCAAAAGCTTTTAAGTTTCATTAGGTCCCATTTGTTTATTTTTTATTTTATTTCCATTACTCTAGGAGGTAGGTCAAAAAAGATCTAAAAAAAAACAGTACTGATGAACCTAGTGGCAGGGCAGGAATAAAGACGCAGACGTAGAGAACGGGCTTGAGGACAAGGGGAAGGAGAAGCTGGGACAATGTGAGAGAGTAGCATTGACATATATACACTACCAAATGTAAAATGGTTGGCTAGTGGAAAGCTGCTGCATAGCACAAAGAGATCAGCTAGATGCTTTGTGATGACCTAAAAGGGTGGGATAGGGAGGATGGGAGGGAGGCTCAAGAGGGAGGGGATATGGGGATATATGTATACTTATAGCTTATTCACTTTGTTGTACAACAGAAACTAACAACATTGTAAAGCAATTATACTCCAATAAAGATATAAAAAAATAATGATAAAAATTTTTTTAAAAAGAAAAGCCATCTGAGAACTAAAAATAAATAAATAAATCTAAATTGTAGCGAACAAAAAAAATTTAAAAATTAAAAAAAAAAGAGTGTTTATTTGGCTCAATGAGTTTTCTTTGCTCACTTTGTTTCCCAAGTACAGTATGATAAGAACACAGTGTGCTTTACCTGGAGATTCACCATTGTTGTAATCAGATATTAAGGCGTGATCAGAAAATAAGCTTAGAAAAACACAGTTCTGAAAGAGCAGTTAGTTATTTGTTGAGGGGGGAAATTACACATAATTTTTGTGTAAATGAAGAGATCATGCACTTACCAAGGTAGGCCTAAATTGTTTGGGGTTTTTTATGAATTTATGAGTTTTATTATATAACTTAATTTCTATAAAGTGTAATGATTGATAGAGTTTAATTACTTACTGGATTAAATTAAACTCCATTAAATAACTGGAGATGGTATAACATCAGTACAGCAATTATGAAGATTTCTTGTATGAAGTTATGACCATTGGTTTCCAAAACAGGAAGCATATGCCAGTGTATTTGTATCATGTCTTCCTTCTCAAGTGCTAAAACCATTTCTGACTCATTGTGATCATTTCTTCATGGAGAAGCATACCTTTGAAAGTGTATTTTACAGGTTTTTACAGAGGCTTAGGAAGTATTTAATTAATTACTAATTTCACTCTAGAGTTTAAATTTGCATTTGTTATAATCATCCTAATATAGGTAATACGTTACATGGTCTAACAAATCAGATTGAGGCAAAAACAACTGAATATTTGCAATGAAATGATAGTTTATATTGATAATTGCAACCTAAGACAAACTAAGATCCTAAAGTATCATCTAAAGGAAGAATACATTATACTTAATATAATTTTAATAATAAATGAGGTTTTTTACTATTCTAATTTTTAAGAGCGGTTAATTCATATATGGTAGAAGCTCTAACTTCCTTATATTTGGTGAACTAAAAACCTTAGTCCTTCAAGCTGTTGGCTAACAGAAACTACTGCATCAGTTTTTTACAGAGAAAACTAAGCAATAGTTAATTTAAAGATTTTCATCAGTAACAATAAAATCAGGGTCAGAGTATAAAATCAGGGTCAGGAATAAAATCTAATGTTCTAGGAAAACATGCATTGTTCATGGAGTCTGGCTTTCCTCCTTTTATTCCATTTCTAGAATTTTATTAGCTCCAAATCTAAGCCCAGAGTTAAGCAAAGAAGTTATAAATTCATAAAAAAACTCTGAGTTGGTGAGTTAGGTAACCAGAAACTTCATTTGGAGTTGGGGGTAGTGGGGGCACGGTGAAACTCAGAAGCATGCTTCTTTAGAAGCTGTTAGGGATGTAAAGAATGCGTTATATTGACTAAGTGATAAAAATTCACATCATCATGATATACTTGTTAATATTTTATTTCAGAAGAGTTACATTGTAAATAAGATGGCAAATTCTGAGTTGAAGAAATGCAAGAAAATTATCAGAGAAATAGGTAAGCTTTGCCTAAATTCTACAAAAACTGTTCTGCAACTTCAAATATACCTTACCCTTTTCTCAGCTGTAGCAAAAATGTTTATAGTTTTTTTCCAAAAATAGCAGGGCTGTTTGCATTTTGCTGGACTTCAACATAATCAGTGTTATAAGTGGTTTAATAGTAAATTTAAGAAGTATAATAGCTACAGGATTTACTGATTTAGTATTTACTTCAGATATTTATTCTTCTGAATTTCTTATAGCTTACCAGCATATAGAGAGAAAATACTTGAATATTTATGTTTTAATTCTCCATGAATCCTTCACTCCATGTGGTACATAACAAAATATTGGATTCTGATTATTTTTTCAGTAAATAGGTGTCTATGTGTGTGTTCGTATGTGTGTTATAAAATGTCCTACACCTATAATTCATTAATTTAGAGATTTAAAATGGAAATGGTTTAAAATCTTTAATTTCCACTTTTACCATAATAATTGTGTTACATTTTGATGTATAAACTGTAAAATGGTAGTGAACCCCTCTAGATCACTAGTTATTTAATATTCCTGAAACAAAATTTTATCAAAACAAGATAACTTACTAGGTCTTAAGCTTTAAAATCCACATTTGGGTAGGGAGAAGGGGTTGTAGCCTTTATAATCTTGAAGGAATATTTTTTTTGTCATCTATGAATCATCTCAGAGAAAGCTGGCCCAATACATAAGTAAATTATTAACTTCAGATGGAATAAAATTAAGTGACTTGTCATTTATGAAAGCAGCCAGAACAATATGTTATAAAGCTGAAGAAAAGACTTGGAAGTTCATCATTCTGTGACGTCTCTCTTGGAAAATTTAATCTGATCCCCTCCACCCTTCTTTTAAAGTTTCATAATCTTATATGTATGTGTGTGTGTGTGTGTGTGTGTGTGTAATTGACAGATTACAGATTTCTCTGAAATCAATGGACAAAATTTACATTCTTCATCTGGAGCTCCTTGAAATGTGAGCTAAGAAATGAAATTTTCAATGGGGGACAAAATTCTCAGTATATTTGTTTAATGTGTATTTAATAGAACTTCTTTCATTTAAACCCCTCAGTTGCTCTTGAGTAATTTGTTACAAAGGGTTTGAAAATTCTAATCTACCACCTCATACCCATTAGGAAGGCTACTATTAAAAAAATAGTAATAATAAAATATAACAAAATATGAAGTGTTGTTGAGGATATAGAGAAATTGGAACACTTGTGCAGGGTTGGTGGGAATGTAAAATGATGCAACTACTATGGAAAACAGTATGATGATTCCTCAAGAAATTAAAAATGGAATTACCACATGATCCAGCTTTTCTACTCTTGGATACAGAAGAATTGAAAACAAGGACTTAGAGATATATTTGTATACCCATATTCATAGCAGCGTTATTCACAATAGCCAAAAAGTAGAAGAAACCTAAGTGTTCATTGCTGGTGAATGAATGAACAAAGTGTGGGATATATATATATATATACACATACAATGGAATAGTATTCAGCCTTAAAAAGGAGGAAAATTCTGACGTGCTACAACATGGATAAAACTTAAAGACATTATGCTAAGCGAGATAAGCCCTTCAGAAAAAAACAAAATATTGTATGATTCCACTAAAATGAAGTAGCTATAGTAGTCAGATTCCTAGAGACAGAAAGTACAATGGTGATTGCCAGTGGCTACGGGGGAGGAGTTATTTAATGGGTATAGAGTTTCAGTTTGGCAAGATGAGAGTTCTTTGGGTGGGTGATGGTGATGGTAGCACAACGGTGTGATTGTACTTAATACCACTGAACTACACACTTAAAAATAGTTAAGCTGGTAAGTTCTATGTTATGTGTCTTTTATCACAATAAAAAAAAAATTCTACTCCAGATGTATCTTCAGTTGTTACCTAAATAATGTAGAGACAACCAGTGATGACTTAAACTTTCCCAGTGATTATACTAAAAATCTTTGTACTGTCTATTATTAAGTTTGCTTTTAAAATGTCAGTGTTGATATAAACTGGTTACCAATGAGTGAAATTTGACACTTCAATAAAATTTTAATTAGAAAATTTTGCAAATTATAGTCACATGGTAATCTTTCCATTGTAAACATTTGTCTTCCAGAAAACTGCAAGAACTGCCCAAAGTAAGACAGCAAGTTGTTAGACCTATTGAGATAGTAAGTGAAATTAGTTAGAAAGTATGTCTATGTATCAGAAAATTTTAGAGAATTGTCAGGAGTGCATAGAATGATTGTTTTTGTTTGATAATTTACATCTATTTGGGGAAAAGGGGAATTTTAAGAAAAGAATTCATTAAACTATTATTTCCAATAGGAAAAATATCAATATATATAAAAAATCCATAAGTTCCACAATAAGAGATAAGAAAAATAACACAATATCCATACAATGATCCAATTTTGCCCAAAAAAGCATGTATATGTGTGTATGTGTGTGCAGGCAAGTGTGTATGTGTGTGTGTGCGCTGCATAAATGTTATCAGAGGTTATTTCTCAGTAGTGGGGAATTATGAGTGACTCTTGCTATTGTATGTTTACATTTCAATATTTTCCAATGATAATACATTGAAATGAGTTGCTTTTATTATTTTTAAAATATTATAAATCCTTTTTAAATAAAAAAATTACGTAAATATTTTATAAATCCTATGCATCAAAAAGTGTGGCAGCACAATTCTTTGGGACTATGTTCAAGGAACATTTTCAGACGTGTCCCTAAAACATCACCTCCACCGACCCTAATCTCTATGTCAGCCTGGTTGTCATTGTCATTAGAAATACATAGGCAGCAGTGCCTGTTTTTTCAAAAGTCAAATATTTAAAAACTTGGAAAGTAGCAGAACATGACAAGCTTTATCAAGTAGATAACACACTATTCTAGGGGAAGGTGGAGGAGCAGATACCTTCTTATCATCTGTAGTACTGAGTACAATGCTATGACAGTTCCTCCATAAATATTTTTTAGCTATTGCATGAGTGAATGGAAAAACGTGAAATTTTCTCAATATCCATTCATAAAATATGTACTAAGTTCCTTTTGCTGCTATTCAAATCTAATTTTATTTCAATACCTTATACGTTTTATCTTGACCTCTCTCAGTAAGATAAGTAATCCACTTTTTCAAGTTTTGTTCATGTTTTGGTTTTGGAATAGTGCTGTAGGGACCCATTATAGCATAGAATACAAAGTGTTCACTATTTGACTTTCAGGCATTCCTTTCTCATTCCAAACAGCCTTAAAATTATCATAGACCCTTACTTACAGGATAGATGTTGTCCTGAATACAAAAAATTTGAGGAATTTAAAATAAGAATGAAAAATATGATTCATTACATTTGGTGAACTAATTTTTACTAGGTAGTTACTGTTCTTTGCACTTAGTTGTGTCATTGCTGTTACGTTGATACACCTAGGGAACTGAAAATTTGAAGATCAACTTTCATAAGGCAAGATATTTCATTAAGCCAAGATATTGTCATTACAGACTTTTCAAATATCATAATTTATTTCAGAATCAACCAAATGGAAGAAGTTTCTGATTTATATGCACATCTGACCTGACGTGTCAGAGATCTACAATTTGTACTGACTTTTCTACCTTATTTTTCAATAGTTTCTCCAAAGTACATTGTAAATCCTTAAGAACAGGGGCTTTTTTTACTTTATATATAAATACTTATCCATGATTTTATACATTTATTTGGCCTCTTAATTTGTAAAATAACATTTACTTGATGGCAAAAACTGTAGGTTGGTTTTTGGTGTTTGTTTTTAACAGCAGTCATGCTACCATGTTTTATTTGTTTTCCTCAGTTTTGCTTTGCTGATGGACTGGACATCATACTCATGATCCTAGGATTACTAGCATCACTAGTAAATGGGGCCTGTCTTCCTGTAATGTCACTGATTTTAGGAGAAATGAGTGACAGCCTTATCAGTGGATGTCTAGTCAAAACCAACACAAGTGAGTACAATATTTACTTTTCTATATTGCTAGGGACTCAAAAGCATTAAATAAAACAAACATTAAACTTATAATACAGATTATTTTCTTGTCAAACAATATCTATATAATATTTAAGGCATTTATTCTTCTGTATTGCCAGGGACCAAAGAACCAAAATCTGTATTTGTCAAAATTCTTCAAAGAAACAGAACCAATACAAAGTGTGTGTGTGTCTGTGTGTGTGTGTCTGTGTGTGTGTTTGCGTAGAGAGAGAGGGAGAGAGAGAGAGAGAGATTTATTTTAAGAAATTGGTTCACACAATTATGGAAGCTGGCAAGTACAAAATCTGTAAGGTGAGTTGGCAGGCTGGAGACCATCTGTGCCCTATTTGACTTTAAATACTAATTCATACCCTCTTACTTTCCACCCAAAGCCTAATTTTTCAAATGCCCTAGTCTTGTTTAAGTGAATAAATCCATAGCTTCCATCTTCCATGTGAGGATATCCTGTCTACACAGTTATTAATTTTTTGATATTTTAATGATAGAAGGTAAAGATGCCACTTTGTTCGTTAAACAAATGGAACTGCCAATTCATTGAGCAGATATTTATTGATTGCCAAATATGTCTCTCTCTCTCTCTCTCTGAATGAGTGAGTGAAGAAAGGGAAGGGGGGGGCGAGGGAAGGAGGGCAGGAGGGAGAAAGAATAAACCTAGCAACCTAAGGCAGTCTGTTTAGGAGGGGTACTTTGGTTAGGTCTGCTCTATAATTGATTGCTTTGTCAGCTTTAGATAGGATAGTCAATACATAACTGACTGATATTACTGAATTTTTTTTTTTTCGGTACGCGGGCCTCTCACTGTTGTGGCCTCTCCCGTTGCGGAGCACAGGCTTCAGACGCGCAGGCTCAGCGGCCATGGCTCACGGGCCTAGCCGCTCCGCGGCATGTGGGATCTTCCCGAACTGGGGCACGAACCCGTGTCCCCTGCATCGGCAGGCGGACTCTCAACCACTGCACCACCAGGGAAGCCCCTGAATTTTAATTTTGTTTTTGTTTAAGGCTTCTCCATGTTTCTCGAGTTTCATTGTGTGTTTTTTCAAATGTAATGAACACATAAAAAGGTTGATAAAGATTTAGATAAATGTATGGATATTATTGGTATAACATATTATTAAAGAGAAGTGGAGATATTAAGGCATGTTGTCAACCTTCTAACATTTGTTTTCTAAAGAATAATAGAGGAGGATTTTTTTGCTCCTACAATTGAAAATATGAATAATGACTATCATATTGATCAGAGGCCCATTTTTATGCCAGCACTGAACTTTTGCACATTCTACGTCTATTAATATAATCTCCAAAATGACATTATGCCATTTTTATGTGACTGTAGGAACCACTTTTAGAAACAATATGTATTCTCTTTATTAACTCAGTTAAATTTCATTAAAACTTTCTACGGAGTTTTAATACTTCTATGTCAATTCTGATATTTTTAATAAGCTGCTTTAAAAATGCTTCCTACCACAATTCCAAAAATGGAATAAAGGAAAAATGATTGTTTGCACATAAATAAAGATCATAGACATCATCATATGTGATGATACTGTGGTTATGTAAGATATGAAGAGGATGTTGTCTGCAATTTATTACAAATGTTTATTATGGCCATTTAAGAAAGAAAATTATGATAGTTGATATCAACCACTGTTTTGTGCTTCTGGTAAAATTACAACCTTGGTATACTAATTAATGTATGATGTAGTTTTTGCTAGAATATATATAGAAAAGTTTACATGGCAAACTGGTAAACCAAGGATTATTTAAATACCATTTTATGATGTTGCTATCCTTGTTATACCCAACAAATTTCAATGAGCTTCTTTTAAATTTTTCCTGTGACTCCTACCTCTACAACTTTCATTTGTGTTCTTGCTTTTCTTGGACTTTCTAAATTACTCCCTGGAGTATCTCAAACTGAATTCTAAATGCATAACTTTGACAGGAAAGGAAAATTCTATTACTATTACTTATGTACCTGTTACCTGAAATCAGAGATGTCCTAAAGAATTCTTTCCACATATGAGCTACATGGTTAATATTTCCTTATAATTTTTCATGTTGCATGTGTGCTTCTTGAGACCAGAGATAACAATTTCAAATTTTAGGTTAAAGAATAGAAAATAAGATGATCATTAACCAGTGTGTAGTCATTAAGTCCATTTTCTTGAGAAGGGACTATATTTGGTTTGGAGGGCTATGTATAAAAGACATCATGGCCAATTATAAATTTATTAATTTCCTTTATAATTTAAAAAAACTTTTTTACAGCAAATTATCGGAACTGTACTCAGTCTCCAAAGAAGGTGAATGAAGATATGATTGTGTAAGTCCAGATGAAATGTTAATATCATATTCATTGCATGCTGCTTTATTCAATATTTATACGGAAGAAAACTGAAATGTTTGATCATTAATATTGCATATAAATGAGTAAAGCAAACATGTCCTCTTCTTTTATTTGGTATAGAAAATATAATTACACAATTATAATTGTGTAACTATAATTTTTTCTCCTACTTGAAAGGTATACAAGTTCATATGCTTTCAGTTTTGACAAAATTGTCATCAATAGAAATGTTGTTTTGGGATTTGCATTTTTATCTAAATTTTGTTTCCTAGAACTGAAGGTACATAACCTAGAGGTTAAATGACTACTTTTTCCTTTTTAAAATTTTTTTCTTACAAAACTTACAGAAAAATGCCACTTCTGCAAAATTTAAAAGCCAAGAAGATGTGTGCAACAAATAGTAAAATAAAAATAAATAAATAAAAAGAGTAAAGTTTTATTCAGGCTAATTTCGGAGACTAATTATTCAGACTATTATAGTAAAGTTGTATTCAGACTAAAAATAGTAAAGTCTGAAATAGATAATGTATAGGGACATTTTGTTTTTGTAGGCTTGTGTATTAAGCAATATGCTTTCCTCTGTCACATGTGTTGAGTTTGTTAGAGAAATGCAAACTTAGTATATTCGCTGGATTTCAGTAGTGTCTCACTGAAACTAACAGAGTCTTATCCGACCTAAGTGATCTCTTATTCTTTTCCCCAAAAAATGAAGCCTCCATCCTACACAACCCCAAGAGACATCCATCACATTGTAGTGACACCCTCTGGGCCATAATTCTTGACCTTCCACACTGTTAGCCACAGCCTCATGTGACTATTTAATCTTCAATTAATTAAAATTAGATAAAATTTAAAATTTAGTTTCTCATTCTCAGTCACTTGCCAAGTGCTCAAGTCACATATGGCTGGCTGCCATATTGTACAGCACAAATATGGAATATTTTCTTCATCACAGAACATTCTATTGGACAGTGCTGCTCTGGACTACAGTGTGAATAATGCTGCCTCAAGTTGTGCTTTGCTGTAGTCTCAACTTTCTTTGAGGGAAAGTTTCTATTTTTTAGCACTTTTTACATAAAGTTTATTTATGTTGCATCTTTTAAAAATTCCTGATTAGGATCCAGGAACTGCCTTCTACTGAATTCTAGTCTTACAATATTAAAGCAGGGTTCTGGTGTTACAATCATTAAGTATGAGTTTCTTACAAAAAAGTTTGGAACTTCTAAAAATAGGGGCATCTATCTTAAAAACAGGTAATAAAAGGGAAAATAAGATATGTCTATGTAATCTATGTATGGTTATTAAGAGATTACTAAACTTATAAGGAAACATTCTTAACATTTATAATGTTGTGTTTGTTATGTTATTGTTTCTCAAACCAGTGTACTGTTTTGGAAATATTTGAGGTATATGGTGAAGAAGGGTTCTGTAGTCAAAATGGTTCAGAAAACACTGTATATGACAGCCTCCTTGGATACACTTAGGACAGATAAGCATACTTAAGGCTCAATTTAATCAAAGTTTTCCAAACCTGTTTGACTATGGAAACTAAACATCCTGCTGAGCTAATGTTTTGATGAACACATTTCTGGGAAACCTTGTTTTATATAACTGTTTTGGTGGGGATAAGATAATATCTCTTACATCTATAATAATCAAGAACTGAAAATTTTTATTTTACCTACTTTCCAAAGACAATGACTCATGGTTTTATGTAATTTTAATGTTTTAATATTGTCTGTGTCTTTGTCTTACTTATCAGACAATTATTCTGAAAATAAGATTCCTCCTTTGCAATCAATCCCCATTTCCACCCCCAGCCCCAAGCAACTTCTTATCTGCTATCTTTAAAGATTTGCATTTTTTAGACATTACATGTGCTTGGAAACATACATGTAGGGTTTTGCACCTAGCTTCTTTTATTAAGTGTAATGATTTCGAGGTTCATCCATGTTATGATGTGTATCAGTAGTTTATTCCTTTTTATTGCTTAATAGTAATCCATTGCAAGGATATATCATGTTTTGTTTATCTGTTCACCAAATAATGGACTTCTGGAGTGTTTCCATTTTTTTGCTATTTAAAAATAACGGGGCTTCCCTGGTGGCGCAGTGGTTGGGAGTCTGCCTGCCGATGTGGGGGACGCGGGTTCGTGCCCCGGTCCGGGAGGATCCCGCGTGATGTGGAGCGGCTGGGCCCGTGAGCCATGGCCGCTGGGCCTGCGCGTCCAGAGCCTGTGCTCCGCAACGGGAGAGGCCACGGCAGTGAGAGGCCCGTGTACCACAAAAATAAAAATTAATAAATAACGAATCTATGAACACTGATATATAAATCTTTGTGTGGACATATGTTTTTATTTTTCTTGGGTAGATACCTAGGAGTAGAATTGCTGGGTCATATGGTAAGTTTATGTTTATCTTTTTAAGAAACTGCCAAACTGTTTTCCAAAGTGGATATATCATTTTACTTTCCCACCACAATGTGTAAGTGTTCCAGTTTCTCCACATCTTCACCAACACTTGTTACTGTCTTTTTTATTATAGCCATTGTGTAGGTATGACATGGTATCATATTGTGACTTTAATTTGCATTTCCCTAATAAGCATTTTTTATTAACTTTTTAAGCATTCTTATATTTCTTTTTTTTTTTTATCTTCATCATCCATTTAAATGTATCTCCCATTTCATCACTATCCTTAAAATCTTCCCATCAGAAATAAGCCAAAAAGATATATATGAAAAAATTAATATGAGGACAAATGTATGAAATAAAATACTATAGAAGCACAGTGGAAGAAACAATCATGTGAGAAGTCATCAATTAATAATCAGTAAAACAACTGAATAAGACTAAACCAAGGTCAGAGAATCCTATAGCACCCCCTCAAACACCTATCTGTGAGTCACTGTTTTCCAAAGTGTACAGCAAATAGTAAACAAATAACAGTTAACATTACTTGAGCATATAGCATGTAGATAGCATTGTCCATGCACTTTTTATGTATTAGGTCATTTCATCCTCACAATAATCCTGTAAGGTAGATAAATGCACCCAGGCTGAGTGAGCCAGCTTTGGACAAATTGCCCTTCCAATTCCTCACTTTCAATCATCAACAACTAAATGAAAACAAGCACATATAACAGACAAGATAAGAATGTTCAGGTATACAGAAAGTAAAGAATGTGATTTTCCTTGTTATGGAGCAATTTTTAAAAACTAAAAGAAAAACAAAACAAAACAAACTCTGCAAATCAACATGCCACTTAATTCTGTTGCCCCACCAGACACTCCCTCTGACTAGGCTTTCAAATTTTCCTATTTAATACAATGATGTGTTTTTTAAATAGTGAAAAGCTGGAAAGAACATGTAGTCAACAGCAGGGAATTGATTAAATAAATTGTGGAATACCTACATTAAAAAGTGGTGTTTACATTCACAAAATGACAAAAATATTCTTACAATGTAATTAAAAATATGAAACTTTATAAAATAAATCATGAGGATCCTATATATACGTTTATAAACACATAAAGACCAGAAAGAAATATATCAAAATAACCATGATTATCACTGGGTGGGAGAGTTATTAGCGATTTTCACTTTCTTCATTATGCTTTTCTATATTTTCCAAATTCCCCAAATTAAGCTGTGTTGGTTTTTTTTTTTTTTTTCCTTACCCTTCCCCCTCCCCATATCCTCAAGTCCATTCTCTAATAGGTCTGTGTCTTTATTCCTGTCTTACCCCTATGTTCTTCATGACATTTTTTTTTCTTAAATTCCATATATATGTGTTAGCATACAGTATTTGTCTTTCTCTTTCTGACTTACTTCACTCTGTATGACAGACTCTAGGTCTATCCACCTCATTACAAATAGCTCAATTTCATTTCTTTTTATGGCTGAGTAATATTCCATTGTATATATGTGCCACATCTTCTTTATCCATTCATCCGATGATGGACACTTAGGTTGTTTCCATCTCCGGGCTATTGTAAATAGGGCTGCTATGAACATTTTGGTACATGTCTCTTTTTGAATTATGGTTTTCTCAGGGTATATGCCCAGTAGTGGGATTGCTGGGTCATATGGTAGTTCTATTTGTAGTTTTTTAAGGAACCTCCATACCGTTCTCCATAGCGGCTGTACCAATTCACATTCCCACCAGCAGTGCAAGAGTGTTCCCTTTTTTCCACACCCTCTCCAGCATTTATTGTTTCTAGATTTTTTGATGATGGCCATTCTGACTGGTGTGAGATGATATCTCATTGTAGTTTTGATTTGCATTTCTCTAATGAGTAAAGATGTTGAGCATCCTTTCATGTGTTTGTTGGCAGTCTGTATATCTTCTGTGGAGAAATGTCTATTTAGGTCTTCTGCCCATTTTTGGATTGGGTTGTTTGTTTTTTTGTTATTGAGCTGCATGAGCTGCTTATAAATTTTGGAGATTAATCCTTTGTCAGTTGCTTCATTTGCAAATATTTTCTCCCATTCTGAGGGTTGTCTTTTGGTCTTGTTTATGGTTTCCTTTGCTGTGCAAAAGCTTTGAAGTTTCATTAGGTCCCATGTGTTTATTTTTGTCTTTATTTCCATTTCTCTAGGAGGTGGGTCAAAAAGGATCTTGCTGTGATTTATGTCATAGAGTGTTCTGCCTATGTTTTCCTCTAAGAGTTTGATAGTTTCTGGCCTTACATTTAGGTCTTTAATCCATTTTGAGCTTATTTTTGTGTATGGTGTTAGGGAGTGATCTAATCTCATACTTTTACATGTCCCTATCCAGTTTTCCCAGCACCACTTATTGAAGAGACTGTCCTTTCTCCACTGTACATTCCTGCCTCCTTTATCAAAGATAAGGTGACCATATGTCCGTGGGTTTAACTCTGGGCTTTCTATCCTGTTCCATTGATCTATCTTTCTGTTTTTGTGCCAGTACCATAGTGTCTTGATTACTGTAGCTTTGTAGTATAGTCTGAAGTCAGGGAGCCTGATTCCTCCAGCTCCATTTTTCGTTCTCAAGATTGCTTTGGCTATTCGGGGTCTTTTGTGTTTCCATACAAATTGTGAAATTTTTTGTTCTAGTTCTGTGAAAAATGCCAGTGGTAGTTTGATAGGGATTGCATTGAACCTGTAGATTGCTTTGGGTAGTAGACTCATTTTCACAATGTTGATTCTTCCAATCCAAGAACATGGTACATCTCTCCATCTATTTGTATCATCTTTAATTTCTTTCATCAGTGTCTTATAATTTTCTGCATACAGGTCTTTTGTCTCCTTAGGTAGGTTTATTCCTAGATATTTTATTCTTTTTGTTGCAATGGTAAATGGGAGTGTTTCCTTGATTTCACTTTCAGATTTTTCATCATCAGTATATAGGAATGCCAGAGATTTCTGTGCATTAATTTTGTATCCTGCAACTTTACCCAATTCATTGATTAGCTCTAGTAGTTTTCTGGTAGCATCTTTAGGGTTCTCTATGTATAGTATCATGTCATCTGCAAACAGTGACAGCTTTACTTCTTCTTTTCCAATTTGGATTCCTTTTATTTCCTTTTCTTCTCTGATTGCTGTGGCTAAAACTTCCAAAACTAGGTTGAATAAGAGTGGTGAAAGTGGGCAACCTTGTCTAGTTCCTGATCTTAGTGGAAATGGTTTCAGTTTTTCACCATTGAGGACGATGCTGGCTGTGGGTTTGTCATATATGGCCTTTATTATGTTGAGGAAAGTTCCCTCTATGCCTACTTTCTGCAGGGTTTTTATCATAAATGGGTGTTGAATTTTGTCGAAAGCTTTCTCTGCATCTATTGAGATGATCATATGGTTTTTCTCCTTCAATTTGTTAATATGGTGTATCACGTTGATTGATTTGCGTATATTGAAGAATCCTTGCATTCCTGGAATAAACCCCACTTGATCATGGTGTATGATCCTTTTAATGTGCTGTTGGATTCTGTTTGCTAGTATTTTGTTGAGGATTTTTGCATCTATGTTCATCAGTGATATTGGCCTGTAGTTTTCTTTCTTTGTGACATCCTTGTCTGGTTTTGGTATCAAGGTGATGGTGGCCTCGTAGAATGAGTTTGGGAGTGTTCCTCCCTCTGCTATATTTTGGAAGAGTTTCAGAAGGATAGGTGTTAGCTCTTCTCTAAATGCTTGATAGAATTCGCCTGTGAAGCCATCTGGTCCTGGGCTTTTGTTTGTTGGAAGATTTTTTATCACAGTTTCAATTTCAGTGCTTGTGATTGGTCTGTTCATATTTTCTATTTCTTCCTGATTCAGTCTTGGCAGGTTGTGCATTTCTAAGAATTTGTCCATTTCTTCCAGGTTGTCCATTTTATTGGCATAGAGTTGCTTATAGTAATCTCTCACGATCTTTTGTATTCCTGTAGTGTCAATTGTTACTTCTCCTTTTTCATTTCTAATTCTATTGAGTTGAGTCTTCTCCCTTTTTTTCTTGATGAGTCTGGCTAATGGTTTATCAATTTTGTTTATCTTCTCAAAGAACCAGCTTTTAGTTTTATTGATCTTTGCTATCGTTTCCTTCATTTCTTTTTCATTTATTTCTGATCTGATTTTTATGATTTCTTTCCTTCTGCTAACTTTGGGATGTTTTTGTTCTTCTTTCTCTAATTGCTTTAGGTGCAAGGTTAGGTTGTTTATTCGAGATGTTTCCTGTTTCTTAAGGTGGGATTGTATTGCTATAAACTTCCCTCTTAGAACTGCTTTTGCTGCATCCCATAGGTTTTGGGTCGTCGTGTCTCCATTGTCATTTGTTTCTAGGTACTTTTTAATTTCCTCTTTGATTTCTTCAGTGATCACTTCGTTATTAAGTAGTGTATTGTTTAGCCTCCATGTGTTTGTATTTTTTACAGCTCTTTTCCTGTAATTGATATCTAGTCTCATAGCATTGTGGTCGGAAAAGATACTTGATACAATTTCAATTTTCTTAAATTTACCAAGGCTTGATTTGTGACCCAAGATATGATCTATCCTGGAGAATGTTCCATGAGCACTTGAGAAAAATGTGTATTCTGTTGTTTTTGGATGGAATGTCCTATAAATATCAATTAAGTCCATCTTGTTTAATGTATCACTTAAAGCTTGTGTTTCCTTATTTATTTTCATTTTGGATGATCTGTCCATTGGTGAAAGTGGGGTGTTAAAGTCCCCTACTATGAGTGTGTTACTGTCGATTTCTCCTTTTATGGCTGTTAGTATTTGCCTTATGTATTGAGGTGCTCCTATGTTTGGTGCATAAATATTTACAATTGTTATATCTTCTTCTTGGATCGATCCCTTGATCATTATGTAGTGTCCTTCTTTGTCTCTTCTAGTAGTCCTTATTTTAAAGTCTATTTTGTCTGATATGAGAATTGCTACTCCAGCTTTCTTTTGGTTTCCATTTGCATGGAATATCTTTTTCCATCCCCTTACTTTCAGTCTGTATGTGTCTCTAGGTCTGAAGTGGGTCTCTTGTAGACAGCATATAGATGGGTCTTGTTTTTGTATCCATTCAGCCACTCTGTGTCTTTTGGTGGGAGCATTTAGTCCATTTACTTTTAAGGTAATTATCGATATGTATGTTCCTATTCCCATTTTCTTAATTGTTTTGGGTTCATTATTGTAGGTCTTTTCCTTCTGTTGTGTTTCTTGCCTAGAGAAGTTCCTTTAGCATTTGTTGTAAAGCTGGTTTGGTGGTGCTGAACTCTCTCAGCTTTTGCTTGTCTGTAAACGTTTTAATTTCTCCATCAAATCTGAATGAGATCCTTGCTGGGTAGAGTAATCTTGGTTGCAGGTTTTTCTCCTTTATCACTTTAAGTATGTCCTGCCACTCCCTTCTGGCTTGTAGAGTTTCTGCTGAGAGATCAGCTGTTATCCTGATGGGGATTCCCTTGTGTGTTATTTGTTGTTTTTGCCTTGCTGCTTTTAATATGATTTCTTTGTGTTTAATTTTTGACAGTTTGATTAATATGTGTCTTGGCGTATTTCTCCTTGGATTTATTCTGTATGGGACTCTCTGTGCCTCCTGGACTTGATTAACTATTTCCTTTCCCATATTAGGGAAGTTTTCAACTATAATCTCTTCAAATATTTTCTCAGTCCCTTTCTTTTTCTCTTCTTCTTCTGGAACCCCTATAATTCGAATGTTGGTGCGTTTAATGTTGTCCCAGAGGTCTCTGAGACTGTCCTCTGTTCTTTTCATTCTTTTTTCTTTATTTTGCTCTGCAGCAGTTATTTCCACTATTTTATCTTCCACCTCACTTATCCGTTCTTCTGCCTCAGTTATTCTGCTATTGATCCCATCTAGAGTATTTTTTATTTCATGTATTGTGTTTTTAATCGATGCTTGATTCATCTTTAGTTCTTCTAGGTCCTTGTTAACTGTTTCTTGCATTTTGTCTATTCTATTTCCAAGATTTTGGATCTGGGAAATAGAATCTTGGATCATCTTTACCATCATTATTCTGAATTCTTTTTCAGGTAGACTGCCTATTACCTCTTCATTTGTTAGATCTGGTGGGTTTTTATCTTGCTCCTTCTCCTGCTGTGTGTTTTTCTGTCTTCTCATTTTGCTTATGTTACTGTGTTTGGGGTCTCCTTTTTGCAGGCTGCAGGTTCGTAGTTCCTGTTGTTTTTGGTGTCTGTCCCCAGTGGCTAAGGTTGGTTTAGTGGGTTGTGTAGGCTTCCTGGTGGAGGGGACTAGTGCCTGTGTTCTGGTGGATGAGGCTGGATCTTGTCTTTCTAGTGGGCAGGTCCACGTCTGGTGGTGTGTTTTGGGGTGTCTGTGGACTTTTTATGATTTTAGGCCACCTCTCTGCTAATGGGTGGCGTTGTGTTCCTGTCTTGCTAGTTGTTTGGCTTAGGGTGTCCAGCACTGTAGCCTGCTGGTCGTTGAGTGAAGCTGGGTGCTGGTGTTGAGATGGAGATCTCTGGAAGATTTTCGCCGTTTGATATTATGTGGAGCTGGGAGGTCTCTTGTGGACCAGTGTCCTGAAGTTGGCTCTCCCACCTCAGAGGCACAGCACTGACTCCGGGCTCCTCAATTTGGGATGATGTGTTGTCTATTCATGTATTCCACAGATGCAGGGTACATCAAGTTGATTGTGGAGCTTTAATCCGCTGCTTCTGAGGCTGCTGGGAGAGGTTTCCCTTTCTCTTCTTTGTTCTCACAGCTCCTGGGTCTCAGCTTTGGATTTGGCCCCGCCTCTGCGTGTAGGTCGCCGGAGGGCGTCTGTTCTTCGCTCAGATAGGACAGGGTTAAAGGAGCAGCCTCTTCGGGGACTCTGGCTCACTCAGGCCGGGAGGGAGGGAGGGGCACGGAGTGCGGGGCGAGCCTGCAGCGGCAGAGGTCGGCGTGACATTGCACCAGCCCAAGGCGCGCCGTGCGTTCTCCCAGGGAAGCCGCCCCTGGATCCCGGGACCCCGGCAGTGGCAGGCTGCACAGGCTCCCGGAAGGGCGGTGTGGGCAGTGACCTGCGCTCGCACACAGGCTTCTTGGCGGCGGCAGCAGCAGCCCCAGCGTCCCACGCCTGTCACTGGGCTCCGCGCTTTCAGTCGCGACTCGCGCCCGTCCGTGGAGCCCCTTTAAGCAGCGCTCTTAATCCCCTCTCCTCGCGCACCAGGAAACCAAGAGGGAAGAAAAAGTCTCTTGCCTCTTCGGCAGCTCCAGAGTTTTCCCGGACTCCCTCCCGGCTAGCTGTGGCACATTAGCCCCGTTCAGGCTGAGTTCTCGCCGCCAGCCCCAGTCCTCTACCTGCGCTCTGACCGAAGCCCGAGCCTCAGCTTCCAGTGCTGCGCGCCCCGGCGGGCGAGCAGACAAGCCTCTCGGGCTGGTGAGTGCCGCTCGGCACCGATCCTCTGTGTGCGGATCTCTCCGCTTTGCCCTACCCAGGTATGTGGGGAGTTTCTTGCCTTTTGGGAGGTCTGGGGTCTTCTGCCAGCGTTCAGTAGGTGTTCTGTAGGAGTTGTTCCACGTGTAGCTGTATTTCTGGTGTATCCGTGGGGAGGAAGGTGATCTCCGCGTCTTACTCTTCCGCCATCTTACCCGGAAGTCCCGCATTCTTATATTTCTTTGGTGAAGCGCATATTCAGATATTTTGCCTATTTTATTGTGTTGCTTGTCTTAATGTTGAATCCTGAAAGTTCTTTGTAAATTCTAGATACAAGTTCTTTGTCAGGTATATGATTGTCATATATTTTCTCCTAATGTGTGGCTAGTCTTTTCATTTTCCTAAAGATTTCTTTTGAAACAGAAAAGTTTTAAATTTTGATTAGGTACAGTTTACCAGGTTTTTCTTTTATGGATTTTCCTTTTGGATTTAAGAATTCTTTGCAGAGGATCGTGAAGATTCTCTTCTACATTTTCTTCTAGAAATTTCAACATTTTAGCTCAGACACTTAGGTCTATGATCCATTTTGAGTTCATTTTTGTGACTGTTGTGAGGTAAGGGCCTCACTTCTTCTTTGCACTTCTTTTTCTCAATTGTCCCAAGACTGTTTCTTGAAAAAACTATTTTTTCTACATTGAATTGCCTTGGCACCTTTGCTAAAAATCAAATGCCCATAAATGTAAGGGCTAGCTTCTGTTCTCTCATTTTTGTTCCATTTATTGACAGTCTATCCTTATGCTGGTATCACACTGCCTTTAGTACTACAGTTTTAGAGTTTAAATAAATAAATAAATTTATTTTAAAAAATCAGGAAATGAAAGTCCCCCAACTTCAATCTTCTTTTTAGACATTTCATTTCCACATATATTTCTACACATATTTTGGGATTACTCTTCAAATTCTGCAAAATAGCCTGCTGGGATTTTGACAAGGATTAATTGAATCTATAGGTTAATTTGGGAAGATTGTCATCTTAAAAACACTGAGTCTTCCAATTCATTTATTCAGATCTTCTTTCATTTCTGCCAACAATATTTTGTAGTTTTCGGTGTACAAGTCTTTATTTTCTCCTTTGCATTTGATCTTTTAACCCAGTTTTCTCTTACAATATTGCAAACATTTTCCCCACAACATTAAAAAAAAGTTCAATAAGATTTCTATTAAACCTATAGTGTTCTGTGTTGCCCTTGAACATTCCCTCTTATTAGAAAACAGTCAATTATCGTTATTGTAATAATTATGTTCTATTAAAGTCATCATGAAAACTGAATGAGCAAATACTGAACCATTGGTTCCTGGTTTCTGTGAACCTCCAGTCACAACATTTTCATCAATCGATTATCACTGAACTCACGGTCAACAGCACTATAACTCATGTCTGAATGACGCTTAACTAACACATGTATTTTCATGTGCCATAGGGCACATCACAGCTTCCTTGGACTTAGGAACACTAGACAGCACTTCAGCATGCTTCTTGAGAGTCATTTTAAACAGTGAAAACATCAACAAAAGGCACAAAAATTAGAAAAACTTGCCACTACCTAGATCACAAAAATGACACTACTTTACAGTATGAGGGCACAAACAAAAAAGCAGAGTGTTGCCTTGTTCAGCCTGAGCTGGGAGTACCTGTGTTGGGTGACTCAGAATTTTTGCCACTCTACACATGTCCATAAATAACAATGAAAGCAACAAAAATTGATTTTTGGATTACAAATAAATTTCATTGAGCAGGCACATTTGCCAACACAGAATCTGGGAATAATGAGACTCAAGTGTATGGTCCTCTGTGCTTTTCTTGGTACTTTACTCTCCTGGATTTCCAACTACCTCATTGGCCACTTCTCAGCTTTCTTTACTGGCTCTTGGCCTTCATCTTAAACTCTACCATGTTTGGAGAGTCCCTGAGCTTAGTCCTTTGTCCTCTTTTTTATCTATACTTTATTCTGTGTCTCTGTGGATGATCTCAGCCAATACTTTGTTTTAATTGCCACCTATGAGCTGGTGACTTTCAAATTTCCATCTCCAGCCTATACCCCTCTCCAGCACTTCAGTCTCTCATTTTCAACTTCTTACTTGATATCCACTTTGATGTTTAATATGCATATCAGACTTATGTCTAAATTAAAACACTTGATATCTCCTGCAAATCTGTCCCTGTCTCAGTCTCCCACATCTGTAAATGTCACCCCATTCACTTAGTTGCTGAAAACAAAATCTAAGGAGTTATCCTTACTTTCTTCCCTTCCTGCATTCCTCACATCCATTACATTGGCAATTCTTGTTTGTTGTTGTATTTCCAAAATATATCTAGAATCTGTCTACTTCTTTGCAATCAGCTTCTACCATCCACATCCAAGCCTCCATCCTTCTCACCTTGACCACTGCAATAACCTCTTAAGTAAACTGTCTGTTTTGTTTTGTTGTAACCTGCATCCATTCTCCGCAGAGGACCCAGACTAATATTTTTAAAAGTTGAATAGATAAGAAAATTCTACACTTAAATGGTCTTCTGTTTCTCTTGGAAGAAAACCTGTACAACGCACCATAGCTAAGAGCCCTATGATATGCCAAATTCTCCAGCCTCATGATTTCATAACTCTTTGGACTTCTTTTCTTCTGGGAACATGCTAAGCTCTTTCCTGCCTCTGACCTTATTACTTGCTGTTATCTGTCCCTGGAATGCTCTTCTTGCTTTTTTATGGCTGGCTCCATTTCTCCTTTTGGATCCCAGCCATAATATCATTTCCTCAAAGAAATTTTTCTTAATCATTCTTTTTATCTTCATTATCTCTCCCAACTCACCTTTACCCACCAGTTATTCCATGACCTATCACCCTGTTTACTTTCCTCATAGAACAACCTGAAATTCTTTTTCTTTGTGTGTTGTCTGTCTCTTCCCACAGGAATGTAAACTCTTCATGAATAGGGACTTCTTATCTTGCTCTTGACTGTATTTATTTCTAGAACTTCATACTAGTGGGCACCCAGTACAGGTTTATTAAATGATTACATTTCTTTTTCTTTTTAACTGAAGTAACATTGGTTTATAACATGTTTCATTATAATTATAATGAAACATTATAATTCAACTTCTGTATATACTACAGCATACTCACCACCAAAAGTTTAGTTTCCATTCATCACCACACAGTTGACCCCCTTCACCCATTTCACACTCTTCCCATTCCCTTCCCCTCTGGTAATCACTACTCTGTTCTCTGTATCTATGTGTTAGCTTTTTGTTTTGCTTTGTTTGTTCATTTATTTTGCTTTTTAAAAATATTCCACATATGAGTGAAATCATGCAGTATTTGTCTATCTCCATCTGACTTATTTCACTTAGCATAATATTCTCAAGGTCCATCCATGTTGCTGCAGATGGAAAGATTTTTTTTTATGGCTGAGTAGTATTCCACTGTGTGTGTGCGTGTGTGTGTGTGTGTGTGTGTGTACCACATCTTCTTTAGCCATTCATCCATTGGTGGGCACTTAGATTGTTTTCATATCTTGGCTATTGTAAATAATGCTGTAATGAATGTAGAGGTGCATATGTCTTTTCAAATTAGTGGTTTTGACTTCTTCAGATAAATACCCAGATTGGAATAGCTGGATCATATGATAGTTCTATTCTTAATTTTTTGAGGAATCTCCATACTGTTTTCCATAGTGGTTTCACCAATTTAAATTCCCACCAGCAGTGCACAAGGGTTCCCTTTTCTCCACATCCTCGCCAACACTTGTTATTTCTAGTCTTTGTATAATAGCCATTCTGATGGAAGTGAGGTGATATCTCATTGTGGTTTTGATTTACATTTCCCTGATGATTAGTGATGTTGAACATCTTTTCATGTGTCTCTTGGCCATCTCTGGCATTCTCTGGAAAAATGTCTACTCAGATCCTCTGCCTATTTTTTAGTTGGGTTGTTTGTTTTTTTGTTGTTGATTTTTATGAATTCTTTATATATTTTGGATGTTAACCCTTTATTGGATATATGACTTGCAGATTCTTCCTCCATTCAGTAGGACATCTTTTCATTTTGTTGATAATTTCCTTTGTTGTGCAAAACTTTTTAGTTTGGTGTAGTCCCATTTGTTTATTTGAAAGGTTGTCTGATTCTAAGAATTTATCCATTTCTTCTAGGTTGTCCAATTTGTTGGCAAATAGCTGTTCGTTATATTCTCTCATAATCCTTTGTATTTCTGTGGTATCTTGTGATTTCTCCTCTTTTGTTTCTGATTTTGTTTATCTGAGCCTTCTCTTTTTTCTTAGTGAGTCTAGATAAAGGTCTGTCAATTTTGTTTATCTTTTCAAAGAACCAGCTCTTAGTTTCATTGATCTTTTGTCTTTTTAGTCTCTATTTCATTTATTTCTGCTCTGATTTTTATTATTTCCTTCCTTCTACTGACTTTGGGCTTCATTTGTTTTCTTTTTCCTTTAGGTGTTAAGCTAGATTGCTTATTTGAGATTTTTCTTGTTTATAGGCCTACTTCCCCTTAGTACCCCTTAGTATCGCATTTGCTGCATCCCATAGATTTTGGTATGAAATGACTACATTTCTTATCTGGTCTGCTACTGGTAGCTATTTAGAATGTTTTCAATTTTATGTATTATAATTAATGCTATAATGAACAATCATTTAGATTAATCTTTGTACATATTTCCTTAGGGTAAATTCCTTAAGTTGAATTTTGGATTTTAAGTATATGTATTTAAAGAGTTTGATAAAATGCTTTTGACTACTATCATTTCTTTACCCTCCTATTCCACATACAGCTATCATAATTACATCAATGTAACATTTTCAAATGAAAGTATTAAAAATATGGACAGAAACTATAAGTAGCGAATATGTTTTGAAATGCTAATCTTTGCTAATAATATAAGAGAGACATACTCTAAACGTCCTACAAGGGTAACCTAGATTCCTACATCAGCATACTTCAGTCTTTCTCATGGTGGTTTATTTTTAGTTATCTTATAGGCTTTAGCCCAAATTCTCTTAATCAAATATTATGACAGATTTCATTCTTTTGGTAACAAGGGAAAAATGTTGTGCTTCAGTCTCACTAAAATTTACAATAATTTTTTTTCCAGGTTGATCCTGTATTATGTTGGAATAGGAGTTACTGCCTTGGTTTTTGGCTACATACAGATTTCCTTTGGGGTTATAACTGCAGCTCGACAGACCAAGAGAATTCGAAAACAGTTTTTTCATTCAATTTTGTCTCAGGACATCAGCTGGTTTGACAGTTGTGACATCGGTGAACTTAATACTCGCATGACTGAGTAAGAGGATGGATGTGCATTTTATCAACTTTGTTCTCATATATGATGTATAAATGACTTAACTGCATTTATTTTCTTGTTTCAGTGACATCAACAAAATCAATGATGATACTGGAGACAAGATTGCTCTGTTGTTTCAAAACATGTCTACATTCTCTGTTGGCCTGGCGATTGGTTTGGTGAAGGGCTGGAAACTCACCCTGGTGACTCTGTCCACATCACCTCTTATAATTGCTTCAACAGCCATGTTTTCTAGGGTAGGCAAGATGACTAATGTAGTGTTAACTGGAAGCAGGAATGTGAACTAGATATTTTACTGAGTTTGTATAAAAAAGAAGGCATTTCTATTTTTTTTTCTGTGTCCCAAAATAGGAAGGAATATTAACTACCTTTCTATCTTCAAGTTATTTGGCTACAATGAGGTTTGGTTTTAATACCTTACTAACATTCTAAAACATTCCACTTCATTTAGAACCTAATGCAGTTTCAAATAATAGCATGGATAAAGCTTTATGCTGTTATACTTTATGCGGTTTATGCTTTATGCTGTTATACATTGAATGCTGGGAAAGCCTTGTGTTGTCTAAATTCCCAGAAAAATGTGTTTCAATTCATTTCACTAGAACAGAATGAGAAAATCCTAAAACAGTAAACACCTGAGCTATTAGGTGACTATTTTATGTCAGCCATTTCAAGTTTATATTTTTATAAGGCTCTGAATTAACATTTAAAATGTCTGCTAATGTATATTTTTATGTAGTATGTAAATCTGTTTCAATTTTTTAAAACAAACTTTGTATTTACATTTAAATTATATTTTTAGCCCTGTTATACTGTATTAATCTTAATCTCTTTACAAGATATTAATCTATTTACAGCCTGGTTTTGAAACCAATGCTCTTTGTGCAAGGCAAAATATATATATCTCTGCCAATATAGTTCTACCAATGTGTATACCCATTTTCTAGATTGGAGGCACAGTGCATTCTTAAGAGATGGAGTTTTGTTTTGTTTCAGGGTTTTTTTGGAGTTTAAAATTTTTCAAAGCCAGTTGTTCTTTATGGAAGTCAAAGCCATAAAATTCACTGAGTTTATTTGCTAGCAACATACAAATTCAACCAAACAAGAATTTTCAGCAATAAAAATATTTGTTTGAATAATTCCTTCAAAATAGACTTGGGTGTATAGACAGCAGATCTTTATTTAATGTGACTTCTAGTGTTGACCTTGTAACCCTTGTCAAAATCTTCATCCCCAGCTTATTTGAAATGAGGACCCCCTCAGTAGGAAGATTACCCACAGTATGTTACTAAAATCAGAGCCTTAACTGCCCAAGAAGTGAAGTGAACAATGAGTTTTAAAAGAACAGCAGTAGGGAAACTAAGGTCTCCTACTGTTGTTAACTAATTGCAAGTAGGAAGCAAGTAAAGTCAAAATTATCTAAATGACTAAAGAAGCCAGGCTGGATGGTTTCTAGCATCCTTCAATTCAATTTAATTGGGCAAATACATATTGAATACTGGCTATGTACAAGGTTTTTTGCTATGTGCAGCTTCCCCTCCAGTGATAGCTGTCTTTATTAAGTGAATTCAGTAAATAATGAGTATTACTCAGTTTATATTACCTTCTGCTTTAACAAACATCTGTGCATGTCTTACATAAAATTAGTTCCACTTACGTGGAATGTATTTTGAAAATGGATAGATTTGTTATATGAGCAAGCTGTAGTTATAGACTCACAACTCTGAAGACAATTTCCTTTCTTCCTTTCATTGAACTCTTATGCTAATTACTAAATTAAATCCTTTACCAATTAAAGGAATAGTAAGTGGGGTGTATAATAAAGAAAAGCACATTATGATCAAAATTTATGATAAATCTGGTAAACCTGACTAATATCACCAAGAATGATAGTCTCCTCTCTCACTCTATCTCCCCCCCCCCGCTCAAATCTCACATTTTACTATGTGGCGATACAGCGTTTACTAGGCAGGCTGCATTATGTAGTATTAGTTTCAGGAGTCATATTCCTCTTCCTGCCACAACTCTGTGACTCATACTCTCTGGAAGTCTTGTTTTTTACATAATAACAAATCAAATCAAGTCACATCAGGCACACTGATTTCCAGGGTGCACATAAGAAGAACTGTGTCCCTAATATCCTTCTCCAAATCAAATTTTTCCAAATTGTATTAATATAGATACTCATTTTCTAAGCTCTTAAAAGCACAGAGAAAAAACAGTGAAGCTCTATTAGAAGGAAAAATAGAGATTTAGACTCTAGGTTACATTAAGCTAAGCTTGTTCACTGCGGTGAGACTTTAAAAAGTCAATATCCGTGACCATTGGTTTCCTCATTTGCAAACTGATGGGGTTAGAATAAGTGATAAGTACCTTTTCAATAGTAAAATTTTGTTATTCTAGATTCTACCTGAATTGAATTCTCTGCACCTTGTTACTACCCCAGGTTATTCTCTTTTTTTTTCTAATAATCAATCACACTTTAATTTTTTACTGGGGTATAATTTACAATGTTGTGTTAGTTTCATGTGTAAAGCAACGTGAATCTGTTATACATATACATATATCCACTCTTTTTTAGCTTCTTTTCCCATATAGGCCAGTACAGAGTATCGAGTAGTGTTCCCTGTGCTACAGAGCAGGTCCTCATTAGTTATCTATTTTATATATAGTAGTGTGTATGTGTCATTCCCAATCTTCCAATTTATCCCTCCCCTCCCCTTCCCCCTTGGTAACCATAAGTTTATTTTTTATCTGTAACTCTATTTCTGTTTTGTAGACAAGTTCATTTGTTGCCTTTTTTTAGATTCCACATATACGTGATATCATATAATATTTGTCCATCCCAGGTTATTCTTTGGTTAACTGTGGTCTTTGTTTATTACAGATAGTTATCTCATTGTCCAGTAAGGAATTAAATGCTTATTCCAAAGCTGGGGCTGTAGCAGAAGAAGTCTTGTCATCAATCCGAACAGTCATAGCCTTTGGGTCCCAGGAAAAAGAAATTCAAAGGTCTGTTCCTTTAATTATGATAATATCTGCTTGGTTTTATTTTCCCCCAAGGCTATTATATTGTGTTTTGTCTTTTTAAGGTACACACAGAATCTAAAAGATGCAAAGAAAGTTGGCATGAAAAAAGCTATAGCTTCGAAACTCTCTCTTGGTGCTGTGTACTTCTTTATGAATGGAACCTATGGACTTGCTTTTTGGTATGGAACCTCCTTGATTCTTAGTGGAGAACCTGATTATACCATCGGAACTCTTCTTGCTGTAAGTCTTATTCGAGAACAAAGGTAACTGGCCTAGATAATCTTTTCTTACCTAGAATTTATTAAATATTTCTCTTTGAATGACTGAATGTTTGAAGATGAGTGTTTTTAATAAACAAATATTTGTTTCAAATGATTTGTATACACCTTTAAATTATAGTTATATATTGGCAGGATTTACTCATCCTGCATGGTTAGTGTCTTCTAAAAGCATGATGTTTTTAAAAGAATCATAATTGAATTCTCCACTGGGAGATAGAGTTGTCTTAATCCAGAAGTCAAAAAGACCAGCCTCTAGTGAGACTGCTTCCTTTCCATCTTGCTGAGATAAGAGAGCGCTCTACATTCACCTTGCTAAATGTTTTCTTCTGGAAATATTCTGTAGACTGGAATCTCCTGCTCTTCCTCTGTCCTTTCAGCATACAATAATGTTAAAAACAGACTATACACAGCTCTGTCCAATATCACAATTTAGAGTTTTTTAAACTCTTAATGGTTATACATTAAATTGTAATTTTTTCAGTTATGCTCCCAAGTTTCAATAATAAACAGATCAGCTTAGGATTAAGAACCATTTGTCTTGCTGAACTAAATTGATATTGTCTGTATACTTTAGTTCTCATTTGGCCTTCCCATTGTATGTAGATTTCTTTTCTGTCAACTAAAGTCATCTTTTGAACTTGAGACTTTCATTTTTAAGTCTTTAAGCTATTCATTTATTTCTGATAAATGAAACTTGAGCATGAGGAATTTTTAGCACATCTTTTCTCCTCAATTTATGTGTGACTATAGGTGTATGACTTGCTAAGCTTTAGCTTCCTCATCTATAAGACAGGGAAAATAACACTTAGCTTGTGGGGTTCTTCGCTTATTTGACTTTTGGCAGAGATGTGTCTGTCTGAAAATGAACAGGTGTCCACTAATATAAGAATTCAGAAAAGTTTGGGAAAAAATAGTACAGCATCTCTAAGACAATGAAATCTATAATATCCTTTTCTTTAAAGTTAAGGAGTTAACCAGCATGCAGGGAAGTACAGCTCACCTCCTTACCCACCCAGGTTCATGTATGTTCAGCACTCCTCAGTAAGCAGATTTTTCTGCTCAGCTTCCCAACAGGTAATAACGACAAGATTAGGGGACAATTAGAAGTCGTTCAACATTAGGAAAAGGCCAACTGCACTTGGATTAACTAATATTTCCTTTATATTCAGCAGCATCTTCCATTCTTTCCTACCTAATTTCTCTAATATACCTCTGAGTCTCAACCAAGTATACACTTCATTCTCTTGTCCCTCTTATATAACTGTAAAGGATAAATATTATTTTTTGTTCCTGTAGGTTTTTATTAGTGTAATCCATAGTAGTTATTGCATTGGAGCAGCAGCCCCTAGCTTTGAAACCTTCACTATATATAGCTAGAGGAGCCACCTTTAATATTTTCCACATTATTGGTAAGGTAAGACTCCTAACTGCCTTGAAAGATAACTATCATTACTGCAAGAAAGAAACCAAAAAACAGGCACTTTCATTTCACTTAAACAAAAAGATGGGCAAAATCCATGTTGCCCAATTGGCTATGGAAAGACAGATTTTTTTTTTTTTTGGTAGTGCGCGGGCCTCTCACTGTTGTGGCTTCTCCCGTTGTGGAGCACAGGCTCCGGACGCTCAGGCTCAGCGGCCATGGCTCACGGGCCCAGCCACTCCGCGGCATGTGGGATCCTCCCAGACCGGGGCACGAACCCGTGTCCCCTGCATCGGCAGGCGGACTCTCAACCACTGTGCCACCAGGGAAGCCCAAGACAGATTATTTTAACTCTTCAACAAGGAGATTGTATTTTATTGAAACCTTCATATCTAACTCAACGTACTTCTAAAGCAGAAAGGAGAACACTGTAAAAAAAAACCCATCTTTAAACTACTTTTAGGACAAAGAGAGTGTCAGCCTAGTTTCTCTAAGATTTATAATGTCCTCTTTGTTTTTCCAAGAAACCTGCTATAGATAAGTTTTCAACAACAGGCTATAAATTGGAATGCATAGAAGGAAATGTGGAATTTAAAAATGTTTCTTTCAGGGGCTTCCCTGGTGGTGCAGTGGTTGAGAGTGCGCCTGCCGATGCAGGGGACACGGGTTCGTGCCCCGGTCCGGGAAGATCCCACATGCCAAGGAGCGGCTGGGCCCGTGAGCCATGGCCGCTGAGCCTGTGTGTCCGGAGCCTGTGCCCCGCAACGGGAGAGGCCACAACAGTGAGAGGCCCGCGTACAGCAAAAAAAAAAAAAAAAAAAAAATGTTTCTTTCAGTTATCCATCAAGACCATCTATAAAAGTAAGTAAAATTTAATTATGAAAATGTACAGTTTTCTAATATTACCTTCCACTGGCTAGGATCTCCTCATATGAGTTTGTTTAGGATCACTTTGACCAAGATTTGGCTACTTTGTTTAAAGACTTGAGGGGAGAGAGAGAGAGACAGAGAGAGACAGAGAGAGAGAGAGAGGGAGGAAGGAAGAGAGAGAGGAAGGAAAGAAGGAAGGATTAGTAATGGACAAATAACTCTAGAAGAGCTAGTTACATTTTGCAGCCTCTTCTCTATATTGAACTGACTAAAGCATTTTTGACTTCCTGGAATTCCTTCACTCTAGATTTGGGAGCACAGCAAAAATGTCTTGGATTGATGCTGCCACATACTGGTGGTCCCTGGATGTTTTCCCACTCAGCATAGATAACTCATTTGAACTTTCTAAAGTTTCTAACCTGGGGGAATTATGCACATATTGTGTCTTTCCATTATCCCTTTCCTAGGACTTTTACTACACTAGCATTTTTGCCTCAGTTTCTTTCTCTCTCACTTTTACACAGGCACACACACACTCAGCATAAAGTGCATCCTTCTCCCTCTATCATTCAGTCTTTGACAAATTCTTGTAAAAATGTGTCTGTCTCTTCTATTGTCTTCATCCTTTCATCTTATTAGTGTATTTATCTAAAAAGGTAGTTACTGTTAAAGATTGCAAAGAGTACTTCCTAATAAAACACCTGCTTTATAGAAAAAGGATGACATGATTTTAAGTGAAATTGGTAAAATTACTGATGCCATCAACCTTCAATGTCTTTTAAAGTGTCCAAATATCTCCTGCATAATTTGCATCAAAAAAATATGTACCTACTCCTATTTCCTTATTTTTCTCTAAGTTTTTGATTGTTCTTTTTTTCAAAGCTCTTTATTTTTAAAATTTTTGTTACTTAATTACCATTATTGGAATAGTGTTGTCTTCTATCATTTTTCTTAACATAAATAGAGCATTTTAATTCCATTTTGCAACTACATTTGGGTTGGCTTCGTGAAGACTTAAGCACCGATTTTGTCGTTTCATTGTATGGGTTTTAAACAAGTATTTTTTAAATGAACATTTGAAACATAGGCTTTTTTGTTAACTTGAAAAATAAATAATTACCCACCCCAAAAGTCCACCCACTTTAAATAAACAAAACACAGATTCTTCCAAAGAAAGAACAGATGCGAATTCTAGAGTAAAAGTGCAGGTGGGAAAGGAGGTGCTCTCACTGGGGGTCCCTGATTTGTCACCTCCTTTAGAGGATTTTTCTTTGCTTGGCCCTTTGAAGGTTTTACATTTGGTTTGTTTACAGAGTCTCTTTCTTTACAAATGAGGAGATCAAAGTGAAAGAATCCAAGGGGATATTCCCATGTTTTGGGAAAATGTAAGCAAAGATAGGTGAGAGTTTCTCAACAGGATTACTGTTGTCATTTTGGGAAGGTAATTTTTTGTGAGGTTTCTCTCATATTGCAGGTCCCTGGGACACTAAATGCTGGTAACAACCCCCAGTTATTGAGAAAATTGTAAAAGTACTCCCCCTAAGTTGAAATGTCCCTGTGAGATCCACCGCTAGAAAAAGAGGCTTTCTAGTGGTGAAATCCTATTCGTGGGAGTCGCTAAGAAGTCTGCCAATTGTTTTAGTTTGGAGTCTATTTTGCAACAATGTTACATATATTCTAAGAAAGAACTTCCTTAAATAGCCCACAGGGATATCTGGCAAGATTTCATTCAATTGTTGCAAGTTAGAAGATATAACTTTCACTAACTTGGTAGTCATGAAATTCACATAAATTATTTTGGTTGAAAATATGAAAAAACGGTTCCTATGGCTAGTTAATAATCTTTAAGTACTCAATTTAGATCTCCTCTTTATATAGAGAGATGTTTAGCGTTTTTCTCCAAAATTTTGTAGGTTATAATACACATACATGAAACAAACGTAATAAGATCTAAATTTGTTTTTAAGTGCCAAAGAATTTTTTCCTGTTTATAATTATACATTATATTTCTGAAGATAGGTAAATCATATTCTTATCCTAGTTTTATGGAATTTTCCCCCCATACTTTCCAATAGATTCTGAAAGGTCTGAATCTCAGAATTAAGTCTGGAGAGACAGTAGCCTTGGTTGGCCCCAACGGCAGTGGGAAGAGTACAGCAGTCCAACTTCTGCAGAGGTTATATGATCCTGATGATGGCTTTGTAAGTGCAACTAGCAAGATCACACGCAGTCCACACGATGAGATTTGGAAATTCCACCTATTACAGAAAGCTTACAGCTGTGTCAACTTTTAATTTTTAACAGTGAAACTGGGAGAGAAACCATATTGTTTTCTTTCCTGCATATTCATTCATTCAACAAATATTTACTGAGAACCTACGAAGTGCCAGACATTCTTCTAGGTGCTGGGAATACATTGGTGAACAAAGCATAAAAACCTCTCTTCCCTCATCAAGTTTACATTCTAATAGTAGAGACAGACAATAAATAAAATAAGTAAGTTATATAATATGTTAGAAGATAATAAATGCTATAGAGAAAAATAAAATAGTAATTTGTATTATGCAGAACTTATCAAGAATTTCAGTTTCTCAAAACATCCCAAAAGAATCATATCTGTAGAAAATATACTGTCTCATTTTTTTCTATCATCCATATGTTGCACTTAACTTTCTCACCCTTGTAAACAGCATAGAGAACAAGACTATGATAGTCACAGAAGCATAATTCTTAATGCTCCTATTCAGTTTTTCAACTGTTATTTTTTTTTTTTTTTTTTTTTTGCGGTATGCGGGCCTCTCACTGTTGTGGCCTCCCCCGTTGCGGAGCACAGGCTCCGGACGCGCAGGCCCAGCGGCCACGGCTCACGGGCCCAGCCGCTCCGCGGCATATGGGATCCTCCCAGACCGGGGCACGAACCCGTATCCCCTGCATCGGCAGGCGGACTCTCAACCACTGCGCCACCAGGGAGGCCCTCAACTGTTATTTTTAAAAGAAAATCTACTCTTCTAAAACTTAAATTTGATTTCTCAAGTCTTCATTTTGAGTATACTAGACTCATGTATCCATGCTAATATTGAATAAATAAATTACTGGATTAGCATTCCTTACATAAAGCAGTTGCATAGAATATCCATGCCCAGACAGAATACCAGTTGGTATGAAATACCAGAGTTATAATTATCAAACCTTGGCTTCTGTCATTGGAATATGTTGGGATAATAGGTAATGGTACTATCTATGGAGAAGACAATGTTCATTTAATATTATTTATAGCAGTGAATAGAATGCACTTTTACCTTTTGCAGAGGAGTGGGCTGTTGAAGGGAAGGAAGGATGTTTCCTAGAAAAAAAATGCAAAGCTCACATTAGTCTTAAAATAACAAAACTGCAGTTTTTTACTTGTGTTTACATGATAATATCTGTGGCTCCTAGAGTATATATCCTCATAATACCTAATTTGTGGATCGTAGAGTAAAGATTCAGGTAGTTTGGCCAAATTTTAAGTCATTTTTTTAAGGTTTTATTAATTCCCAACTACCAGAAAAAGTCTATTGGCATTATACATGCTATAAATATTTTATCAAAATATAGTCAGTCGTTGTTTCCTGAAATAACCTGCTTCTCAGCTTATGTTCTGCAGTAGTAAAAAGGACTCTAACCCAATGCAGTGAAAGGCATCACAACGTGATTCATTCCTTTGGATTCACAGATCACGGTGGATGGTAACGACATCAGAACTTTAAATGTGCAGCATTATCGAGAACATTTTAGAGTGGTCAGCCAAGAGCCTGTTTTGTTTGGGACCACCATTAATAACAATATTAGATATGGACGAGATGGCGTGACTGATGAAGACACTGAGAAAGCAGCAAAGGAAGCAAATGCTTATGATTTTATAATGGAGTTCCCCATGGTAAGTACACTATGTAGCCTATATCCTTAGCTTAAGTGTAAAGCACTGAAATATTCCAAAATAAGTTAAATAACAATAACATCTACAGAGTAGGGGGAGTGTGATTAATTTTTGCATTGTCCTAGGTGACACATCTGAAAATGAGAGAGCATGGTAACAACCAAAAGAAGAAATACATCCTTGAAAGTTCCAATTTTTAATCTGTTTAGTTCTTACTTGTTCTCACTGCAAATGGAAAAGGAAAAAATAACGGATATGTTAAAATATAACAAAGAAATATGAAACAAAATCATCAGTGCAAGCTGAGGGATAGCATGTATCTGCAAAAATGTTGGTTTGCAATGCCATCTTGTGGCTAAGTGTGGGAATGTCACACACAGTGTTCAGATCGGTTCTGTGATAAGGCAAAGGAAAAATACCATTGACTTTAGAAGTACATGGAGCTAATATTGGACAAGACATGTGAAATGATAGTTGGAAAGAGATACAGTAAACTATAATTTTGGGTATTAGGACATATAGGATCCTAATGGCTATTTAAAATTGATAGAGAGCTCTAAAAATATTTCTATTTCTCAAAGTATTTGTTCATCAGCATCCTCTGAAATTGTTGTGGGGAGCACCTCATGAAATATGAAAGGATGAGATTTGAAATTAAAAACACAAATAAAATGCCAACATCCCAGAAGGCAGCCATAACAAAAAAAGTTTGTTTCAATGAAATTAAAAACACAAATAAAATGCCAACATCCCAGAAGGCAACCATAACAAAAAAAGTTTGTTTCAATGGATATATTTTACAAACTACACTCCATAGGTCATAATAATTTTGTTCTCTTTTGTTTATTTCATAAAAACTTATGTTTGCCATTCATTACCACGTATCCCCATTATTTAGGGTCATAATTAGGACAGAAAACATTAAAGGCTTGAGGTCATTCTTTGCTGTGTGGTTTGGGAAAACAAAGACTTCTTTTCTTTGACCTTTTGACACTTGCAGTGACTTCCTTTCCTCAAAACAGCAACGATCTTCAGTTTCCCACCTGGAATTAGAAAGTTTTCTGGTGCCTCTTAAGTCATTCCCTATAAGTTATGACTTGCTTTTACTAAAAGTCCAATATTTACACAAAGATGTCCCTTGCTATAAATCTAATAGTAAATTCTAAACGTATAATCCAAAGAACAAATTAAAGATGCTGGGTTATTATGATAGAAACTAAATTCCACAGCCATGGTTAACCAGGGAAATAGAATAAGCATAATAATAAATAAAAGTTACATAAGTGGTTAATTCGTATAGGTGAAAATTTAGGGAAAGCTATACTCAGAAATAAATACCATTACTCCTTCTATGATATACACAAATTTTTGAATTAATATATTAGGATTAACTGATACTTGCTAGCCTTTTCCCATAAACAGCCATAAAACTGGCCAAAATATATGAGACATAGGACAATTGTTGCCAAGCACTGGATAAGAGGTATCACAAAACTGTGATTCCTGAGAGAAAGGAAACTCATTAAGAAAGTCCATGAATTTTCAGCATGCTTCCTGGGAACAAATTTCTGACCATATCTCTGTAAAATGGAATCCAGAGAGAACATGGCAGTCCCACTGAGCTAAAAGGCAGAGATAGAATTTCAGGGCAGCTTAAGCAACTGGAGAGGCAAAATGAGAGAGCTGTGGACATGAGGTAGGGGGCAGAAGTCCATGTAGGCATCCCTTGGGAATCCTTCTCTGAGGATAAGATGACCCGTGGCTTACCAGAGAGCAGCTGCTACAAAGCCGAGAGTAGAGCAGAGATAGTAGAAGTCAAGCAGTATAGTGGAGATGTTGAAAACACAACCCAGCCAGAGTGGAGAGGTCACATTAACACCATTTTTAATAACTCAGGCATATAGCTGAGACACCAAAAATAGTCACACCTTAGGGGTAAAGACCACACCTTAGAGTAAGGCTGACTCTAGACCTGCTCCAACAAATCTGAAAACCAAGCCATGACAAGATCCCTAAAGGAGATAGAACTTGGATGTTGGGTCCTGCCAAGTTTTGAGACTTTCTATAGATTAACCCTAACAAAGCATAAAACCAAGATTACATAGTTCAAGATGATCAGTCAATATTTGAATTGCCTATGAGGATAAAAATCAACATTTTCTTCAGAAGAAAACAGAATTCAGAGTCTCTTCAACATTCATGCACAGAATTCAATATATATTCTACAATACCTAGATGTCCAAAGAAATAGGAAACTATGATCCACAGGCAAAAAAAAAAAAAAAAAACTAAACTAAACTAAATGTTTACGCACTTAAGAAAAACTTCAAAATGAAAGAAAACTGGTACATCTGAAAGGAGAAAGAGACAAATCCACATTTTTAGCTGAAGGCTTTAGTACTTGATAGAACAAGCAGGCAAAAAAATCACTAAGGTTATAGATGACCTGAACAATACTATCAACCAGTTAGATCTAACTGATATTTATAGAACACTCCACCCAATAACAGCAGAAAACATTTCTCTCAAGTGCACATGGACTGTTCACTGAGCTAAGCAATATTCTTTTTTTTTTTTAACATCTTTATTGGAGTATAATTGCTTTACAATGGTGTGTTAGTTTCTGCTTTATAACAAAGTGAATCAAGTGTACATATACATATATCCCCATATCTCCTCCCTCTTGCATCTCTCTCCCACCTGTCTAGGTGGACACAAAGCACGGAGCTGATCTCCCTGTGCTATGCGGCTGCTTCCCACTAGCTATCGATTTTACCATTGGAAGAAAAAACTTATAATTTCAAAGGAAACATGTAAAGTATGTTCTTGGGCCATAATAGAATTAAAATGTAGAAATTGTTAACAGAAATATATCTGGAAAATCCACAAATATTTGAAAATTAAAGAACCTACTTCTACATAACCTATGGCTCAAAGAGGAAGTTTCAAGTAAAATTAAAAACTATTTTGAAGTAAATAAAAATGAAAATGCAAGATATCAGTATTTGTGGAATACAGTTGATCCTTGAACAACATGAGTTTGAACTGTATGTGTTCACTTATACATGGATTCCTTTTTCAATAAATACATACTGTAGTACTACACGACCCACAGCTGGTTGAATTCAAGAATGTGGACACAGAGGACCGACTGTAAAGTTATACTTGGTTTTTGACTGCACGGGAGTTGGTGCCCCTAACACCTACATTGTTCAAGCATCAACGTACAGTTAAAGCACTGCTTTAATAGAAACTTACAGCATTATGTGCTTACTTTAGAAAAGAAAAAGATCTAAAATCTGTAAACTAAGTTTCCACCTTGAAAAACTAGAGTAAGAAGAGCAAATCAAACCCAAAGCAAGTACAAGAGAAATAATAAAGACTAGAGCATAAATCAGTGAAATCAAAACCAGAAAAAACATTAGAAACAGTCATTGAAACCAAAAGCTGTTTCCTTAAAAGATCAATAAAATCAGTAAAACTGTAGGAAGCCTGATGAAGAAACAAAAAAAGAGAAGAGAAATTACCAATATCGGGGATCAAAGAAGGTACATCACTATTAATCCCAAAGACATTAAAAGGTTAATACAGGAATACTATGAACAAAGATATGCCTATAAATTTGCTAACTTAGATGAAGTTCTATTCCTTGAAAGACACAATCTACCAAGACTCACTCAAAGAGAAGTAGATAGATAACGTTAGTAAGACCTATAACTATGAACAAAATAAACTAGATCTCTAAATAGTAGCAACAACTACAAATAAAATTAAAATTAAAAGTGGCATTCACAATAGCATCAAAAAATATAAAGGAATAATGAAAGATCTGTAAATCTTCTATGTAAAAAAGGTAGAACATTGCTGAGAGAAATTAAAGGATACCTAAATAGAGAGGAGCTTCAAGATGGCAGAAGAGTAAGACGTGGAAAGCAACTTCCTCTCCACAAATACATCAGAAATACATCTACATGTGGAACAGCTCCTACAGAACACCTACTGAATGCTGGCAGAAGACCTCAGACCTCAAAAGGCAAGAAACTCCCCATGTACCTGGGTAGGGCAAAAGAAAAAAGAAAAAACAGAGACAAAAGAATAGGGACAGAACCTGCACGTGTGGGAGGGAGCTGTGAAGGAGGAAAGGTTTCCACACACTAGAAGCCACTTCATTGGCGGAGACTGTGGGTGGGTGGGGGGAAGCTTTGGAGCCACAGAGGAGAGTGCAGCAACAGGGGTGTGGAGGGCAAAGCGGAGAGATTCCCGCAGAGAGGATTGGCGCCGACCAGCACTCACCAACCTGAGAGGCTTGTCTGCTCACCCGCCGGGGCGGGCGGGGCTGGGAGCTGGGGCTCGGGCTTCGGTCAGAGCGCAGGGAGAGGACTGGCGGCGTGAACACAGCCTGAAGGGGTTAGTGCGCCACAGCAAGCAGGAGGGAGTCTGGGAAGGAGTCTGGAGCTGCCGCAGAGGCAAGAAACTTGTTCTTGCCTCTGTTTCCTGGTGCGCGAGGGGAGGGGATTCAGAGCGCCGTTTAAAGGAGCACCAGAGACAGGCGCAAGCCACGGCTATCAGCGGGGACCCCAGAGACGGGCATCAGATGCTAAGGCTGCTGCTGCCACCACCAAGAAGCCTGTGTGCGAGCACAGGTCACTATCCACACCTCCCCTCCCGGGAGCCTGTGCAGCCCGCCTCTGCCAGGGTCCCGGGATCCAGGGACAACTTCCCCGGGAGAACGCACGGCGCGCCTCAAGCTGGTGCAACGTCACGCCGGCCTCTGCCGCCGCAGGCTCGCCCCGCTTCCTTGCTCCTCCCTCCGCCGGCCTGAGTGAGCCAGAGCCCCTGAATCAGCTGCTCCTTTAACCCCGTCCTGTCTGAGCGGGAACAGACGCCCTCCGGCGACCTACACGCAGAGGCGGGGCCAAATCCAAAGCTGAACCCCGGGAGCTGTGCGAAAAAAGAAAAGAAAGGGAAATCTCTCCCAGTAGTCTCAGGAAGAGCGGATTAAATCTCCACAATCAACTTGATGTACCCTGCATCTGTGGAATACCTGAAGAGACGACGAATCATCCCAAATTGAGGAGGTGGACTTTGGGAGCAAAGATATATATTTTTTCCCCTTTTTCTCCTTTTTTAAGTGTGTATGTGTATGCTTCTGTGTGTGATTTTGTCAGTACAGCTTTGCTTTGACCATTGGTCCTAGGGTTCTGTCTGTCCGTTCTTTGGGGGTTTTTTTACTTAAAATTTTTTTTCTTAATAATTATTTTTTCTGCTTTAATGTATTTTAATTTATCTTCGTTCCTTCTTTCTTTCTATTTTTTCTCCCTTTTATTCTGAGCTGTGTGGATGAAGGGCTCTTGGTGCTCAAGCCAGGCATCAGGGCTCTGCCTCTGAGGTGGAAGAGCCAAGTTCAGGACACTGGTCCACAAGAGACCTCCCAGCTCCACGTAATATCAAATGACAAAAATCTCCCAGAGATCTCCATCTCAATGCCAAGACCCAGCTTCACTCAATGACCAGCAAGCTGCAGTGCAGGACACCCTATGCCAAACAACTAGCAAGACAGGAACACACCCCATCCATTAGTAGAGAGGCTGCCTAAAATCATAATAAGGCCACAGACACCTCAAAACACACCACCAGACGTGGACCTGCCTACCAGCAAGACAAGATGCAGCTTCATCCACCAGAACACAGGCACTAGTCCCCTCCACCAGGAAGCCTACACAACCCACTGAACCAACCTTAGCCACTGGGGACAGACACCAAAAACAACGGGAACTATGAACCTGCAGCCTGTGAAAAGGAGACCCGAAACACAGTAAGTTAAGCAAAATGAGAAGACAGAAAAACCCACCGCAGATGAAGGAGCAAGGCAAAAACCCACCAGACCTAACAAATGAAGAGGAAATAGGCAGTCTACCTGAAAAAAAATTCAGAATAATGATAGTAAAGATGATCCAAAATCTTGGAAAGAGAATAGAGAAAATACAAGAAACATTTAACAAGGACCTAGAAGAACTAAAGAGCAAACAAACAGTGATGAACAAGACAATAAATGAAATTAAAAATTCTCTAGAAGGGATCAATAGCAGAATGACTGAGGCAGACAAACAGATAAGTGACCTGGAAGATAAAATAGTGGCAATAACTACTGCAGAGCAGAATAAAGAGAAAAGAATGAAAAGAACTGAGGACAGTCTCAGAGACCTTTGGGACAACATTAAATGCACCAACATTCAAATTATAGGGGACCCAGAAGAAGAAGAGAAAAATAAAGGGACTGAGAAAATATTTGAAGACATTATAGTTGAAAACTTCCCTAATATGGGAAAGGAAATAGTCAAGTTCAGGAAGCACAGAGAGTCCCATACAGGATAAATCCAAGGGGAAACACGCCAACACACATATTAATCAAACTATCAAAAAATAAATACAAAGAAAAAATATTAAAAGCTGCAAGGGAAGAGCAACAAGTAACATACTAGAGAATCCCCATAAGGTTAACAGCTGTTCTTTCAGCAGAAACTCTGCAAGCCAGAAGGGACTGGCAAGACATATTTAAAGTGATGAAAGGGAAAACCTACAACCAAGATTACTCTAGCCAGCAGGGATCTCATTCAGATTCAACGGAGAAATTAAAACCTTTACAGACAAGCAAAAGCTAAGAGAATTCAGCACCACCAAACCAGCTTCACAACAAATGCTAAAGGAACTTCTCTAGGCAGGAAACACAAGAGAAGGAAAAGACATACAGTAACAAACCCCAAACAATTAAGATAATGGTCATAGCAACATACATATCGATAATTACCTTAAATGTAAATGGATTAAATGGTCCCACTAAAAGACATAGACTGGCTAAATGGATACAAAAACAAGACCCGTATATATGCTGTCTACAAGAGACCCACTTCAGACCTAGGGACACATACAGACTGAATATGAGGGGATGGAAAAAAGATATTCCATGCAAATGGAAATCAAAAGAAAGCTAGAGTAGCAATTCTCATACCAGACAAAATAGACTTTAAAATAAAGACTATTACAAGAGACAAAGAAGAACACTACATAATGATCAAGGGATCAATCCAAGAAGAAGACATAGCAATTGTAAATATTTATGCACCCAACATAAGAGTACCTCAATATATAAGGCAAATGTTAACAGCCATAAAAGGGGAAATGGACAGTAACACAATCATAGTAGGGGACTTGAACAACTCCACTTTCACCAATGGACAGATCATCCAAAATGAAAATAAATAAGGAAACACAAGCTTTAAATGATACATTAAACAAGATGGACTTAATTGATATTTATAGGACATTCCATCCAAAAACAACAGGATACACTCTCTTCTTAAGTGCTCATGGAGCATTCTCCAGGATAGATCATAACTTGGGTCACAAATCAAGCCTTGGTAAAATTAAGAAAATTGAAAGCATATCAAGTATCTTTTCTGACCACAATGCTATGAGACTAGATATCAATTACAGGAAAAAATCTGTAAAAAATACAAACACACAGAGGCTAAACAATACACTACTTAATAAACAAGAGATCCCTGAAGAAATCAAAGAGGAAATCAAAAACTACCTAGAAACAAATGACAATGAAAACAGGATGACCCAAAACCCATGGGATGCAGCAGAGCAGTTCTAAGAGGGAAGTTTATAGCAATACAATCCTACCTCAAGAAACAAGAAACATCTCAAATAAACAAACTAACCTTACACCTAAAGCAATTAGAGAAAGAACAAAAAAACCCCAAAGTTAGGAGAAGGAAAGAAATCATAAAGATCAGATCAGAAATAAATGAAAAAGAAATGAAGGAAACAATAGCAAAGATTAATAAAACTAAAAGCTGGTTCTTTGAGAAGATAAACAAAGTTGATAAACCATTAGCCAGACTCATCAAGAAAAAAAGGGAGAAGGAAGAAAAGGAAGAAAAATCTACAAACATTAAATGCTGCAGACGGTGTGGAGAAAAGGGAACCCTCTTTCACTGTTGGTGGGAATGTAAATTGGTACAGACACTATGGAGAACAGTATGGAGGTTCCTTAAAAAACTAAAAGTAGAACTACCATACGACCCAGCAATCCCACTACTGGGCATATACCCTGAGAAAACCATAATTCAAAAAGAGACATGTACCAAAATGTTCCTTGCAGCTCTATTTACAATAGCCAGGACGTGGAAGCAACCTAAGTGTCTATCGACAGATGAATGGATAAAGAAGATGTGGCACATAATATACAATGGAATATTACTCAGCCATAAAAAGAAACGAAATTGAGTTATTTGTAGGGAGGTGGATGGACCTAGAGTCTGTCCTACAGAGTGAAGTAAGTCAGAAAGAGAAAAACAAATACCATACACCCGTATACTAACACATATATATGGAACCAAAAAAAAAAAATGCTCATGAAGAACCTAGGGGCAAGACGGGAATAAAGATGCAGACCTACTAGAGAATGGACTTGAGGATATGGGGAGGGGGAAGGGTAAGCTGTGACAAAGTGAGAGAGTGGCATAGACATATATACACTACCAAACGTAAAATAGATAGCTAGTGGGAAGCAGCCGCATAGCACAGGGAGATCAGCTGGGTGCTTTGTGACCACCTAGAGGGGTGGGATAGGGAGGGTGGGAGGGAGGGAGACGCATGAGGGAAGAGATATGGGAACATATGTATATGTATAACTGATTCACTTTGTTATAAAGCAGAAACTAACACACCATTGTAAAACAATTATACTCCAATAAAGATGTTAAGAAAATAAAAAATAAAGAATACCTAAATAAATAGGATGTACCTTATTCGTTGATTTAGAGATTGAATATTTTTAAAGGTATGGATTCTCCCCAAATCGATCTATAAATTTAATGCTATTTCAATCAAAATCCCAGCAGTCTTCTTGCATGTGCAGAAATCAACATGCTGATTACAACATTTATTTGAAAATTTAAAGGACCAAGAATAGTCAAAACAATTTTGATAAAAGAACAACAAAGCTGGAAGACCTACAATAGCTAATTTTAAGAAAGCAATTAAGACAGTGGTAAAAAAAAAAAAAAAAAAAAAAAAAGACAGTAGTAATGACATAACAATGGACTTGTAGGTCAGCAGAACACAATAGAGAGTCTAGAAATAGACTCACACATACCTAGTCAATTGATTTTTGACAAGGTCAATGTAAGTCAGTGGGAGAAAGGAAAGTCTTTTCAACAAATGGTGTTGGAAAAATTGGATATCCATATGGGAAAAAGAAAAAAAAAAGAAATGTGGCCCTTACCTCATACTATATACATGTATAATTTGCCATGAATCTTAGACCAAATGTAAAAACTTAAGCCATAAAACTTCAGAAATAAAAACTTAGGAGAAAATCTTTGTGACCTTAAGCTAGGCAAAAATTTCTGGGAAAGCACTTACTATTTAAAAAAATGATAAACTGGGCTTTATTGAAATTAAAACCTTTTAAAAGACACCATTTAGAAAATAAAAAGGCAAGACACAGAGTGAAAGAAAATATCCAATTCACAGACCTGACAAAGGATATGCACCCAGAATATATAAAGAACTTTGCAAAATGGTAATTAGACCAAAAGCTAAAATAAAATAAAAACTGGAAAAAAGCTTGAACAGACATTTCACCAAGAAATAATCAAATGAGAAAATATACATGAAAAATATTCAACATTATTAGTCACCAGGGAAATCCTAAGTAAAACCACAATGAGATAATTTCACATTCAGTAGAATGGCCAGAATTAAAAGGAATAACAATGATAACTTCTGGTTAGGATATAAAGCAATTGGATCTCTCTTTCATTCTGAATAAAGTGAAATTGGTACAATCGTTTTAGAAAGAAATTTGACAGTTTACTATAATGTTAAACATAACACTTATGACTCAGCATTCTATTCCTACATATTTTTCCAAAAGAAATGAAAATATGACTACAAGAATGTCATGTACATGAATGTTCATAACAGCTTTATTCATAATATTCAAAAAGTGGAAATAACCCAAATGTTCATCAGCAGCTGACTGTATAAACAAATTGCGATTTATATGTTGTTGCCAGATGAAATACAGAATTTTCAGTAAAATTTGAATCTCAGATAAACAATAATTTTTAGTATATCCCAAGTATTATATGAAATATACTAAAAAAGTATTCCATTGTTTACCTGAAAATCAAAATTAACTGAGCTCCATGGTTCTTGGTGTGTTTTTGTTTTTGCTAAATCTGGCAACCCAAGATAGATGCACATTGTGAATAAATAGGAGTGAATTACTGATACACACAACATGGATGAATCTCAAAAATATTATGCTAGATAAAAGAAAACAGACCAAAAAAGTACACAATTAAATTATATCAAGGCTGCAGGATACAAGATCAATATACAAAAGTCACTTTTCTATATACCAACAAGGAACAAGTAGAATTGGACATTAAAAACACAATACCATTTATATTAGGACTCCAAGAAATGAAATACTTAGGTATAAATCTAACAAGATACATACATGATTTATATAAAGAAAACTACAAAACTCTGACAAATAAAATCAAAGAATTAAATAAATGGAGAGATAGTCCATATTCATGGAAAGGAAGGCTCAATATTGTCAAAACGTCAGTTCTTCCAACTTGATCTATAGATTCTATGCAATCTCAATAGAAATCCCAGCAAGTTATTTTGTGGATATCAACAAACTGATTCTCAAGTTTATGTGGAAAGGCAAAAGACAAAGAATAGCCAACATGGTGTTGAAGAAGAACAAAGTTAAAAGACTACACTATCCAACTTTCCCAGACTTATTATAAAGCTACAGTAATCAAGGCAGTACAGTATTGGTGAAAGAAAAACAATTAGATCAATTCAACAGAGTCCAGATAGTGTTTATTTTAAAGATACCAGTGCATTCTAAAAATGTCTTTAAAACTTTGAAAATCAGTTCAGATTATTATTAATCTTCCTTAAAATCATTGATTATCCTATGTTCTCATGTCTTTTAGTCCTAGCCAAATTTTTCTTAGGGCTTCTCGTCACTACACTCTTTTAAAATAGTTGTTTGTTTTTACAAAGAACAAATCATAAGTCAATACCAGCCAGGCTGAAGTAGAGATTAAGCTGGCATTAAAACACAACTGTGATTGCCATTTCCTGTTCTAATCATCTAACCATGCTGCCTTCTGTTTCTGTTTTCTTTCCTATTTTTCATTAGAAATTTAATACCTTGGTAGGGGAAAAAGGAGCTCGAATGAGTGGAGAACAGAAACAGAGAATCGCAATGGCTCGAGCTTTAGTTCGAAACCCGAAGATTCTGATCTTAGATGAGGCTACTTCTGCCCTAGATACAGAAAGCAAATCAGTGGTTCAAGCCGCACTGGAGAAGGTAAGTGAGAAGATTCATTTATTATTTTCATATTCCTGGTTCAGCATTATTTTTAAATACAAGAAAGTATGGCTCCATAGCAGATTATTTATTAATTTCACAGCCCTCCTTAAGGTACGGATGCAGTGATTTGGAGAAAAGAACAAGATGCTATACTTAGTGTTAAAAATATATATGAGGCTCATATCCAAGCAAGCATCCCATATATACCTCCATTCCAACAGTTCTGCACTTTCCACGTCCCCAGTAATTCCACACCCCTACCACTATCACAACTATAATCGCATCCACCCTTTGTCTCTTCCATATACACCCGTGGGATTTTCTTCTCTGGCCATTTTTTCCTCTTTGGGCAACCCCAGAGTACTCATTTTAACTTAATTTCACTTCAAGTGGAGAAGCATACAGTGTGGTTTGCCTTGACCTTGAACCATCCTCCTTCAACAGCCCTGGGGCCTTCACACTGACTTCCTGCTCATTGCAAGCTGTTGCACATGCTTCATGGCCACGATGCAGAGTTGACCCATTACCATATTGCACTGCATCAGGGAGGGTAGTTAGTGGTGGTGATATGAAAAGCCACAGAATACTTTTTTCAGTGGCCGAACACTCTTTCAAATCATAACCTTCAAAGTCTTCAGAAGGCTTAATGGAACTTTTTACTTTGTTCTTGTCTGAAAATGGGTTGTGTTTTTCTCTCTAAGAAAATTACAGGCTTTTCTTTTTAAACACTGATTTTGTGTGACCAGAAATGGATACTGGCAGCCAGAGTGCCCACTGCTTATTGAAAAATCTATTAGTTACTATTACCAACTTGCAGATCAGATTTTATAAGTTTTTACTGTTGTTTCCATCTCAAATGATGAGAGTGCCACATGTTGCTCATGATATTTCTTATTTTCATAAAATAAGCAAGTGATATGAAAATCCATGTTCATTGTGGACACTTTGCCAATTTGGTTCATTTTGGTGAAGAAGAAACGATGATTCCCTCAAAAGCATGTCTCATACTTTATTCATTTTTTTATACTTAGTAACTAGGACAGGGCTCTATTTATAGAATACACTCAAACTGTGTTTATTAACGGTGATGTTTAGTTACTTAGGGCTTGAATGTACTGAAAAATGATTACACTTAACCATCTCAAATTACAGTTTTTCTAGTTTTATTGAGATATAATTGATATACATAAGATTTTTTTAAAATACTGTAATAGGCTGTGAAGTTGTTTAGAGGTTAAATGTTGTACCCATTGTCTTTTCATCCAATATGTTAATCACTTCAGGCAATCAAAACTTGTTCAGACTTTTAAAATAAACAGTTGCTTAGTGACATGATAAACTAAAAATATTTTTTTCCTACTGGTTGAAATGAAATCTATATCATAAGTGAAAAAAGAAGATTACAAAATGTTTGTAAACTATTATTCCAAGTATATATTTTTAAAATTCAATTATGTTGGGCCTCCCTGGTGGCGCAGTGGTTGAGAGTCCGCCTGCCGATGCAGGGGAAACGGGTTCGTGCCCCGGTCTGGGAGGATCCCACGTGCCGCGGAGCGGCTGGGCCCGTGAGCCATGGCCGCTGGGCCTGTGCGTCCGGAGCCTGTGCTCCGCAACGGGAGAGGCCACAGCAGTGAGAGGCCCGCGTACCGCAAAAAAAAAAAAAAAAAAAAAAAATTCAATTATGTTATTGTTTTCCAGTTTTTAAAGGGGGTAATTAAATCAACATTGTAGAGATGTATGGGTGTGAAACTGCTTTAAATAGACTTTGCTGATCTTTTATGGAGTGAGGGTAAATGGTAGCAAATGAGGTGACAAGTAGTGTAGTAAACTCATGAAATACATATGCTTCAGTGTATAATTGACTTGTGGTGAAGAGGAGAGCTAAAATACAGGCAAGTAAATGAACACTCTAGTGTCATGAGAGTCCTGTACACCCACTACACAGATGGTGGCTGCAGAACCAAGTCTTTAAAGAGGTCCCCACCTAAGGAGGGTAGGGCATTCAACAGGTCTTGTTTCTGCTCATCTGTCTAAGAACTCTCAGACTCTGTGGCATGACATGGCCTAACCCACAGCAGTTAACAGATTTTTTTATAGCTCAAAATACCATGTAAACCACTAACCAACAAAGAGGGAACAATAAAATGTATTATTTCTTACTGGTGAATGCTGCATCCGCCTCCCTCCACAGCCAGCCTTCAGTTATCCTCCCAGCCCCTCCTCTCCATTACCTCATTGTCTTCCTTTTATATGAAACTCTAGAACCAGTAGAACTAATCTATAGTGATAAAAAAAAAAATCAGATCAATAGTTTACTGGGGCAGGGGGTGGGTTTTGATTGAAAAGGGGCATGAGGGAAATATCACTCTTGTTCTCACTTGGATTATTGCAATAGCTGTCTCTCATGCCCACTTCAATCTGTTCTCAACACCGCAGCCAGACGACGTTATTAAAATGTAAATTTGATCATGTCGTGCTTCTGCTTCAAATCCTTCAATGGCTCTTTAACTCACTTCTTACTCTAAGTAAAAACCAAATTCCTTACAGTAGCTACAAGGTTCTATGGAGTTGAGCACCAAGATCCTCCTGGAACCTGACACCCTACCACTCTACCCCACATTGGCTGCCCCTTAAACATACCATAACACTTTTCATCAGCTAACATACTATATATGTATTTGTTTATTTTGTTATCTCCCTTCCTCCACTGGAATATCTACTCTTTGTTGTCAAAGGCATTAATTGGTTAACTGCAGCATACCCAGCGTTAGAACAATGCCTGGCCACTATTAGACAGCCAATAAATATTTGGTGAATAGTATCTGGATGAGTGTGATACAGAATAGTTCCAAGGCCTGAAGTGCTCTTTTCTGACTTCTTAGTTTAGGCTTGCTGCAATCTAGTTTTGCTTCACTAATCTTGTTCAAGAGGAGGACTTAGGGGCTTCCCTGGTGGCGCAGTGGTTGAGAGTCCGCCTGCCGATGCAGGGAACGCGGGTTCGTGCCCCGGTCCGGGAAGATCCCACATGCCGCGGAGCGGCTGGGCCCGTGAGCCATGGCCGCTGAGCCTGCGCGTCCGGAGCTTGTGCTCCGCAACGGCAGAGGCCACAACGGTGAGAGGCCCACGTATCGCAAAAAAAAAAAAAAGGAGGACTTAGGATTAGTGGATAAAGATCTATACTGCAAGCTATGGAGTTCCACTCTGCTACTTGTTTAGACCCAGCATGCCAATGCAGCAGGCTTCCAGGTTATCCTACCATGAGGAGTCATGGCAGTGAACACCTGCAGGCCCCTGGGGAAGCAGAGGAAGCCCACACTGACTTTAGGATAAAGCCTGTAAAAGCTCTTTGAAATGTTAAAAGTAGTATGCAAATCTAAGGAATAATTATTATTAAGGGAGCTTCAGCTACACCACATTAATGGAGGACCTTTAAAAAGACCCTTTGCGGGCTTCCCTGGTGGCGCAGTGGTTGAGAGTCCGCCTGCCGATGCAGGGGCCCCGGGTTCGTTCCTCAGTTGGGGAGGATCCCACATGCCGCGCGGAGCGGCTGGGCCCGTGAGCCATGGCCGCTGAGCCTGCGCGTCCGGAGCCTGTGCTCCGCAACGGGAGAGGCCACAACAGTGAGAGGCCCGCGTACTACAAAAAAAAAAAAAAAAAAAAAAAGACCCTTTGCTAATTATGAAAATGGGTTTCCATCACAGCTTTATTCTTTGAAGAGACTGAGCTGCTTTGTTGCAGCCCTCATAGGCTTTTCTTTATCATCACTTCTCTTTCTCATGTGATGCATTGTTTGTCTTCCTCTGAGGCGCCTTACATTATGTTTATACTACTTGGAGAATTAATAAGTAAATTGGTATATTACATTAAGCTGTGGGTTACCTTATTATATTAAGCCCAAGAAGTGGTTATCCAAAACTGAAGTTAGGTTAATTATTACACATACACACACACACACTCACACATGTTTTGGTGTGTCTGTCAGATATCTTACTTTCTCTTTATATATAGAATTGGGACTTTTTTAGATTTTTTCTTTTTCTTTTCTTTTTTTTTTTTAACCATTTGTAGCAATACTATAATAGCTGGGAACAGAAAGGGGATTGCTGCAAGGGGATTTCCTTGGCTGAAATTTAGCCAGGAGAACAAAGGCAACACAGAGAATACCTCATCCCAAAAGCATCATGGGACATTTTACAAGCTTGCTTAATCAAGCTCACATTTACAAGGCTTGGTGTTAAATTATAGGCCACTAACTTCTTTTAGGATAGTGCTTCTCCCCCTTTGATAGATCAGGGTCCCATTGAGAATCTGACTAAGAAAGGGAAAAATAAACCACTGTAACTCTTCTGAAAAATTTAAAAGTGCACTGGTACAGAAAGATTTATATATAATATTGAGGGGTTCACAGACCCCCTGAAGCCATTCATAAGTCATTATTTTAGGTGTAATAAAGGAACAAATGGACAATAATAACTAATCCTTACAAGAACCCAATGCGATTCGTACATTTATTCTCCTATTTTACAGATGTGCAAACTGAAGCACGGAGATTGAGTAGTAGCTAGGAAGCAATGAAGTCAGAACCTGGACCCAGACAGTCAGCCCTCTAGCTCATTCATATAACCACCATGGTATATTGCCTCAAGATTATACACCTGCTAGGGTTTGAAGCTAAATTTGAAACCAGATCGCTCTTAAACTAGCCTCTTATAGACTTACTTATATGACCCAGCAACTCCACTTCTGGACATGTAACCAAAAAAATTGAAAGGAGAGACTCAAACAGATACGTGTATACCAATGTTCACAGTAGCATCATTCACAATAGCTGAAAGGTAGAAACAAGGCAAATGTCCATTGACAGATGAATGGATGAACAAAATGTGGTATGTACATACAATGGAAAAGTACTGTCTTAAAACGGAAGGAAGTTCTGATGCATGCTACAACATGGATGACCCTAGAAGACAATGCTAACTGAAATAAGACAGACACAAAAAGACAAATATTGTATGATTTCACTTATATGAGATACCTAGAATAGTAAGATTCATAGACAGAAAGAATAGAGGTTACCAGGGGCTAAGGGAAGGGAGAATCAGGAGTTATGGTTTAAAGGGTACAGAGTTTCAGTATAGGATGAAGAAAAAGTTCTGGAGATGGAGAGTGGTGATGGTTACACAACAATGTGAATATACTTGAAACCACTAAAGTACACTTAAAAATGTTAAAATTGCTTTAAAATTTTATGTTATGTTATTTTACCACACAAAAAAAGAATGATCTAAGCCTGAGCATAAAAGGATAGTGACACAGAAGGAATTGACCTCTCAGATCCAGGAGGACCCTACCCTTAAAAATGATTAGAATGGGGCTTCCCTGGTGGTGCAGTGGTTGAGAGTCCACCTGCCGATGCAGGGGACACGGGTTCGTGCCCCGGTCCGGGAAGATCCCACGTGCTGCGGAGCGCCTGGGCCCGTGAGCCATGGCCGCTGAGCCTACGCATCCGGAGCCTGTGCTCCGCAGCGGGAGAGGCCACAACAGTGAGAGGCCTGCGTACCGCAAAAAAAAAAAAATGATTAGAATGACAGCACAGCAAATACAGCCAATATTTTATAATAACTTTATATGGAGTATAATCTATAAAAATATTGAATCACTATGTTGTACAACTGAAACTAATATAATATTGTAAGTCACTTATGTCAATAAAAAATAGTTTTAATGGCTAGAATGGTAAATTTCATGTTATCTATACTTTACCAGCATTTAAAAAAAAAACTATTTTCTATACAAAACCACACTGCCTTCTTAGAAAAGAAACTCTAACTGTACCCCAAATTGAAGCTGCTATGTAGGACTGTAATAGACTTGGTTTTGTCCCCTTAAGCTGCTTATTTTGACCCTATTGTATATATAGCTAGTAAATTTTTCTTCCACAAATGAATTTAAATCATTATTACTTAGCAGGACATTTCAAAGTCTTTAAAAAACATAGGAAAAAAACTAAAAAATATACAGCAAGGTATTTTCCCATGATATGGATACTTATCTTAGTGATTTCTGTGAATTTAAATTATTCCTAAGCTTTGTCCTCCCCCACAAATAAGGAAAACTCCTATATAAAATATTGATTTTCCTAACTCTTACCAAATAAGACATCTTTAATGTGTTGTTTATTGGTCAGCACTCTGAGCTAGGTAAGACAGTATTGCCTCCTAGAAGAAAGATGAGCTAATTATTGTGGTGTTTTTTTATTCACTGTTTACTTCATCATTTACTTTTTGTTGTAAACTTCTCCACAAATAGTAGCTTGTTAATAAAGAGAAGGAAAATGGTATTAAGTGACTATAAATAATTTTATTATCTTCAGTTGTTTGTTAAGTTATTTAGAAGTGAGAATGAAGAGATTCTAGGCTATAAAAAGAAAACATTGCACTATAGTGTACTATTCCAAGTTCCTAATTAGGTAGTACACATGGCTTCAACTCAGAAAAGAGTTTAGATTTTGTATGTTTTCTTTTCTAAAGGGTCTTAACCTAAGCATGCATACATATTCACATGCAAGTTGAAAGGAAGAGATTGGTGAGGAAGTGAGTCCCTTTTTAAATATAGCTTCTAAGTGCCTGAAATTTTTCTTTTTGTCACCACGTTTTACAAAAGAGAAAGCATTCTCAGACAGGCATAGTGATGTGACAGTAATTCCATATTGTTCAGCTTCGGTACCAATATTGACCCAGAAGAATGCCAAGCCAATTGGCTTTCAACATCATAATGATGTAGTTAAGACACCCAAAATCCTGTATTTCCCATATAGCTACCATAGAGACTTTCTTATAGCAGATGATCAGTTAAAATTTGGTAGCTAAAAGATGTGGAAATTTGTTAGGGCCTCCCTGGTGGCGCAGTGGTTGAGAGTCCGCCTGCCGATGCAGGGGATACGGGTTCGTGCCCCGGTCTGGGAGGATCCCATATGCCGCGGAGCGGCTGGGCCCGTGAGCCATGGCCGCTGGGCCTGCGCGTCCGGAGCCTGTGCTCCGCAACGGGGGAGGCCACAACAGTGAGAGGCCCGCATACCGCAAAAAAAAAAAAAAAAAAAAAAAAGATGTGGAAATTTGTTAAAGAGTAGTGAGAGGTTTGTCAGACTGTATTTTTGAAGTATTGGGTACTAGCGTTTTCCAGGAGCCTCTTGAGGTATGAAAGAAGGTGAAGAGGTGAGGTAGATGAGCAGGTAGGGCTGCACCTCTCCCCACCCCTGCCATCGACAATTCATATAGAGGAGTTACTCATTAACCTGTATGGTTTATTTACATATATCAAGTTTCCACATGTGCTTTCATTTGATGAAAGGATTTTTCATCTTAAAAAAAAAGAGTTTGAAGACCATAGGACTGCATCATGGAGCAAATGTTATCAGTGGGCCCCAAGTCCACCTGAGGCAAACTTCTAGGAGGCAGTCAGTGGGAACTTGTGGTCCCATAGGTTTCCCACCTCATACTTTCTGTGAGACACTAGAACTCTGTGTTTCCAGGCTTCTCCAGAGAGTATATTACCCCTGTTAACTGACCCAGCAGTCAAATGCAGGCCCTCTCAAATGCTCACAGCTTTGCATTGTTCTCCTTTCTTTTCCTGTTGCCCACACTTATTCAAAGCCCATGGCCACCAATGGTGAGAAGCTAGCTGGTCTCCTCAGGCCCTTATCTCTGCCCTAGCAATTCTGGGAGGAATGTTTTAAAGCACCCTCTATTTCAAAATCCAAGCTAATTACCTGATGATTTATGGTTGTGCATGGAATTGTGAAGTAATCTGAAAATGCCAGCAGTGTCAAGTAGAGATCTTCCTGTTGACCTTTCTTTGGTCATATAACTAATTGCTTGGCTTTTAGCTTTGTATAAACTGTGAAGGAGGAGAGGAGATACTAGGAAATCCTTTCAAATTGGTACTTTCTAGAAGAAATAATAGCAACAAAGACATTGAAAATCTATCACACCTAGGCATCTGAGGAAAACAGTGGAATGGATTGCACTACCTTCCTTATCTTTACAGTAATTCTTGCTGAAAGACAAAGCATATGCTCTAATTTCTTTGATCAGTTTTCTAAGAGGCCTTGGCTTCCAAAATCTCTTCTCTGTTTTAAGTCTGAAATGATTAGTTTGGAAATTATTTTTTTCCCTATGGCTATTATATCAGTTTTAGGTCACACATATGATGTAGTGAAGTTGTATTCTTGTAGTGTACTTTATAGTACTTTAAGTGTGTATGGTACTTGTAGGCTCATTTGATAGGCCTTTGGAGCAGTTTTTCCCTTTTAAAGTATTAGGTATTTCTGTAATTTATTTCATATACTCAGACACTAATTCATGATATAACAAATTAAATTGTAACATAATATAGACTTTATTCAAATGTTTGTAGTTTAGACCAGGAGCCTGGCAGCATAAAGATGATACAAATGGGTAAGCTCAGGCCGTTCCCATCTGGGGAACATCAATGCACACTAAGGCACAAATGTAGAAATGGTCATCACTTATTGTCAGTTTTCAGGTGTCAGACAACAGTATGAACTTTCGCAAAATAAGTAAACCTGCACCATGTGTAATGCCTAATAAGTGAAGAAATATGAGGATATATGTGTATAAAGATGCCTGTGAGCCCCTCTTTGAAGACGAGAAGGGCTAGAATAGTACAAACCTGCACCAGAAAACCTTGTGATTCTGATTCTGTCACAAGAGGCTGCACACCATTCTCGACCTTTTCTAGTTGCAATCTCCTAATTGTTTGATTTTATAGCATTCTCTCTCCCCACATTCTCCTTTGAGTATGATGTGTTATATGTGCCCTTTTATATTTTTAAATTAAACTTCATATACCTTAATTTGTTTTAAGAAATGTTTGCTAGTACTGTGAAAACCATTGAGCTAATTGGTAACATAGCTTCATCAATAAGGTTTGAGCTCTGTTTGCTTTTAGGAAATAATATTTGTAACCTCAAGGAAATGTAATTGAATCAATGGGAGAGATATGGGCCAGGAGCCTGGGTGTCTGGGTGTTTTCACTTTTGCAGTGATAGTTCTTCTAATGCATTCCCACTCAACAACAGTGTTCTTAACATTCTCTTTTAAGGCACTGTAATTAAGTCCTAGGGTCTGCAAGACCCAAAATACAATTCAAACTTCAAGTTTGAATGAGAGAAGGGGAATCAGTATAGGCTGAATGTCTTACCCCTAAAAACTAGGCACATCAGACAAACCCAAACTGAGGGACCTTCTATCAAGTATGTGACAGGTATTCCTCAAATCTGTCAAGTACCTCAAAAATAAGAACTATCTAAAAAATTGTCCCAGCCAAGAGGAGCCTAAGGAGACATGATGACTAAATGCAATATGATATTCTGGAGAGGATCCTAGAACAGAAAAAGGATAATAGATAAAAATTAAGGATATCTGAATAAAGTTTGGAGTCTAGTTAATAATTAGTTTTATACTATTTTGTTAGTTGTGACAAAAGCACTATAGAGGGGCTTCCCTGGTGGTGCAGTGGTTGAGAGTCTGCCTGCCGATGCAGGGGACAGGGGTTCGTGCCCTGGTCCGGGAAGATCTCACATGCTGTGGAGCGGCTGGGCCCGTGAGCCATGGCTGCTGAGCCTGCCCATCCGGAGCCTGTGCTCCGCAACGGGAGAGGCCACAGCAGTGAGAGGCCCACGTACCACAAAAAAAAAAAAAAAAAAAAAAAAAAAAAAGCACTATAGAAATCTCAGATGTTGACCCTGGAGTATACTATGTGCAGGGTACATGGATATTGTACTATCTTTGCAATTTTTTATAAGTCTAAAATTATTCTAAAATAAAAATTTTATTTAAAAAAACTAAAATGAAAAAGCTAATTACATTTTTTACTAATTTTTCATAACATTCATAAGAATGTTTCTATATAAGCAAGGCTTAGAATTACCACATAAAAGTAAATAAGAGACTGAGGAAAGCAAAAAGCAAAGAATAAAAACTCATTCCCCAAGTATTATCCACTCATCAGTTCAATAAAATGTCTATGTATTTGGCAATATGAAAAATAAAGGAAGCACTAAGCATTGCAGTACTTAGACCTCTCTTCTATGGCAGAGTATGTTACACATAAATATCATCTATAGAAACTCACACATGTCCATTATCAGATCTTGCTGAAGTTAAGAAAAAGCAATCTTTGTACCTACAATGCAGTTAGTTGCTCCTCAATCCACATTTTCATTATATTTACATAACATTCATTAAAATGTCTCAGTCTCATTGGGGATTCTTGCAGAACTTCAAGAATGGCCAGCTGGGTTGCTGTATACTGATGTTTCTTTTGTTTGACTTTCTTTTTCTTAACAGTTTTTCTGAGGTTTCATTGACTTACAATAAACTGCACATACTAAAGTATACAATTGGAAACGTTTGGGCATATATGTATACCTGTGAAGCCATCACCACAGTCAAGCTTGTCAACCAATCACTCCCAAAAATTTTTACATGCTTTTTGTAATCACTGCATCCCAACCTTCCCAATGTCTCTTCCCTGACTCTTAACAGTCACTGATTTGTTTACTGCCACTATAGACTAGTGTGTATTTTCTAGAGCTTTATGTAAATGGAATCGGACGGTATGTATCCTGTTCTGTCTGGCTTCTTTCACTAAGCATAATTGTTTTGAGACTCGTGCATGTTGTGGAATGTATTAGTAGTTCCTTCCTTTTTTGTTGGTGAATGGTATTCCATTATATGGATATACCACAGTTTGAGCTATTGGTATTGATGCCCACTTGAGTTATTTGGTTTGTTTGCAGGTTTTAAATATTATACGTAAGGCTGCTCTGAACATTCACGTGTAAGTCTTTCTGTGGACATGAGCTTTTATTTCTCTTGGATAAATACCTAGGATTGGAATGGGTGAATCTTATGATAGGAGTATGTTTAACTTTTTAATTAAGTGCAAAACTATTTTCCTTTTACGTTCCTATAATATATGAGAATTCCAGCTACTCCACATACTTGTCAATACTTGATATATCCAGGAATTTTGATTTTAGAAATGTGTAGTGGTATCTTATTTTTCTTTTAATCTGAGTTATCCCTATGACTAATGATGTTGAGCATTTTTATGTGCTTATTGACCATCCATATCTCTTCTCTGTTAAAGTGTCTGTTCACATGTTATGCTCATACCATTTTTTGATTGGTCATTTGTTTTCTTGTCTTTGAGTTTTGAGAGTTCTTTATATAATCTTTACATTCTGGATATAAGGATTTTATCAGATAACTGATTGGAAAATATTTCTTCTCATCTGGGACTTGTCTTTCCATCCTCTTACGAGGATCTTCCAAAGAACAGAAGTCTTTGATTTTGAAGAAGTTCAATTTATCATTTTTTCTTTTATAAATCAAGCTTTTATTGTTCTACTTGAGAAATCTTTGCCAAATCCAAGATCACAAATATTTTCCCCTACGTTTTCTTCTAGCAGTATTATAGTTTTAGTTTTACATTTAGGTTTATGATAAATTTTGAGTTAATTTCTGTTCATGGTGTTTTGTATGGTGAGAAGTTTGTTTCGTTGTTGTTTTATTTTGTTTGCACATTGCAGTTGTTCCAGAAATATTTGTTGAAAAGACTGTTTTTCTGCATGGAACTGCCTTTATACATTTGTAGAAAATCAGTTTGTCCACATATGTATGGGTCTATCTTTGGACTCTCTGTTATACTGATGTCTCTATGGCTTATTTTCCTTCTTTATATATAATTGATTTCTGCTTGGATCTTTATTATTTCCTTTCTTCTGCTTACTTTAAGTTTAACTTGCTCTTCCCTCTTTGTTTTCTTAGGTTGAACCTGAGGTCATTTACTTGAGAAGTGTTATTTGGTTTCCAAGCATTTTGGGATTTTCCAGAGATGTTTCTATATTGAATTCTAATTTAACGATTTTGTGGTCAGAGAACATACTTTGTATGACTTGAATTTTTAAAAATTTATTAAGACTTGCTTTATGACACAGAATATGGTCTATCTTGGTAAATATTCTATGTAGGCTTGGAAATAATGTGCATTTGCTGTTGTTGGGTGAAGTGTTCTATGAATATCAATTATGTGGAGTTGGTTAATAGTGTTATTCAAGTCTTCCTTATCCTTATAGATTCTCTGTGTACTTGTTCTATAAATTATTGAGAGAGGGATATTGAATTCTCCAACTATTATTGTAGATTGGATTTGTCCTTGCAGTTGTATCCATTTTGGTGTCATGTATTTTGGATCTCTGTTATGATGGGCATAAACATTCAGGATTGTCAGGTCCTCTTGATGAATTGATCCCTCTATCATTATGAAGTAAACTTCTCTACTCTGGTTATGTCCTTTGCTCCTTAGTCTTCTTTTTCTGATACTCATATAGCCCACCCCAGCTCTCTTTTACTTAGAGTTATCATGGTATGTCTTTTTCCATCCTTTTAATGTAGACCTATTTGTGTCTTTATTTAAAAAAATGTGTTTCTTGTAGGTGGCATACAGTTGGTTCTTGGCTTTGTATTCAGTCTGACAATCCTTGACTTAATTGGAGTATTTAGACCATTTACATTTAATGTGATTATTGATATGAATTAATTTAAATAGATCATCTTTGCTATTTTTCTGCTGTTGCTCCTGTTTTCCTCATGTTCTCCCTTCACTTGGATTAACTGAGTACTTTTTATGATTCCTTTTCATCTCTTTTGTAAGTTTTTTTTTGTTTTTGTTTTTGTTTTTTGCGTTATGTGGGCCTCTCATACCTTCAAATGATATTACATCACCTCTCATATAGTAAAAAAAACTTACATTAGTATACTTCCATTCCTCCATTGCTGGCCTTCAAGCTATTATTATTATAATTATCTAATAGTAATATACATGTGTTATAAACTTATACATGTATTATAAGCCCAATGCTACATTGTTTTCACTGTTGTTTTCTTTTTTTTTTTTTGCTTAAATCATCAATTATTTTTAAAGAGATTTAAATAAGGAAAAAATTATATAATTTCCCATGTATTTACCATTTCCAGTGCTATTTATTTCTTTAATGTCCTTGTCTGCTAAATTTTACATTTGTGTTAGTTCTGGAGCAGTCTCCATTAATTGATTTTTCTCCTTGTTATTAGCTGTATTTTCTAGCTTTTTTGCATGCCTGGCCATTTTTTATTGGGTGTCAAAAATTGTGAATTGGGCTTCCTTGGTGGTGCAGTGGTTGAGAGTCCACCTGCTGATGCAGGGGACACAGGTTCAGCCCCGGTCCGGGAAGATCCCACATGCCATGGAGTGGCTAGGCCCGTGAGCCATGGTTGCTGAGCCTGTGTGTCCGGAGCCTGTGCTCCACAACAGGAGAGGCCACAACAGTGAGAGGCCCGCGTACCGCAAAAAAAAAAAAAAAAAAAAAAAATGAATAGCGTAATGAAAAATGTGAAGCAGGATTTTAGAATAGTTAATGGGAGGTTATATTAGTCTGGGTTGAGTCAGGAGACAGAAACCACACAATGATTTGAACAGAGAAAGTTTAGTGTAATGAATCATTAGGGAATTGGAGTAATAGGAATTGGCTAGTGGAAATTAAGAGAACTCTAAAGAATGCAGAGGTCGCAATAAAAAGTACCAACCACCACCCCTGGGGTAAAAAGAGACCCAAGGAAGAGCACTCATTATTACCCGAAACTGAAGAGGAGATACAGGCCTTACTGCAAAGGGCACAGCTTTGGCTCACTGGATAGCAGAGAAGATGCCCAGTTACCTCACTGGTGGAGATTGCTTGAAATCTGTCCTCCAGGGTGCCAAGGGAGACCTTCCACAGGGAGGTTCTGAGCTTCAGAACCCACTAGGTGCCAGGAGAAGCTACTGGGCACTGCTGAAACCAGGGGCTGGAGAGGTTGCCTTCTGCAGGAGTCAAGTGCAGTTCTGTGTATAAGAGGTGCAGACATCAGCGACCCGGCTGAAACATAAGCCTGTGCTGTCTGGGCCCCATGGTTACACTTCTAATGCGTAAGCCAAGAGCTGGAGAAAGCGCTTGATAGCCAAACACAGAAGAAAATTGCACTCTACAGGCACCCAACTCTGAAAAAACTGTGCAGGCAAAACAGCAGAGAAAAAAGTTCATCCTGCAGGAGCTTTCCCAGTAAGCTACCAGTAAGAGCAGGAAGAATAATCCCCTCCTACAGTGTCTTTCCAGCAGCCTCTACTGACGGAGCTTGACGTCTTACCAACTGGTAAAAGAGAAAAGTTTATCAGAAAAAAGGATGAATTTGGACTTGAGAAGCAAAAAATCAGTAACCAGGACAGAGCTGGTATTATTTTGAACAGGGGAATCAGCAAACATAAGGGCCTGGAATTGGGAGCCACAGTGACTAAGGAGGAGAGAGCTGGGCAGAGAAGTGTATGAGATACTCAGGGACCAGATCATATAGCACCTTGTAGGACATAAAAACAATTTTGGATTCTATTCTTACTCTAACAGAAAGTCATTGGGGGTTTTTAACCAGTGGTTCATGACTCACAGGAATTAACCTGAATGGGCAAAAAAAATCACAACTAGTTTTTCTACCTATACTTGATAGAAATTTAATTTACTTTAATTATGAATATAAACAACAGAGTACATTAGTATTACCAGGGCCTGTGATGTCACCAATGAAAGTCACAGAAATATTTATATCACATTATAGTAATTACAGATATCTTAGAATATCTTTTTTTTTTTTTTTTGGCCATGCCATGCAGTATGTGGGATCTAAGTTCCCCAACCAAGGATCTAACCCATCCTCCCTGAAGTGGAAGCGCAGATCCCTAATCCACCAGAGAATTCCCCAGAATATCTTTATATTCATCACTATTAGATCTTGTTATTTAATGTGCCAAATAATGAAGCACATAACTATATCAGAGCTTCAAATTTTTTGTTAAACATTTTGAATATTATATCTCAATATAATTGGCTTTCTTTGAGATGTGTTATTTGGTACATTGTTATAAATTCTTCTACGAAGGATTCCATAGACTTCATCAGTTTTCTGAAGGGGTCCATGACACAAACAGATTAAGAACTGTAATGACCCATACAGGAAAAGAATCTAAAAAAGAGTAGATATATGTATATGTAGAACTGATTCACTTTGCTGTATACCTGAAACTAACACAACATTGTAAATCAACTATACTTAAATTAAAAAAATTTTTTTAATCTACTTAAAAAAAAAAACTGTTGCATGAGAGGGTCTTATTCAGAAGAGTGCATGAACTGATTTGCTTGATGTGGCTGCTGTGTGGGATCAGGGAGAGCAGAGCAGAGAAGAGATGATAGTGGTGAAAAAAAATGGACTGATATGCCTGACTAAAGAAGTCTAAGGAGAAATAAAGAATAGATGGAGGAGCAACTAGGACAGGAGATTGAGACCCGGGAAACTACAAAATTTAAATTCAGGTAGAAAAGCAGTAGCCAGAACAGGACACATAAAGAATGTCTGGAAAATAAAAGGAAAGCTAAGATTGTGTGGCATCATAGAAGCCAACTAAGAAAAGTACTACAAAAAGAGGAATAGATCATTTATGTCAATTGCTGTGGAAACCAGATGAAATTAGAGATTTCTACTTCCAGCCAAGATAGGTTAACAGGGACGAGATTTACCTTCCTGCTTGACACACCTAATAAACTAGAAAAAAGTATGTGAAACAGTTTTCTAACATTGGACATCAGGCATAACAAGACAGTGATCCCTGAGGAAAGGGAAACAAATGAAATGAATCTTATCATTGACCCAGGTTACTGTCAAGTTATAAGCCTCAGAGCTGGAATGGGAACCTAGGCAGAGCCCAAGAGACCAAAGTAGGCAGTCTTCAGAGCAAAGAAGTAGAGGGAAGAGAGCACCTCAGAGAGAGAGAGAGAGAGAGAGAGAGTTCCAGAAATATGCAGAGGTTCTCCCTTGGCTCTTCATCTGAGTACTAATTAGTGCATTTACTGAGAAAACTGACAAAGGCAAAGGAAAGTACAAGAAGGAACAATTCTGGGAGCTCACAAAGGGCCAGGAATAGTTCTTATTAAACCAACCAAAGTGAGGAATCTCTAAATTTATGGGGAATTGAGTTGAATCTTAAGAAAAGTATTAACTCAGAGTGGGAAAATTATTCCCAGACTAAACTCAGCTCTGAGCCCAGAAAACAAAGCCCAACAGCAAATTTCAAAGTATCAAACTGTTTCCAAGTAATTTAAATGTGTTCCAGAACAAGGTTCAATAATATATATAAGAATTCAAAAATAACCAATGAGTAAAATTTACAATGTCTGGCATCTAATCAAAAATCTCCAGGCAAGAAAAACAGCAGGAGGGCTTCCCTGGTGGCGCAGTGGTTGAGAGTCTGCCTGCCAATGCAGGGGACACGGGTTTGAGCCCTGGTCTGGGAGGATCCCACATGCCGCGGAGCAACTAGGCCCGTGAGCCACAATTACTGAGCCTGCGCGTCTGGAGCCTGTGCTCTGCAACAAGAGAGGCCGTGATAGTGAGAGGCCCCGCGCACTGCAATGAAGAGTGGCCCCCACTTGCCACAACTAGAGAAAGCCCCCGCACAGACATGAAGACCCAACACAGCCATAAATAAATAAATAAATAAATAAATAAATAAATAAATAAAATTTAAAAAAGAAAAACAGCAGGAAAATAGTACCCAAAATGAAGAAAAAAAACCAATTAATAGAAATAGACCCAGAAATGACACACTTGATAGAAATAGTAGGAACATTAAACAACTATTATAACTATATTTTATATGTTCCCAAAGGAGAGAGGGAACCAAAAATCATTTGAACAAATAATGAAAAAAATTTTCCAAATTTGATGAAAACTGAAAACCCACAGATATAAGAAGCTCAATAGATTCCAAGCGCAAGAAACACAAGGAACACTATGCCAAGGCACACCATAGTCAAATTGCTTAAAAACAGTGATGAGGAGAAAAATTATAAAGCATCCAGAGAAAATCATCACAATTTGTATAATGGAAAAAACAAGAAATATCACAGAGTTCTCATTAGAAACAATGCAAACCATAAGACAATAGAGCAATATCTTTAAAGTAATGAAAGGAAAAAAACTCAAATTAGAATGCTACCTGCAGAAAAATACCTTTCAAAAATGAAGGCAACATGCAGAATTTTTAGGTAAAAGAATGCTAAAACAATTCATCACCTGTAGATGTAGTGCAGACTACAAGAAATGTTAAAGGAAGTCCTTCAGGCAAAAGAAAATGGTACCAGGTGGAAGTCTGAATCTATACAAAGGAATGAAGAGTATCAATAATGTTTTTTAAATAATCTACTTTAAAGAAAAAAAGCATTATAGTGTGGGGTTTATAGTAAAGGTAAAAATGTATAAAAACAATAGCCAAAAGACTGGAAATGGAAGTATTCTATTCAAGGTTCTTAAATGGTATATACTATTATATTACTTGAAGGTAGACTGTGCTGTTAGTGGCAGTCAAAGTATATTTCAGAGCAAAAAAGTTACCCGGGATAAAGAAGGTTATTTGAAAATTATAAAAGGATCAACCTATCAAGAACTGAAAAAAGAAACAGACAAATTCACAATTATATTCACAGATTTTAATACCCTCTCTTAAATATTGATAGAATAGGTAGATAAAAATTCAACTGGGATATAGATGACTTTAATAGCACTGTCAACTAAATTGACAACCAAGCTGACAACCAACTAACAGACATTTATGCAAGAAGCCACCTATCAACAGAAAAATACACATTCTTTTCAAATGTACCTGAAACATTTACCAAGATAGATCATAACACAAGCCTCAACAAACTTTAAAAAATTCAAGTAATGCAAAGTATATTACCTGACCAAAATAGAATTAAATCAGAAATCAAGAATAAAAGTGGCCTGGGAAATCTTGAAATATTTGGAAGCTAAATAACTCACTTCTAAATAATATACGATCAAAGAAGATATCAAAAGAGAAATTCAAAAGTATTTTGAACTGAATGAAAATAAAAACCAAACATAATCAAAACATGTGGTATGGGGGCTTCCCTGGTGGCACAGTGGTTGAGAGTCCGCCTGCCGATGAAGGGGATGCGGGTTTGTGCCCCGGTCCAGGAGGATCCCACATGCCGTGGAGCGGCTGGGCCCGTGAGCCATGGCCACTGAGCCTGCGCGTCCGGAGCCTGTGCTCCTCAATGGGAGAGGCCACAACAGTGAGAGGCCCCTGAACTGCAAAAAAACAAAACAAAACAAAACAAAAAAAACATGTGGTATGAAGCTTAAAGTGGTACTGAGAAAGAAATTTATATTACTAAACACCTATATTATATTAAAAAGAAAGATCTCAAATGAATAAACTTCCCCTTTAAGAAAGTAGAAGGAAGAAAATAATTATAAAGAAGAAACATCAATGAAATCCAAAGCTGCTTCTTTGAGACATCAATAAACTGAAAAGCTCTGGACTGACTGAGCAAATGAAAAGAGAGAAGACACAAATTACCAATATTAAGAATGAGAGTGGTGATATCACTACAGATTCTACAGCTATTAAAAGAATAATAAAATAATCTTATGGAAACTAATCCTACAACTCCAATGAAATGGACAAATTCTTTGAAGGACACAAACTACCAAAGCCTACTCAAGAATAAAATAATAGCTTGAATAATCTTATACCAATTAAAAAGAAATTGATTTTGAAGTTAAAACGTTTTTCATAACGAAAACTGAAGGCCCAGGTGGCTTTATTTGTGAATTCTATGAAGTAGAAAATTGAAGAGGAAGAAGATCCCATTCTGAGCACAACATTACTCTGATATCAAAATTAGAGCTATTACAAGAAAAGAAAATTATAGACAAATATCCTTTATGAACACAGATGGAAAAATTGTTAACAAAATTTTAGCAAATCTAACCAACAATATATGAAAAGAATAATACATCATCACCAAGTAGGGTTTATCCAAGGAGTGCAAGTTTGGTTTAAAGTTCAGAAATTAATGTAATTTCCCTTACTAAAAAAATAAAAGAAAAAACTATCTAATCATCTCAATCAAAGCAAAAAGCTCATTTGGCAAAATGCACCATCCATTCCTGATAACTCTCAGGAAACTAGGAATTTAAAGAAATTCCCTCAACCTGATAGAGGGAATCAACCAAAAATCTACAGCTGACAATATACTAAATGGTGAAAGATCAGGAATGAGGCAAGTATGTACACTTTCACCACTTCTACTCAACTGAAAGTTCCAGCCTGTGCAATAGGGCCAGAAAATAAAAGGCATCCAGATAGAAAAGAAAGATATAAAACTGTCTTTATTCACAAACAACATAATTACAACATGATTATCATTCTATGGAATCCACAAGAAAAGGTGCTATGGTATCACACCAAAAAAGGTACTACAACTGACAATTAAGTTTGGCTGACAACTGATCAGAATATGTGATCAATATATAAAAACCAACTCTAATTCTATAATCTAAAAACAAAAAGTAGGAAAATGAAATTCAAAACAGTGTCATGTACAGTAGTATCAAAAATATTAAATACTTAGGGATAAATTTGATAAAGATTATAAGACCCTCACACTGAAATATATAAAATATTACTAAGAAAAATGGAAGCAGACCTAAATAAATTGAGAGAAATACCATGTATGTGAATAAAAAGATTCAATGTTATTAAGATGTCAGTTCTCCCCAAATTGGTCTATAGGTTCAAAGCAATCCCAGTAAACATCTTAGCAGGCTTTTTTGTAGAATTTGACAAACTGATTCTAGATGGAAATTCAAAAAGATAAAATGTGTAAAACAACTTTTAAAAAGAACAAAGTTGTAGGATTTATAATTCCTACTTCCAATTTTTAATACAAAGCTATAGTAATCAAAATAATGTGCTATCGGAACAAAAATAGACAAATAGATCAATAGAGCAGAATAAAGTGTCAAGAAATAGACCCACGCACATATGGTCAACTGTTTAGACAAAAGTGGCAAAGGCAGTTCAATAGAGAATGTATAGTCTTTTTAAGAAATGATGCTGAAAGAATTACATATCTATTCAAAAGACTCATCCTCAATCCATACCTTAAAGCACAGATGAAAATTAACTATAAATGGAATGCAGACCTTACTGAAAAACCTAAAGTTAGAAACTTTTCATAAGAAAATACAGTAGAAAATCTTTATTACTTTGAATTAAGTAAAGATTTCCTAGCTATAAACACCAAAAACACAATTCATAAAAGAAAAAAATTGATAAATTAGACTTCACCAAAATCCATAAAATTGCTATTTGTAAAACTTCCTTTTTTTGGCTGCACCACCTGGATCTTAGTTCCCTGACCAGGGATCGAACCTGGACTCCAGCTGTGAAAGCGCTGAGTCCTAACCACTGGACCGCCAGGGAATTCCCTGTAAAACTTTTTAAGAAATGAAAACATAGGCCATAAACTGGAAGAAAATATTTGTAAGTCACATATGTGATAAAGGACTGTGTTCAGAATATACAAAGAACTCCCAAAGCACAGTAATAAAAATACCAATAACCCAACTGAAAAATGGGCAGAAGATTTTAATAGACATTTTGCCAAAGAAGATGTGCATATGGGAAATGAGCACACAAAAAGATGCCTAAAATCATTAGGCATTAGAGAAATGCAAATTAAATCATAACCGAGATGTCATGATACACCTGTTAGAATGGTTAAATCTAAGAAGACTGTACCAAGTATTGGTGATGATGTGGAGCATCTAGAACTCCACATTTTGTTGGTGGGAATAAAAAATTAGTAATCCCACTTCAGAAAATCATTTAGCAGTTTCTTAAAAAGTTAAACATATACCTATGATCCAGCCACTCCTTTTCTATGTTTTTACCCAAGAGAAATGAAAGCATATGTCCACACAAAGTCTTGTATGTGGGTATTTATAGTAGCTTTATTTGTAATAGCCCAAAACTTGGAATGACCCAAACTTATGTCAACAGATAAATTGTGGTATATCCATACAATGGAATACTACTCAGCAATGAAAATGAATGAAATATTAATTCATGCAACAGAATGAATAAATCGCAAAGTAATTATGTTGAGCAAAAGAATCCAGATGAAAAGAGCACATACTATGTGATTCCATTTATTAAAAGAAAACTCTAGAAATTGCAAAACAATCTATAGTGACAGAAAACACATTAGTAGTTTTAGTAGAAGAGCACTGGCAGCTGAGAGGTATGGAAGAAACAGAATACAAAAGCAGGAGAAAACTTACAGGGGTAATGGATATGTTCACTATATTGACTGTGGTGAAGGTTTCATGGGTGTGTAGTTATGTCTAAACTTTTCAAATTGTACATTTTAAATATGTACAGCTTATTGCATGAAAATTATAATGCAATAAAGCTCTAAAATATATCAGATTAAATTTTTAAATCTTTAAGAGATTTGTTTAGCTTTTTAAAACGTTTTCATATCTCTTTACAAAATGCCTCTAATTTCATATATTTTTATATCAGATTCTGTTAAAACATGCTATAACCTGTAACACAGTTAGGTAGCACAGAGTCCTTCATGACTTTACTAAAATTTTTCATTTTGTTTTGATCCTATTTCATTTTATTCTTTTCTATCTTATAACTTTAAGTAATACCCTTTTTTTTCCATCTGTTTTATATTTTTAGAGGCAAAAGGGTAGATTATTCTGTAGGAGCAAGACAGCCCTCCTACATTTACTGGCTCTGTAATTTACTGGTGTTGTTCCTAGGACATGCTAAGCCTTAGTTTCCTTACAAAATGAGGTAATTTTATGAAGAATTTGACAAAAAAGAAAATCTGTATTTAGTGCTCCACAAAGAGTTGGAATGGAACTTTTAAAATTTCTGTATATTCTGTTGGACAGTGACCTAACTGAAAAGTAAGGCTCTTTATGAAGTTAATCTTCAGAAAACTTCAGAAAGAATGATAATAGGTAATCAAATTGTTAAGTAACCCCAGGTTTAGCCATCCTGAAAATAGACTTCAAAGGCTTTAGAATTTTAAAAGTTCTTTTGTTCAAACAATGGAGTTTCTATTATAGTTGCCAGACTAAAATTAAAGCAAGAATTATAAACTATTTTATAGTCTTTCCTGACGTCTTTCTCTGGTTATTAGGTTCATAAACGCCATTACTTCAAGAGTGAATGCCGTGAGGAAGTTTTAACATATGAAATGCCTAGTAGTTCGCTGTCTACTTTCCTATTCAAAATAATTACTCACTACAAAATTATTCATAAGATTTTTTAAGTTTCTGAAATAAATCCCCTACATATTCCAGACAAAAATAAGGGGAATTCACCATTGTGTTATTTATCATCTGATTATTGTGACCACTACCTCCCCATAGCACCCTCCATGGATCCCAGGAAAGACTAGCAGATACCAGAGCTACTTGCAGTGTTCTTTCTCTGTATAAGATCTCGGATTTTGCATAATATTATCCTTCCTTTCATAATAACATGAGCAACAGCTAACATTTATTGGGTACTTACTGTTTGCAAATACTGAGTTAAGCTTAATTCTAAAAACATTCCTCAGGCTTCCCTGGTGGCTCAGTGGTTAAGAATCCACCTGCCAATGCAGGGGACACGGGTTCAAACCCTGGTCCAGGAAGATCCCACATGCTGTGGAGCAACTAAGCCCATGCGCCACAACTACTGAGCCTGTGCCCTAGAGCCCACGAGCCACAATCAGTGAAGCCCACGCACCTAGAGCCGTTGCTCTGCAATGAGAGAAGCCACAGCAATGAGAAGCCCGCGCACCGCAATGAAGAGTAGCCCCCACTCACCACAACTAGAGAAAGCCCACGCACAGCAACGAAGACCCAATGCAGCCAAAAATAAATAAATAAATTTAATAAAATAAAATTAAAAAATAAAAACAATCCTCTACTCAGCCATAAAAAGGAATGAAATAATGCCATTTGCAGCAACATGGATGGACCTAGAGATTATTTTACTAAGTGAAGTAAATCAGACAGAGAAAGACAAATATCATATGATATCACTTATATGTGGAATCTAAAAGAATGATACAAATGAACTTATTTACAAAATAGAAACAGACTCACAAACTTAGAAAACAAACTTACAGTTACCAAAGGGGAAAGGTGGGCGGTGAGGGATAAATTAGGAGTTTGGGATCATATACTCATATATTCACTGCTATACATAAAATAAATAGATAATCAACAAGGACCTACTATATAGCACAGGGAACTCTACTCAATATTCCGTAATAACCTATATGGGAAAAGAATCTGAAAAAGAATGGGTATATGCATGACTGAATCACTTTGCTGTACACCTGAAACTAACACAACATTGTAAATCAACTATCCTCCAATATAAAATAATTTTTTTTTTAAATCCTGTAAGATAGGAACTGATACCTTCCTCAAAAAGATAAGGAAACAGAGGCTTGGTGACTATAAATAATATGTTCAGATATTGCAGCACTTAACTTATAAATGGGAACCCAAAAACAAGTTTTAACCAAGATATTAGAAAAATGTTTCCATCAATAAGTCACAAAACTAGAAAATCTTCAAGCTTAAAATGCTAGAAAAACTTTTATCTTTTGTCTCTGCTTAGTTCCTATCTAGATTTTGTCCTATGCTAGAGCATGATATTCAATTCAGTTTAACAGGTGTAAAGGAAAATACGCCTGTCATTTCTTTTGTGAGTCTTAGCTCTCAGAACATGTGGGTTACTTTGTACTTTTTTAATGATAGTGACTGAGTGAAATGCCAGAAGGTGATAAGTTGCACAAATAGTCACTTTTGTGTAAAATTTATTTTATGTTTTGAGATCTTTATCAGTAATATGGGCAGTAAAATTTTTCTAAGAAAAATTCTACTTTCTACTCTGTTACCTATTATATTTGACATTTTACATTATAGATTTATTCAAGATTGGCTAACTTCTCTAGGTTCCATTATTGCTCTCAAACTGGGGTTATAACCAAGGTATTTTATTTATAGACAAGTCTTCCTGAAGTTTCTCTATTAAAAATTTTTAAATTAAACAAGTCTGAATGGCCTTCTGTGGTTCTGGGGACATTGGCTTCTGTTCTAAATGGAACTGTTCATCCAGTATTTTCCATCATCTTTGCAAAAATTGTAACTGTAAGTAAAATTTATTTGCTAGTATTTTTAACAATTTTAAACAAAGTGTAACCTGAGAGAACAGACCTGGTATACTTTGACCCAGCAAGGGGAAAATTGGGACGTGTAGTAGGTCACCCCTAGTGTGGGATCCATGATAGAAAGGTTAACTAATGTTCTCAGGGGATAAGCCAGCCTCTATTGTGAAGTGTTTGGCTGGACCTTGTTGACTGGGCAATCAGTAAAGAAATTGCTTTGTTTTCTAATTCTGACTCCAGTGCTGTATCAGCATTCCAAAGCACTGAAGTAATAAAAGAGACAAATACGACCACTCTTTCTTTCAACTGGTCTGAACAATGGCCATTTTTTATTACCAGCCAGCTCAGAGAAAGGAAATAATGAGAGTTTGGGATTGTGCTAGGGAACCCAGGAGAGCTGATGAATTCATGGATCTTATTAGAGCCACCTTAAGTCTTCAGTCTCTTGGACTGTTGCTACACTGTGTCAACATAGATGCCAGTATATGTATAACTACTAATTTTAGGAACAATTTCTAGAGAAATTTATAAAGGTCTCATATTGCAGGTAGTACTCTGAGTAGAGGAATATTAAGAAACCTGAGTTATGAGACGTTATTAGAAGTAATAACTCAATCAGAAAACTAATTTCAATAGTTTCTTTGAAAATATGTGGTGATATTAATAGCAGATAGAGGACTCATTTGTCTGATCCTATATTTACATTGCTTAAGTGAGAGAATTAAGAGTGAATTTTTTTTTATTGAAGTAGTGAATTTTTTTTTGATGTAATGAATGTAAAGGATAGAATAATGGTGCATTTTTTCCCCAGAAATGTGTGGAAATTACTATGTTGAAATTCATTTTTAAAATCCTGATGAATAGACATTTTAGTTTTTTCTCCTTCTTTTATAATATATTCTCCTTCAATCACCTGATTAAAAAAATCTATTCCTTTTCAGATGTTTGAAAATGATGATAAAACCACATTAAAGCATGATGCAGAAATTTATTCTATGATATTTGTAATTTTGGGTATTATTTGCTTTGTCAGTTATTTCATTCAGGCAAACTTTTAATGAATTAAACAAATATGTACATGATTACTGTTTTATGTCATCCTATTTGAGTTAAAAATAGTAACTAAATATAATAGCTAAATAAAATACAAATAAGTAAATATAGTAACTAAATGTTCCAAAGAAATAGATAAGACAGTTAAGAATAAATGTTTATTTTTGTTTGTTTGTTTCTTTTCCAGGGATTATTTTATGGCAGAGCAGGGGAAATTTTAACCATGAGATTAAGACACTTGGCATTTAAAGCCATGTTATATCAGGTCAGTGTTTAGTTGGGCTTTTTTCTTATTTTATTTTAAATGTGTTTTAAAATATTATAGCTTTTAGTTTTTCTTCACATCAATTTCTTGACATAACCTTTCCTTTGATCATTTTAAAGCATCCTTTTTTGTGTACCAAGCAGCAACTGTATTAGAATTATTGTACTGTATTTTCTAACAGAAGCAAGTCCAAAATTGTTATGTTCAAAAATGCAGTTTATAGAAAACAAGATTTAGAGTCCACTCCCTGTTCCTTGCATTTATCTTGACAAATCTCTTTTAATGTATAATGTAGTTGTTCTAGAATCAGAATGGAGGCTAAATTAAAACTGAAAAGGAGTGTTAAGAACTACAATATCCTGGGGAACATGTTTAAAAAGGAGTTAATTTCCATACTTCTCATCCATATGCACAGTTTAAGTTTTTTCATTGCTGACTTCTTAAGGCAGCCATTCTCTGAATTCAGATAACATCAGTCTAGCTGGCAGGTTGGCTTGCCACAGATGATCATTCACACCTGTGAAATAACTAAAACTAGGTGTATCAAATAGTAATCTTGAAAAGTGAGTCTTGGGGGCAAATGACAGAAATGTCTCAGACTGGCACCTCTAAAATTCTTTCAGAAGGCCAAGGTATATTGGGTTACCCTGAAAGCCAGTAATCATTTGAAGCCCTTTGCCACACTTTCTGTCACCAGAGCTCACCGTGTAGGGGCAAATAGCTTCCTGCCAGGGTCATTTCTTTTCAAAAGTAGAGTTACTGTCACTCCAGCAGAGTCGTCAAAACCAGTTTTTACATCTTGTGACTTTTAGCAGTAGTGCTCAAAAGACTGCTGAGTAACAAAACTCCTCTGCCTTTGTGCACTCTTAGAGGACAGCAAGATATAAAATGAAGCGAGTGGGAGGTTTCCCATAGCAACTTAATGCTCTGAAGCAATTGGTGCCTAACTTCTTCTCTGAAAAAGGTCCTGTCAGAGACAACTGCAGACACTCCTTAATCCAGAAAAACAAAAATCTACTTGAAGGGTCATAAAATGATTTAATGACTGCACATCTTGTCTCGCTCACATTAAGCTTGTACTTTTGGGGTTTTTTTTATGAACAATTTATGTGTTTACCTCAAATCTTTGATGAAATTAGGCAGGATTTTAATTAACTAATACTATGTTTCACACTTGAGAATTTTTGCTCATTTTTGTTTTTCTTTGTGTATTTATGTTTTTACACATTCAAAGACATTTATTTTCAATTTTCAGGAACTTTTGAAAATGTTTCCTGAATGTCTGAATGTCTTAAATAAAAGAGTATAAACTTTAACTTTTCCAATCATTACTTTGAACTTTCTTTCTAGAGGATTACAGGATGCTTTTGGTGGAGGAGTCCCAAGGCCACAAGCCAGTTAAACCAGTGGATATTGTTAATCCAATATCCTGATGGCTGATACTGGACCTTACTCTTTTGCCCTAGCATTAGCCATGTGAGCAGGAGGACAGTAATATTCTTGGATTAAGTAGTTTCTGCCCATAAGTATACAGCAATCTGTAAGCCATAAACTCTTCTTCCTCAAAACACAGAAAAAGCCAAACAGACAGAAACTCTGTGTTATTCAGCAGATGTTATTAAAATCTCCCATAAATTCACCTGAGCCCCTTTCAGCTTACCATTTGTTTTCCCTCTTCATTCTTTCAGGCTTTTTTTTTTTTTTTTTTTTTTTTTTTTGCGGTACGCGGGCCTCTCACTGCTGTGGCCTCTCCTGTGCGCAGGCTCAGCAGCCATGGCTCACGGGCCCAGCCGCTCCTTGGCATGTGGGATCTTCCCCGACCGGGGCACGAACCCGTGTCCCCTGCAGTGGCAGGCAGACTCTCAACCAATGCGCCACCAAGGAAGCCCCCTCTTCATTCTTTAGCACTCTTTTTGCTTATGTGCTTTCTTAAATTGAAAGAAAAGAGTAATGTGTTTGGGCTTTTCTCAATAAATGTCTTAACGAATTTCACTTTTGTTTGCAGTAAGGGAAGTTCCTAATGTACAGTTTTGCCCTAACTCCTATTACCTGGTTGTTGTTTTTTTCCCTAAGATAAGATATTTTAAGTCTTAGAAATCATGCTGAGACTTGCAGTGCTTTTTATAACCATTTTGAAACCTCAGTTGAAATAGAGGTATTTATGGAATCAGGTGTGGTCTTTTTGTAGGTATAAAATCTCTATTTTATTTGATGGCTTGAGATCCCTCCAGTTGAAAAGAATGTTCTAATTGTTGCTGACTTCAGTGGTTATAAATAATCCATTGCTTATTGTGGTTAAAGCTAAATTTATATTTCTTAATAATAAATATTGACCTATAGATCTATTAGGTTTTTTAAAAGATATGAAGGGTTTTTTTGCCTATTTCTCTCTAAATTGGATTGGCTAGGGCTTCTGTGGAGGGTCACTAAATCATAAGATGATGGCATTAGTGGAGATCACTAAGGAATCTCAAAAAGCTACTTCCAAAAGGATTTGAGGTAACAAATCCTGAAGCAGGAAAACATGTCAGGAAACTCAGCTGTAACGTTTCAGTTAGATGAAGGGCAGAACAGGATAGTTGATTAAAAACTCTGGCATCTGGTTGCCTAGGTTTCAATCCTGGCCTCAGTTCTTTCCAGCTATGTGGCCTTGGGCAAGCTGCTTAATCTCTCAGTACCTCTGTTTCCTCATATATAAAATATGGATAGTCATAGTATCTATCTCATAGAGTTGTGATGATTAAATGAGAAAAGACATACCACGCACTTATGATAGTGCTACTGTAATTTTTTATTTCTAATAGAATTATTGGCAGGAAAAAAATGGATTTACTAGTATCAGAAAACCTGCTAGCCTAGCTTATAATCATTTTACCATCAGGAAGAGAAGCAAGCTAATTTTTACTCAATACCAGCTGTGTTCCAGAAACTCTGCTAAGTGTTTTACCATATAATGCCTATGCTGGAAAACAATCCCTAGAGTGCATAATTGCTGACTTGTTGAAAAGCAGTTTTGGATATCTTGCTGATTGAACATCAGAGAAAGATGAAGACTAGTCATATATGTATCCTTTGCCTTGCGTATTATAGCAATTACTATACTATAGAATCAGGAATGTAATAGTAAATGATAAATTCTTTTTCTTTTTCTATATTTTTACTTTATATTGTAGCTAGAAATTCTTTGTGTATTCCATGTTATGTTGACATATAGAAAGAATTCGTATACAATAAAAAACAGGTAACGTCTTCTAGATCAAGAGTGCTGTAGTTACTATCATTGCTGATGTGTGTTCATGGTTATATGTTAGGCTCTTGACTCGGGTTGTATTCTCAAAGTGGCTACTGTGTAGTGAATATCATGATCTCTATAAGATGCCCTTTGGGTGTCTAGGACCCTAAACTCTTTGGGACACCTTCCCAATCCAGGGGTTTAAAGAGTAGTGATGTCATGCCAGGGTTGTAATCCCCCTGGATGCTGCCATAGTCCTCCATGGGGGCTTTCTTCTCACACAACAGCATGATTAATGCACAGCCTTCTATCTCTCTTGCTTTTGTTTCCTTAGTTGGCAAAAATGTGTAACCTGGGCATCAGGGCCCTGGCTGGGTATTTTGCTCTTCACTCACTAAAAATCAGTCAATTTTTAGAGACAGTCTGCATGTAGTTTAATCACAAGAGATATAACCGGTTTGAGTGCATGGGAGGAAACAGTCAATAACTAAAAAAAGGAAATCAGCATTCCTCAAGTTGAGAGGTGCTAAGAAGTGCTATCTCTATTTGCTGTTGAAAATGAAATTGGTTATAACATTAGGCTTTTATTGCTTGTATTTTTGACCTGTCTCCTTCAAATTGCATGCTTTTTGGCTGCAGTGTTTTTACAGCAGCCTTTCTGCCTCTTTAGCTTCCCACAAGGCCCAGTACTTATCAGATCTAAGGGGGAATATGAAGTGTCAGGGAAATTCTCACCTATCTGGGTCCTGAGGAGAAGGAGACAGACTTTTCTTTTATTTTTTATCATTTATATGTTTAGACAGAAAGGTTTGGAAATATTTCTAAATTGTGTTGTGCATTACTTTACTTTTTAAGTAAAATCTGCTCTCCACAAATTACTTGTGGAGTAAAATTACAAATTATTTTGTGGTTCGAAATGACCATTTTAAACATTGATTATTATACAATATTGCAGCATGGTAATGAGTCCAAGCTGTTGGGCTTAAGTTCTTCAGTTTGTATCTAAATATAGATCTTTGTGAAGTAAGAAACAAAAGTTATTTGATCCATAGATTTTACAAGAATTAAGCGCCTGTGAGTAAGGAGGCAGGCAAATGGCTTCTAAGTTAATGTAGCAAAATTGCAACTCAGAAAAGGATCTTTTTGATGACCATATGTTAATTCCCTTTTTTCTCTAGGATATCTCCTGGTTTGATGATAAGGAAAACAGCACAGGAGCCTTGACAACAATATTAGCCATAGATACAGCACAAATTCAAGGAGTATGTATATTGCTTTTATTATTTATTTATTTATTTATTTTTGGCTGCGTTGGGTCTTCGTTGCTGTGCGCGGGCTTTCTCTAGTTGTGGCGAGCGGGTGCTACTCTTCATTGGGGTCCGTGGGCTTCTAATTTCGGTGCTTTCTCTTATTGCGGAGCATGGGCTTTAGGCTCGGGGCTTTAGTAGCTGTGGGGCACGGGCTCCAGAGCTCAGGCTCAGTAGTCATGGCTCAGGGGCTTAGTTGCTCCACAGCATGTGGGATCTTCCTGGATCAGGGTTCGAACCCATGTCCCCTGAATTGGCCAGCAGATTCTTAACCACTGTGCCACCAGGGAAGTCCCTGCTTTTATTTTTAAATGGTGTATGTATATGGTATGCATGCATGCGTGTACACACATGTGTTTGTGCATATATGTGAGCTATGCTGAGATGACCCACATCATTAAGGAGACCAGGTAAGTCTCAGGGCTAACAGGGAGCTCTCAGTGAAAGATATAAAGAAGCCTTTCAGTTCTGGACATTTTTAACCAAAAATAAAGGAGATTTAGGACATGTAATAGGATAACCAGAGGACTAAAGAAGATACCAAGAATGAGTTAGAGAAAAGAGCTCAGAATTAAATAGTAAGATAAGAAAAAGTAACAAAATGAAAATATACACATGTAACTTAGAAGTTTTAATAAAAGAATGAAGTTTAGTTTTTCCTTCCCCCCAGAAAATAAAATCTTATTTAGCATAATATGTAACATGTTAAATTCATATGCATCTGGAAATGGTTCTGTGCTAGTTGTTATACAGATCAAGTTAAAGAGATATGTGTGATCATGACTGGTCACAATATGTATAAATAAAATTCATGTTTATGAACCATATTCAAAATCAATGACAGAATGACCAGCATAATGTACATCAAAGTGACACTTAAATATTTATGGGGAGTAAAGTAGTGTGGAAGAGATGAAGAGTAATTTATTAGTTTTCTTCCAATTATTTTAATAAAATTAACCTTTATATTACAAGCAGGATTTCAACTATAATTGAGAAAAGGAATGCAAAACAAGATTTCCCACTTTTAATTTAAGTGAGGTAAAGTTTTTGATCTCTGTTAAAATAAGAACTCTAGCAGAATTATAGACTTTCCTTTTTCCTTATCATTCATGTGGGAGAAAAGGAAAGTCAAAGATGCACCTCCGAATGACAGAAAAATCTTAAAAGTATTTTTTTTTGTTGTTTAGAAATACTGAAATGTTGATTACAGCATTGCTACCAGAGCAACAAATTGTCAACTAAAACAGCTCTTCAAAATTGTATTTTCTTTTGGAAGCTATTTCCACAGGACATGGCCACTATTCTAATTTTTGTAACTTTTGCAAGACTTCTTTGTTCAATATGTACATACAAGGATAGATTTATATTACTAGAGAATAAAACAAGTTGGTTACAATTATGAATATTCACATGCTTCTGTATTGGTTTGGAAAACTAATTTTATGATGTAGAAAGAGCTCAAGAGGAAAGGGGACATCATCTTCATCTCTTCCTGAAACTTTTTTTGATAATTTTGAAAACAAGACTCTAAATTTCACTAGATAGTATTTAAATTTTAAAGTAAAGCTGAGGAGCTGGATTTTACATGTATAAGTGGGAAGAAAATGATGGATAAAATTTCACTTAATAGTTAACTAATGAGCATAGCATTAATCTTCCATAGCACAATAGAATCAGATAAATGACAACATCTGTGTTTAGAAATTCAATGGTTCACTACTTTTGGCAGAAGTATCAATCCCTATAATTCCCTTTGAATCCCCATTCTACAAAATTTGGGGTTTTTTCCTTTGCTGTGTGCATGTTTTTCTCTTACTACCTATCATCATTCAGATCTTTTAAGAATCCAGTGAAATAGGTATTCTTACTATAAGCTATACTTGATACGTGAGACATCTCTTTTAGTATTTACTTCAATGAAAAGAACAAATTAGTACTAAAGACCAACATTACTCTCTGAATACCCATTAGTTGTTTCTAATACATAATGTTGTCTCTCATCAAGAAAAATTAATGAGAATATTTGTCAGTGTGATTCCTTATAAACCTTTGACTAATACTATTTGAATCATTTGAAAATTTCCTGTTTCAGTTAGTAACTGTTGGTCTCATGATAACTTCTGGGCAAGTCAAATCATTTTCATTAAGTAAGAAGTAGCAGCTAAACACTAGATGGCTGGAATACTGATGGCACATTTAAAGTTGCAGAATTTGTAAAGCATAGCAACCAAAGAAGGATTCCAAGAATAAGACTGTGTCTACTGGCATACAATTCACATAAACCCTTGCTTTGCCATATATAGGTAGATTCATATCTAACTTGAATAGATTCTCTTTCTATTGAAGGAAGATTATTTACTAATCCTATTTGTCCACTATTTCTTTTATCACAAAGACACACCACACTAGAGATGAATCAGGAAACAATAATTTGGGGTCATATATCCTATCATATCAACTTAAGATATTTCCATCTCAGTTTCTTCATCATGTAATTTCGGTTACATGTTACTTTATCAAATGTATTAGGGTGAATGTTTATAAACTAACCCTTTAATAACAGTAAATTTTATTCTGAAACCCTTACTAGTCACCAAAAATATAAACTCCTGGCTATTTTTAGATGTTCTGATACTTTGAGAGTCATGAGAAAAACATGTTAGTGAAATAAGGTTATAGGACAAAATGATTCCTGAAATAGTTGATTGAATACAACCAATTTAACTGGTATTATTTCAGCCCAAGGTAATGGCTTACTGCCAGTACATCTGTCAACAGACTATTTTCTGTGTAGTATGTAGTTTTATTAAAGGTATAAATCCATTTTAAATTCTTTGGGAGACTGAATTTCACAAAATTACAAAGTATTATTTCTGTATATTTTAGCAACCCCTTTTCATCAACCAGAAGTCTTACCTCACTTTTGTCCACATGAAAGTGTGTAATTGATGCCACAGTGTACACTTGATATACCGACAGACACAATGTTACTTCCAAGAATTCTCATCAGAACTACAGTTACATTGCCCCAAGAAATAAAAATTTCCTTTATTAATTCCTAGAGCCCAGTGAATTGATTAGGTAGAGCTAGGGTATCATTACGTGGACAATGGTGACCTCACTTTTTGGTTTAACTTTTGGACATGGAAAGTGCATAAAACAGCTTAACATTACTTATAATTCAAATGATGTGAGTAGTCATTGAAATCACTTTACCACAGTATAAGGTTGGCATATAATTGCTGTTTTGCATTACCATTTTAGGTTGAATTAATTGAGACATTATCAAGTCTACAGCAAAAGCTAATATCCAAAACCATAGTGGTTAAAGGTGGTCCTTCCTATAAAAAAAAAAAATTTCAATCTCAGCCCTGAACTCAAAACTTTCCAGTGAAACTTTACCAATGCTAAGCCCTCAAACTGTTGTCTGGGAAGACAAGTCAAGAAATTCGGCTTCCACTTTTGACAAAAAAATAAATAAACATAGTAAGGTCTACAGGAGCAAATGAACTTCGCCACTGGTCTAATAATGTGTGATAAGTTCATTTATTTTCCACAAAATACTTGCTAATGAATAATACAACGAATAACAATAGGCCTTAAACACCTTACATTTTCACAAACTTTGTAAATTTGCCAACTAAACCTTTTTTGTTTTTTCTGCTCTACAAATATTTTTGCCACCATCAGTTGTAATACATCTTAGCAGATTACACTTCAGGTTATACTCATCTAGTTTATCTCTCAACTTCTTTGAAAATATTGTTACCTTCAGTTGTTCCACACAGACTATTCATAGCAGCTAATTTTAAAGTCACTTCAAACTCAGTATCGACTCCTCAAAAAAACCAACAGTTGAGCAGTATCAGTAACATATGTCGACCCATCAAGAGCCAGGGAAAACGACTCAAAATGACCTACCTTGGTTTTCAGTTGACGATTGATATTGCTGTCGTTTTTCTCAACTTTTTGAGCAGTTGTTCTTATCAAAACACTAATCATCTGATATTAGTTTATGCTCTCTGAACACATTTCTTCCACTGTTGCAGTCAAACATGATTTAATTAACTCACTATCTGTGAGTGACTTTCTTTGCTTAGCTAATAAATGAGCCACTCAGAAACTTACTTTAGATTCAGCCTTGTTTTCACTTTTTAGTTTTATGAAGAAATTCTGCTAAGATGTGTTATTTCCATTCCATTTGTTTCCCATTTCTAATTTTTATAAATGTTACTTTCCTGTGAATTAGGAATTTTGTGATGTGTGCTTAGTCTGCTAATGTAGACCTGTTTTGTATATTTTTAAGACTATGTAGTCTCATGGCATAATAAACACAGCACTGTGACATCTAATTAGAACACAAAGTGATCCACAGTCCATTGTGCCTTCCTTAAAAGCAGGACATCCAAAGTCCACTTTTCTCTTCCTTTCTTGTCTTTAGATGATGGGCATACAAGGGTAATTTTTAAAACTAGGATGAAACATCACAGTACAGCAACACACAGGGCACTCAACATGCTGCCAAATTATATACAATATCATCACACTGAGCAGCAGTGCAAAGCAAGGAGAGCAGCACATATGGTTTCTCTAGCAACCCCTCAACGCCATCGTTATAGTCCTAAGACAGCCATAGACAATAGGTAAACAAAGAAGCATGGCTGTGTTACAATAAAACTTTTTTTATGGATACTGACATTTGAATTTGTAGAATTTTGATGTGGGTCGTTTTCATTTATTTTCATTATCTCAACTTTTTGAATGTATGTTATGCAATGATAATAACTTTTAATGTCATTGTCTGCTAAATCTAACATTTGTATCAGTTCTGGGTTAGTTTCAACTGATTGATTTTTATGCTCATTTTGGGTCCTTTTTTGCTGCTTTTTGTTATACCTGGTAATTTTTGAGTAGATGCCACACATTGTGAATTTAACATTTTGGGGTGCTGAATATTTTTGTATTTCTAGAAATATTCTTGTTTTGTTCTGGGATGCAGTTAAGTTACTTGGGAACAGTTTGATCTTGGGGGGGGTCTTGATTTTAAGATTTATTAAGCAGGACTAGAGCCAACTACTGAGGCAAGACCCTTCAATATACTCTACCCAATGACCAGTGAATCATGAGGTTATTCAGTCAGGCTGGTATGACCAAACATATGGTCTTGGTATGACTGGTATGACTAGCCCTCACACATGCATTGTTCAGTTGAATACTCAAGGAGGATCCTCTGCAGATATCCAGATTTCTCTTTTTGTATAGCTCTCTCTTCTTCAGTGTTCTGTGCTGCAAACTCTAGCTTCCTTGGTTTCTCCAGACTCAGCTTTGTCTATTCCACTTACGGAGTCTGTTGGGCTCTATCTCAGTTTACCCTTCCTATTCTGAAGCCTGGAAGCTCTTTTAAGGGGTAAACTGTGGCAAACACAGGGCTCACCTCGTTTGTTTCCCATTTCTACCCTTGGTTGCCTTAGGTCTAGTATCTTGAAAACTATTGGTTCATATATTTTGTCTATTTTTTATTAGTTTCAGATGGGAGGACAAATCCATTCCCTCTCTTCATGTTAGCCAGAAGCAGAAATCCTGCTATATAGAATTTTATTTCTACAATTGCTTACTGAGTATCTTTCCATTTATTTTCTTATGGCAGCCATTCCTCTGGAACTTTCTTATCAAAGTTGTATTACCCACATTTAACATAGTATTTGGACATAGTAGATACTCCGTAAATAATTGTTATCTGCAGAACTATTTAATTATGACTTTTTGCTCTTGATTTCCAAGGAAAAATTCTATCTTCATGCACGTTGATAAATAATCTAAAGAAGTTTAATTAAATTTCCTCTGATTCCAGTTCTAAATTCTTTCCAGAGCTACACTATTCCTCTAGGTCTTTAAGGCAATTTTAAATTTTCTTTTAGTTCTTGTAGTATTTTTCAACGCCAGATGTCTGTTGTTTTCTGTTAATTCTTCCTGGAACAGGAAAGATATATTCAGATCCTTCTTATCCTACTACCATCACCAAAAGGCAGGGTTTGTGGCCTGTCCATGGCTGCGTTGACTGAATATTTCAGTAAGTTTCTGGTAGCTTAAACTAAAATGCCATTTAGAAAGGTATATGATCTTACTTTCAAGAAGCAGATTAGTACAAGAGTGGATAACTCAAGGTTATTGAATAAGCAAGGTTATGCAAGTGCAAGTCACTTTATAGAAAGTTCTTATGTCCCAAACAAAAAGCTCAAATACAAGACCATTCCATTAAAAATTTGGCAAGTTTACACTTGGATGTTTTTAGACATGAGGTTGGTGTGCATACTCCTTAGACTAATTTTAAGTGACTCTCAAATGTTCATCTGATGTGCCTCTGATAAGTACCTCTACCTCTTTTTCCAACACACCACATAATTTTATACTCAAAAACTACAATCCTCAGCATGATTTCTGTCTTTACTTTTCCTGTTTTTCACCTTTTTGCTTCATTTTCTTTTGATTTCCTGTAAAGAGCTGGAATCTTAAAGTAAATAGGATAAAAACAGAGGAAGGTGGTGAAAAAAGGAACTATATTATGGCCACCTAATAGGAAATACCCAAACAGAAAAGAGTAATTGTTCACTGGATATGTTTTACACTTTTGTTAATATAGATATCATGCCAAAGACTGAGATCTGAAAAAGGAAAAGTCATTGACCTCAAAATAAGAAAGTACAAAGTGGAAATCAATGAATGTATAAAGGCCTAAAAACATAGCTATCAAGTAATTGATGGCAAGTAATTTCTTAGTAATATTTAGATAAATTTTACATTAAAAGAACAATGATTATCTTATTCTTAACAAAACTTGATTGTAATTTTTTTAAGAACTTCTAACTATTTTATAGCAAAAAATATATATGTTTATGTGGCTGTAGGAGCATTCCATAGTTAATCTGATGTGGGGTGGGACCTTCAACGGTACAAGTACTTAAGTTCCACAGCCTCTTCATCCAGCTATCTGATCTATATAACTTTGAAACTCATGGTGAGGGTGGGAGGAGAGGAGCAAGTACAGTATATTGGTTTGCAAGGGCTGCCATAACGAAGTACCACAGACTGAGTGGCTTAAGCAACAGGAATTTATTTCCTCATGGTTCAAGAGCTTAGAAGTCCAAGATCAAGGTGTTGGCATGGTTGGTTTCATAATGAGTCCTCTCACCTTGACTTATAGTTTTCTTCGTGTTGTGTACTCACATGGTCTTTCTTTATGCAAGCACGTCTGCAACCAAATTTCCTTTTCTTATAAGGACACCAGTCATGTTGGAGTAGGGCTCACCCTCAAAAACCTCATTTTAATCTAATTACCTCTTTAAAGAGCTTATCTCCAAATACAGTCACATTCTGAGGAACTGGGAGTCAGGACCTCAACATATGAATTTGGGTGGAGGGTGTAGGACCATTCAGTCCATAATATACAGCATCATTTATCTCTGCATCATCCTTAAACTCTCAAGAGGCAGAGTGTAAGCAAGCATTAGTACCAAATGACATTTTTATTTCAGCCTCATAGCTTAGAGTTAGTGTATAACGCCCTAAAGCATGTAAAATGGGTTACCTGTCTGAGTTTTCAGCATTTAGTGGTTTGTTTGGTGTTTGCTATTGTTATTTGTTTTTACTTTTTTTGAGTTTTCTTTGATAGTTCAGTGAAAAAATGGGAACATAGTAGATCATTATCAGATGCAGTCTTGAAACTAAAACCACAAAAGTGTTTTAGGAATAAGTCAGAGCCCTGTGGAGAAAGAGGGCTTTTTTTTTTTTTTTTTTTTTTTTCCGGTACGTGGGCCTCTCACTGTTGTGGCCTCTCCCGTTGCGGAGCACAGGCTCCAGACGCGCAGGCTCAGCGGCCATGGCTCACGGGCCCAGCCGCTCCGCGGCATGTGGGATCTTCCCGAACCGGGGCACGAACCCGTGTCCCCAGCATCGGCAGGAGACTCTCAACCACTGCGCCACCAGGGAAGCCCAAAGAGGGCTTTTTATTGTTATTTTAATGATGATACTAATTTGGGGGATACTTCAGTGAATATTGATATCATCTTTTAGAGAAGCAATTTGACAATATCTATGAAGAATGTAAGAGTATATACCCTTTAACATATAACTCCAGGCTAAGAATTTAACATTAGGAAATAAAAGATGAGCACAAATATTTTGCACAAAGATGTTCATTACATCTTTGCTTTTAATAGTGAAAAATTGGAAGCAGTCTACTAGATATTTTTTGAAGACTATTTAGTGACCCAGGAAAAAGCTTGCTGTATAATGTAAAGGGATAAAAGCAGGATACAAAGCTGAATACACACAATAATCCTAATCTGAATGTGTGTATGTATTTATGTCTGGAAGGGTGTAATTTTTAACATTATTTAGACCTTTTCCAATGGTCATGTTTTCATGATCAGAGCAAAACATATCTTTGAAAATGTGAATTGATATCTTGGTTGATTATAGCTGTGTTTCTAGGTAAATAGGTGTTTCATTTTTTCATCACAGCATAAAGGAATTTAACATTTCTGTTTATTACTTAACATGTGTCCCACTGAAAGTTAATTCATAAGACACGCAGTTCTCGTAAAGCAGTTATGAAGATATTTCTACTTAATTTAAGATTTTTTTCCAAATTTCTTTTAAGTTACCTCATACCATGATGTTTCCAACTCCTTTTCTGTCTTGATATTGCCTCTTTAGACCTTTGCTGAGTGAAACCAAGTTATAAAGTGCAGAAAAGGGAATGCAAGATATCATATCCAAAGTATATACTTCAATGAATATCCTCAATCATTCCATTCAGCACTACTACAGTGTAGTGGCTAGAAAGTCCCGGCCCTTTTTCAGTGTAAGGGGAAGGGGCAGGGTTGGTTTTGGAGTCCACATATGGTAAGTTGGGCATCCATGTGAGGCAGCAGCCTCATGTGGGAAAGCCAAGCCAGAGAAGAGTGAGGAGGGTATGCATGCAGGGGAGAGACGGGTAATGATAGCAGATTGGTCACAATATGCATGATAGCAGAGAGATTGATCAAGGAACTCTGTTAAAGAAAATGGGAGCCAGGTTTCTCACTGTTGAAGAAGGGGATAACAAATATTAGAAGGGAGAAAGATGGAAATAACCTTGTGTTTTTGGATTGGAACTGGAGGTATTGGTATGAACTCATGGATTTCAAGAAATGTAAACAGAGAAATAAATATAGATTTCAATATGTGCATGCATCTACACACACACACACACACACACACACACACACACACACACACTCCCCAGTTCTATCTACTAACATTCCACTGATAATGAGCACAACTAGCATCATATATTGATTTTTTTAATTAAAAAATTTTTTTTCTTCATATAGTAAGTCCTAAATAACATTCTCCACTAACAGGAACTGGGACTCCTTGGAGAAATGACAGATTTCAGGTGTAGGGCCTGGAAAATCTTTTTGTGTCAGAAAGTAAGAACATATTCAGAAATAATAGGAACATGTCAAAGGACAATATCAGACATAATATAGACAAATAAAACATAATAACTCCTTAGTAGTGGACTTTTTTTTTTTTTTTTTGCAGTATGTGGGCCTCATTGCTGTGGCCTCTTCCGTTGCGGAGCACAGGCTCCGGACGCGCAGGCTCAGCGGCCATGGCTCACGGGCCCAGCCGCTCCCGGCACGTGGGATCTTCCCGGACCGGGGCACGAACCCGTGTCCCCTGCATCGGCAGGCGGACTCTCAACCACTGAGCCACCAGGGAAGCCCAGTAATGGACATTTTAAAACTATAACTATTATTTAATCTCTAAGTATAAATTCAAAATAAAAATCTATATATAAAGCCTAAAAAAGAAAGCTTATCTTATTTTGCAAGAAACTATAATAGCAATTCTTGTAAATTTCAAATTAACTGACTTTTTTCCAAAATATGTCTGATTATAGGCAACAGGTTCAAGGGTTGGTGTCTTAACACAAAATGCAACTAACATGGGACTTTCAGTTATCATTTCCTTCATATATGGATGGGAGATGACACTCTTGATTCTGAGTATTGCTCTGGTACTTGCTCTGACAGGAATGATTGAAATGGCAGCAATGACCGGATTTGCCAACAAGGATAAGCAAGAACTTAAGCATGCTGGAAAGGTAAAATAAAGACTGTTGGGCTTCCCTGGTGGCGCAGTGGTTGAGAGTCTGCCTGCTAATGCGGGGGACACGGGTTCGAGCCCTGGTCTGGGAGGATCCCACATGCCGCGGAGCGACTAGGCCCGTGAGCCACAACTACTGAGCCTGCGCGTCTGGAGCCTGTGCTCCGCAACAAGAGAGGCCGCGATAGTGAGAGGCCCACGCACCGCGATGAAGAGTGGCCCCCACTTGCCACAACTAGAGAAAGCCCTCGCACAGAAACGAAGACCCAACACAGCAAAAATTTTAAAAAAATAAATTAATAAACTCCTACCCCCAACATCTTCTTAAAAAAAAAAAGACTGTTGTTCCCATCATAACATTTTAAAAGAAAATCAATAAGAGCTCCTATCCTTACAATACATAACTTCCTTTCTTAGGAATCTGTAAAGTGATGTATATGTATTGAAATTCATACAGATCAGTTTAAGATGGGGTGTAGATAATGTCATAGCAATAGGGTGCATAATTTAGAGCATAGGCTCTGGAGTCAAATTGGCTGAATTTGAATCCAGATTCTACCACTAACAAATGTGTGATCTGAGCAAGTTACATCAACCTTTCTGGACTTCAGTTTCTTCCTCTGTAAAGTGGAACTAAAATAGTACCTCTTACAGATCTTTATGACTATTACAGAAAACACTTAGTCTTATTAGTATATGCAGTAGTATCTGGAAAACAGTAAGCACTCAGTAATGTCAGCCATTATTACTCTTATCAAATTGTGGGGGAATTTGTTAACATTGTGATCCCACATTCTCTGATTATTGAATAATTGAATGTCTTGAACAATTCTGGGTATTTTATTTTTCAAAATAAAGAGGAAATATAATAGTTACTAAATTCAAGGCAAGGTACTGATATTGGTAGTGCCCAAAACAAAGCTTTAGAGACAAGGACCATTTTTAAAATGATCAAAATGAACAATGTATTTACTTGGAAAATTTTTTGACATATATAAGTTTCTCAGGATCAATCATATTCATAAAAATAATCATTGTAGTAGTGATTTAGAGAAACATTAGTAATGTAGTACCATAATATCTAAAAGTTGAAAGAGATGTCATTTGATCCAGCCACTCACCCAAAGTAGAAATCTCTTGTACAACATCCCTGTTGAGTGTCTATCCATCTTTTATCCACCCTTTTCTCCAGTGGCAGGCAGTGCATTACTTTCCCAGGCTGCTGCCTACCCCTTAGATGGTAGGGAGTTCTTTTTTTTTTTTTTTTTTTTTTTTTTTTGGTGGCCTTCTATCCTTCTCTTCTTGTCTTTCATCTTGATAGAGGTCCAAAACCTGCTTCTTGTGACTCTATGAAGCTGCATCATGTAAATGCCAAGTCTTCTCTTGGTCACCCAGCCCCAACTCCCCTCATGATACCATTTCAAAGATCTATATCACATTGATGAAAGGCCTGAATATAAAAATGATTTTAATATCATTATGATCTGTGTCACAGTGACTGTATCATATTATAAATAGCATGAATATTCATGAATAGGGATCCAGCCAAGCACAAGACTCATAGAAATCTGGTTTTCATGACCCTTGGACTTTGCCACCTTTCCTGCACTAGATAAAGACCCTTGGAATGTCTGCTTGAGCAGTACAGACTGAACTACACAGCATATATTTGCTTCAGAAACACAGAAAAGTTGTTCAGCCCTCTGTGTGAGCAAATTATCACAATTTCCAAGTTAATCTGGCCCTAATTAATTATATTTTATTCATCTTAATTTTTATGTCATGAGCTTTAGTTGTATATGTGCTGTTTGATTTTTTTCCTTTTTGTATTATTAAAGTAACCTCAGACTATACAATCAATAACTGCAATCAAATAGGCAATGTGGCCTGCATGTCCGGAGCCTGTGCTCCGCAACAGGAGAGGCCACAACAGTGAGAGGCCCGTGTACAGCAAAAAAAAAAAAAAAAAAAAAATAGGCAATGTGTCCTTTCCCACTAGCTTTTCAATCAGTCACTTTACCAAACACCAAAACTTAGAATATGGACCAATAAAACGTATTGGTCCTTCTTTGGTTGCATGTGTAGATTTGGAAAAATCATCAAATGTTTTATTTTTCAGATTTTAAATGACCATATTAGTAAAAAATAAATAAATAAAATGACAATATTAGTTTTTAAAAAAGGACTATTTTCTAAGGTTCTGTTTTCAGTCCTTTCTTTATTGTGAAAAATGATCACAAGACTTTTTTGTTCATTTCTTTTTGTTTTCCTCAAGATATCAGCATTCTCATCCATTTTCCTCATGCACTACAAAATGTTACAGATGGAGATTTCTTTGAGTTCATTTTGAAATTATGAGAATTTAGAGCAGAATCCTGGTGTCCCGACCATGGTCTACATATCCAGTTCTCTCCCGTAACCCAAGTTCTCCTTCAAACAACCTTGGGTGTCCGCCTAAGTCTTCATCTGTCCTACAGTCCACTCTGCCAGCCTGGAAAGAGAATGTGGAAGCAGAAAGTTTCTCTTTCAAGTCAACATGTGTTCTCATGTCCAAGAAGTTATTCTGAGCCAAAAGTCTCCATTTTTGATCCCCCTTCTTTTTGAAAACTATATAACTATGAAGAAGCATTACATTTGAACTAAATATCTTTTTAAATTCACAGACATCAAAATGAAAAACGGCTATACAATATCTTATACAGAATTCAAAAGCCACACTCCATGTTACTTTACAGCAGTGTTCCTGAGAACTTTGGTTGCTATTTGCATTTCTGTGCTAGAATAAAATAATTATTTATTTGATTCTCTTTGCTGTCTTCTTCTTAAATCAGCTCATAATTCATAGGACAGCTCCTTTGCATAATTACATACGGACATAATGCTCACTAATGTTTGATCCCTCTGCTTATGGAACTAGTTTAAATAGAAACTCAATGAAGACTTAAAGAGGGCTAAATTTAGACCAGTGGACTAAATCTTTTCAAAAGGAATTTCCCTTGAGCTTGTTATCCTAATATATTATTTTCCTGTCTTATTTTGGGGAAGGAGAAAAAGGAAGCTAAGAAAACTCATCAGAAACACTTACTGACTTAATGTACTTAATATGTCCCCGTTGTGACTGTAACTCACAACCAGAAGTTTAGCCACTACTAATTTTATTTCTCTATTTGATTATCTTGTTTTATAAGATAGCAACCGAAGCTGTGGAGAATATATGCACTACAGTGTCATTAACAAGAGAAAAAGCCTTCGGGCAAATGTATGAGGAGACGCTTCAGACTCAGCACAGGTGATTGTAGACTCATACTGACTGTATTAACTATAGTTTGTTCCTATAAAGGCAGCACTCCTGGGTGACTCCAGTGGTTTGCCTGCCAACTCATTTGCTCTGGAATCTTTCCTAGTGATGGCATAGCATAATTCCTTATATGACTCCACCAAGAGGAAACTAGAAAGAGGAGTTGAGAGCAAGCACATTTAGAATATATGTTTTAGGTCCTCCCACATTGCCATGAACTATAACAAAGTGTGCATATCTTTCTTATTTCCATGAAACATGATTGAGGAAATAACATATTTAAGAAAGAAAATAATATTGCTTAGCCCTTTATATTGAATCTCTAATAAAAGAGTTCACATTTTAAAATGAATATATGGACAACAAATGTGATCAGTTCTTTTAATTTTAAACTAGTCCTCCTTACCACATTTACTTAGTGATACTCTTTGTATTACTTTATCAGAAAGATAGCTCTGTACTCTTTTACACTCATGCTTGTGGTTGGTACCACCATTTAATTCCCACTATTTATTCTATTAGTGCAACATTAGGATAGAAAATATTTTTAAACCAAATCTCTTTAACTCTTTCAGTAATTATCCTTTCACAGACCTTGTCCATTCATTTGAAAGTACATAGAGGCAGCTTTGTTACACTGAACTATAGAGCATATAGCTATAGAGAAAATCATTATATTTATTGTTTTCTCTATAATAATTCTCAGTAGTTAAAAAGTCATTTTCTCTTTAATAATTAGAAAAAGTGTATGCCCTCTAAATGATAACATGTCTTACCTTCTGTATTCATTACTCTACATTTATTTAAAGGACCTTACTATACCTCATGCCCCATTATCTAGTAAATTTTGTGCGTTTCAGAAATACCTTGAAGAAAGCACAGATCATTGGAATCTGTTATGCATTCAGCCATGCCTTTGTATATTTTGCCTATGCAGCGTGTTTTCGATTTGGAACTTATTTAATTCAAGCAGGACGAATGACCCCAGAGGGCATGTTCATGTAAGTTGTACAAGTATATAAACCCTGTAAATGGGTTATGTACTTAAATTAACCAGAAAAATGTCTAGTTTAGAGTGTATTATCATTTAAATCATATATGTGCAAAAGACATGGGGAAATTTAAAAATTTTTTGTTATTTAATATCTATTGATATAAGTGCAGTCAAGCTGGTAAAATACTGATATAACACAGGTACTCTGAGTTAAACTCCCAGATGAATTGCTTCCTACTTCAGTTTACTAGACGTGGGAATGTAGGGGTAAAATATGCCTTCTTGTTATCCATTATCTTCCAAGGTGGAGATGGCTTTACCAAGTGTGACTGTAAATCAGTGAGGTAAGTTCCTTGCTAAGCAAATACTCCAGGAGAAACACATGTAAATGAGTATTTCTCTTCAGAAAAGTCACATTGAGAATTGATCATGGCATCCCAATGAGGCTGCCTCTTCCCAAAGCATTTGTTAGTGCTTCTATTTGGAACTCTGTTCACATAGTTATGAATCTCTTTACTTCATAGAAACACCTAAATTCAACTTCTGAAATTAGAAAAATTTACCTTGGGTATTAATTCTGAGCTTCTTAAGTCTCCCTAAAATGTCAGACTGTTACTAATCTATATCATAAATGTCACTGCTAAACGTTTAGAGCTAGAGAAATCCATACAATATTTGACTCCAAAAAGTAACGTTATTTATTTTTTTAAGAAGCCCACCAAAACATACACATCAAAGCAAGGATCAGCCTCTTCAAAATAATGACTTGGGAGATTACACCTGCTTCAAGGATACTGCCATTTGGCAAAAAATGTCGGGAACTCCTCTTTGGGATTTACCTCTCAACACTCAGACACATTCTTTTGAATATCCTTATTGGTGGCACATATTTGTACTTTGAGGATATATTCAATTTGAAGAAATGACCAGAAATCATTTGAAGCCAAATAATTTCAGAATAACTTGGAATAATTTTCAGTTCCTCTTCATGTGTTTATTTGTTTGTTTGTTTATCTATCAAACATTAACTGAGTTCCCAGGAAGTTTCTTTGCTAGGCACTCAGAAGGAAAGCATCCACAGTTCACCAACCTAATATTTTTGAATCTATGAGGCCACTTAGAGGTTTCATGAAGCAGATTTTCTTATAAAATGGAGTATCTGGGGGCTTCCCTGGTGGCGCAGTGGTTGAGAGTTCGCCTGCCAATGCAGGGGACGCGGGTTCGTGCCCTGGTCCAGGAGGATGCCACATGCTGCGGAGCGGCTGGGCCCGTGAGCCGTGGCCGCTGGGCCTGCGCGTCCGGAGCCTGTGCTCCGTGGTGGGAGGGGCCACAGCGGTGGGAGGCCCGTGTACCGCAAAAAAAAAAAAAAGGAATATCTGTATGTAAAACGTCAACAGGAATTTTAGGCTCCCTGTTCTACCATGTTTTCCTACCCTCTAAAACAGTGTGCAGTATTGTCTGTGTGAACATATAAATCACAATTATGACATTTAGCCTTGGACTTCATTCTGATTACACAGACTAGTTTACAGAGATAAATTAACAAGAAACCAAATGTAGAATCACCTAAATTACTTCATTCAGCTCACCAGCCTGCACTAAATTAGCAAGTTGTTTCTTTGGTTCTTATGAAATGCAGGCAATCACAAGCTTAAAAGTTGATTGTATTCCAAAAGTTTGCTTGCAAGCCAATTGTTTGAAACTCAGAACATGTCTTCCTTACGTTGCTCTAAACTTTCTGCAGCCATCTTTAAATCCCCAGTTTCCCATTCCTTCATATAACTGTTCCTTGGTATTAGTAGAGAGCAAGCCAATTAAATATATTTATACTAATGTAGGATGTCTGATGATTTTATCAATTCTCACAGAAGAATTTTCATTTATAAAAGCAATTATAATCCCAGTTACTTTCTAATGGATTTACTTGAAGATAGTGTAACAAAGCAATCAAGAGAGAATCACCTCATTTTCCCATCACCAAACTCACTAGGGTACCACTGATCCACCATGCCTGCCATCTCCATGCAAGAACTAAAGTCCTTGTCTGCAATAGGTTCCTGCAATCATCTCTTCACATCAGTTTCTGTCACTACTATTTCTCTGCTTTATAATCACCTGTCATAAGAAAAAGAAAGAAATCTCTCCCATGACCTTAAGTCCCCTTCTGCCTACTTTCAATGTCTCTGTTCTCCTTTGCAGCAAAACAAATTCTAGAGTAGCCTATTCTTGTTATCTACACCTTTTCATCTCCAACCTCTCCTAAACTCATTCCAGTCAAGCCTTGATTCCTACCATTCCACTAGAAAGACTCATTATCAAGGTCACCACTGACCTCCATCTTGCCCACCCATAGACCCATCCAGTGTCCGGTTTTCCCATCTCATTTAACTTGACCTCTTAGCAGCATTTTATACTCTGCTTCCTGAAACATTTTCTTCTCTAGGCTTTTTCTCCTTTGTTATTGGCCCCTCCTCCTCTATTTTCTTTACGGGCTCCTGATTTTCTGCTGGGCCTCCTCGTGTTGGGGGGCTTTAGAGCCCTCAGTGCTTTTCATCCACACACTCTAATTGGTAATTTCATCCAATCTGATGTTTTTAAAAATATTATTAAATAAATAAATAAATATTTATTAAATATTTTAAATATTAAAAATAAAAAAATTAAAATTTTTAAAATAACTAAAAAAATGTTTTTTTAAAGTCATCCTGATGACTCCCTTCTGTGTATTTCCAACTCTGACCCCACTCCTAAATACCACATGCTTATCCAACTACCTACTGGACATCTCCACTTAGGTGTCTAATCATATCTTAATGTGTCCAGAACAGAATTTGAAGTTTTTCCTTCCCAAAGTGTCTCTTCTCCAAAACTTCTCCATCTTAATAAACAGCACCACCATCTATGCAGTTGCTCAGCCCAAAAATCTAAGAGTCACCCTTATTGCTTCTTTTGCCTCCACCCACCACATACAGCACCAAGTCTTAACAGCTGTAACTCCAAAATACTTCTTACCATCTCTACCCATGTTACCTCCCGTTTTATCTCTTTGCCTGTCTTGACTGGACCACTGCAACTACCTGCTCACTGATGTCCCTGTACTCACTCTCTTGCTTCCCTGTAATCCATTCTCCACACAGTAGCTAGGCTGATCTTTTAAAACACAAATCCAATTCCATCAATTTACTAAAATACTATAATAAATTCCCATTGAAATTTGAATAAAACCAAATTCCTTACTCTGACCTGAAAGCTCTACACATTTGGGCCTCTGCCTTCCTTTCTAACCTCATCTACCATTGTCTTTTTTTGTGATCTGCACCTCAGACCCCTGCTTGCATTTCTGTCCCTGGAACTCTCTTCTTAGTGTTTTTGCACTTGCTCTTTCCTCTGTCTGGAATAATCATTCAGTTCTTTACTGGGCTGCCTCTTTCTCACCATCCAAGCCTCTGCTCCTAAGTCCACTCCTCAGAGGGACTTTTTTTTTTTTTTTTGTGGTACGCGGGCCTCTCACTGTTGTGGCCTCTCCCGTTGCGGAGCACAGGCTCCGGACGTGCAGGCTCAGCGGCCATGGCTCACGGGCCCAGCTGCTCTGTGGCATGTGGGATCTTCCCGGACCGGGGCACGAACCCATGTCCCCTGCATCGGCAGGCGGACTCTCAACCACTGCGCCACCAGGGAAGCCCAGAGGGACTTTTGCTGATGGCTCAAAGTAGTCCTCTTAGCCCTTCTCCTCATCACTCTCTATCCCATTACCATGGTTTAGTTTGTGTATAGCACTTACCACTATGTGAAATTATCTTTTTTGTTTCCAGATTTATTGAGTGTGTAGACTGTAAGCTCAGTCAGAGCAGAGCTTAGCCTGTTTTGGTCACTGATGTTTCCCTAGAGCCAAAAATAAGAGCTTGGAACATCATAGGCACACAATAAATATTCACTGAATAAATGACTGAACCAAAAATAAAGGGAGAGATTTGGAGTGGTGCATAATTAAGCAGTCCAGTCATTCCTGGAAATGTGTTCCCAGATTCAACTTTTCCACATCACTCCTGTTTTTTACAGATTCTTCTCTTTTTCTTCCCTTCTACATCCAAGTGCTTTGGCATAAGGACTGGGTGTAAGTCAAAGACAACCATTTATAGAAAAGTAGAATGTTTGTAGCTGGGAATCTACTTCTCCATACTGAGATTTGTTTAGATTAAAACTAAGCAAAGAATTTTCTTAGTTAAAGAATGATACAACTTCAAAATCATGCAATCACTATCATGCCTGCAAATGACATCAGGCAGGACATTTCTTGAATGGGGCCTCTCAAGGCTGCCAACCATTCTGTTTTGTATGATAATCACTATAACAACAAACTTGATTGAGTCCTTACTTAGTATTAAGGATTTGTAATACATTTTCTGCTTAATCTTCTCCACTACCCTGTGAAATACTATGATTCCCATTGTACAGATGGGGAAAATTAACACTCAAGGAAGTTACCTAACTTGCCCAAAGTCAGTTAATCAGCAGCTGGCAGAGCACAGATTCAAGTTCATGACTCAAGATGCTAGGGGCTTTGCTTAGGTGACATTTATTATTATTAATTATTATTATTATTATTACTAATTCTGTGACAAACTTTCATAGAACCTTTCTATAAAATTATTGGTTTTTTAAAAATTCTTGTGTAGTTTTCCAAACATTTAAATATCCAGAGCTGGGCTGATTCTTACCATAAATGGAACAAGTAACTTGCTTAGTGTTAGTTTATGACCCTAAAATATAGAAGAATCAAAAGGCCCCCATACAAAAATTCCTACTGGACTACCATACTTCCTGAATTTTTTTTTCATTAAATTCATTGAAAACGGTCATTTCTGGAGACGTAAGAATTTTAGCTGTCAGAACACATGTAGAACTATTAACATGAGAGCAACGACTAATGAACAGTAATCACACTGGTATTTCCTAGTGCCCTGAGGAAAGGAAGAAACAATGAGCTATCTGAGCTTGGACCACGAGTATCATTTTTGATTTGAGTTTCATTCAACCAGACTACAAACAAAGTAAGGATACCCATACTTTTATAGTATGGACAAAGAAGAGAGGCTCTGGGAAATATGGGTATGGGGCTGTGCAAAATGTGAACAGATGAGATTTGTCTTCAATAGCAAAATCTTCAGTTTTCTTAGAGACCCAAAGTGGTCCCCAGCTACCATAAACATGTCACAAGTGTCCTTTTAGACACACTAAAGTACACCTGGCCTAAAGGACTCTGTGCCTTCCAGAATTTAAGGACACAGACAGCTTTCTATCTAATCAGCTAATTGAATGGAAGATTTTACAAAGAAAACTCTCTCCTACTAGAACCCTCCTTACATAAAAAGAACTTTGTGCCATTCTCTAAATCAATGGTTTCCCAAGTCATCCATCGAGGAGCTGGTTAAAAATGCAGATACCTGGAGCTCACCCTACAGATCTAACCCAGAGATCTGTAGATCTGGTGTAGGGCCAGGAAACTACGTTTTACCAAACGTCCCAGACTGTTCTGAGGCACAGAATCTGAAGATCACTCTTTAAGAAATATGAGCATAGGGACTGAATTCCAGGCTGCTCTCCATAGCTACTTGAAACCTCAGGGTTTTCTTTTGGTCATTACCAGAAAATTTTCTAGAATTATATAAAAATTGGGGAAGTCATATTTTAGTTTATTGTATAAAATAAAGATGCTTTATTCACTCTATAAAATGTGAATGTATTTTCATGATTTATAGCTACCAGGATGGATAAGCTGTCTCTCTTTCAGAAATGACAGTGTGCCTTATAGAAGGAGATGCACAAAGGGAGTTTTAACAGCAGAATCCCTTGATGTGCTCATAATGTTACTTTATCAGCAAGGCTACTTAGCTAAAACCTTAGCTTTTTCTTCTAAAAAAATAGGCAACATACATTTCTTATGGTAGAAACTGTCTCCATCCATCTCTATTATTGTAGAAGTTTCTCTGAAATGAGCATTTTTTAAAAGGTGATAACATTTTCCCTCTGCTGTCTTGCAGCCAATGCATAGGCATTCAGAAAATCTCTTACTTATATTCTCATACACATACGTGTAGTAAAAATCTCCCCTTCTGCTTCTGTTAGCCCTGGCAACACTATGGATTTACTTCAGTATAAATGTACAGACTTTGAGAAATACAACATAAGTTTATTTTCTCCCGTCTGAATTTTAGTGCCTTTAGGTTAGTTTCTAGCTAACTTGCCTTTTGCAGTATAGTCCAGAAACCATTAGTGCCTAGCAGAGGTTTCTGTTATTCTCCATACTCCCACGTCAGAACTTTCCTCTCTCTGTTTCTTCCTTCTTTGCTACGCATATTAGCAGGAAGCTAAGTAGAGCAGATGGGTAAGAAAGAATCAAGGCATGACAGCCTTCAGTACAGTAATTATAAAAGCCATAGCTTTGAAAACTGCCTGATAAGCAGAGAGCCAAGCAGCTTATGTGTTGTGGCCTAGTCCTCCAAAAATCCAAATGCAGTTCTTGACAGGAAATCATATTGAACTTTGAATATTTAATGTGGTTATTGGCCAAAAGAACAATAGGTGGGTTTTCAGTGAATATTAATAGTAGGTTAACAGCTTGGAGTAAAAAGGGATAGAAAGCAAGCTAGGTCTCCACCATCATCTTTGCTCTGGTAGGCCAGGCAGCCGTGGAACTGTGTTAACATAATTAGGAAAACAACCTTAGTTAGCCAAAACAAGGAAAACAGGAAAGTCTTCTTTCAGTGTTCATTGCCATGGCAGCCACCCAGCTTCTGCCAGGCTCCTCCCCAGAGATTATCCAGAGGTTAGGAGGAAAAGATAAGGAGACCAGATAGAGGGATCAACCATTGAAGGGATCTAAAGGAGACAAATCAAGGGGGATTTGCTATCTAGGGTCCTCTGAAGATTCTAAAATGGGAAACAAGTGGTAACAAACCCCAACATGCAGGGAGAGACAGTTCAGGTCAGCTTTCCACTAGAAGGAGCATTGTGTAAGGGAAAACAGTTAACAAGGAGGTTCAAGTTCCAGGCCTACAGTTTCATAGCTATGTGATTCTGGGCAAATTGCTTATTTCTCTGAGATAAAGAGTCTCCTTATTTATTGAAAAGTGATGTGTGTGCCTTACTCCTAGGTGATCAAATGGTATCATGTATACAAAAACATTCTATAAAACCCAAAGTACCAAATAAATATAAGTTGTATATTTTCTCTCTCCCTTCTGTTGAGAAAGGGATTTATGGTGAAAAGAAAAGGATCTTTGTACTGTTACATGGATGTTAGGGGAAAAGAGTATGAGTATGGGAATAATTGTAATGGCCACCCCTGTGAGGAAAGATACTCTATCTTCCAATCAAAAAGAAGAAACTTACTGAGTGGGGACTTCAGAAGTTGTGGTGTGACCTGCTATGCTAATCTACATCCATAGAAATGTGAGAACTTACTTTCCAACAGAAAATGTCCAATTAACTTTCAGTTCTATGAGAGGAATAACAATAACTTAAACACTTAATGAGCACTATACTAAACACTTTATATTATTAATGTATTTAATTCTCACAACAACCCCATAAGATGTAGATAGTCTTGTTATCTCCAATTGTCAGTAAGGAAGCAGAAGCACAAAGATCATGCACAGGGTCACAGAACTAGCAAATAAATGATGGAGTTTGGATGTAGTCCCAGTGATCTGGCTTCAGAGTCCAGTCTCTGAACTGCCCAGTATACTTCCTCTTAGAATAAGTCACCAAAGGTATACAAACTGGATATGGGAGCAGGGTTAAGGGGAGACAAATAGACCTGAACCAGTAACTATGCTGGGTATTTCTATTTGGATCAATTGTATTAAAATTAGGATTGTTCATTTCTATGCTTTTTTACGTTGTTCCCAGCCAAACGATCCTTTAAAAGTACTAATTCGGGCTTCTCTAGTGGCGCGGTGGTTAAGAATCCTCCTGCCAATGCAGGGGACACGTGTTCGAGCCCTGGTCCGGGAAGATCCCACATGCCACGGAGCAACTAAGCCCGTGAGCCACAACTACTGAGCCTGTGCTCTAGAGCCTGCAAGCTACGACTACTGAAGCCTGCACACCTAGATCCTGTGCTCCGCAACAAGAGAAGCCACAGCAATGAGAAGACCGCGTACCACAATGAAGAGTAACCCCTGCTCGCTGCAACTAGAGAAAGCCCACGCGCAGCAGTGAAGACCCAGTGCAGCCAAAAATAAATAAATAAAATAAATAAATTTACTTAAAAAAATTCTAATTCTATTTCAGCAGCAATGATGGGCAAGGGGATTTCCCCACTGCTTGAAAATGTGTGGAAGAATCATTGTAGCAACGGTGCAGTGACAACGGCCCCATGAACCCAGGAAGAATCCATAAAACTAGGAAAGAAGAAGCCTAGCATGTGAAAACCCTCTCCAGACCTCTTCCTGCTCAATATTCTCTTTCCTCAACCCCAGCCAACCTGGAGGTTTTTTGCTATAAATTCAGTAAAGCAGTATGAACTCAGTGTAAATCCATATAAGGATAAACTGTAGATAAGATTTCTTCTTCCATGGACAATTTAAACTAGGAAAGTTATAGAAGTTAAATTTTAGGTTTTTGAATTCCTGCTTTACATATTTATGGTTCAAGAATTATTTCAACATGAAAATCATTTCTGAACGGTGGAATGTTTCTTGTAATCTTATTTGGGCATGAAGGGGCTATATAAGCATTTATGATAGATTAATACTTTGACAAATGTGTTATTAGTGACTTTAAAACATTCATCATTATAGCCAATCATTCCTCTTTGTATATCCCACATGGGTGAAACTCCCAAGACCAACATTGGCATGGGAAGTTGGCCTGAACATTTCTCTGGAGTAAGCTTTCGGTTCAGCTGCCTCCAGGAGGTTGGACCAATTTGAAGGATCTGGTTTAACTCTCTAATGAAGTTAGAGCACTGGTTATTGTGCAGTAAATACTTTCTAAGTGGAAGTGAAATGCAACTTAGTTCACTCTAGCTAATTGGGCCAGACTAGGTTAGGACAGATGCTATAGCAGACCAGCTTTGGCCTCTTTTTACAGAACCCACCTGGGGAAAAAGTATAAAGGGGATTAATGTCCGTGACTCAACCCCCAGATAGTCCCATCACCGCAAAGTTAGGTTCCTCAATGTAATCCTCATCAACGTCAACCCCCATCCCACTTAGCCTCCCCTCAACATATACACAATAAAGACAGCATCAGGGCTTTTAGCTGGTACTCTCCCTTCTCTACTAAAACTTTTCTTCTTGCTCTATTGTGCATCCTTTGGATCATTTACCTCTCACAGAAACAAGTTCTCCCTTCTACCCTTCTTAGTAAATTGCATTTTATGGGAGACCTAACAAAGACGTTAACCTTTGTACATTTATGCCAAATGATTAAACTGACTTTTGATGATGCAAATTTTAGGACAGGTAGATATTTTGGCATATCTCATATCAGAGGAAAATGGTATTTTCTTAGTTGTTCTGAGAAGCCTCCATCCCTGTGGGACTAGAATCCAGGTCTCCTGACTCATAATCCAATTATCTTCCCATCTTACCTGCTGACTCTTGGATCAGACTGAGGCTGGAGTCTGATTCAGCCTGTATTTTTTTTCCTTGCATTAAAAAAAAAAAACAAAAACAACCCTCTGATGTGTAACCTAAATTCAATAACCACTTCTGATATTTATAGCTGAGTATTAAGTATTTTGAATGGCATTTTGAGCTTTAAATAATTTTAGTAAATATTAGTACTAAAAATGCCTTGACATCACAGAACTAGTGGCTACAAAATTTTAGCATCTCACATCCCAGTAAACTGGTTGTTTGTATATTTTATTACTGTGTTTGACCTTTGTAAAGACAACAAGATTCAAGATCTGAGGTCTGTGTCACTGAAGAGATTGCATCAAAATTCACCCCTTAGTAGGTCCCATCTCTGAAGAAATTCACAAGGAGACCAGTGTGTTTACCTTGCTGTGATCCAGCACAGCAAACAAACAACTGGGTTCTGTGATGTCTTTTTACTGCCTAATGTTTAAATATTGCCAGTGAAACGGAATTACACCTTTAGCTCTGCCACTGAGATGCATTATTTTTCATTCTAGTAGTATGTTTTCATGGCTAAAATGAAAAAGAAAATGAGAGGAAAATATTTAACCATGGCCACATGATATGCCACATTTCTGTGAACAATCTGTGGGCTTCCAAATATCATCTGCGTACTTACCATTTTATAATTAACATACTTTAAGACTGAGATCATAATCTATAGCAGACCAAAGATCAAAGCTCTTCTTCCAGCCTGGCTAAGGTATATTTTAGTCAGATTTTGTTTTGAGGACCTTAACAAAGTACAATCTCCATGCTTTGCTCTCTTTAAATCATGTAGCACTTCAGACAGATAACCGATCATCTGACATCAGTTATCTGTTCTAACTACATTATATGCAAAAAAAAGAAAAAAAAACATTCATATCTACTGTGTAAATTCAGATCTCACTACTGGTGACACATTCTTCCTATTGTTAGTTAAATTCTCTGTTAAATCTCCAAGCAAATGAGCCTTATATCAAGGAGGCTAAGAAGTTTTATATTCATTAGTTAGAGCCTTTGAGCTATCTTTCTAATTGGAAAAGAAATTTTTAAGATTACCTGAGCTCCAAAGGTTATTTTGGCCTACAAGACAAGGGATAATCACTATGTGGTAGAAAATTACAAAAGAGGTATCATTGTTGGGCCTTCAGCATTGATAGTATTGTCTGGGCCAAAAGATTATATTCCAGTGCCTGATTTTTCCTTCACTTTTACAGCTCTTGTTTGAAAACAGACTTAACTGAGATTCACATGCTTTATATTTTGATAGAGTTTTTACTGCAATTGCATATGGAGCTATGGCCATTGGAGAAACACTTGTTTTGGCACCTGAATATTGGAGAGCCAAATCTGGGGCTGCACATCTGTTTGCTTTGTTGGAAAAGAAACCAACTGTAGACAGCTATAGTCAAGAATGGAAAAAACCCGTAAGCACAACTCTGATTTTAAATGTCCGCTTATTATTAATTGTCTATATGCATGCTCTCTAAATAGAGACTTAAATGAAGGCATTATCTGATAACTGCAAAAGAGAGTGCTATAAAGAATTAAAAGCTGGTATAAATAATTGTTACGGCTACAAAGGGAGAAAGGGGGGTCTTGTCTTAATCAAATTTTCACCTCTGTTACTAAAATGTACAGACTTTATATTTTAAAATGTGTACTTCTAGTTTACTTATTTGCCTGATGCCATGAGAATATTCTGGAACAAATGATTGATTTATATATTTGATTTTACTTAGACTGCAAAAGTTTTTGTCTGGGATAAAGATTTGCATTAGGATTTATTCATTTTTTTCCTCTGATAACATATGCAAAGTAAATAGTGCCCTGCTATTTCAGATGCCATTTTTCGTGGGAAATATATCTGCAAACAAAAGAGAGAAAAAGGGAACTATATTTATTAAATTATTAAATATTAAAACACATGACATATTTAGTCACAAACTCTAAAAGACTGTGAATATTAAAAGAGAAGTAATAGGAAGATTGTATAATTTCAAAATAAACCTCTCAATAGTAGTCTTATACATTAAACATATATTCAATTTTTCTAGACATTTTAAATTTAAAAGAATAGCTATTAGGTATATACTTAAAAGAAAATTTTCATTTAAAAGTATTTCCCTCTAGAATTTTAACAGTAGATTTATACGTATGATAGCTTAAAATAGTACATTATCACTCGAACTTCATAATTATTAAAAGGAATGCTGGTTGTTAGAAACAAAAAGATCATGAAATTCTCAAAATAGAGTACTCTAAGATACATTATTGTCAAAGTAAGATTTTATACTTGTCTTTTGGAAAGTAAACTATGTTGGAAACATTTTTAATCTTAGGATTTAGATATTTAATAATATTACTACTCATTTCTTTCTAAACATTACAATAGAGGGATTGAGCATCTCATTGATAAATGTCCTCATAGAACTGTATACAAGACATAGAATGTGGAAATGTTCCTTATAAAGACTACAAAATTGTTATTTAATCTTTACTTTATTTAATATATGAATACTTCTAAATATCAGTCCCTATGCTTTAAAAAAGTTAAAGTTTGGTAAAACAAAATTGGCAAATATTGATAATTATTGAAGCTGGGAGATAGGCATATAGCAGTCCATTAATATTATTCTCTCTACTTTTATAGATGTTTGAAATATTCCATAACAAAATGTTTAAAATAGTAGGAATAAATTTTTAAACGTATTAAGTCTAGAAATCTAGAACATCTCTCTATGCCTTTCCAAAAGGCACCAGAGCATACACAGAAATAATTGCACTCTCATTATTCTGCAGTATCCTGAGGTTTTTTAAAAAACTTTTTTTTCACAAATAATATTCATGTGTTGTAGTGGGCAAAACAGAAAGCATTGAATAAGCTAAAAATAAGCTACTACTAAACTTAATATTTTGGCATATATCCTTCCAGGATATATTTTTTCTAATTCTAGACCCTTAACCACATGTTAACATTTCTTTCCTTTGAGAACAGAATAATTTCATTGTCAAACAGTTTTTGGTACTCCTCCCCTCCACCTACCCCCGCCTCCTACCTATATACTGGGCTTGGAATATACTGAGCATGACTATTAAACCTGACTACTTAAAATGCAGTTGATTGAGGGCAAACATGAAGTTCAAAAGAACCTAAAATCTTATGAACCAAATATATAAATAGAAAGTTAATCATCATTTAGTGATCATTCTGGAAAGTCTTTTATAAACATCCCTGGTGTACATAAGTATTGGTTTACAAATTACCAACCACTAAAGAGAATGAAGCATAGAGAGAAAGATAAACTTTTAGGCAAGTGTCACTGCCAAAAAATGATCAATTAACAATGATAAATCTGAATTCAAAATATAATGTATATTAACTGTAAAACATGGTCCAACCTACAAAAATAACATTTATATGTACAGTTGATGAGGACCCCAGCTATGATGAATTAAGCAATAAATGTCTATAAAGCACAAACTAATTTTTTAAAAATGTATTTATTTAGAGCAGCAGGTCAAACAGGTAATTTACAGATCACACTGTGACTGGGTACTAAAGCCAAAGGAAACTAGTGATCTTAGGAACTTGGTGAAGTCCTGTAGTGAAGACAAGAACTACAGATATAAAAATCTCAACAGAAGTGACAGAAACAAATGTGCAGTCAGCAACTCTATAGAGAGGAATATGATGTTTAAAATTAAAATGGTTGGACTTCCCTGGTGGCTCAGTGGTTAAGAATCCGCCTGCCAATGAAGGAGACACGGGTTCGAGCCCTGGTCCGGGAAGATCCCAGATGCCGCAGAGCAGCTAAGCCCATGCGCAGCAACTACTGAGCCTGTGCTCTAGACCCCCGCGAGCCACAACTACTGAGTCCATGTGCCACAACTACTGAAGCCTGCTCACTCTAGGGCCCGCAACAAGAGAAGACACCGCAACGAAGAGCAGCCCCCCCTCGCCGCAACTAGAGAAAGCCCGTGCACAGCAACAAAGACCCAATGCAGCCAAAAATAAATAAATAAATAAAATTTTAAAATAATAAAATTAAAATGGTTGTGGAAACATACACAATTTTCAGAAAGCACTCAGCCAATGTGCTATAATTTGTTACAGCCTTTCTAAGTCATCCGCTAAACACTGCCAACTTCCTTTCACAGGACATATGTGAAGGGAATATAGAGTTCCGAGAAGTCTCTTTCTTCTATCCATGCTGCCCAGATGTTCTAATCCTTCACAGTTTATCCCTCAGCATTGAGAAAGGGAAGTAGCATTTGTTGGGAGCAGTGGCTGTGGGAAAAGCACTTCTGTCCAACTTCTGCAGAGATTTTATGACCCAGTGAAAGGACAAGTGGTAAGACTGAATTCAAATACAACTTATCTGGGGGTTAGTGGGGCTATTCTTAAACATTCCCTTGGGCTTAAGCATCCTCGCTGATTTGGGGAGGGCAGACAGTGCAGTAGTTAAAAAAAAAAAATCTCTATGCCTTAACTAAGAGGATAAGCAAACCAATAACAGAAATGATGGATAGGACTTTGAGGCTAAGATCAAAGCTCCAAAGATTCTTCAACCATTATAGAGCAGAAAATTTGATCTTATAAGCCATGGAATTCTCTTAGAATACAGGTGTTGGAAGATGGGTGTAATATCAACATCTGGGCTCTTTTGTCACTCTGTTCTGCCTCCCAGGCTCAGGCTTCCTGCTGTTCACTCTGGCCATCTCCACCTCCCAACTCTCAAAACCTTAGACATGATTAGAGCTTCTTTGAATCAGCTCCGTTAAGTTCTGCATCCTGATTTCAAAAAAATGCAACCTCTCCCTCCTTTGAACTCCAAGGACTGTTTTTCTCGCCTGGCACTTTTCTTACTTTAACTTGTATTCAGATTTTCAATTATTCTCTCCCCACAACCACCACCAAATTACACACACACAAAGACAATTTCCTGTTCTGCCTTCTCCTACCCCCACAAAAAACCATAAGCCCATAAAAGTCAAAAACTGTCATGTTAGTCATCCTCCTGCTGCAATTTACAGTCTTTTCCCCAACACAGAGTCTCAAAGACCCTTTGCAAAATGGAACAGTCCAAAATGGCTGCCTTGTTACAAGAGAAAACAATGAGTATGAAAATCAGGTGACATTCACCTATTTGCACATAGCATAGCACACTCCCTCCTTTAAACTTTCCAATGAGTTCCCACCACAGTTACAATAAACCAGAGTCCATACCATCAAATCAAGGTCGTTCATGATCTGGCCCCTGCCTCTCTCTCCAAACTCCTCTCCTATCCCTCCCACCTCGTTGTGCACTGTGTGTCCGTCTCACTGGCTTCTTTATGTCCTTTAAACACACTGTGGACCTTTGTTCTTGCTATTCCCCTGCTTCGAATGTTCTTACTCTAACTTCTTTGCCAATGTCTTCTCATCATTCATGTCTCAGTCTAAATGCTACTTCCTTAGATAGAATATAATGCATCCAGTCACCCCCTTCCCAAATCCTCACCACACCCTTAGTCACCCTCTATCCCATTATCTTGTCTTCATGACACTTTCTTTTTCTGATGTTATTGAGTTGTTTGTGTGCTTATTGTCTGCCTCTCTCCACCAGAATATAAGCTACAGGAGGGTAAGAGCTTTGTCTTGTTTATTACTGTTTCCCCAGTGTCTGAAGAGTCCCCATCACATAATAGGTATGCTCATCAAATGCCACTTGAATTTTGTTATACATCCATGTGAATAAACATGGCTTTGTACAAAATGACTTATTTCTGCATGTGGACTACTGTATCAATCTGCACCTACTCTCTCACCAGGCTTTAATAAAGTGGGGTCCTGTTGCAGTGGAGGTTGGTATTTTTTCATCTGACTTCAGTACAGAGCACCAGACGTTATTCTAGACTCTGAGCAGGTCTCTAGAATATATAGCCATTCCTAGAAATGTCAAGTAAGTTTAGGAGTCGGTACTTTAGTCAGTTACATGCTGTCTGCTTCTATACAACATATGATTTATGAACCTTCCTTGGGTAACATTATACTATGAAACAGCTTGAATTCCTAACCTTCTTGTTATGATTTGTATATGTTTGAATACAGTGAACCGTAACATGATACAGTTGTTGGATCTTCACATACCATTTTCCGTTCTGCTTTTGGCAGCTCTTTGATGGTGTGGATGCGAAGGAATTGAACGTACAGTGGCTCCGTTCCCAAATAGCAATCATTTCTCAAGAGCCTGTGCTATTCAACTGTAGCATTGCTGAGAACATTGCCTATGGTGATAACAGCCGTGTCGTACCATTGAATGAGATAAAAGAAGTAGCAAATGCAGCGAATATCCACTCTTTTATTGAGAGTCTCCCTGAGGTAAAAAAATATCTGAAATCTTGAACTACAAAGCTGTCAAGTAAGCCCAAGTATTTTATTGGGCCTAAGTGGTTATTTTTATGTGCACCATGGATTATACAATTTAGTTGTTGCTAGCTAGCATCTCATGTAAAGTTAGATATAAAAAGCAAAATTTGAGATTTTTGTGTGACTATTTTTTCCAAGACCAAACTGTATTAATATTCACTGAATTAATTTTCATATTTTGATTCTACACCTTCTATTCATTTATACTCTGCCATGTCTACACCACATCATCCCCCTCTGGACAACCTTAGTAGCCTCTTAATCTATTTTCCTGCTTCCAGTCTTGCCCCTTTATAATTCTTCCTCACAGCAACTGGAAGGATCTTTTAAATACATAAAGTAAGTCATACCCCTCCCTGCTTAAAACCTCCTAATGGCATCCCTTTGCACGAAGAATGAAGTCAAAACTCCTTATGTGGCTGGAAAGGCCTTCGATGATCCATCCCTGCTTGCCTCTCCAGCTCCTTGCTCATCATGTGCTCCCTCCGCTCCAGCAACACTGGCTTCTTTCTGTCTCATCAATTGGCCAAGTTCTTCCCTACCACAGGACATTTACATTTGCTATTTCTTCAGCTGGGGCCTCCCTTCCTCTGGCTCTTTGAAGAGCCAGCTCCTTAACTTTCAAGATCTTTCAGATGTCACTCTTGCAGAGGCCTTCCTTGGCCACCTTATTTGAAAGAGTCCCCACCAGCCCTTATAGCCTATCACATAGTCTTCAGGGCACTCATCACAGTCGAAAATTACCCTGGTGCTTATTGACTTGTTTAGGGCCTCCTTTTCCCACTAAAGTGTTAAGTAAATGCCTGCCATTTTTGTGACCTCTCTGTATTGGCTGTGATGGCTGACACAAAATCTCAGAAAAGTTTTTCTGAGATTTTCTTGGCTAACTATAGATTAGATTTTCTTGGCTAACTGTAGAGAAGCCTTTAGCATAGCAAGCATTGATACAAATCCAGAAGTAGTGCATAGAGACACTGTAATTGCAGCTTAAAACTCTTGCAATATCTGTTTAAACCTACATATACACATAGATAAAATAAAAATATAGATGCCTACTTTTGCTTGGAAACAATTTTTATAATGTGATTTTCTAGCTCACTTTAAAAGGAAATGCCAAAGTTTAGTAAGCATTATATCAAACAACTAATCTAGTGCCCTGTTCTTTGGGGGAGGATACTGGTCACCCTACTCTCTTTTATACTACTAGATCTTCCCTCACCATCTCCTGTCCACACTAATTGATGCCTCTAACTATAAATGGGCCTTTAATGCAATTTCCCTAACTCCAATAAGGTTCTTCATTACTACCTATAATAGAAGGAGTAACATATTTTTATCAATATTGTGACCCTATGTCTTTCCCTTTTTTTACTAAGGCATTCACTGCGTTATTGATTCAGGGTCAGATTATTATCCACATACGCCTGATAGGTTTTTTTTTTTTAATTTATACATGGTAAAATGCTATCCATTTTATATTTGTACCATTTGACTTTTGTCCTTAAATTGCTTATTATCTTTCATTCTTTTCATTGTACTATTTCTCAGATTTACCCAAAACTACATACTGCAGAGATTCAGTGTGCTTTTTACAATAAACTTTGAGAATCAAGATGATGTTATTTCCAAAAGAAAGAATAGCTTGTTTCTCAGTGTTTTTAAATTTAGTTTACCTTCATATCACTGTTACCCCTAAAATATATACAACCATAGAGAAATCTGGTGCCAAAATATCATTCTTGAATAGGACAGTGGAACTACTAGTCTAACAGCAATGAAAATGCCCATTTAGAGTGAAGAGAAGATAGGGAATTTGGGAGATCACTTAGGAGCTATTTCCAGGGTTAAGTTATGAAGGCCTGAATTAATAATTATAAAGTGAAGTAAAACAAGGAAAAGGATGTAAAAGATATTATAAAAGTGGATATTCAGGACTTAGCTTAAGGTTGTCTGTAGAAAGTGAGCAAGAAAGTACATAATACATTGGGCAGCTTGCTGGAATAAAAACACACAGAGCATATGGTGCGAGTACAGAAGAAGGAACGACAAAGTCTCCTTTTTTTTTTTTTTTTAACCATACAACAAAACCTTTATTAACATTTTGAACAGGTTCATCGATTACTAAAACTGGTAACTTTAATCTTAAATTGGGGCAAATGGCTAGAGTGCAGAGTGATGCCATCATTGGGCATTATGAATGCAAGACTGAATAATTAACAGCCACCCCTCAGACGGAGGACCAGGTGCAGGGTCGACTCTTTCTGGATGCTGTAATCAGAAAGAGTGCGGCCATCTTCCAGCTGTTTTCCTGCAAAGATGAGCCTCTGCTGATCAGGGGGGATGCCTTCTTTATCCTCGATCTTGGCCTTCACGTTCTCGATGGTGTCACTGGAGCTCAGAGAAAACCACACAGAGGATGTTGCTTTGAACTGGGTTTTGAAGAATGAGTAGTTCACTAGGCGGAGAGGGGACAACACCATTCTTAGGAGGCAGAATAAGCTCATGAAGAAACACATATATGTGAAAGGGTTTTAGGTATTTGGGGGAAAATAAATTTAAAATTCAGAGCATAAAGCATAAACTGGGGAATTGAGAAGAAGAAGCCAAACAAAATATGCACATGGACTAAATGCGAAGGTTCTGATTTATCAGGCTAAGTTTGGAAATAGGAAACCGCTAGACATTTTTAGGCAGAGAAATGACATGATCAAATTTTTAAAGAAAATAATTGCATTTGAAGCTCAGCCTTTTGTTTGCTCATTCAAGAGGCTCTTTGGTCTCTTGGCAATGTCATACACTGCATGAAAGGGGGAAGTCCTGGTACATTACAACAGTCTAGATGAGAGAAATTCAGATCCACATTTTCTTTCCCCCAGTTCCAATTTCCAAAAGTTCTTAAACTCCATGCCCTCCTCTCCCCTCCACGCACAAAGACCATGTGTTTGATGTCAACTTGTTGGGTGGCCAAAATGATGTGAGGCTTTATGAAATCTTTATTAGTTCTACTTAGAATGAATTGTCAAATATTTCTACAGAAATATTCATATATTTGATTACTGGTTGCTACCCAGCCCTTTCTGGGGGTGTTAAATACTATATATCACATATTAAATATAAATAATATATAGTATGTACAATTTACAGTATATTTTCTTCTAAAGTAAAAAAAAAAAAAATAGAATTCTTAAACAAATATAGCCCTGTGGGTTTCAGATAAAGGATTATGGACCTATCTGGCAGATCAAGGCAGGAGGGTGAATAGCAGTGTGTCAACTCAGAGCACGCTAAGGGTAACACATCTATGGTATGTGCCATGGAGATAAACTGCAGGCATTTGGAAATATCAGCCTGGAAGACGAGTTGACATAACACTGACTTGGTCTTGAGGATCCTTGGAGAAACACAACCAGTGTAGATGTCCCCTAGTGGCCACAATTTCACACGGTGGCAGCTCTCAGTCAAGCCCCATGATGTCTCCCGCTGGAACCACTCTGAAACTTCTTTCCAGGGCCTGCAGGGAATCTCCAGAATGCAGTTGGTTTAGGATTAGACTCTTTCTGATGTTCCCTCCAGGATCCAACTGGTATTTAGACCCAGGTTCACACTGAACAGCCATTGCCCCTTGAGTGTCTCATAAAACAGGTGATTTCAGGGCACTCACTATCCCAGTGTTTGCCAGAAAATTTAGATTTTCAGTTTAAACAGGAAAGAGTGAAATCCTATAGTTCTTCATTAAAAACAAACAAAAAAACAAAAACCTTCTGTTTAAGTGTCTGAAAATGTTTTGGGGTTGCTATTGAGACAACGTGTATAGTCACATTTATAATCTGTTCTGCTTAATGATGGGCAAAAACATCTGAATTGTATTTTCAATGAATTCATTCTTGAGACTTACATCTCCCTGCAAGCCAGAGAAGGCCAAGAGATGCAAAGTGATTTCTAAGCTATTATTGTATCTTCTTCAGCTATAATAGAGGAATCCACATACAATTTAAGCTGGACTGGCAGAAAGAGCTACAAGCCCATTATCATTCCCACCCAATCCTCTCTCAATTTTTGGCTTAAGATTGAATTCTCTAATTAGATGGGAACTTTGCAGTGTGTGGAAATGAACTACAGTTTTACCTGATTATCTGTAGCCCTATGACTCCAATTTTAATAAAATGCATTTTAGGAGGAAGAGACCCAGCATGCTAGCAGTCCCAGATAAAATCACAGAGGAGCTAGCTAAAGTCTGTTTTCTTCATAGAGCATTCACTTCAGAAAAGATGCTTTTACTGGGCGTTAGTAATTCAGATACCCATTGTTTGATATAAAGTAAGCAACTGAGCATTTTAAGTTGAAAAATGAACTTTGACATGAAGCAGACACATTTGTTATAAAGTTATATCATAGGCTCTCTCGAAACCCACTCTGCTGGAAAGGCACCTCCTGAAGGCAGCCAGGTATGGAGGGAAAGCAATTGAATCAGGCTTCTCCAGGGCACTAAGATAAATAGCACATCAGTCATGTGCTGCATCTTCTCTATAATGCTGCTACAGGATCCACCTTTAGAAGGCTGTACAGTTGGACTCACTTTCCCAGTGGAGCTCATCCATCCACACATCCTTGTCTGGGTACCAGTGGCATGGATTTCTCAGACAACTGGCAAAGGCTACTAGAAAGCAGTGTGAAACCTTGGAGGGAAGCAGAGTTAACCGGACAATCTAGAAAGCAAGTGGGAGCCTGCTTGCTGATCCATTGTGATTTAGGATGGCTTCAGGATAAGTGAAAAACTTCCTTTACCCTTCCATGGAGGGTATACTGAAAAAGGGGTCATTAGTATGTAGGAGAGTGTAGAAATATTGTGAAGTGCTAAATGTCACTATCATGGCCTGAAAAGGTGAATGGACTGTCTCAAGATGTCAGCCTAACTTACTGCTAGGATGATACCTGCACCTCTGAGAAGGGCATTATGGCATCTGGAGAGATGTGCCCATAGAGGGTTGGTGAAAGTCAAAGTTAAGGAACCCAGTGATTTCCTTTAAAATGATACTTTAAATCATTTTGATCTGAAAACAGAAGACAATTTAACTTAATGGGGAAAGATTTGTGCTTACTGGGAAGTTTTTTTCCCTAATAATTTTTTTTCTTATGCTTTAATTTGAACAATTCCTTTGTAGAAGCACAATGGCAAAGGTCTACTGTTTGTGATCAGATTAGATATGTAAATGAGATGGTAGTGTTTACTGCTGGTTTAGCATTTATTAGCAACAAAGCCCAAGAATAGATTTTAGTACTTGTTGGGACACAAATTTTAGAGAGTAGCAAAATTTGAAATATTTAGATGGCTCTCACCCACAGTTGCCATGTTAATTTAAATAACCAAGCCTTGCTTTCTTAACTGCATGTTCCTGTAATAGAAATACAACACACAGGGGCTTCCCTGGTGGCACAGTGGTTGAGAGTCCGCCTGCCGATGCAGGGGGCACGGGTTCGTGCCCCGGTCCGGGAGGATCCCACATGCCGCGGAGCGGCTGGGCCCGTGCGCCATGGCCGCTGAGCCTGCGCGTCGGGAGCCTGTGCTCCGCGGCGGGAGAGGCCACAACAGTGAGAGGCCCGTGTACCGCAAAAAAAAAAAAAAAAAAAAAAAAAACAACACACAAGTTGGACTGAAAGGAACACAGCTTTCTGGCAGCCAGAAACAAAGACTAGCTATTGCAAGGGCTCTTCTCCGAAAACCAAAAATTTTATTGTTGGATGAGGCCACTTCAGCCCTGATAATGAGAGTGAAAAGGTAACATCCTCTTCTTTCATCTCAGAATGTAATATGAAATATGAAAGTGGAGTATTGTGGAAGAAATCAAGGTCAGTTTGGGGAAGAAAGGCCTGGAGAGAATTGTAGTCATAGGGTCACCAGTTGTAATTAAGGTTTTGGCCTTTATAAAAAGGTTAGAGGCTGGTGGGGAGGTGGGAGAGAGTTGGGACACAGGGCATCTCATGTTTTAGAAAGGTTTTCTCATTTGAATTGGTCTCATTATCAAAAGGGACCCAATTCTTGAAATGTTTCTCCACTCAAGGAAAAAGCCCAATGAAAATTACTTTCCTGTTTTATTGTTATTTTAATGACACCAAACAAAATAATAAGGCAATCTACATATATAAAAGAGTGATCTACACTGCAATGTTTGAGCCTGCTACTCTACCTTCTATAGACTATTAGCTCTGTTTGAGAAGGAAACAAGGGGGCACACAGACATGTAACAATAAACCTACACTGCAAGGTCCTTCAGATGTTTAATTTTACCATGTCCTTGTCCCCTAATAGTTCTTGCATATAGCATGTTCTTATTTGTTAAATGAACGTTGGTTGAATGAATTATAATCTTTCATATTTATCAAGTGCTTATTATATACTACTATCTCAATCCTCACAACAACTTGATGAATTAGCTTATTTTATGCTCATTTTACAGATCAGCACACTAAGGCTTAGAAAAGTTAAGAAACTTCCCTAAATTTTAATAGACGGTGTCTGACCTAAGATCCCATGTGATTAATCACAACACAATTGCTATTTGTAGATGATTATCATTCTTGATTTCTAAGGAGACAGTGTGATATGAAAGAAAAAAATGGGACTTTTGGAACCAGACATATTTGGGCTGTAATCCTGGATTCATCAGTTACTAGCAGTGTGACCTAGGTCAAGGGACCTGGACTTTTCAAATCTTGGTTTACTCATCAGGGAAATGAAAATAGTCCTCGCCGAGTTACTGAAAGGGTTTAAATGAAACATCCATCATTGGAATATTTTATATACTCAGCAAATATTGGTTTTCACCCTCCACTTTCATTTTGTTGTTGTTGTTGTTGTTGTTGTTTTGGCCGTGCTTCATGGCATGCAGGATCTTAGCTCCCCAACCAGGGACTGAACCCATGCCCCCTGCAGTGGAAGTGCAGAGTCCTAACCACTGGACCGCCAGGGAATTCCCTCATTTCTCTTATATGGCATTATAACCTCATTGTAGCTGAGATGCTGTTTTAGCCAGGACAGTTTTACAACTAAATATGAAAAAAAAGAAAAAAAAACCCAACACAAACAAATAAAAAAATAAAACTGTGAGAAGAAATAAAGTAAGTAAATTAGACAGTTCCACTTGGGTATGGAAATACTACTTTCCGGCTTTGACTTTGGAACCACTTACTTACACACAAATAACCACCTACTTTTATTCATTGTCACAAAAGCTCTTCAAATTAAAAGTCTTACTTAATGTGTCTATAATTACTTTTTCTAGATTTCTATTGAGTAGGGTATTTCACAAAGTAGGGTAGTTTCCTTGGAGATAAGCAAATACACAATGAATGTTATTAGATTACCTTAATTTGACTTGCGCAAGTTTATTAGCATTTAACCCAAGGTTGCAATCACAGGTCCTTCTCTCTTCCAGGTGGTTCAGCATGCCCTTGATAAGGCCAGTAAGGGGAGGACGTGCCTCGTGGTGGCTCACAGACTCTCCATGATACAGAGCGCAGATTTGATAGTGGTTCTGCACAATGGAAAAATTAAGGAACAAGGAACTCATCAAGAGCTCCTGAGAAATCGAGACATATACTTTAAATTAGTAAGTGCACAGTCAGTGCAGTGATGCTGTTGGAGTTAACATGTATTTTGATCTTTGTGTAATGCAAAGAATAATTAGTAATTAGTAGGAATTAGGAATTATTTGGCATGCTTTGATCTCCTTTATTGCATCAATAGAATCATGCTATTCAAGTACAGACATGTTCTGTTTACACACCATCTTCCCTTCAGATTTTTAAAAGGAAACAAAAATTACTAAATTCATTTAAGTGAGATAATCCCTGTATGCCTCACTTTATAAAAAGCACGTTTGCTTATAAAGCAATTTGCTGCAAAGTGAATATTTTCCTTTCAACTTCCACTATAAAATTGGGAATATATTCCCAGAGGGAAAAATTACCCAGTTAACTAAATTAAAAGATTTTAGCAAAGAGAGAGTAAGATGTAGTTGGGCCTGTGGCATTTCAGGGAGAATGATTTTAATTTGGAACTTCCCAAATTTTGTAGCAAATTAGAGTACTTTGAGGTAGTCCTTCACTCCAGACCATAGGACATTCTCTCATAATATCTCTCAATGCTTCTTTCAGTGAATATCCAGTTTCCCAAAATTCCATTATATTCCTTTGTCAGGGGGATAGGGAGAATTACAGTGTAAAATTTCTGGCAGAATTAGGTAGTTATCTTCCACTTCAGTAAGTGAAATGCCTTACATGATCCATTCTGAAGATTCCATTATTCCAAGTTTTCGGTTTGGCAGAATAAGTCACAAGCTTACCTGTATATGAACACTTATTTACTTAAAATAAGAGCTACTTTTATTACAGGTGAAAATTTTTAAATGCCTTTCTCTATTATTATTCAATCAAGTAATTTGTTTAAACTTTATATATACTTTATTTTATGTAATATATTTATGATTTTAAAATTCTGTGTAAATAACAATATTGGTAAACTGAATCATGTTTTCCATTTACTTAAATATGTAATTTCATCTAATGATTTATCTCCATTCTTAATTGTATTTTCTTCCATTTACAGATACTTACAACCAGCCTCTCTACAGTACCCTCTGCCGGTAATCTGAAATCTTGTGAAAAAAAGTAAAACCATTTGTGTCTTATGCCACTTTTTAGAAAATGCAAAATAAAAATAGGCTTGGGGGACTGAGGACCAGATTATTGTTTAAAAGCATTGGCACTGAAAGCCTGTGGCCCCTTTGCTATGTGTGGATGTAGAGCCCTTGGTGTTTTCTCTTTCCAGAGTAGGGTGGGAAGGAGGGAAAGGGCAATATGATATGGATATGCTTAATTCCTCAGAGCAGGAGCAGCCCAGTCTCCAAGTCTGTAATGCCTCCTAGATTAGCAAATACCTGCAATGCCTACTTTCCCCTTGAGCCTATCCATAGCAATCCTACCGTCATACCTACAGATGTCAGAGAAACACTTTCCTTTCTAATTAATAGCCCTCATTTTTTATTTGCATTTTTATTTCAAAAGATTTTAAAGGGTGCTCCACAAGCAGCATTCTCTTAAAGTCACTGCCTTCATGGGAATAAGCAACCATGCTGAGAATTAGGGTCCCAGATAGTACACAAGGATCTGTGGGGTTATCAGCTGATGAAGGCAGAAAATAAGTAGAGACCAGCTGCTTTTAGGGACTGCCACAGTTTAAAAGTTTAAAATTGCTGTACTGTTCTTAAAATGGTTTTAAAATATATCATTTTATTTAACACACTAGTTTTAATAGAACCAAGGCACTCCATCCCCAAAATTATTCCAGCCAGCTATGGAACTACTTCAGTGAGGTCAGGATTTTACAAATACTTGTAGAAATTTTTTCAAAATGAACCACCATTTACACATACCTTATCAGTTTTGTAAGTCTGACTTTTTAATCTGTATACTTTTTCTTAAATCAGGGTATTCTATAACTGGAAAAGAAGCTAAGTTAGGAACTGAGGTTTTTATCTTAAAAAAAATGAAATGAAAAGGTACTTTAGCAGATTTAAGTCTAGGTTTTAAATTTTAAATCACTCCTTAAAGCTCTTATAAATTAATTATTAAATAATAATATGTTTAGGTTTATAGTTCCCAACTTGATATTTACGTAAGGGCTGTAAGTAATGAATGCTGCATTATTCAGGGCACCAAATCAGCACATTTAGCTCATTCAGCATTATCTTCTTATAGTGCCTTAGATATTGTAGATATTAAATAAATACTAGGTGACTCAGCTCAGACGGACGTCTCTCATAGTAGGTACACTTTATTGATACAGAAATGAGGCTTATATTTTACTGAAAAGATGAGCTGGTGGGCTGCAAATTGTTTTTGCTTCAACAGTCGTATATTGCCATCCCTTTGTCATGAGTATTATCCATCACTGGTGACCCATTGGATGGTTAGCTTTTATTCTAGGCTAGCCTAAGTCCATAAAAATGTCTTCTTTCCACTCACACGAAATTTTAATTTTACTTTAACTAACTTTAATTTAATTAATTATAGTCTTTTATCATAGTGATTTAGTTGGTTTAATTTATTTAATTTTGAAATAATTTGGCACTTGAGTGTACCTTGCCAAATCCCTTTTAGATCCTTGTGGGCCTAAATTCCCACAAGACTTCTATCTATATTACTAGGCATTCACTAGTCTTGAGGACTTCCTGGTCTCAGGAAAACACTGACTTCTGCCATCATGATTCATAGCCTAATACTCATTTAGGCTGACCTCAATCCAAACTTGTCCAAGCACTCTTGCCCTCTGCTTCTACTTGACCTTTGGGCTTGGATATGTTACAGGAGACAAAAAGGAAGCACCGGTGGAGGGGGGCGGGGTGTGGGCAGGGGAAGGTGGGCAGTGGGGTGGGTACAGGAGAACCTCTAAATACCTGGCCTGGAAAGTCCTAAATATAGTGAAGGCAGCAGACCAGGGAGGTCAGGATCCATCAGAGTCATCCTTTAAATGTTAGTATGTTATAGTAGCTCTCAGCCATCGCCACATCTTGTCCTTTGCACCACCCTTCCTTCCTGGGAAGGAGGGCTGTTCACTGAGTCTTAAAATAATTGAAACACCAATGAGGGTACCAGTGGAACTGAACCAATGTAGCAAGGATAAGGCACAGATATTAACAAAAAGAAATAAACCACCATGTCACACCTCTTTTATAACTAACCCAACCAACCTACCTTATATCTTATCATTCCTTAAAACAAGCTGTGGTGTGTTTTTATGTTAAGTCAACTTAGGTCATAGCTAATAATCTGGTTTTTAGCCTACTCAGTGTGTCAGTTTCATCAATGTATAGCATGCTTTGCATATGACCTATTATATGAAAATATTTCCTGTTAGTGTCCACCTGTGTATTCATTGTTCTAATTTGAGCTCTTATTCCCAGAGGGCTACTGAAGTGGAATCATAGGTTGACTGGAAAGTTCATTCATAAGAACTCGTGAGGGGAAGAAACTGGGAAAATTGGAGGTAATAAAACAGAAATTAAAAAGCTCATTTAAAAGCCATAATTATAAAAAAATGCATGGATCATCAAATGTATACATAGTACCTCAAGTAACACAGCTTGCCACCTTTTAGCAAAACAACACTGATAAAGCCTGTATTACTTTTCTATTGCTGTTGTAACAAATTACCACAAACTTAGTGGATTAAAACAACACACATTTATCATCCTATAGTTCTAGAGGACAGAAGTCTAAAATCAGTCTCTGAGGGCTCTAGAGAAAAATCTATTCCTTGTTCTTTTCCCATGTTCCTCAGCGTGCATGCTGAGGATATCTGATTCCTTCATCATACCTCCATCTCTCTCCGCTGTTGTCCTTCCTCTCTTACTCTTATAAGGACCCATTCAATTACATTGGGCCCACGTAGGGAATCCAGGATAATTTTCCCATCTCAAGATTCTTAATCACATCTGCAAAGACCCTTTTGACGTGTGGACATCTTTGGGAGGCCCAGCCTACTACAAAGCATTCAAGCTTTTATTCCATTGAAAAGAAAAGACAATTTTTCTTAGATTTCCACTGAATAAAAGCTCACAAAGAACCCTGAAAACATCCAATCGAACATCATCGTTATATGTTGATGAGAGGGCAAAAACTCACATATCTTGCCTCCAAGCCCTGTGCTATTTCCATTGCAACATGCTACCCATCCTCATTGCTAGGCAAAGATTTGGAATGCATTTATCTTTCTCCCTTCACTTTTGCTACTGGATTCTGCTGTTGCTGGTATTCGCTTTTATCCTGAGACTAGATTTATTAAATAGAAGTTTATACTAAGTTCTACTTTCTTAACCTTTTTCTCTTTCCACTAAAATGCTTTATGCATTAGCAAGTAAAAATAGCATCCTTAATACTGTAAATATATGAGATTTCACACATTTCTAACTCAATATACTTTTGAATTTTCCTAAAACCATTTTAAACTACTGCTTCTAATCAGAGCTAATTTTTTTGTGTGAAATTTTTCACATAGGCACGGGATAAGCACTTTATGTACATTGTCTCTTTAGTCCTTATATCAACCCCATAATTACAAATATTAACATTATCTTTCTTTAAAGAGAAGAAAACTGAAGCTTAAAGAAATTAAGTAATTTGCTGAGGCCTGGGCTTTGGGATTCACAGTGTTATCTAACTCCAGAGCCCACAGTCTCCATCATAGCACCAAGTACTTCTGTCCACAATTTATTCAGGAAGATGGCTAGCCAAACTGAGAGTATGGTCATTGCTCACAAGAGTATATCAATGTGAGGATCAAAGTAAAGTTTTGGCAGCAGTTACATGGTATAATAAAATTAACAAGCCACACCCTAAAAATATTCTCTACATCCACACTGCTGAAACAAGATTGAATTCAGCCCAAGTTACGAGATATGTTTTTCCTTTTGTGCTTACTTACATGTATAAGTATTGTGGATTTGGATACTTTTTACCTGGGTAAAATTGTAGAAATATGAGAATTCCAAGCTAAAAAATTTTTGAAAGAGTCACACTTCTTAGACAAAAGCATAGTATCTGTGATTATAATGTCTATGGAAATATGCTGAAAAGCATCACCAATGTAATTGAGTTTGTTAGGCATGTTTTCTTAATGATTTATACTTAATTATCAAGGTCCAATTTAATCCTACTAAAATGTTTTACTTTTTAAACTGCTTGAGGATCTGTTTATTGAGATTTCAGAAAAGCAAAAGTTAGACAATTAGGTGTGAAATTCTGTAAATGAATGCAATCACTGCTGCATTATTAAACTGAGGGAAAGAATGGTCTTGTAAACTGATCTGTGTTTTTGTAGATGTAGTTAATGATGGAATGCTATTCTTTATAAGCCAAGTAAAATTTGCTATTGAATGGAGGTATTTTGTTTGATCATCAACTTTACTACAATCCAGTAATGTAATACATGGCTAAAATATTTTCTCCCCAGTTGAAAGTCAAGAAGAGATTCTAGGAAGAGAGTTGAAGTTGTTAAATTACCAGAACATTCTGGACAATTGTAAAGCAAAAAAGAAAGAGAGCAAGAGAAAGAATGAACTAGAGAAAGAAGAAAAACCTATTTGAAAATACTCAAACAATAATGAATGAAATACACTCAAGCAATCAACTTAGGATTGGAAGGAAAAAATATTCTACCATCAAATCCTCAGAAAACCTAAAAAAGGTGAACAAATTTAAATGTAAAATTCTTACTTCCATGGCCCCAGGTAAAGCAGAATTACACCTTTGCCTACATTAGTTTCATAAATTCCTTTAGTTCCCAGTTTCCTAGGGCTAAATCCCTTGAGAAGAGATAGGTTAAGAGCAACATATAAGCCAAAAAGGAAAAGCCTGGCTCTCACAGGATGGTATGTACAGGACACCAACGGAAAAGAGGAGCAAGAGGGGGTCACCAAATAAGAGCAAGGTCAACAGGGCTCCCAAGGATGGAGACAGGGGAAAAAAAAACCCTCCAAAGTAACAAAGAGAATGCTTTCTATTATAAAATGAAATGTTCCTGTCATTAGTAGTAGCAATAATAAGATCAATAATATAAAATAAGCTAGATTCATAAGTTCTAATTTTTATATCCAATATATAGTTTTTATATAGAACTTATAAAATTAAGTTCACACTGAGCACTCATCTGTCAGGCACTACAGTTGAGCCTTGTAGGCATTAACTTACTGACAGTAAGATTCATTCTTTTATTCAAATTTTACCAAATGGGGAAACTGAGGCACAGAGTAATTAAGGAATCTTCCCAAGGTCAAACACCAAGGAAGTGACAGAATGAGAATTCAGCTCAGAAAATCTGACTCTATAACCCACACTCAACTAACCCATTAGCCCTCTAAGATGGAACCGGAATTGGTAAAGTAGTACTTTTGAATTATTTACATAGAAAACAACTTGCACTGTGCCTCCCCCTTACACTGCAGAAATACAAAGGTGCACGGTTCCTCTTTGGTTAACATTTTGATGTGAAGCTGGATTTTTTTTTCTGCCCACCTACACTGAAAAAAATTCTCGTACACAACCCAATTACAATTTGGAATGGTTAGAAATATAGCTGCTCTGGCAATAGCACATTTTCCCCACAAATGTTCAGTTTTCTCTACCTTCAGACACACACTCACGGTGTAGAGGAAGATTAGACCCTGAGAGCTACATAGATTGTTTCTCTCACTGTTGAATCACCCCTGCTATCTTATTTTCAGGGTGTTTATCATAACTCTTTTGTTCCATTTGCAGCCCACTTGCTGATGCATCATTCCTCTCTTTGCCTAAGATAAAAAAGATCTTGATAGCTATGTTATGCAAAAACTAAGACAGATTTACAAATGTTGCAACTAAAAAAAAAAATGGTAGTAACATATGCATTGGGTAATGTATTGGCTAAGGTGGAGCCATCAAAAGTGGTTCAGGTTTGCTCAACTCTACTGAGGCTCCTGTTCATAAGAATGACTTTCCAAATACTGTACAATAAATACTGCTTCAGTAATAAAATTATTTTAAAATGAGATATTTAATGATGGACTATAAAATTCCATCTATTTCCATATTGATGGAAGGCCTATGACATTAACCTAGACAAAACATTCGGAACCCAGCATGCACAGAATAAGCAAGAGAAGTACAAAAAAATCACAAAATTTTAATCATTAACTTCTGAAATGTGAAGGACAACAATCCCGTGGTTCTTTGCTGATGTTATGTATTTCAACTTGCTCCTTAAGTGAATATTGGAATCTTCAGAGAAACTCCAGTCTCGTCAGAAAAGAGTTAACCTTTCTCCTTCTCCACATTCATTTTTACCAAGGTAGATTACAAAGCCAAAGATAAAAGACACTTTCTTTGATTTACTCAGGTAAAATTCTTCTAAAATGTGTAACATTTTAGCAGAGCATACAAACTAAGGACTAAACAGTACACCTCTAGCTCTATATCTTAAGTCTATTTATAGGTGTCAGAGAGGTGTTGATTTGAGATTAGCATATTCTTAAATTAAGATCTATAGCCTGCATCAAATTCTTAAAGGGGTTTATTAACAACAACAGAATTGAGAACCATTGTTCTAGACCAGAATTAAAAAACAAAAACCAAAACACTATCTCCAAAACCAGCCACTTTAAATATAGGATTCATAAATAAAAGTTGTAAACCTGAGCATGGATAGAATAATTAATGAAGTCCAATAAGTGTTAACTTATTTTCTTTGCTGTAGTATAGTTTTAAAAAGGCATAGGCGGGCTTCCCTGGTGGCGCAGTGGTTGAGAGTCCGCCTGCCGATGCGGGGGACGCGGGTTCGTGCCCCGGTCCGGGAGGATCCCGCGTGCCGCGGGGCGGCTGGGCCTGTGCGTCCGGAGCCTGTGCTCCGCAACGGGGGAGGCCACACGGTGAGAGGCCCGCGTACTGCAAAAAATATATATATATATATGAGTAAAAAGGCATAGGCTCTTGTATCCTTGTTTTTTTTTTTTTTTTTTTTTTTGGTGTATTCAGAATTTCCTATATATAGTTAAAAGAAGAAAGAGCAGTTACTTTTACAAAAGTCTATTTAGCAACATCAGTGAGCTCTATTAGTTTGTTATACACAATAGAATATTTAAATTTACTTAATAATCAAGTAACTTTATTTGGAGGACAAACTAAATTAACCTCTGTCCCCTTGTAACAATTTTAGATCAAAATAGATTGGGCTTAATTCCGACTAAGTACATATACACTCACAGACCAAGGTTTAAGTTATTTTAACACACTTTGAGCATTTTAAAATTATAATGCTATAATGCCTACATATTATTAAATTTTTAAATAGTTAGAGTCATAAGGTCAGAATGATGGGGTGATTTTTATTTTATTCAAATGATCATTTTTTCCTTAAAGAAAGAACACAAGAAATATTTTACTTCTGTTTTTACAATTTTAAGTAAGTTCTCAAATTATGACTGTGATTCACGATCATGCTTAAGGCTTATTTTTAACCCAAAGTACTGAACACAAAGTAGGCTGTTGACTTGTTTTTAAAATTTTTGAACAACAGCAAATGTATCATTTAAAATATCACTATGAGATACAGTTAACTCTACAAAAGCTGAGGCTATATTAGAGATATGATATATGTCCAATCTACTTACCCTCTTCTTCCTTCTCTTCTCCCAGCAATTCAAGAGTGAGAGCCTCTTTAGTGGCTGTATTTAAGCATTCCTTTCAAGGGCTAATGAATATGTCATGCAGGTATTACTTCAAGCTTGTTAAAGGATAACTTAATAATGTAGAATTATGTAAAAACTTTTTAAGAAACTTAGAATTAATTAGTGATTAAGTAGACCTAACTTTACTCTTGGATGTTATTTCTCCAAGAGTCATAAAATATCAACATTTTAAAACAGATCTTTTCGTCCCGCTAAGGCAGCTGATTCAAATCAGACTCATTATGTATGGTGGCAATGAATTAATTACCTCTCTTTAAAGGTCAATTCTGTGGCTTCATGCAGCCAGAGGCCAAAACATCTGGCTAATTCAGTTAAAAAAGTAAACTATAAAAATCATAAGTCAGGGCCTCCCTGGTGGCGCAGTGGTTGAGAGTCCGCCTGCCGATGCAGGGGATACGGGTTCGTGCCCCGGTCTGGGAGGATCCCATATGCCGCGGAGCGGCTGGGCCCGTGAGCCATGGCCGCTGGGCCTGCGCGTCCGGAGCCTGTGCTCCGCAACGGGGGAGGCCACAACAGTGAGAGGCCCGCATACCGCAAAAAAAAAAAAAAAAAAAAAAAATCATAAGTCATTTTTGGGGGGTATCCTATAGACTCATTGATTGAATTTTTTTTTTTTAACTTTTCAACCAGTTACAGCTAACATGTTCAAGTGAATCTATATTTAGTACCATGTGACAGTGGTGTGCACTCTCAGTTGGGAAATACAACAGATTGTTTCCCAAAATTCTTTTGTAAAATGATAGCACATATTATGTTCCATTTTGCCCACTTACTGTAATTAATCTGGTACTGACAAATGGAAACCGATCTGCAGGTTTCAGTTTACTGGGACTGTATGGTGCAAAGCCTTAAAAGGAGTTCCTGCTTCCAGAGCCAGCACTCTCTTTCCCCACAATGTTCTCCATTGGCCCAGATCATCTGCTTGATTTTGCAACCAAGTGGACCCTCATTCAAAAGGTCATAACCATGGAAGGACAATTCACAAAAGAGGGAATAAAAATAGCAAATGAAGACGTGGAAGAAAAGGTTAGGAATTTAAAATATACAACTTAAAGCAATAATGAGATTCATTTCTTCCTTATTAAGTGAACAAAGAATTCAGTGCACTTAGGCTCGTTCTTTCAACAGCTGTTTCCTGCGGTATAAACTGCTACAGGGACAGTAATCTGGTCATCCCTATCTAGAGCCTTTAAATGTTCTTATCCCTCAAGAATTCCCTCCTCTTTTAGTATCCTAAGGAAATAATCAGAAATTAGAACAAAAAGTCATGCAAAAGGATGTTCAATCGTTTGGAAACAGCTAAATGCACAGTATTGGGGAAGTAGTAAAATTTTGATATATGAGGTCCATAACCATTTAAAATTGTGTTTGCAGATAACTTTTAATAGTGGGGGGAATTTATTTTAATATTAATGGGAAAAAAGTAGGTTATACTCTTGTACATACATGTAAGAAAAAAGTCACTTGGAAAAAAGATTATAAGACATAATTGTTGTTTCTCAGAAGTGGCTTTAAGATAATTTGTTTTCTCTGCTTCTTCACAATTCCTTGTACTTTCTAGGATATCTTCAGTGAGCATCTAAAAAAATGAAGTTGAAAACTTCTGTTGAAATGGAAAATCTTTGGATTAGGATGGAGATATTATGAGTTGACGAATTTGCATTTGTATGTGAAGGCCTCCCTTAAAATTCACAGAGGTAATTATATTTTTAAAAATATTTATTAACCCAAATGAATAATTAGTTTTATAAAACAAAGTAAAGTGGGAAAAAAAAGTAGGGCAGTTTGTGGAAACTTGTTTACAATTTAATTTTCAGGGAGTGCTACCATCAAGGCAGCCTCCAAAATAAATTTTCCTACACTTCCCTCTTACCCGTTTCTTCTGGACCCTTACAGTAATAGGTGTATTGCCTGGTAAAAGCAGATACATTTAAAGCCTGGGTTTTTGATAAATTCCCTGTTTATGGATAAAAGACTGCCTGTATTGTTCTTAATGATTTACCTGATTGGCATACATGGCCTGTAAATATTGTTTTTACTTACCCTTTGAGCTGTGTGAAAGCAAGATGGATAAACCTCAGATGTCAGGTTCATTCTCCCCCTCACTTCTTTTTAGCCTGTATTGTGTCTAAGCTACACAGAATTTTACTCATTATTTCTGGGGATAATCACAAACAATATTATCAAAAGATAGGAAATTATTAGAAAAATTAAATTAATAGTATTAATGAATCACAAGAAAGAAAACTGTTACATTAGGATAATGGATTGCTTCTTGAGAAAAATGCCGTGAATAAAGAAGTGGCTATGGGCTTTCCTGGTGGCGCCGTGGTTGAGAATCTGCCTGCCAATGCAGGGGACACGGGTTCGAGCCCTGGTCTGGGAAGATCCCACATGCCGCGGAGCAACTAGGCCCATGAGCCAGAGCTACTGAGCCTGCGCATCTGGAGCCTGTGCTCCGCAACAAGAGAGGCCGCGATAGTGAAGAGGCCCGCGCACTGCAATGAAGAGTATGGCCCCTGCTTGCCGCAACTGGAGAAAGCCCTCGCACAGAAACGAAGACCCAACACAGCCAAAAATAAATAAATAAAATAAAGAATTATTTTGCCTTCCTCACTGAATTACTTATTTAAAAAAAAAGACCAAAACTTTAATATTAAAAAATTAAACCCTATAAAAAATAAATAAGTGGCTATGACCTTTATGTCCTAAATAGCACTACTTGCACAGAACGAAAAACAAACTCTCCTGGTACAGAGAACTTTAACTTCTGGTTATTTAGTCGTAATCGATGGAATACCTGGCAACTGAATTTCATATGCAGTACTGCTACTACAACTTACACATGACTTCTGGAAATATAAGAATCCACATTTATGCAGTTTAAGTAAGAGCAATTAAACCGGGGCTAGTGTAAAGTATCTAGGGAATAGAATTTGCAAGAGCAAAACTTCAGTATAGGGTCTTAACTGCATGAAACTAATGAATAGAAATTAGGGTGATTTTTTAGATACCTCCTTTTTTATAGCATTAATATTAAAAAGAAGAGTGCACACATCAGTATAATATTACTTTCTTCAAAGCTAGATAAATGTAGTTTCTTAGTATGACAGGGTAGTACTAGCATTCTAAAAGTGTAAAGCCCAGATTGAAGCCAAACAAGCTGAAAAATAAGAAACAGAAAAGAGTGATAGGAAAATCAATTTTATATTTTCACCCTACAGGTAACAAGTAACTTTCTTCATTATGTCTTGCATTTCCCTTTTAAATAGTACAGCACGCTATCCTTAGCATGTTCATGAACAGGCATGAGTTAGTTTGTTTGTATATTGCCTTCTATTTTTAGATTTGTCCTCATAGATACATGAATTTCATTCAAAAATGAAAAAAAAATGAAAAATCAGGACGTCCAGTTAAATCTGAATTTAAAAAATATATATATCAAATCACATTTAGTATAATTACATCCCAAATACTGCATGGGGCATACTCATGCTAAAAAAAATTATTTGTTGTTTATCTAAAATTCAAATGTAACTGCGTTTCCTGTGTTTTATCCAACAACTCTATGTAGAGTGAAAATACATTTTACATAAAGGATACTTTCCTTTTTTCTGAAATTCCTTATAATCTCACTTAAACGAGACAAAAACCCATGCAAGTGTATTGCTCCATGGAGTGTAGAGACACATATATTTGTGCTTAAAAAAAAAAAAAAAAAAGACTCAACCACTAAGTTTTAAAGCTTTCTATGTTCTGACAAACTCAGTTCCTTAGTAAAAATGATCCTAAAATTTAACTTGAAAAATATGGAGGAAATAAATGAATCATTAGATTATTTGTATTTTGTAGTACAATAATAATGAGTAAATAAGTCATTTTCAATTATAGAACAAAAAATAGGTCTAGGCTACAAGTAGAACATTACTAAGAATAAATTTTTGATAATTTTAAGTGAAACTGTCAACCATTCAAAATTTAATCTGATGCTTCCATACATAAAATAAAAAATGAAAACTGAACTAGATATGTTTTCTTAGATTTTAATTAACTATGAAAGAAATAAAAAACTTTTTATTCTAAGACACTATATTTTAAAAGCCTTCCTGAGGAGTAGCTTTCTACATAACTTGCTAATGTAGTACATAGCCTCTGCATAGGCAAGGTGGCTATAAGAAGTTGAGCAAAAAGAAGTCAGCATTTTCCTAAGCTGCAGTCTACCACGGACTGATGTGCAGTGCAATATTTGTTGCCTTTAATTCTTTATTTTAAAAAATTATATACCAGTATAGATTTCCTGGATTTGACAGATATACCATCATAATGTAAGATGTTAATAATAGAGAAAACTACTAGAGCTCACTATACTATTTTTACAACTTTTCTATAAATCTAAAATTATTCCAAAATGAAAAGTTTACTTTAAAAAAATGAAGTAAAAAATGCTACTTCTTTTGGAGTACAAAGTAATAAGTCATTCTAAACCACTTCACAGACATAAATGCCATTCCTCTACAACAGGGATCACTATTATATGCCTCTTTTGAAACTAAAATTTCCTCTGCAAATCAACAGGTGAGTTTTAAGAAGGGAACACTTCACTGATTCTGATTTTCCTGGGTATACATATTAAAACATTCAAGTGAACATGTCACTAAGCAAAGTATGCTCACATTTAATCATTACACCATATACTAAATAAATTATATCATATGCTTTCTACAAAGTGTATGCAACTGAAGAATATATAATGTTCTGTTGCCAAAATATTTACAAGGTTGTTTTACTGCTTCCTATTCATTACAATTACAACATTCAATTGTGATAATAAACTAAAATATGTCACTATTGAGGGTATAGGAAATATATGTGTACAGTCCTCTACTTAACCACTACAGTTTTAAACCAAATATTTACTGGGAGAAAGAGCAAAACTTAGTTTGCCTCATAGTACAAAGGCTATTGAATTGTCACCTACAAGAACCTTATTTTCTTAAAGTTTGGGAGAAATAGAATTTAATGTTATAAAAATGATAATTTTCTCTTAAATTGAGACTTCATATATCTATAGTCAAATTCTGTTAGAGTATGTATAACTTGATAATATTCATTCACTAAATCAATGTGAATAACTTAAATTCATTTCTACCTACTAGGTTCCCCCTCCCTTACAAAGGCCATTGTTTGTTTAATTGAAAGGGGAAAGTGCTTATAAAAACAACAAAACAAACAAACAAACAAAAAAATAAGGGACAGGTATGTAAGAGAGAAACGAAGCATTGAAGAAAAATGAGCACAAAACTTCCTGAAATGATGGGAAACCTGATGATAGGGTACCTGAATAATTAGGGACATTAAATTGGGTGCAAAATTGGGCAGTACAAATCCCTTATTTTCAGTTGAACTAGACAATCACCTGAACTCTGGGGGAGGCGGAGGGCATGACATCTACTTTCTTTCTTCTACTTCAGTGCTTAAAATGGAGTGGCTAAAAAACTTAAAGCTGGAAGGATCGGTCGCCTCAAAGCTGTAAAGATAACCCTAGATAAAGTACTGAGGTTTTTTTCCAACATTCACATGGAGTACAGGGTGAAATGAGCATAATGTAAATCAACTCATTGTTTGGGCCCTTTCAAATTAGTTGCCAAGAGAGGAGTGAAAACTTGATAAGCAGGCTCCAGTTACTATGTGTTGATTTAGAAATCTTAAAACTTGTGGGAGCTCAATTCATTTAAAGGAAGAAATTTAAAGGGAAGAAAAGTAAACAAGGAAAATGCTAAACAATGAAACACTGATGTATAAAGGATTTTCTTTAAAGAAGAAAACTATAAAGAGTTCCCCTGTGCTTTTAAATTACAAATTTAGATTTCTTTGATTTAAGCTAAGAGTCTGATTTTAAAATGTCTGTCAAAATGTCGTGATCCATTTAAATATTCAAACTGTTGATGCTGTTTCTTATCTATCTTAGGGGGAAACTAAATATAAATCAAAATCTTAAAGAAGCCCACAGTTTCAAATAGGTAGATGGCTATTTTGAATGAAGCAGCAATGCATTACGGTTTTTAGCCTCCCTCTCCCCCATAGAAAGTACATTTCTGAACTGCACACCAGGTAGGTTCAGACCACTGATTGTAGCAGTTCCAGGTCTTGACCCTTTTTCTCATACAGCAAGAAAAAAAGCACTAATTCACTAAAATAAGTGAAGAGAGATAGCAAGACTAAGTCCAGGTATTTGGTGGCAAATCCCAGGTGGCTTGTCTGCCTTTTTCCAGGAAAATGCGGCCTCCGCTTTCATCAATGTGTACTTTGTCTTGATAGGAATGCATATTTAATCATCAAAGCAAAAATTTTTTACACTCAGACATAAGATCCTTTAGTAGAGATTTTTAAAATACTTTTAAGCCGCGAATAAAACTTAAATTTAAAAAGTGACACCAAACTGCTTTGCAGGGGCAAGAAAGGTGAGGGCAGGGAAGGATTATCCACATGTAGATTTTGAGAGATGCTTGTAGCTTACTTGTGAAGCTTCATTTACCATTGAGGTACAAGGGAAATGCTGTTCCTGGTGACAGCGCAGTGGGAATTCCCACTCCAACAACCCATGAAATGTTACTGCATAATTATTCACCTTCTGAGGCCCATTAGAACTTATCAGCAGAGAAAGAAATTTAATTTAAACTCACCCCTCTGTGCTAAAGAATGACCGGGACATGAGATCAAAGCCCGAAGCTCTGTCCTCCAGTGGTTTGCAACACCTAGGCACAATAGGGTGAGAGAACGCGACATTCCAGCGCTTCCCGGCTTTCCGGACCCTGGAGAGAGGGGTGGAGGTGGGGGTCTCGTCACCGGCTGGTTTGAGGAGGGAGGGTGATGGAGGCTCCGGAGGTGGATGTGTCAAATATATCCTGCAGCTCCAGGAGGCCAGACTGCTTCTACTGGGAGGCTCCAGGGGCTTGGCGCTAGAGGCCCTCACTGCAGACCAGATAGGCCATTCCCCTCCCTTCCCTGTTACTGGGATTGGGGTCAGTGGAGCCCGTGGATTTAACCACAAGCGGGAATGGCTGGAGCCATATCACACGCAGGTGTGCAGCTCTGAGAACTCTTGAGTATTAAGGAAGATGCTTATACTGCAGCGCATCACAGGGTGCCTTAAAGGCGTATAGACGGTGCATGCATAACCAAAAATACATGCCAAGTTGAATCCCTGGCATATCTAGAGAGTACGAAGTGGAACCCATAGATCCAAACCTGCACGATGAGCTTTCAAGACCAGAGGGCCCAAGTCCTAGAGGCGCCTAAGAGAGTCAGGGGCAGGGAGAGGTTTCCTGGGAGAGGGCTCTGTTCCTCAGCACCCCCCCCCCGCCCCCAGGGAGCAGCAGGTACGTTCTCAAAGGGAGTACGGTACTCTTTCCGAGAGATTGATCCATCCTCCCCTTCCTTCAGATGTCACCAAAATACGGGGCCTGGAGAATGTGGCTAGCGCTCCCCAAATACCGGCTGCCCGCAGGGTGGAGGGGCAAGAAGGGAAAGGAAGAAAGCCCAAGAGAGGTTGTTGGGTTTTAGGTACAACTTGGTAAAGACAAGTTGAGTTCTGTTCAACAGGTACAGTGATTATATGTCTATATCTACCTATCGGTAAGATTCTCCCCTAGATAGTCCCTTAAGTGGCTAAACTGTTCTTTTGATTCCTGAAATAAAAAATCACAGCCAATCAGACTTGACTCTGCTTCCTTCAAGATAACAGTGTGAGAAAAAGTGCACAAGTTCCTGGCAAACCATAATAAAATGACAGGAAGAACACTTCCTGCCGACGGAGGACGCTGCAGTTTGCTGATCTGCCACGGGGGAGGAAAGGGGGAGGAGGCGGGTGAGAGTGAACAAAGTAGTTTGGCCAAGAAAAGAGAACAGTTGTTGCTAAAGCCAAGAGAGAAATATCCAACAAGTTCGGTAAGAACCCCCTCGGCCCGTCCACGCCGCGGCAGGCCCGGGTGGCACCGGCAAGATGCAGAACTTGGCCTGTCAGCCCGGGATAGGGTGGGACAGAGCCCCCAGGGTCCAGGCGCTCGGATGGCCAAGGGCAGCGGAAGGATGCTTGGGGATTCGGAGAGAAAAAGAAGGGAAGGGAATCCCCCCCATCCCTATCCGGCCCGAGTGTCTACGCGGGCCTCTCACTGCTGTGGCCTCTCCCGTTGCGGAGCACAGCTCCGGAGGCGCAGGCTCAGCGGCCATGGCTCACGGGCCCAGCCGCTCCTCGGCATGTGGGATCTTCCCGGACCGGGGCACGAACGCGTGTCCCCTGCATCGGTAGGCGCACTCTCAACCACTGCGCCACCAGGGAAGCCCCCCGGGTGTCTTTTGAGCTGGGAGGTGAGCGCGGGGGGGGCTCACCGCGGCGATTCCCACGGTGGGTTTTGGTGGAGCCAGAGAGGCTCCAGGAAGCGCGGGCTGCTCGGGCTGGTGTCGCCTGCGGCGGGCGCGCTGCAGCGCGGGCGCGGGGCACGTGGTGGCGCTCGCAGTCCGCGCAGCGGGCGGAGGCGGCCGCGACGCCTTTGTGTGCGCTGGCACCTCGCGGAGCGGCTCTTCCAGCAGCGAGAGGGGAACTGCGGGAGGGGACCGGGGCTCGCGGGTAGACCCGACTGCCGCCCCACCCTTCACTGCAACCCTCGGGCGGACGACGCGCCTCGCCTCCTCCGAACTCTTCCTGGGGGTCTCGGAGGGTCATTCTGAGAGCAGCTGGCACGTCGAGAAGGGAGAGGAAAGAGGAGGTAGCGTTTAGAAAGGCTGGGAAATTCTCCTGGGCTCAAAACCTACCCTTGAACTCATTGAAACAGAGAATGAGGGGAACTTTGGGCAGCCCAGACCTCCGCCTCGAACCCCGCAAGGGATGCAGAGGGCGCCTCCACCCTTCCCTCCTGCGCAGCAAGAAATGCTTGTCTGAGGAGTAAAGTTAGGGAGTGGGCTTAAAAGAAGCCCCAATAAGATGGACTTGAAAGAACACCATGAAAAGCGGCAGTTTTGAGCGGGCGCTTTATTTCTTGTTCCCAGTCACTCCCCACGCCCCACCAGCTCTCCTCGCTGTCTCTAGCGCTCTAGAAGCCCCGACTGTTATTAGGAACCAAAGTAAAATGTATAAGGCTGCTTCCTCACCGCCAGGAGACTCCGCAGAAAATTAAATTAAATTAAATTAAACACGCGCCCAGGGACGAAAAAAATAGATTCCACCACCCCACCCCACCCCGCCCCCAAGCAAATCAACACTTTTGCGCGCAGGGAATACAGCGAACCTAAAGAGATGGCCACTGACGCGCATCCCCTTAAACCTCAGCCGCTGGAGCCCAGGACAGCAAGGAATTATCGGCTTTCCTTTAATCCGGAAGCAGGGAATAAATAGGGCGAAAGCAAATTCTGAATCTTACTTTTTAAACAACAGCAACAATTGTATATCGAGCAAAGTCTTCAAAGGATGCCACCCAGGACTACAGTCCTAACTTAAATGTTGATCCCTTAATACGATTTTCTTTAAAGACAGTGATAGAATTAATCTGCTGGGGCATTTTTTAAAGAAAGGGGGATAAAAAGCAAACAACCATAGAAACCATATTTTTAAAAGAGAGAGAGAGGAGACTTAATCATACCTGAGTTTTTCTTAGGGGTGTAGGAAGAAATAATAATTCCTGCCTGTTTGGACAGAAGCAGCAAAAGGCAGCAGGAAATTAAAAGCCCCAGTTTATTCAAAATACCTGCATCAAATTAACCCCTCTTTGAGGCTATTTGTATGAAAAATTGAGCAAAATGTAGAACTTCTTTCATTATAATATTCATCTTTACCATTTTAGGCAACCAGAGAATAATCAAATCTACTTTTTTTCTCTAAAGTTCCTACCTTAATTTACTAGCCTAAAAGATCATCTGACCTTTGAGCTAATCTTCTAAAATAAAATATTTGTTTAAAAAATTCCTCCAGTGGCCTTCTGTAACATGCCATTCGATAATCAAACCAAAAGATCCATGGGGAGATGAAAATGTTGATGGCAGGATTATCGATCTGTCCGCCCAGGAGTCCAGTCTCATCACGTGCTTGTCTTTTTTAATTTCAGCATTCTGTCCCCACGGGAACCCCAGTTGAGAAGTTATACCAAGATTGGAGTTAAGAGGACAGTGGAAGGAGGGCAAACCCATCCAGGAACTTTTTCTAATATCAGTTGTAATAGGACAGGTATGAGGAAAACTCATCACATTTGCTTAAATTAAGTTTTAGCCTAAAATATTTTTGTTGATAGCCCAACCTTAACAAATCACAGTCACGTCCCTAAGCAAAAGACATCATCCAAAAAGAAGTTGAACCAGAACAGGAAAAAGCAGGATAAGGAAGAAACACTCAAGTTTGGGGAAGAAATGAGACAGGTTAACAGAAAAGCTGGACTGAGCTGCAGCCCTATTCTAGTCTCCAGAGGGTGGACTGATATATGCTGGCCTGACCTCTGGGTCAACAACTAGTTTAACTCTACCTTGATCTGTAAGACTGGAAGCTTGTCCCTTGGTTCAAAGTGAGACCAAGACTTTGGCTGCTTTTGAGTGAGCCTGCAGGCACTGTTAAGAGGTGTTTTAGCACAGATAAAGCAGGAAGAAACCACAATTTTGCACTTCATCTTCTATCCTCCTAAAAGATGTTCATCCCCAAAAGGGAACCCTGCTCACCCTGCAGAAAATGAATCTAGAAATACTGCTCAATAACCAACAATACACAATAAACCAAAGGTAGAACAGAGAGGAGGAGCCAAAGGAAGAAAGTGAAAGTTTGAACATCTATGCTACAGAAAAATCTGTCCCCGTTCATCCACCCCAAAGAAATCTTCTTCCAGACAATATCTCTCCTTGTCATCACCCACTTCGTAAATCAAATGTGATTCTGTGTATAATGCAACTGATATTATAAATGTACCAAGCTGCTTTCTGCTTACCTGCCACTACATTTAACTCATTCAGAACTGTTTTCTCCGAATCCCTCAGCTCTGCAACTTTCAATAAAAAAGAAGCAACACTTAAATTGTGTTCTGTGTGTGATTCCTAGGAAGAAAGTGGCAGAGACTATTTTACTTTTAAAAAACATTATTTAGAGCTATAGTATAGCAAAGAATCAGAGCTAACTTGCTTGCCTAAAACCATAGGATTGGAAGTCTCAAACATCAGCATAGGCAACAGGATTAAGGCACTCTGCTACTTGGGCACAAACTGCATTATTCTAAAATATTTTATCCCTAATTGTTTTTTTCTTCTGAATTTACAGTATTTATAGAATTCTATTTTCACTTCCATTTCTATGGATCATAAAGACTTTATATAAATTTCATTGGAAAATTTTCAGTTCAAGATGCACACCGAGACAGAACTTAGGGTGGGGGAATGCAAACGGAAAGAAAGAAGCTAAACTTATAAGAATCTGAACACTCTAACTTTTTATTCAGTTTGTTTCAAAATAATAATATTAATCTAATAGTGAAATCGTTTGATAAAACAGCAATCAACATTTAAAGTATTTTATGTTTCAAAGTATGGCTCAAGGAACACCCATTGCTTAAATGCACTTAGACATAACAAGACAATATTTTTTTATTGGCATCATTGACACCTATGAACAGTAGCCTAGTAGATAGATTAAGGTTTAACCTTCCTTTTCTTTGGTGGCTGTTTAGAGACTTTAAAAGAACAGATAACTCATTTCAACAGGAATCTACTACTGATATTTACCTCTACATAATCTTTAGCTAAGACATGGAATGCCAAAAACCAGCTTTTGTCAGCCTGACCTCCTCCACCCCCTAACAACAAAAGTTATCCCCAAACCCATGTTTTTATTTTAGATGTATTGATCTTCTAGTGTAAGACGTGGCCTTTTGAATACCAAATGTAATCAGTGGCCAACAACCTGAATCCTTCTGGAGAGTGAGAAGAAGCAGAACAGAGAAATTTCTTTGAATTGTTTGGTGACTTTGTACAAATTTTAAGAGGTCAGTAAATCCTGATGCTTGGAGCTAAATCTACTGGTAAATAATTAATTACGTTTCTTAGACACTACAGTTTTTATCTTGGTAAATAGAGAAAACACAGCTTCGCCAAATATAGCATTCCATCTAAGTAATATCTTAAAGGCAATTATTTAAATATTACCACAAACAGGATTATATTTTGTTTAAATTAGACATTTAACTGAAGATAAATGCAAATGTCCATAGTTTAAAAAGGAAAAAAGATACAAATTAACTGACCTAGTCTTTTATCTGAGTTTATTAATACCATTTAAAATATTACAAATAAATCAATTACATTTCATGCATTTAAAATGCAAGTCTAAAATGTTCCAGAGAAAGGCTTTTCATTTCAATGTGAAATATCCAAATTATTTCAACATTACAATGAGCAATTAGTTTGCAGAATCTGCAAACATTTAAATGTAGTGTCAGGAGTGTTTATTAACAGTTAACAATATTACCTTCAGGAAATACACAAAGGCCAAAATTAGTTGAGATTCACTTGGACAATTTATTTAACACATGGGTTTTGGCAGACCCAGTTATTATGAAATATAGGAGAACTCTCACTTTAACTATGCCTGAACTGCCAGCAAATGCAAATAAGTACATGCTCCATTAAATTGTCATCCCACATTTATCAAATATTGTCTTAGTTACAGTTTGATACCTATCTAAATTCATACTCGAGCAAAACTAGGCCCGGAAAGTGCGTTTGTGGCTCTGCACCTCCAGAAGTGAGTTCAAAAAACCTGCAGCTCATCAGAACTGCAAGAATAACTCTTAATATTTTCTTGTGACAAAAAAAAAAAAAAAAATCAAGTTTACTTCAATATATTTTCAAATATTTACTGGAAGTAATGTACAAGAAAAATACTATACAAAATCGTCTCCTGGACAACTGCACCTCGCACCCATACACTGGTGGAGTTATAGTTAATTGATACCTAATCTAGAACGATTCTCCAGTTGTACAAACCATTAGGTTCAGATATATCTTACAATTTTTTTTTCTATTTTCCCTTTTGGCATTTAAACTACAGCCTCGTCTGAAATAAACGACAGCTTCTTCACTTCTTTATAAGTTTGAATCACACACACAAAAAAAGTTTAACTCTAAGAATCTTCAACGAATTGCAAAAATTTACAGAAATGGGTACTATACAAATTGACGGCTAGACTAGCAAAAAAAAAAAAAAAAAGGAGATTATGCTCGGGAGTGGTGAAAACGAGGTAGAAAAGAACAAACACGGAGATAGTTAATCTGGTCTCACCGGAAAGGGGTATTTTTGCATAAGAAAAAGACACCTACCCTCAGACCCACCCCCACCCCCAACCCATAAGTTAAGTTAATGCGATCAAAATAACTTTGGGATCAATATTAGCAAAGTTTCGAGAGAAAGACTTGCTCACTGCTAGAGGAAAAGCTATCTAGAAGGGAAACCAAATGGAAGGATGCTGTTTTTTTATTTTCTTTAGGTTTTTTTTTTTCGTTAAAAAAAGTTATAAAGATAAAAGAAGGCTGCTGCATCGATTCACCAAGACTGCCCTTAGCTGAAACTTGCTTCGGTTCCACCCCAGGGAACAAAGAAAAAGAGGCAGAGCTGACGTCGGAGAGCTAAACTAGGAAACTCTGGTCTCGGTGACGCCAGATGGGCTCCCGACGGCTCTGCGCAGCACAGGCAGAGGCGCGCAGCGGCAGGGCAGGGCGCTCCGCAGCCTAGACGCCCAAGACTGAGGTTCTGGTACCAAGTCGCTAGCCCGGGGGGGCGGGGGGAGGCCATGGGTGGGCCTACTGCCTCGCCCTCCCCACGGCGCCGCTCAACCTTGCCCAGCCTAGTTGTTACCGCCCGTGCGGAGGCCCCCGGTCTTCCAGGCACTGGATCGGTCCAGCTCTACTTCCAGTGGCCGCTTTCCTGTAAAAGATGTGCCCGTCAAAGCTGGGGATGACGGAGGGAGGACGAGGAGGAGAGGACCAGACTTAAAGGCCCGGCGAGGCGCTGGCTTGGGCTGTACTGGGCTCCAACAGTGTCACCCGGTGGAGAGACAGCCAGGGCCCAGGAGAGCAACGCGTGTTACTTACATGTCCACATTCCCTTTACAAAGTTGTCACAGAGGGAGTTAAAAGAGAGAGGGACACGGACAGAAAGAGACAGAGAGAGTGAGCAGGGTGCAGTGTAGAGAGGCTGGAACTGAGGCCAGGACCCACAGGGCTCAAGCGGACCAAGGTGGGAGGGGGAAGGCGAGAGGGGCAGGGGCGGGGTGCGCGTCACTCCAGGCCGTTGCGGTGCCCAGGCTCGGGGGGTTGCAGCAGCTCCGGGGAGTGGCAGGGCGGGCTGCCCGCGGCGCTGTGCTCGCTGTCGGTGTCGCTGCCCTTCTTGCCGCCGCTGCCTGACCCCGCCGAGCCGCCGCCGCCGCCGCTGTGCGTCTTCACGTGCTTGCTGAGGTGGTCGCTGCGCATAAAGCGCTTGTTGCAGACCGGGCAGGCGAAGCGCTTCTCGCCGGTGTGGGTCCGCAGGTGCCGCTGCAGCTCGTCGGAGCGCGTGAAGCGCTTGCCGCAGAAGAGCCAGTTGCACACGAAGGGCCGCTCGCCCGTGTGCCAGCGCAGGTGCGCCTTGAGGTGCGACGTCTTGCCGTACACCTTGCCGCAGCCCGGGATGTGGCAGCTGTGCAGGCCCTTGCGCCGCAGACTCGCCCCCGCCGGACCCAGCCGCTCCGCCTCCTGGCAGTTGGGGCAGTCGCAGGTGGCGCGGCCGGAGTAGCGGCGGGCGGAAGAGCGCGGGGAGCCCCCCAGCGGCGCAGACGGCCCCGCGCTCAGCATGGAGCCCCCAGCTCCGGCCAGCGGCGACGGGGCCGAGTCCGGGTAGGAGCCGGGCAGCACCGGCTTGAAGCCGTCCATGAGGTGCTGCCCGGCGGGGCTGAGCAGGTGTGAAGAGGCGCCGCTGCTGAAGGCTGAGTGGCTCAGGCCTGAGTAATCCGAGTTGTAGCCTCCGAGCGGCGAGTGCAGCGAGGTTTGGAGCCCCCCGGCGGCGGGGTGCAGCGAACCGGGCAGCGCCGCCGCGCCGTTCGGGTTCTGCACGTCGATCCAGCCCGCGCCCACGTCCCACCAGCTGGAGGCGCCGGCCGAGCCCACGTCGCCGGCGGCGCCCAGGCCGGGGTGCGAGGGCTTGAACCACGACTCGTATGGGTGCGCCATGCCCACGCGCGGGTAGATGCCCTGCAGCCCGTCCACAGAGGTGTGCACCTTGGAGATGAACACTGGCTGGTGGGAGCCGTCCTGCGAGTGCGCGGAGGAGCCTCCGCCGCCGCCGCCCCCGCCGCCGCCGCCCCCCGACACGCCAGGGGCCTGGAACACCGAGTAGTCGTTTGCGAAGGGAGAGCTCGAGGCGGCGGCGGCGGCTGCCGCGGCGGCGGCGGCGGCGCTGCTGGAGGTTAGGGAGAAGGCGCTAGAGCCCGGCGAGCCGCCGCAGCTGAACGAGTCGGTCACCAGGGCCGCAGCCGCGGCCGCCGCCGCCGCGGCCGCCGCCGCGGCCGAGGACGAGCCGCCGTTCCTGGAGGGGCCCGACACGCCGAAGCTCGAGAGACTGGAGCCCACTACGTTGCAGCTGCCGGAGGAGGAGGACGAGGAACGTTTCCAGGGGTGGAAGCCTTTGCCGAAGGAAGATGAGCTGTCCGAGAGGGAGGAGGGAGACGGGCTGGGGCTGCCGATCTTATTACAGGTAGCAGCAAGCATGGCCAAAGGAGTCGATCCCAACCTCGGTTCTTCCTGAGAGAAGGAGAGGAGAAGGGGTGGGGGAGGGGAGGTGGGCAAAGGGCCAGTGGGGGAGGGAGGAAGGAAATGTGCATCAGTGCTCCGGTAGCCTCCAAAACGCCCCCACTGCACCCCATTTCTCGCTGCGGCGCGGCGCCACCAACTCACCTGGCTCCCCCAACAGCCCCGGCGCCCGGCTGCTTTCTACTCTACGGGAGGGGACAAGTTTGGCTGCCGGCGTCTGATTCGGGAGCAAAGCGCCATGCTAAAGAAGAGTTTGACAAGTATTCTCAGCTAAAACAACACTCTTGTGCACACAAGGCCCCAGGCACTTCGAAACAAACAAGCAAGCAAAAAGTCCAGGTTGGGGAGGAAGGAAGATTCCTTTGCGGAGAAGCCTGGGGAAAAACCATTGGATTGCTTTTAAGAGCGCTACCCCTGTAATCCACAGAAGAGCTTTGAAATTCCTGTTCCGGTCCCCAGAAACCCATCCTGGGTTGTTTTTCCCAGGCCAAAAGACGTCAAACTATAGGGCTGGCTCGCTCTTCCTGATTTTCTTAAAAAAAAAAAAAAAAAAAAGTCTACAATAGTAAAAAAGAGAAAGAGAGAGAGAGAGAGACGGGTTCAACGTACCTGCAAGACAAGGCGGGCTGCGGAATTTTCTAAGGGGAAGAGGGAAAATCTGCAGTTTGCCCAGGAGGAAAAACTTGCTCTCTTTACCCCCGAAATCGTCGCACGTAAAATGGGCTGGGCGCACGTCTCCCGGGCGGGGAGAGGCTGGGCGCTGCGAGGTGGCTTGTCTAAATGCCCTTCGAACCTTTTCCTGCTCTGAAAAAAGTGACTCTGCCCCCCTCTCCCCCTCTTTCTTTTCTCCAAACTCACTTGTATTTAAAGGGGGGAAAAAAGCTCTCAATAGAGACTGATAGCCCGTGGCCTGGCCGGGGCGACTTTAACCCCCTCCGATCGGCAATAAAAGGAAACTAATTAAACCAGCAAGAGAAAATCCTGAGACTCACCCCTAGAAGTGAAGTTGCCATCACACAAAAGTGCCCTCCTCCTCTCAGAGGATCTTTTTTATATTGATAAATCAGAGGCAGTGTTTTTTTTAGAGGTGTGCAATACAATGATCAGTTCCGCCCATTCCACCACAATTGTAGCTCCCTCTCCGGCTTTGAAGTGCCGCGGAGGCGCGGCCAGCCAATCTGCGGCCTCGCCGGGCCGCGCCGCGCGCGCGCCGTGAGGTCATCGGCGCCGCCGCCGGCCGCCTCAGGGGGGTGAGGGGGGGTGGTGTTTGGAGCGGGAGCGGCGCGGGTGACTGCGTGTGTGTTGCAAAGCGGTTGTGTGTGTGTATAACAGTGTAACTGTGTACAAGTGTGACCAAGCTGAGAAGAAGACAGTGCAGACTGAGGGATGGGATGGGGGGAGGTTAGGGCAAGAGTATGGCAGTGTAACAGTGACGGGGGGAGGGGAGGCACAGTGCAGAGAGGGAGAGGGGGTTGTGAGCGACAGTTTAGCTGCATGTGTGACAAAGGGGGGTAAGAGGGACGGACCAGTAAAGTGTTGAGGGGAAGGGTGTGAGTGTAGTGTAACTGTGAGTGACAAACCTCGGGAGAGAAGAGGGACAGTGCAGTAAAGTGTGCGTGGGCGGGGGAGGTGGTGTCTCTGTGTTTGGTGTGGGGGGAGAGAAAGGAGTGTGAATATGGGTGTTTGTGTGAAAAGGGGGGGAGGGTGGATGAGTGTGTGTCCTCTTGATGTGGGAGAGACGGAGGCTGTGTGAATGTTTGTGTGAAAGAGAAGGGGGGAATTGTGTGTGCTTGTGTGTGTCTGTGCCACAGAACTGGGGGTGGAGAACAGGAACAGTGCAGTAAAGTGCACATACGTAAAAGAGAGACATGGTGATGTGAAGAGTGAAACTGCGAAGTTGAGTGAGGCTGAATAAATAAATATTCACAAACGCTATCACTGTCGCCAACTTCCTCTGGTTTCCAGTAGCTCAAATCTTGAGTGATTTTTTCCCCTTAATTTCATGGTTACTATCACTACATTTTAAAAGAAAATCGTATTAATACCTTCCTCTCCTTTCCTGGCTCTACAGCCGAAGGGTAGAAATTTAGGGAGGCTGAGGGGTATTTTTTTAAAAGAGTTAGGGCTTGTGTGCGCCTGCGTCAAAGAGTTGTTACTTTGCTGCGGTAGCTTTTTTTTTTTTTTCTTCTGAGGTGGGATTCGGCTTTGGAAGTGCAAGTCTCACTCTAGGGGAGAGGGTGTGTTTGTCCCGTGGCGATGTGTAAATTTCAATACAAAAGGATTAGATAAAGAAGGGGGTGAGAGAGTATTGTTTTTTTCTGGGAGTGAGAAATTGAGCGTTTTATGGAATTTAGGAGTTTTCCCAGGAAATCCCGCCGCCTCTTTCTGAGAAAAAATATCAGGATTTTGATGAAATCTTTGAGCTTTATTTATCTGAGAATAGAAACAAGCTGTTGACAAATCGTGGACCACATGTATGGAGGCGTCTGTGTCTAATGGCGTTTGGGCCAGATCTATGAGTGTGTATGCATGGCAATAGACAGTTCAAATTTGGTGGGTTTTAGAACTTGCTTGCCATTTGTGTTATTAGTTGCCTTCAGAAATGTAATTACAATTTCACTGCCATCACAAGGGAACATCATAAACTACAGAAAGCACCATATCAGTGTAACAAAAAGTCCACAGCCCTTGGAGCCCTATTGAATATTCATATGTTTAAAAAAAAGTAATTCACATTTTTAAGCAGTTGCAAATGCTCCCAGAAATCTAATTTTAAGTCGGAGTTGATTAAAATGATACTAGCTGAGAGAAGTGTTTTGTTTTGACTGGGGAAACATGTTAATTTTATTATTGTTTTTGAACCTTCCTCAAGTACGTCACAGCTTCTGGAGATGTCAAAAAAAAAAAAAATCCTCCTGGGGTTTACTGAACTCCAAAGTCAGGTTGTAGCATTTGTTTCATGGAGCAGAGTTGAGGCTGATGTTCGTGGTATGAGAGTGTGTATTTCTGACCCCTTTTTAACAGTGTTGGAATATTGACTGTATATCATATATATCTATTGATTAAGGGAAAAAGGTACACTCATACACTGAAGTAAGTGTGAAGTAAATTAATGAACTGCTTTCTTTCTCTGAAGGCTGACGCTTACCATAAATGTCGTGTTTCTCCCTGCAAGCCACTCTGAATGATTTTAGCGTGTTGAGAAGGCGTGACAGGCCAGCCCAGAAGGAGGAAGGGGTGGGGGAAAGGAGGGAACTCTGTTTAACAAATAAAAGAGAATTAACTTCATTGCTTTGGTCTCCTTCTATAATGATATTCATTTTAAGAACCTAATATACAGTTGTTCAAATTTGGGGTTTAATTTCTAATCAATACCATCATCCTCAAAGGTGGAGGAAAAAAAGGTTTGAGGGAAGACTGTCTTCTGTGAATAGTTATTTATTTTATCTTTTTATCCTCCTATCTCTGGTAGGAAGTGAGGCAGGACTATTGAAAAGTTAAATACTGATTCTGAGAGTAAACAGAGGCATTAACCACTGTTTCCTTAAAAAATGCTAGGAATTAGAAAAACTCAGCATCATGTGATTACAATTTTGAGTATCTACTTCTAAGATTTCATTTATATAAATTCACTTTAGAATCATATGTAATTCTGCCTATAACAATGGATCACAGTGTTGGTATGGATTTAATGAACACACTGGATTTCTCAGTTTGCATAAGGTTGGCTCGCAGCAGATTTTCACAAAGGTTTGCACGTGCATCTTTCTTCATTATGAAAAAATATATTTATGTTTTCATGTATATGTGTATTCCATTTTTTCCCATTTTTAAGTTAGGTGTTTATTTTATAGTAGTAGTGTCAAAGGTTTTTTCTCATCCTACCCCCACCACCCCAAAAGAAGTGGTTAGTGTTTGTCATAAGGCGTAAGACAGCAGAATTTAAAAGGAAAGACAGAGAATATATAATTGACCAAAAATTAAAACAACAGTAATCTTGCTTCTGGTTTCAGTGAAACTGATCTTAATAGCAGCTCTTTCTCCACTTTGCAGAAGTGACTCTATTATTTTTGAATCGCCCACAGGAGGAGGGAACATCTGTAATCCATTGTAGATAGAGCCTGTCCAGCAAAGCATTTCATGGCACATCCAATTCAGTTTACCTTTGGTGATATTGATCACTGCTCTTGAGTATTATACCATAATAATATGGAGGTTTGGAAGGGGAAGAAAGACAGGAAGTGCAGGCTTTCTAACATTAATTAAAAGTTTCCCCACCCCATATGAAGTTTAAGTGCTGGCAGGGAGAGGGATAGGTGGATATTCTGCTGTTTCTTGCAAACCTGTGATATCCACTTTCAATAAAGCTAAAATCTATTAGCATTCTGTATGCATCTGCAGCATAAATTTCATTTGAATTTCAAATTTAATAAACCAGGAGGTTTTTAATCATCCCTGGTTTTATTTGTTTGATATTAACATGCTTATTGACCGGGTCTGGTGACCAGTTTGATCATTACAGGACAGCAAAAAGTTAATTAAAACGACCACAGCCCCTTAATCATATCATCTGTCTCATCCATGTCGCTCTCTTTATTACCGGTGATGATGGATAGTCTCCCAGATTAATTTCTCTGTTTCTTCGATTTGGACAACAGCTTTTGGGACCTAATTTACATCCTGGGAACAACTTGCTCAAGTATATCTAACACCTTGCAGCTACAATATACATCAACATCTCCTTAGATGGAGTGGAGAAAGGAAGCTTTTTTGCAGCCGGGTTTGAAGACTAATCAACGCTGCGATCTGGAGCTCTTACGCTTTCACAACCAAAGAAATGGAAGGTCCAAAAAAAATTAGAGGCCTCGATCCCTGCTTTTCCTTTTTGGGGAGTGGGGAATGAAATATACCTCTGCTGTTTGGTTAAATAGATTAAAATGTGTAGATAGAACAAGTAAATAAAACCATTTGTAACCATTAAGTACAAGTGGGGATTTATAGTTGAAAACATCAAAGTTATCCAGGCTTTCAAGTGTCCGGCCACACATCTACACCAAATAAGGTATTGAACGTATTAAGTGTGGTCTGGTAAATACACAGCGCTGAAAAAAGCCTAATAGGAAAAAAAAGTACACATGAACTATATAGGCGCCTGTCTCTGCTGGGTACGTTTAAACCGGGCTCTTCGCATCTGGGTTTCCTGAGCGTTGGCAGGGACGCGCAAGCTCTGGAAGCTGACCGGCCAGTGCCCGCTGCAGACCCAGGTGCCCTGGTGGGTGCCTCTCCCCAAATAGGGAGACAGCCCCCAATCCCTGGTCACTGTGCGGGGACCTCGTGCGCGGACTCGTTGGCTATTAAATAAAGCCTGAAAAGGGTGGGGAGAGAGCCGAGCGCCGCCGGCGGCTGCGGGGAGGAGCGGTCTGGGCCAGGTTGGGGGTGTCTCCTCTCCCGGAGCTCTCTAGTCAAAGTTTCTTTCCTGCTGAAAAGAAAATCTGGCCAGGCACGGACCTGTGGATTCCTGAGGAGTGCCCTTTTGCTGTCCATTCCTGCTTTCGGGCAGCTTTACTAGGAAGTTACCTAACATTTCCTGGGAAGGGAGGTAATAAAAGCCCCTCGCTGGTGGCAGATTGTTGAGCTGTAGGTGGGAAGGGATCAGTCAGCCAGAGCCCAGAGAGGGCTGTATTTTCCTGATTGGAAAATGGGAACTTCCATACTGAACAATAGCCCCTATTAGTGAGGCTATTCGGTTTCAAACTATCCGGCCACATTTACAGCCGAGTCCTTACTTTCCTGGTACTGCTTAATTGGATGCATTTGTTGACCACAGCGAAGCAGTAGTGACTCTTGATCTACTTGCATAGGATCTCCGGCTGGATGCAAAGCCTTGCCTTGGTGACTCTTTTTAAACAAATAGGACTGCTTGAGAAAGCACATTATTTCTTAATTGACTCGATCCCCCCACCATCACACTGCTTAATATTTATTCTTTTCCTCTGACGCTTCGAAACATTCAAAAGTTAGGGACATTTTAATTAAAAGAGACTCATCTAACTTAGGATATTACATCCTTTGATTCCCTTTAGCTAGGGCATTCAAATTGCCTATATTCAGAAAGACAAGGGAGAGTTTTCCAGTATATCAATCATATGAATGTGTTGGTAAATTCACAGATAGGAAAAATATGAAGATACTTAGCCAAATAGGTATTTCTTCCTATAGTAAAGGAAGAAAAATCATAATTCCTTATTTGTTGTATGCATGCATAATGTTCATATCCTCATAGTATGTTGATATGATCGTGTGCTAGGTCTACAGGCAGACGTGTACTCTATGGTATATGTCGTATTCATCGCCCTGAGAGCCCACAGATGAAATTGATAATTAATTCTACAGCACTTCATATTTCTCTTTCATCACGTAAATGAAGGAAACACATGTAGGGAAAAGAGAGTTTGCTCATTTGGGGGTGGGGTGTGTGTGTGTGTGTGTGTTTGTTTGTGTATTCTTGTTGTGCAAGGCGGAAGAGAGAAAGAGAGAGGCTTAGACATTCAGACAAGTTTGTCCCTGATTTTTTCCTAGAGTGGATTTGTTTCGGCTGTTTTCTCTTTTGGTATTATAAATCACTTTCTCACAGCTAACGCGCAGAGTTAAAAACTACTAAATTCTTATCCTCAACAATATTGATTTCTATTCATTCTCTTCTGTTACTAGAGGAGGTAATGCTCCCAGATTACCTCGTCGTCTCCACCAGACGGGTGACAATTGCAATCGCAGTTTCGGGAAGATAAATGTTACTCTGGGAATTGTGTTTAATTACAAATAATCTAGGAGCTGCACCGGGTCTCTAGGTTTAACTGCACATGTGTTCACATCATTGTACAAGGTTTACAAATGGGTGATATTTGTGAAAGGGGATACAGTTCGCTTTTCTAAAATCAGGGGACAAACTAGGATGCTCCCACTTGGGGTTTGTCTCAGAGCTAATACAGACCAAAAAACACCAATAACAAAAAGTTGGGGCCTCGGAGTACTTGAAAGCGTAAGAAAATTTTTTCCCATTGACGTTTACCCTCAGATCAATTTTATTAAAATGAAAACCTGAAAATAAACCAGTCTTTGTTGAGTTCTTAAAATCTCTTAACGTAAAACCATTTTTGTACAGAGCATTTCTGAACTCACAGATTCAATTTCCTTTTCTTTCTTTTTTTTCTCGCAGCCCTGTAGATTTTCACTGAAATAGCCCAATGGTTATTTTTTACAGTTCCTCTTGTAACTCAGCTGCTACCTTTGTGTGTCTGATTCTTTGCTTCTACGGCAGCTCAATTAGTGTTGTTTGTGTGTGTGCTCGCTTTTTTTTTTCTAATAGTCTTATTAACAAAAAAAAAAAAAAGGTGGCGAACAGGTTATTCTCTTAACCTGACCTGGCTGTAAGAGTAAGATGAGCAGCACTGAACAGATGTCCCCATTTAAGCCGTTCTTTTCCCACATGCCTGCTGGATATTGCAGGCGCGCAGGAAGCTCGCTTCAAACCTGGCCCATTTCAGGCCATAATGGCCACGTTATTTCGGCCCAGTGAACACGAACAAAATCGCGTGCTTTAGAATCATTCGACTCTGAGTCCAGGAAAAGCAGGGGGTGTGGTGGCAGTGGGGGTGGCTAGGGAGGGGTGTGTATGAGGGGGAGCTGGGGTGGGGAGCCGATTTCATCTCGGATCGCAGGAAGAGAACTTGCTCAAAAGAATTTTTCCCCAGCAAATATGGTATAATTTACAGCGCAACTTAATAATCCGAGGGGCAATGCAAAAGCCCTTTGCGTTGTAAACCGCTTCTAATTACCTGCCAGAGCAATTAGCTGACTATCACGAAGAAATTAGATCGCTCAATGTAGCATAAATAATGCGAATAATTTTGTAAGAAGAATGGAAAGCTAGACCTGGTGTTTCTTTATAAGGAAATAACACCTCGTACTGTACGAGCCCTCCATGAACACATATTAATGTCCAGGCATGCATGGCAATGAGTCCGAGCAGGAGCCCTCTGGCTGCGGTTCAGCACTTTTTCCGTTTACGTATGCGGGGTGAAAGTCGGCTTCCAGGCGTTCGATCTCCAGTCTTCCAGCTCACAGTAATTAACACACAGCGACTTCAATGGGAAAACCTGTTTTCCAGATGATTTTTACAATGCAGCTTTATGTCTCATTTGGCAGTTTAAATAGCTGGAGTTGTTTTCTGGCTTCATCTCTACTATCATCTGTTGAGCATATTTTGCTTAGTATATTGAATCCCACCCAAAACTTGGGTGCAGGCTTTCTCTAACTTTTTTTTTTTTTTTTTTAAGAAGTGGGGATATCAGGAGTCACTCTGAGGACACTGGGGCAAAGAATGCTTGTGGGGACGTGAAAGATATCTGCTTTTCTGAATGAGGTTGTACAGTATATTGGAATATTTTTTGTGTGCCTCACTTTAACTTTTTATTTAAAAATCTACCTCATTCATTATATGTATATAACTCATTTCTCTTGACTGAGTGATTCCTATGGGGGATTCATATGGTGAGTTCACACATTTCTAAAAGATTTTTAAAGAGTAAACAGAAAACCCAATTTTGGAGGAAAGCTGACCGTGCATTTAGGTGTCTGATAACACCATCAAGCTCTTTGGAATTTACTGGGTTTGTAAATCACAAAGGAGAAAACAGATTCAAAGATGTTTGGAAATCGAATATGTGCGCCAACACCTACACACACACACACACACACACACACACACACAAGCTGTTGCTCACAGCTCTACGCGTTCCAGTGCCGCCAAAGTGAAGGGACTCACGGGTCCCTCTTTCCCTTGTGAAAGAGATGGGTCACACGTTTGGGTCAAGTTGAATCGGCCTGCAGAGCTTCCGTGGTAATCGAACTGGACGTCTGCATTGGTCACTGCAAAGGGTGTCTTGTGAATCCTGGAGTAGCTTGGTCCCGCACAGCCGTCGGGGTGAGTCCCGCCCCCGCAGACCCTAGTGGATTAGGGTTAGCGCCGCCACACCCCCATACCCCGCTCATCCCTACGCATCGCCCAGGTCATGTGTGAGCATCTTTCATGCCTGTTTTCAGTGAATTTTTGCAGGACTTCCCAGTGGTCTTGGCCCGAACAGCCTCACATGCCCAGTGTCCTCCTTCTGAGAAGACAGAGACGGTTTGGCTTGTGACTGGAGAGTTCTAGATGGAAACGGAAGGGACCTCAGTGATTGATTTCGTCAACGCAGCCTACAAATTGGGTTACTGCTGCTTACGGCATCACGTCTATGCAGTCCTCCTCCCTCTTCAGACAGCTAGCCACCTCAGGCTCCTTTCCAGGAGCTCAGGGCTGCTGGGTTAGCGGGAAGGATGGATACAAGTCTACAGAGAGGGGGACCCACTTAGCAGATACCGCCCCCACTCTAGAAGGTGTTGGAAATAGAATATCTACAGCAATTCTAGGAAATTCGTGACGTGATGCGCTAAACACTTGAGTTCAAGGGCGTCTACCTTATCCGCGCGAAGTCCCCCTTCCAAATCCAGACAGAAACGCCCATCTCGACTAAAGGAGGGGGCACGTTTTCACTGAAGGCTTGACAAGTAACGACTTCTGTACTCAGCAGAGGTTACTTTTCAAGAGGAAATAAAATCTTGATTCTTGCTTATGGATTCTGGAAAAGTAATAAAGTTTGCTCAGATACTGAGAACGCAATTTTCCACAATCGCCTCACCGGAACGTAACCGACTCACAGAATTGCATTTTGCAGCTCGGTTTCTCCCTAACACTTAGCACCACCCCTCCCCCAACGTCGCTGTGAAGATTCTCCCTCTTAAATAACAAGGACCCTGCTGGCCACCAAGGAAGGCTGCTGCCCCATTTTAATTCAAAACAAAACCAGGACTGCAGGGTTTATAGAGTGGGAGAGTGAGGTTCCAACTTTTTCCTCTTGAAATGTCTGCACTTAACCCGCAATAGGCAATATAGTCCTTTTTTCCTTCTCCGTTGTCTTTAAAGGTTTCTTTCTCAAATTTTTTGCAGCATTTCTTAAGGTGAGATAAATAAGCTGAACTAATTATTGTCATGTTTGTAATTGCTCTAAAAACATTTTCCAAAGGGGCCTCATAAGGCAAACACATAGATCTTTGATCAACACTGAAGAAAGCAAACATTGGAAGGACCAAAGCCCACTACTTTGGAGTCTACACTCTACATTTATAGCCCTGAAATGGAATGGCCATTACCTTCAAAAGGGCAGCTATTAACGGCAGAACGTTCTCATTTTTCTGTAGGTGGTACTTCAAGTAGTTTTTTCAAGATGACACCTATCCTAACAGAGGCATAACCCCCGCATCACCTCAGCCCCACCACCGTGAAGCTGCAAAAAACAGTTGCTGCAAATTGAAACGATTTGACTAGTACTGTCCAAGGTCAGTTTATTTGAAACTTTCTGTATAAAAATGTTGGAAGAACTAAGGAATCCACTTCAAAACTTTTTCTGCTCTGGTTCAAGAAGAAGCTTCAGAGAACAAAAGGAAGACAAAACTGATTTCTGCAATTCTGGCATACTTATCAATTGGAACTCTTGTAGCAAACTAATAAAAGCCAAAGTCAAAGCAAAAGCAGCATTGTTGTTGCTAAAAGACACCCGCACTATCGATTTTATTGACTGACTGGTATTATGGCATTAAAAGGAGTGTTTTGCTCAATTTCAGTGTTTCAACAGATTTTAGCAGATTTAACTAAAAATAGGCCAATTGATATACGTAAAGTTTCAAAATAAACCTTAGACAGATATGCACAACTTGTTTTATTAGGAGATTTGCTGTTGATTGACCAGCTGAGTATTGACCAAAACTGTTCTTTCTCGTAAGCTTCGGTGATTCGAATTTCCTTCCCCTTAGGTACCTAACATTTAAGAACAGAAATTCCAGAACGGTCAGAAATAAGTAGGAAAATTGTAGGTTTAGAAATCTGCGGGAGGAAATTAAAGTCAACTTTAATTGTTGACTTTAAAAAGGCCTGATATGTGCAAGTTCATAACTCAGCTGGAGGGGAGAGCCTCGCGGATATCACGTAATACATCGCCAGCCACCACGCTCTGCGCAGGGGCAAGTCTCGCGGAGGCCGCCGTAGCCACAGGAAGCCGCGAAGATCCCTGCGTTCCCGCGATTAATTGTCCGGGCAACCGCAGAGGTGCTCCCGCTCTCGGCTTGCACGTATCCCCGGGGTGTTTTGCCCTCCAGAGGGTACTTTTGGTCTCATGTCCCTTCTCTGTGCTGTGGCCATCTAAGAGGTCGGGAGACAGGCAAGGAAAAACCCAAGACTGTAGCCGAGGGGTGGGGTAGGGGGATTAGAAGGAAGAGGAGACGCTCCCCCTCACATCCGCCTGTAAAGGTGGCAACCGCCCAGCGCTTTCCTGGAGCTGAAGCTCCCCAAGAAGTCCGCTTAATATCCCGTCCTTGGGGACTCTAGGATAAAAGGTGAGTAGTGGACAACTTTCCCCACCCGTCGCAGTGGGGAAGAAATGAGCGACGGTTGTCTGGGAGGCGGTCAGGAAGACCTTGCAAACGAGGGGTCGTCGGGCTTCCCGGCAGTCTTCCGGAGCCTGGAGCCGGGATCTCTGACAGACCGGCACCCAGCAGTCACAGAATCTGCACTCCCCCTTCTTTTCTCCCCTCGCCCCTGCCCCCACCGCGTTTGCCGGCCGTCCCGGGACCCGCGCGCCAGCCACTGCCGGCCTAGCGCGTAGGCCCGCGCCGCCTCGCACCTTCTGGCCCCGGGCGCAGGCCGCCCGCCGGGGGGCACACGCGTCCCCGCCCGCCCGCGCGGTCAGGGCTGTGGCGGCAGCCGGAGCGGGAGGCGGAGGCGCGGGCGCAGGGCTCCGCCGCGGCCCGGCCCAGCCCCGCCCCGCCCCACCCTCCGGCCCTCCCCTCCGCTTAGCCGCGCTCTCCCGCCGAGCGCCGCCGCCGGCTCCGCTCTCGGCCCGGCTCGGCCGCCGCCGGCCGCCGCGGCTCCCCGGCCTGGAAGGCTGCGTCGGCTCCCACCAAGGGGGAGGCACCATCCCGCCCCGCGGCGGTCATTTCGCGGGGACTCCCGGGCCGGCCACAGAAGCCTCTTTCCGCGGGCCGGACGGGACGGGAGTCGGCTGTGAGGCGGCGACTCCCTACCCCGGCACTCAGCCGCCCGCCCCGCTCCTCCTCCTTCCCTCCCCGGTCCCTCCTCCTCTCCCACCCCCCGAGGGTTCGCACACCCCGCGGGCGGGAAGGTGCCGCCCTCGGGGCGGACAAAGGGGCAGGCCGGGCGGAAGGGGGTTGCGGCCGGCACGCGCGGCCGCGGGAGGGGCCCGCCGCGCCCTGGCCGTCGACCTGACTCCTGCTGGGCGGCCGGCGCGGCCTGGGGGCGGAGGGAGGTGGGCGGTGAGGCCGGGGCGGGGTGCCCACCCCCCGCCGCTGGGGCCGCAGGGGTGCGGGAGGGGGTCGCGGACAGGTCAGGGGGCCTGAGACCCATCCCACCCGGGCGGTGGTTGAACCTCCTGCTCCGCTCGTCTCCCCCTCCAGGTTTTGACCCCACTGGATGTAAAAGCTCCTTTGGAAAATTTATATTCTCGTTTCTCTGTCAGCGATAATACATCAGAATCACCCAAAGGGCTAGTTAAACGCAGATTGCTGGGCCCCATCGCCAGAGCTTCTGCTTAAGTAGGTCTGGGGTGGGGACGGCTAATTTGCATTTCCAAGTAGTTCCCACGTGATGCTGAGCTGCAGATTCGGGTACCGCGCTTGAGAATCACTGCTACACCATTCCTTCCTCACCACTCTTCCTGTGGAAGTGGGGAGAGGATCTTTCACAGGGATTCCCAAATGCACTGCTTGTGTTCTCACTGCCAAGGCAGTCTTACCTCTTTTGAAGGTAAGCTGTACGTCGAGTATGAATTGGATTTTCTTGCCAGAAGCTCTAAATTTGAGACTGACCAAATGCAGCAGTGTAATCCTAGCGCCAGTGGTGCTTGAGAAAGTGAGGCTGCATAGATGTGAACGCCATAGTTCAGCTGGTCATTTCCCCACACTGAAAGCCTGAACCAGAGAGATGGGTCCTGCCGCTCCAGCACAAATTCAAAAGGGAATCAAGTAATTCCCTTTTGGTATAAAGACAATCTCCTGTCTGCTTTTCTTTATGATTTTTTGATTTTTTCCCATCCTATATTCTCCACATTTTTGTTTTATATTTTACTGAGGGACCTAAAAGTGTTAAAACAGGGCACAAGAACTAGGTAAGCAGAAAAGATATTGGAATGAAACTTTTTTTTTAAAGCCACACTACTGTTGAAAATTTCTGTTGCTTTTTAAAAGCATATCTACGTATATAAAGGGAACATCATTAATCTTATCATTTTAAATGCACCCCCTGCACTCTCAAATCTGATTCCTCCAAAAAAATTTATTTGAAAATCTAGTGTGAAATGTATTTTGACATTCCAATCCAGTGAGAGTTAGTTGAGGAAAATTCCCGGAAAAGAGACATGCTAAAGTTTTCTTATCCCCAGTGGGCGGTGTTAATCATCTGGTTTGAGCCTTGTAGGTTTCATTGTCAAATACTTGAGTTCTCTCAAAGGAAAGAAAGTTGGGAACTTGCATTCACTGTTTTTAAAGAGGAGATTAAACACAAAATCGATTTAATGGAGCATCTGTAATCTTAAATACAAGAAGTCAAGAGCTAAGGCTATAATAGAAAGGTTAGCTTTCCTCCATTGTTCACACACTCTAACTCATATTTTTGGAACTTAATTATCAATGAAAGCCACTACATCAGTGCAATACAGTATAGGCAAATTACAAGAACCTTTTACTTCTCCCAACTGGGTTTAAATTGCAAATCTTAACAGTGAACAGTGTGCTTTTGGCACTGAATATTCAATACAGTGAAATGTGTTTTAAGTGAACCACCCAAGGGCCCAGGAACATTTGCTTAATAATGATACTTTGCAATTCTATAGGGCCTTTCAGGCAAAGATCTCAAGTGGAATGCTCTTTAACTATACCCTGCATGGGAAACCTTGGGAATATTTTGAAGTGCTCACTTAAGGTCTATTGGAAAGAATCTTTAGTATAGATTTCACAGTATGGTTTTAAGAAATGAGGTACTGCTGAATTTTCGATCTCAAGGGTATCATATTCATGGGGGTTTGATGGGTACTGAATATTTATTAGTCATTTAATGTGAAGCTTAAAGTGTATATTTCCCCAAACTTTTTATTTTGAAACATTTCAAACCTACAGAAAAGTTGAAATAATAGTACAATGAAACATTTCAGTGAACACCCATATTCCTTTCATCTAGGTTAACATTGTTAACATTTTGTGACAATTGCTTAGGTTCTCTCTCTCCCTCTCTCTCTCCCTTTAGATAGATAGATAGATAGATAGATAGGTGTCAACATACTGTAAATAGGTAGATATGGATATAGAATAAAATTGTTTTCTTGTTTGTGTATTCATGTACATGCACATAGTTCTGTCCCTACCCACTTAAATTATGAACATCATTGCACTTCACTCTTAAATGCTTCAGCTCACTTCTGGTAAAAGGACATTCTTTTGTCTACCTATAATGCCTATATAGAATATATTCTTATTGTTGATTTTTAAAAAGCTTTCTATTGACTTTATTTTTGAGTTCAGAATGTCCATAAATTTTATCAGTGTTGTCTATGAACTTAGGAAACGAGATTTAAGCCAATGCTGGCATAAACAATCTAAAATACTATTGTATTACCTAGGTGTCTTGGGAATTTAAGAACCTGATTAAAGAATTATTATAGAAACAATATATACTAAGTATTTTGAAATCAGATTTCAAAAACAATTCAAGAAACAGAAGACCTTTTTGACATGCTATGGAACACGAGACGAACATTTATATTCCAATCCAAGCCCCTCTCCCCCGCAAATTTAATCTTTTACCTTAATTAATGTTTGATCTAAATTTTCAGAATAATTGTCTTAATTATCCACTTCATTTTGCTAGCTAGTGTAGACTTGACCAAACTGAAAATAGCATTGGCAGTTATGTACTTTGAGAAGTGTATGCAGACAATTTACATAATTTAGCCAAAATGGCCAATTAATTGGTGTAATTATGAATGTCTAGACTTGGCCTTTATGGGTAAGCAGAAGAAGTAAACCCACTCCTCTTTCCAATGGTTGCTCTCCCCTAGCTTTAAAGATCCATATTTTTCTTGTATTGAATATTTTTACATTCCTAATTTAAAATATTCTCATATTTTTTATAATATAGGCATGTTAATTAAAAGTAATTATCCAAAGACTATCAAGTACATCTTCTTGCCTCTTACAAGTGCTTGAATTATGGTATAACTTAATGTGTGATTTATCCCACTTTTGGAAATGTATATAATTACATATTTACCTCTGTAGTGTTAGTGCCTTATACTTAATATTCACTCATTAGCATCCTTCTCTCTTCTATGGAAAGTCAACTTCTGACTGCATGAAATTCCTGGAGCTTAAAGCCATCTTACAAATAAATGTTGATGAATTTTTGCAGTTTTTCAGGTGTGAAATTCATACAGCTTTATGTAAGAATTAGTTGGAACTTTAAATTTTATACCTACCATTACCTCCTTGGGTTAGAATCACTATTACTTTAACTATTTAAATGTAATTTAATGTTTTCTTTTATTCTTATGTAAATAGCTCACATTTTTAAACATGTCTCTCTACTATATTTCAATAAAGTCTTATCTTCTCAAGCTATTTGTCAAGGCAAAGCAAAAGTGCTGATGGTTGTGTTAATCCTATTAAGCCAAGAACTGCAGTATGAATAATTTTAATCAGAACTTAAGCTTCAGAAATGTACAACCTAAATTATAAAACATGTTTTTTGACAACTAGTAATGGTTATTGTCTCTGTCCCTGGGAAATTTCTTAGTACTAGTCAACGTAAAGAAATTGAGAATAAAAAATTGATATACTTGTCCATACATTGGAGAAGCTATACGTATAATGAATACTGACTTATAAATTGGGAAAACTGGTTTCTATTTCCAGTTTCCCCACTGATTCTCTGTATTAGGTTAGATGACATATCACTTAACCTGCTTGAGCCTCAGGTTTTTCATTTCTAAAATAGGGCTATTACTTGCCCTGCCAACTCCACAAGATGGCTCTGAGGCTCCAATGAGATAAGGTATCTGAAATAGCCCTTTTTATGGAGCACCTACTGTAGGGAAAAAACCCCAAAAAACAAACAAAAGAAATCAATAGATACCTGATTTCAAGATATTTACAGTCACTGAGTAGGAGAGGAAAAGTGCAGGAAGTCACCAGCACAACATATGGTAGAGAATTGAATATGTGTTTAATGAGTTGTACAAATCATTACTTTGGGTCAGTAGGGAGTTTCGAGAAGACAAAACCTAAGGGTCTTTGGTGGATTATAAGAAGATACATGTAACAGATGTGGAACATTCTGAAGATTAAAATTTTCATTTTTCAGATTTTTGTTGGGTAAACCTAAGACACATCTAGAGCTGCCCTTATTTGACACATGTGATAAAGCTATAGATGGAGCTGTAGCATATAATATATACATATATATATACACACACACACACACACACATATATAATTAAAAGGTAATAATGAGTTAGGGAAAAACTAATTGTTGGTGTTTTGCTTGGATTATCGGGTAAAATGGTGTTCTGAGACTTAATCTGTAAATACTACCTTGTACCAGTATCTTGTATACGTAAAAAAGACAGCTGGCTTAATTTTTTTTTTTCATTGAAGTAAATGGGGCTCCGAGACTGTCATTCTCTTTTGTTTGTCAGGGGTGAGGTCCTGCCCACTTTGGGACACTGCTCTACATCTGTCATTCCATTCACCAGTGAGTCTCAAAGTCAGGACACTACAGCTGTCCTGTTCTTTTCAACCTTTTCTGTGATGGAAGAGATGAGATGACTGGCTGGCTGGTCAAGGCTTTATCGCATATTCAGTACTTCTGTACAAGTACTATCCTGTAATTGTATTGTTCTCCCCTTTATTTGTAGAGCAGAACTTTTCAGTCTAAAAGGTCATTGGAATGTTTATTTTACTATGTGTCCCTATTTAATTATTTTGCTTTGAGTTGTGTTCGTTAATAAAACAATGGTGTCAAACCGTTAGCCATAATTTATGTTCTACCATGCACATTCGTGTATTTGCATAGCCAGGAATAGTTAGTGAATGGAAGAGGAAAGGACACTCCAGTTGGAAGGTTCAGGTTAGGTTTCCTTCCAAATAAGGACTAATCTGTTGACTTCCCACATAAGACATGTTGACATAAGCAAAGAGTCTTTTGTGTTTGGAAGTAGCAAATTCTACTAATTCGGTATTAATGGCTTGGATTTGTCAGAGGAACTTGAATATAGAGAATCAAATGATTTTTCTATCGGTTGGTGACTGGGCTCGTTCTGGCTAAACTCTGCAGCTTTGAGTTGAATGGAATTGGTGGAGACAAAATCAAAGTTCATTTGCACTTTCTTTTCCTTGGCTGGTGTGTGGTTGTGTGTTTGAATTAGTCTTTAATCATCCCAAAAATTTTGATGGAAAAGTAGTAATTCTAATTTCTTGCCCCAGAAATTTAGATCACTCTACAGGTGGGTTTGGGGCAGTTCCAATGAAACAGACTTTAGAGCCAACAAACAGCACACCAAGTTCCTAGGAAGACTCCAAATACAAATTGTGGGAGAAATACATGAATTCTGAAGATATTTTCCATTTAGAAATTCAAATTTATTTTCTAAACCTAAGAGTATTTTGCCAAAGAATACCGTGCCCAGCTACTTACCTTCCAGAGACTTAGTGACATAAATAACCAAGAATATGAGATTTCTACACACACTAATACATATAGAGATTTGAGCAGAGTAGCTAGAATTAAAACTAAATAAAACACTAAATAAGAAAAAGAAAAGAACTTTATTACTTCTTTTTAATTGTTGAGAAAAAATGAGAAGACTTTTTGTTATTTGGAAGATTAGTCTGTCAGCTATTACTACTGTACTGTAGATTTTAGCAAGATGGGAGTCATTTAACCTAAACCTAGCTGTGACTACATCCGGACTTCAGCTTCAAGTAACTCTTAGGTTTGCCTGTTCTTTTTCTTTCAGCTTTGTTTCTATTCTAAACTGTTAAATGTTCAACAGCAGAGAAATCAGAAAATTGCCTTAATTACTCTATTATGTTCTACCCAAATCCCCAGGAAGCATTGTAATAAGGCATCTGCGAGGGTGCTATCTGATAGTCCTTGCTCAATTGCCATGAACTTGAATGCATAATCTTGAAGCATGGCCATCACATCCTTTGCATTCTCCCTTGAGTCTCAGTTGTTTTTAACCTTGGCTGTACTGTCATACTCTCTTGAGAAGGTTTCAGAAATCTTGATGTCTGGGCCTGACACTCAGAGGTCGATTTAATTCGTCTGGAATGTGGCCTGGGGATTGGGATTTTGAAAACTCCACCAAAGAGTTTTGACAGATGATTCTAATTTACAGCTGAGGTAGGAAACCATGGACTCAAGGGTGGACTGTTTGGAGTATGCTCAAGAGCTTACTTGAGTTTGGCAGCTCCTCTCCAGGTCTTTCCTGCAGGTCTTCAGTTAGAGCTGACAATCCCAAATATCTACAGGAGAGAAGCAGGTAGGGTAAGTTACATAAATTCAGAATGGGGCCAAAGTAAACAGGATTCAGAGCCCTGTAGTTTAGACACTTTTCTCATTTAATTACCTTAATATCCTGCACTAAATGACTCCATTTGTGTTAAAACTGCTTAGATTTTAAACTCTTTTTTTTTTAAACGGCTTTTTTTTTTTAAAACAGAAGTGTGACTGGCCTACAATAATATGTTAGTTGCAGGTGTACAACATGTTGGTTCTTTTTTTTTTTTTTTTTGCGGTACGTGGGCCTCTCACTGTTGTGGCCTCTCCCGTTGCAGAGCACAGGCTCCGGACGCACAGGCCCAGTGGCCACGGCCCACGGGCCAACCGCTCCGCGGCATGTGGGATCTTCCCGGACCGGGGCACGAACCCGCGTCCCCCGCATTGGCAGGCGGACTCCCAACCACTGCGCCACCAGGGAAGCCCCCGTTCTTTATTTCTATATATTACAGAATGATCACCATGATAGGTCTAATTACTGTCCGTCACCATAAAAAGTTATTAGTATATTATTGACTATATTCCCCATGCTATACAGTTCATCCCCATAACTCATTTAGTTTTCAACTGGAAGTTTGTACTTCTTAATTTCCTTCACCTGTTTCACTTATCTCCCATCCCTCTCCCTTCTGGCAATTACCTGTTTGTTCTCTATATCTATGAATCTGTTTCTGTTTTCTTATGTTTGTTCATTTGTTTTTTCAGATTCTACATGTAAGTGAAATTATACTGTATTTGTCTTTTTCTTATTTCACTTAGTATGATACACTCTAGGTCCATTCATATTGTCATAAATGGCAAGATTTCATTCTTTTTTATGGCTGAGTAATATTCCATTGTGTATAAATATACCACATCTTCTTCATCCCTTCACCTATTGATGGACACTTTAGGTTGCTTCCATATCTTGGCTATTTTAAATATACTGCAGTGAACATAGGGGTGCACATATCTTTTCGTATTAGTGTTTTTGTTTTCTTTGGGAAAATACCCAGAAGTGGAATTTCTGGATCCTATGGTAGTTCTATTTTTATTTTTTTAAGGAAATTCCACACTCTTTTCTATAGTGTCTGCACCAATTTATAATACCACCAACAGTGCACAAGGGTTCCCTTATCTCACCAACCCTTGTTATTTGTTGTCTTTTTGATGATAGCCATTTTGACAGGTGTGATATCTCATTGTGGTTTTGATTTGCATTTCCCTGATGATTAGTGATGTTGAGCATCTTTTCGTGTGTATTGGCCATCTGTATGTCTTCTTTGAAAAATGTCTATTTGGGTCCTCTGCCCATTTTTAAAATTCGTTTCTTTTTTGATGTTGAGTTGTATGAGTTCTTTGTATATTTTGGATATCAACCCCTTATCAAATATATTATTTGTAGGGATCTTCTACCACTCAATAGGCCATCTTTTCATTTTCTTGATAGTATCCTTCACTGTGCAAAGCTTTTTAGTTTGATGTAGTCTTATTTGTTTATTTTTGCATTTGTTTTCCTTCCCTGAGGAGACAGATGTAAAAAAAATATTGCTAAGACTAATGTCAAAGAGCATACTGCCTGTGTTTTCTGCTAGGAGTTTTATGGTTTCATGTCTTACATTTAAGTCTTTAATCCATTTTGAGTTCTTTTTGTGTGGTATGAGAAAGTAGTTTAGTTTGATTCTTTTGTGTGTAGCTGTCCAGGTTTCCCAGCACCATTTATTGAAGGGGCTGTCTTTTCCCCATTGTATATTCTTGCTCCCTTTGTTGTAGATTAAATGACCATAGAAGTGTGGGTTTATTTCTGGGCTCTCTATTCTGTTCTCTCAATCTATGTTTTTGTGCCAGCATTATATGGTTTTGATTACTGTAGCTTTGTACTATAGTTTGAAATCAGGGAGCAAGTTCTTCTTTCTCAAGATTATTTTGGCTATTCAGGGTCTTTTTTGTTTCCATTCAAATTTTAGAATTTGTTCTAGTTCTGTGAAAAATGCCATTGGTATTTTGATAGGGACTGCATTGAATCTGTAGATTACTTTTGGTGGTATGGCCATTTGAACAATATTAGTTCTTCCAATCTATGAATATGGTGTATCTTTCCATTTGTTTGTATCATCTTAGGTATTAGCTTAGGTTGTTTATTTGACGTTTTTCTTATTTCCAGAGGTAGGCTTGTATCACTTATAAACTTTCCTCTTAGAACTGCTTTGGCTCTGTCCCATAAATTTTGGATTATTGTGTTCCCATTTTCATTTGTCTCCAGGTTTTTTTTTTTTCTTTTTTGATTTCTTTAGTGATCCATTCATTGTTTAGAAGCATATTGTTTAGTCTCCATGTGTTGTGTTTTTTGCAGTTTTTTTCTTGTAGTTGATTTCTAGTCTCAAACTGTTGTGTTCAGAAAAGATGCTTGATATGATTTGGGTCTTCTTAAATTTACTGAGAGTTGTTTTGTGGCCTATCATGTGATCTATACTGGAGAATGTTCTGTGTGCACTTGAAAAGAATGTGTATTCTGCTCCTCTTAGATGTAATGTTCTAGGGCTTCCCTGGTGGCGCAGTGATTGAGAGTCCGCCTGCCGATGCAGGGGACATGGGTCTGTGCCCCGGTCTGGGAAGATCCCACATGCTGTGGAGCGGCTGGGCCTGTGAGCCATGGCCGCTGAGCCTGCACGTCCAGAGCCTGTGCTTCGCAACGGGAGAGGCCACAACAGTGAGAGGACCGCGTACCGCAAAAAAAAAAAAAAAAAAAAAAGATGTAATGTTCTATATATATCTATTAATTTTATCTGTTCTAATATGTTGTTTTAGATTTTAAACTCTTAAAAGGCATCTTTCTTTCCTTATATAATACCATGGACCTGGAAGGACTTTGTAGATATATTTAAATAATAGTTATTTCAGCCCTCTTTCATCATACCCCTCCCTTGACACATGTACAATAAATTCAGCCTAATGTTGTTATTATTGTATTAGGGAAAAAAGTCGTAAGTTGAATATTTCTCCATTGATAGTTACAGGGAAAGGAATCCTCTCTCAGAACTTCATCTGTAGAAACCTACTCTTGATCTTTATCTTTTTAAAAAATTCTTGTAAATTCTTTATAATAATTCTTATAAACTCCTTTATAAATTCTTATTATAATTTTCCAGTAAATCCTCTGAGGTTTTTTTGGGCAGTCTACTGGTAATCATAATTTTGTCTCTCCTTTAATCATAGTTTACAATTTCTTATTTGCATTTCATTTTGAAAGTAGAAAGTTTGTAAGTTTGGCACTAAAACCTTGCTTGAATGGATGTGAGGCTGTTTTGGTTTTTTGTTTCCACTTTGTGTCACTCTTTGTACAATTTAATGTAGAAATATTGTTGATTACAGACTGCTGCATCAGTTCCTGTTATTATGTAGTATGTAGAAAATTAACTTTTCTAAAATGTGAAAAATTTAAAATTCTGGAATATATCTAACCCCAGAGTCAAAGAATGTGGACTGTATTTATTCCTTTACCTTGATGTGCTTAGTTTTTTACCTCTTTACATTCCTATTTACTGTCTAAATCCCTACTTAATAATTTTTATTGAAAATCTAATCTAAAATTATAACTATATTGTGTGTGCATTTGGCACTTAGTTCTTTTCTAGTCATGATGAGGTTGATTTTGCTACTTTTCATGATGGTGAAGTTGATTCTGCCGTATTTCTTCAGCAGAGGAAGCAGCCACCAATTGCGACAAAAGCTTTATGTATTGAAGGAGAAAAATTGTACTCAAAAGAATAAAGTTGGCTAGAGTTTGCCTTTATCCAAGTATATTTAAATCCCTCATATAGACTCTGAAAACTAGCATGAAATACTTTTATCCTCCCTTCACCTAACTAAAGGCCACTGGGAAGCTATACAGCTGTATAGCAGGTAGTCATAACAATCAAATTATATACTTAATCTAGTCAGTTAACTACTGGTGATGATAATTATTTTAAATTTCAGCTATACTCATCATGTTGGTTTATTTTTAATGAATAAAGACAAATAAATCTAGTTCCATTATCAAAAGCTACCTCGATGTAAATAGTTTCTGAAGTAAATGAGATTTAGGGACTTCTAGTTAAATATAGCACATTGAACATGTATTCTTTCTTGTCTTCTCTTCAGAAACCTATCAAAATAATAATGGAAGAACATGAGAGAGCAAAGTAGAACCAGAAAGTAAACCAAGAAAAAGGTAGTCATGGAATCCAGGAAACAATCCAACCAAAGAAAATAGGTGAAGGAAACAGTGACAAATGGGTAATTAGGTTTAGAGAGAGCCACCAATCTGTATTGAAACAGGAAGCTATGGGAGGGAGGATTTCAAGAAAAAATACAGAAGTAATGGATTATTTGATGTGCATAAACCTTTAGAAAAATTGATGAACATTTGACAAATGTTATAGCCTTTGGGGAAAAAATAGCCATAAGCACATAGAAAACTAAATCAATGTAAAATCAATGAAATTAATACCTACAGGAAAAACAAAAAAGCTTAATGAGAGAGGAAACATAATAAGAAAATACCACTTGGCTCAATAGTAAACAATATTTATGTAGTTGTAATATAGTAAATATCAATTATTGATCTAAATAAAATTTTTGATGTAATTATATTGGGTGGATGGGGGAGATAAACGTGTATTTTTTTGGAAGGGAGGTGAGGTGGTATAAGAAATCTCAATCATCATTCATATCATCCATGTTAGAAAATCAATAGGTGATATGAAAAAATTTTATATACTTAACAATTTGAAAATATGTACTTAATTACCAAAAGTGGTTTCTTTGGGCTGTAGCATTTTGTTGGGGGGATGGTGGACAGAAGTGGGAATGGGATAGGGAAGGCTTTTTAATAGTATTTGATTTGTACACCATGTACATGTATTACATAGAGAAAAATTAAAATTAATTTAAAGAAGTACCTTTAAAAAAAACCCAAACATGTGGCTTGAAGAAACACCCTCAAACTAATCTTTCACTTCCAAAGCAGTTAACATGTATATGTGTGATTTTGTTTTTAAGCCTTCCCAACTCAAAATATTCTTTTCAGGTTGTTATTTTTGGGAATGCAAAGTTAAAGGCCTCAGAAACTCAGTTCAATGGGCTCAGAGTTCTAATCAAACAATTAAAAAAGAAACAGGTTATAACAATGAAGGAGATAATTTACTTGCAATTTTCATTGCACCTGTTTGGTTTCTTAGTGGTGAAGTGCAATGGAGTCAACGTTCCTGGGTTTGAACAAGCTCTATTTCTGATTATGTGATCTCGGGCTAGTAGTTTTACTTCTCTAAGCATCAGTTTCTTCTCTAAAAATCGGATGATAAGAGTATCTATCTCATAGGGCAGTTGTGAGTATTAAATGAAAGGAAGTATATTACTTAGCAAAGTGTTTGGAACATCACAGGCATTACTTACTGCTAACTGCTTTTACTCTTCCTTTCCTTTCCCTTTTTCTTTCTTCCTAGAAAACAGAATATTCTCTAACAGCTCTATTAATATGCATTGTCTTCTACCACTGGGTAACTAGAAGCTTTTTAACTTGCCCTGTTAGATAGTTGTCTCTTTATCTCTAGCTACATCTATTTTTATAAGCACATGAATTATGGACCATTGTATGATGTACAACTGAACTAATTTCTTAATAAGTGTCTTAATTATATGTTATGCAAGAACAGGTAACTAGTTTCTGATGTTCTGAGGGAGTAAATTTAATATTAATTATAATTACGACTTTCATTTGTCAAGCTTAAATTGCTATATGTATAAAATGCAATTAAACCTTTGAGTAATTTGTTATCCCCATTTGACAGATGAGAAAACTGAGGTTTGAAGAGGGTATATAATTTTTATAGGCTATATAGTTTATATCTTTAAAAAGGCACTTAGTTCTGTTATAATACTTTATATGCCTTAATTCATTTTGATTTCATCATTTTAGCACTACCATAAGTGCTGCTGAATAGCTAATAAAACAATGTTTCAAAACTTGAATATGCAGTTAGTGATAACTTTGTGCCACCAATTGGATAACATTTTTTGAATCCTAAAGAGCTGTAGGGCTACCCTTGGTTGCTGCAGGGTCAGTAAGGCTTTTCCCCATTGATTACTTTGATTGGTTTATTTGTACATTTATTCATTCAATAATTATGGAGTGCTCACTGTATGATAGGCACACTGCTTGGGGCTGGGCATCCATAGTGGAAAAGGTATGGTTCTTACCCTCAAGCAGTCCAGTAGGGAGATCTGTCTGTATGCATTTGCAGCACAATGCTGTCAAGGACATAATGCAAATGTGAACAAGGCTCCCAGAATACTAGCACCTAGGTGTATTCAGAGAAAGTCAGATCTGGTTTAGGCCAATCCCTCCTAGACTTTCTGGGAGCAGAGGACCGCTCCTCTGGAACTTGTCCTCCTCTCTCTGAGAAGTGACCCCAGGCAGATTGCATTGGCATTACCCTTTAAAAAAACTTTTCTCAGGGAAAAGGCCATGACATTTCCCACTCCCTTCTGGCAATAGCCCTTTTGACTACCTGCCCCCCGCCCCAAGCCCCCCAGTTTCTCTTGGATCCTCTACTATGAGGGTCGATATTCTAATCTCAATCTTAATCTTAATGAATAGGCCTCTAATTGCTAAGGCTCTTGGCTTGTTGGCTTTGGATACCAATTTTCAAGTGAATAGCAGACTGGGATTAGTTTTCTGGGGTCCAGCTCATTGAGGCACTTGACAAACATGACTACAAATTCTGTGCTCCATCACTACATTATACTACCTCTGACTCCACATTTTCAGTGTCTCTTTAAATAGGAGGAATATGGGATTTCCACAATGATCCCCTAATGACTTGCATTAGCTTGTTTGTGTTGCCCTAGTCTGTCCATTGTCCTTGTGACTTCCTGATACTGGAATGTTACAGATAGGTGTAGTGTGACCACAATGGCTGACATATCATCCAAAAATTTAAGGTGGAGTGTACTGGCTAAGAGTACAGTGATTTGAATGTTGGCTCTTGTTCATGGTCATCTTGGGTGAATTACTTAACTCTCTATGTGCAGTTCCCTTATCTGTGGAAGGAGAGTACAGTAGTATTAATTTCATACAGTTGTGAAGAATAAACCATTCTAAGTACCTAAAGCAGACTGTTTGGCTTTACTGTTTGCTCTATCCTTGCTGGGCATGAATTTTTGCAGAGAATACAAGTAGGCAGAGGTTGCTAGCACTTCTTCTGTATCTTCCCTCTATTGTGGTTGATCAGAGGATTGTGCCCTTTCTCCAGCATGTCTCACTTTGGTATTTGCCTCATTTCCAGAGACTGGATCTACAGATGGAGACTGTCCTTCCGTCCCTGAAATTGCAGTTACTGTGAGATTTTATAAGTAAGTCTTGGGGATATATTAATTGGGATATTGGGAACTCATTGAATTTCACTTGTCTGGTGGTTATTTCCTAGGAGTCCTTTCATATTTTTATTTGAACTTGCATCCACAAGTATATCATAGCACCAAGCGAAAATTTATACAGAGCCTCAAAAATTGTGAATAGGTTAGTAACATCATTCCCAAAAGTGTGTGTTTAAATGTTATTTTATATAGTATGGAGTACCTAATAATTAAGAGTATGACAAATATTGCTTTTTCTCTATTATATAAACAAAAGTAATAGATTGTTGTGACTCTGAAAATACAAAAGTAATTTTTTTGCAAGTAAGAATAGTGTGGAATATTTTTATTGAATCATATGTATATTTTAATCATAGATTCCATAAAAATCCCAACATTTTAATGCTAAAATTTCAGCTACAAAAGTGATAATTTGCTTACTTATATTTTGATAATAGATATTTTACATCTCTTTAAGAATTTTTTTCTCTTAAACTTAGTTTTTACTTAATTATATAATTTTTTTAAAGCTTTAATCAGCAAGCATAATTTTCTAAATATCTGCTTAGTGTTTTTTCCAGTTTTATTGAGAAATAATTGAGTATATCACTGTATAAGTTTAAGGTGTACAACATGATGGTTTGATTTACATATATTGTGAAATGATTACCACAATAGGTCTAGTTAACATCCATCATCTCACATAGATTAAAAAAAAAAATCTCCCTGTGATGACAATGCTTAGGACCTACTCTTAACAACTTTATCATATATCATACCCCTTTGTTAACTGCCATCACCATGTTGCACATTATATCCCTAGTATTTATTTATCTTATAAGTGGAAGTTTATACCTTTTGACCACCTTTCTCCAATTCCCCATCCCTCCACCCCCACTTTTGGTAACCACAAATCTAATCTCTTTTCCTATGAGTTTGGTGTTTGTTTATTTGTTTTATAGGTTCCACATATAAATGAGATCACACAGTATTTGTCTTTCTCTGACTTATTTCATTTTGCATAATGCCTTCAAGATTCATCTATGTTGTTGCAAATGGTAGAACTTCCTTGTTTTTTATGGCTGAGGAATATCAATATCACAACTTCTTTATTCATTCATCCATTGATGAATCCCTAGGTTGTTTCTGTGTCTTGGTTATTGTAAGTAATGCTTCTATGAACATGGGGACACAGATATCTTTTTTTAAAAATTTTATTTATTTATTTATTTTTAGCTGTGTTGGATCTTCGTTTCTGTGTGAGGGCTTTCTCTAGTTGTGGCAAGTGGGGGCCACTCTTCATCACGGTGCGCGGGCCTCTCACTGTCATGGCCTCTCTTGTTGCGGAGCACAAGCTCCAGACGCACAGGCTCAGTAGTTGTGGCTCACGGGCCCAGTTGCTGCGCGGCATGTGGGATCCTCCCAGACCAGGGCTCGAACCCGTGTCCCCTGCATTGGCAGGCAGATTCTCAGCCACTGCACCACCAGGGAAGCCCACAGATATCTTTCTGAGTTAGTGTTTTTATTTCCTTTGGATATATTCCCAAAGTGGAATTGCTGGATCATATGGTAGTTCTATTTTTAATTTTTTCAGGAACCTCCATACGGTTTTCCATAGTAGATGTATAAGTTAATAATCCCACAATATTGCACAAGGGTTTCCTTTCCTGCATATCCATGCCAGCATTTGTTATCTCTTGCCTTTTTGATGATGGCCATTCTAACAGGCATGTGGTAATATCTCCTTGTGGTTTTACGCTTTAAGAATTTTTTAAAACAGAATTTTTCATGGACAACTCTTTGACCTTTTTTTTTTTTTTTTGTCCATGCCTTGCGGCACACGGGACCTTACTTCCCAGACCAGGGATTGAACCTATGCCCCCTGCAGTGGACGCACGGAGTCTTAACCACTAGACTGCCAGGGAAGTCCCTTCATGAGACAACTCTTAAAGAAAGAATATTTGATGCAAAATTTGAAATACTTGTTCCCTTGAAAGTAGATCTGGAATCAACTTGAGGTCTAAATGACACATAAATACGAGAGTCAAAGATGGTGTTCGCTGAGTTACTAAGAGGCTAAAATTAGTCATCTCCTAGAACTTTGTATGTATGTCTCCCTCGTTGGTTTGAAAGTTCTTTGAGAGCAATGACAGTATCTTAGGCTTCTTTATTTCCCTCCCAGCATACATTATCTTGCCTTGCACATAGAAAATGCTAAATGAATACTCGAATTAAATGAATGTCAAACATGATGAAATTGAGGTCTGAAATTTTTGGAATGAACTCTAATTTAATTTTTTATCTGGGTCTAACAATTCTTATTCATATTATTTTTAACCTCTATCACTTTTGGTTAGGTTGTAGAAGATCAAGCTTTGAGTTAATTTGCAATATTAGACAGGGTTCATCATGTTGTTTTGGAAAAAAAAAAACACTGGGTTTGTGGACAAGATATGCTCAGTGAAATATTTTGATGAACATATATCTCTTCAAGATATCATTGTAAAATAATGGTTTGGATGAACATATGGAATCATTTGTGTAAGGTAGACTGCTTCTAATTCTGGTTTTTTGGGAACACTAAATATTAGACATAAAATGGAATGAAATTAATATTCAAAATACATAGTGTCTTTGGTTCTTTTAAAACCTTGACTTCTTTTTTTCTTCCTTTTTTTTTTTTTTAATGGCTACCGAAGCACTTGGGAAATCATATACACTTCAGTCCCAGAAATAGTGATATTTCCAAAGCAAAACATCTTCTATTTACATATAAATGTCCTCATTCAGAATGACTGAATACCTTTCTCATTTATAATGAAGTGACAACAACCACAACAATCAAATTCCAAGACATAGATACTAAATTAAAATGACTGAGCATATCTCAGGATCAAAAAACAATCTTTCAGAAAATTCAGCCTGGTCCCACTGTATAGTCCTTCTTAAAGCTATTTTGAATTACTGCCAGATCCCTGGGTATGATTTTGCAATCCCAGCCAAATAATTCATAAGACCTTTGGAGGAGAATATCGCAGCTTCCTGCCTCATCCAGTGACACAGAGGGAGTGTTGATCTATTTTCACTATACCATCTATCTCTTGCTGAGAGACCAATATTTTGAATTTATAAAGTGACCTATAGAAGTCAGTGAACATTGTGGTTTCACGTTAACCACAATATTGTCATTTCAAATGTAATGTACTAGTTCATCACAGTCCATCTTAACCCTTTTATGTCTGCAAGGCAGCAGGAAGCCAGTTTATGTGGTCAGTTAAATGGCTGTTGACTTTGACTTACATATTTTGTGTCATGCTCTTATCACTGAACTTGAAATATCTTTTAAAAACAAATCAGGACACAAAAAACTGAGCACAATTTATTCTGCAATTTTTAAATTTAAAATAGTCCATTTATTAATTTGTTATTTAATCTTTGAATAAATATCATTTATTTATCACTCTCACTACCAATTTAGCATGATCTTATAAATCATTTCTCTCCTCTTACATGCATTTTTCTATCTTCCATTTTTGACTCTTTATCCCCCCATTGATGCAGCATGATTCCATAAAACTGTTAAAGGACTAAAAGTATCTCAACTAGAATGAGCAAGAAGAAAGATCGGTACAGGTGATTTTCATAAAGTTAATAATACTTCAGCTCCTGCATTCAATGAATTATTTATTTTTTAAAGAGATCCCATAAATCTTTGACTTCAGTACATGATGATTTCTATAGAAGGAATGATAAATAATGTGATTGGGGTATGACTGGAAAAATAATTATTTTTCATATTTGAATTAAGTTCATTTTTACAGAGTATAAGAAAAATTAATAAATTGAATTAAAGAATCTTCCAGGATTGTCCATTTAATATTAATACTTGTAATTATTGGTTTTGTATTAGTATTCAATCACTGTTACATTTTAAGAATCTAGACTATATGAGGTTAGTTAATGGTTAAACATCTACCATCTGATCCAGTGGTGTAGCTGCTAAGAAGGTGCTCAGATATAGGGTCTAAACTAGGTATCCCCAACTTTACCAAAGTAAATAGGGAAGTGGTTTTGCTTAACTGAGGGTAAGGATCTTTTGGGGAGTGCAAGTGGAATTAGTACCAACAAGTTTACCAAAGAATCAGAGATAGAGGCCTCGGAGCCTTAGGTAACTCAATTTCATTGCCCTGATGATGTTGAAGAACATTCTTGGAAAACATGGCTGCTGCAGAACTGAGGTCAGTATATGCCATCACTATCTGAACAGTACAATGGGGTGTAAGCAGAGGCTGTGATCCTAGACCACTGCTCCAGCATGATATTAGAGCTGCCTCAGCTTGCCTTTATAGGTTTCCAGCATCCTTTCTATGCCAATTTGTGCCCCATGCCAAATGTCTCTCTGGTAATGAGCTTTTATGGGACCCTTATAAAGCCTATAATCTGAATGACAAAGTATTGGAGTTAAGTTTTGCCATCTCTGATTCCCCTACTCTGGAGCTAGACAGATGGCAGAAATGGAATTTCTTTTAAATGGAATTCTGGGTACATGAAAATGAGGAGCATGCGAAGCAGGGCATAGATCCACTTATTGAGTTCTCTTTTTGAATCGTTGGATATGGGGTAGAAAGAAAGGCCTTGGCAACCTGGATGAGACTGAGAGGGGTAGAATATGGACAGGGTATATACCCACAGAAGAGGGTGGTTGAGGTCACTGGACCATTGGTAGCCTATGTTGCCTTGTATTGGAACATACCAACAACCCCAAGCCCTTGGCCTATGCTCTTCACTTGTTGGAATGCTTCACTTCCTCTCTTGCTTAGTGGAATCCTGCGCATCCCTTAAGACCCTACTTGTTGACACCCTCCTCACCTTGCTTTTTCCTTCTCCCATCCTGCCCCTTCATTGTCTGAAGACTGCCAGCCCTATCTCCTGAGTTCTTGCACTGAATTTCTCTTATGGCATGTAGAGTTAGTTCATGATTACTTTCTTTTCTAAACTGAGATATCCTTATGGAAAAGACCTTATGTTTATAATCTTAGAGCATAACACAGTGGGTGACATGTAATCTATACATGATCATTGTTCTTATAGTGAATTGATACTCAAAGTAGCTGTTTAAATGACTCCAGAGAAAACAGAAAGGACTGGATTGCAGTAAGTTCCTAAAAAGTTGCATGTAAACATGAACTATATTTTTTTGTGATATACATAGACTTGTTTGGTTGATACCTGGGAGAAAGAATTAGCCAATGCCAAAAACATCAGACTCTACTGTCAAATACCAAAGAACCCACTGAAAGTCAACAGAGAACTTGCAATTAAAAATCATTCCACCAAGGAAACTAACTCTGGGATTTAGAAGCTGTCAGAGAGAGGTCAGAGAAAACCAGATTTACAAGAGTTTGTAAAATAAAAGAAAACAAATCAGGCATTTCTTCAGAAAAGAGCTCTCTTACAGGATGGTAGAAAAGCAAGCAAGCAAGAAAGAAGGGAAGAATGGAAGGAAGGAAGAAAGGAAGGGAGAAATGGATTGTTTCTACTACTCTTTTCCAGGACTTTCCTAATCAACTCTTTTTTTTAATATATATAACAGCTTTACTGAGCTGTAGCTCACATACCATAATATTCACCTATTTAAAGTGTACAATTCAATGTTTTTTAGTATATTCATAGGGTTGTGCAATCATCACCACAGTAAATTTTAGAACATTTTTATTATCACCAAAAGAAAACCCACGCCCTTTAGCTGTCACTTCCCAAACTTCCCATCTCTTCCTCACCCCAGCCCATCACAGTTACTACTTTCTGTCTCTATAGATTTGCCTGTTTTGGACATTTTATATTGATGGAATCATATGACATGTAGCCTTCGTGACTGGCTTCTTTCACTTAGCATAATGTTTCCAAGGTTTATCTATATTGTAGCGTGTACCAGTACTTCATTCATCTTTATGAATGAATAATACTCCATTGTATGGATATATGACATTTTGTTTGTCAGCACATCAGTCGGTGGACATTTGGGTTGTTCCCACCTTTTGGCTAAGGTGAATAATGTTGCTCTGAACATTCAAATACAAGTTTTTGTGAGGACATATGTTTTCATTTCTTTTGGGTATATCCCTAGGGCTTTTTTCCCGATGCTCAGAAGGCAAAGAGCCTCCACACATACAGCCAAGGCCCTTCTGTAAGGGTGGTGGTGGTTTGGTTTTGTTTAAATATGACCCCTGAGCCCCTGACTCCAAACCTGACAGGGTAAGCCAAAATTTACTCAACCTTCAAGGCCTACTTCATGCATTTATGCATTCAATATTTATTTAATCCCTACTATGTGCCAGGAACTGTGCTGTGTGCTGGGAATGCAGTAGGAAACAACAAAACCAAAGTTATTATCAGACCTTATTTATATTTTGGGCAAATAAAATTCTGATAACTTGTTGAAATGAAAAAGGATGGACTAGGATTAGAAAATTTAGGTTCAAATCCTATGCCCTTAGTCTGCCAATTTCTTGTTCTGTAATGTTGGGCAAGTGATGGGATTCTTTAATGTTTCCTAATCTGTGAAACAGATATAATATTTTCTACCTCATGGAGCTGTGAGGATTCAGTTTAATAATATACATTCTAATATATGGCAACATGTTACTAATTACTGTTCTTTTTAGTCTTCTAGTCCCGATGAGACAGAGGAGGGTTGTAGTCAGAGGGGCCAGACTGTCTCAGCTGGATCTTAGCTCTGCCACTTACTTGCAAGGTTGTTGTGAGGAAAAATGAGTTAATACATGTAAAATATTTAGAATAGTGCCTCACACATAATAAGCACTCAGCACTCAGTAAATATTAGTTATTATTTATGAGGTAGACTGACATGGTAGAATCTTTCGCTTTTAAATTTCTATTAATTTTTTTATGCAAAAGCCCCTCTCTGCTTAAAAAATTCACAGCATTTCCCTTTCCCCAGTAACTAGAAGCAGATTTCACAAGCAAGTAAACATTTCACGAGTAAATGTAAACATTTCTAGGGGATGAGTGGTCTCAAAGACTTGCTATGTCACAAAATCAGGGTTGTCATTTGCAGGGTTGCAGAGTCAGCAATAAATGAATGAGGCTGAAAATTACCTCAATAAGTACATGAATGTCAGACGTAAGATATAAAGTATGCTCTACGTTTTCCCAGGCTACTTTCTGGATAAACAAGGAGCTCATTGTAAACATGCCAAGATTGAATATTTAACTCTGGCAACACTTATCAGATGTTAAGTTTCAGACAAGGTCCAAATCTTTTTGTGTGTGAAACGCTGATGACATTTTATTCCCTTTGCTTCCTGGTTTCCTTTAATAAACTGTGTGTTTAATTGCTTAAGACCAAAATTCATTTATTAATATTACTAATATTTGTAAGGATTCATGGACGGTTAACTTAATTTGTTAGCATTAATCATAATTGGATACCAGTGTGGATGTGTGAACTTTGCCCCATTTAACAGTTACGGCCTGTATCCTCTATCCATTACCTATGTCCTCACAAATATATGACATTCATTATCATGAGAAAAATCTGAGTCTTAAAGGGAACTATATTAGCTAAAGTCAAGCTGTTATAACAAACAGATGCTAAATACAATGGCTTAAAGAACATAGAGGTTTATTTTTCTCTCTTGTATATAACAAGGAGAACAGTTCAGGGCAGCTTGGCTCCATAAGATCATTCAGGGACCCAAGTCTTCAGCTTGCACAAGCATCCCTTAGGGCATTATTGCCATCTGCTTGATCAAAGTGGGATTGCCTCCTAACCAGTTCCCTTCAACTGGAAAGGGAAAAGAAGACATGAGGAAACATGCCCAGTGTCCTAAGGCTCAGGCCAAGTGGCATTTATCTTTCTCCTCACATTGTGAGGCTACACCTAACCACAAGGAATGCTGGGAAATGTCTAGCTCCATAGTCGTATGCCCAGAAATAGAAGGAAAATAGGTTTTGGTAGATTGCTAGCAGCTTCCCCCAATATATTATTTTGTTGATTTGCAGAATTATATCTCCAAGATAAATAATTTGTTATTTCAATAAACTTTTTCTTTCACTCATTTGTAGCAACTCAAACCTGCTTTCATAGTCCGTTGGTTTGCTATTTTATCATGCTATGTGGAGAACAAAACTCATGCTTGGGAGTAAAGTACTCACTGATTTGGACCGAGTTTTCTCAAACAAAGCCAGATAGCCCAGGAATCTTTTGGATGAAGAATACATTTTCCTCAGGGACCAAAGATAAATACTTACTACTTGGGGATATCAAGAAACTATAATGAATGTAAAAGCACTTTGGAAAGTGTAAAGCCTTGTACAAATGCAAGATTGTTATTATTATAGTATTATTATCACACAAGTGAAAGTGTTACATTCTTTATAGGATATTATGTGAATTGGCTTAAGAAAGAGTTGAACTCCATATACAGACATTTTGTTCTTTACCTTTCCAGTTCACTTTTCCAGTCTATCCTGGAGAGTTCCATGTACTCTGCAAAGGTGACTAAAATATGATGATAAATATAACAGACTTTGTCACAGAAATGAATAATATAGCTAAACCCTTTGCTTTCATAATCTATATATTTATGCAGTTTTACCTTCCTGTACTGAACTCATAAAATTTCCTATATTCTTAATACACTAGTTTCCCAAAATTATGTTTATTTCTTACAATTTGGTCTTACTCTTTCAGAAAAATCTTCTTTAAAATTTACTTTTGTTTACTGTGATACTGGCTTTTTCATCCAATATTCTCATAATTGTTTAGAATGTTCTTTGGAGAAGAAACCCTTTGGAGAAGAAACAATTCCATAGACAGACCTCCCAACAAAAGGAGCTTGTTTGTCCTGTGGCTGTGTGCCTGTTCTAGTGAGTGAGAAGATACCTGTAAACATTTTGCCTCTTCTTGGGAAAAGGAAAAAGAAGCCATTTATTTTTAAAATAACCAATTCATTTTCTTCTTATAATATGCTCTATTATCATTGTTGAATCATGTGATTGTTGTCAAACAATAATTACTTCTTATAATTGCCTGTGATTTTCATTTTTGCACTCTTTATGTGGAATTCTCTCTCAATCTCCAGGAAAAATGAATGGGAGAGGAACTTTACAGTAACAATCATACCTTTAGAGTGTCCAAGAATATAAGAGAGTATTAAGAGAGTGAATAACTTAAGTTTTTGTTAATTAGGTAATCCCTGCATATTAGAAGACTTGAAGCATGAAGAAACACTTGCTTCCAAAAACTCACATTCTAATCTTAGAAAAATTGGACCAGGCTGAACAGATGAGTAGATAAAGTTAGTTTTGCCCCTCATGGAAAAATGTGTTGCTTTTAGAAAGTACCTCTCCTTAGTCACGGAAACAGTAGCCTAGATCTTACTTGGGTTAATTTTATACACCACTCCTATTGTTTTAAGAATGTTTGTCCTCTACAAATGTCTCTTCTTTCAAAAGTAAGCCCATTTGGGGATTATGGTAATCTTTGTTCCTGATTAAAATTTCTCTATCCTGTTTCTTTGTATTTTACCTTTCACAGTAGCTTAATCCAAATTCTGTGGTTTTGTGATTAACTCTGAATGTGGAATCTTGGTGTAGGTTTCATGAGGCTCATCTGAACATGGAGCACGTCTCTTTGTTTCATTTAAAATTTCTGCAGTAGCACTGATTTACCTTACCTTTAGTTTTGTTCACTAAGCAAAGAATTTTCTTTTGAGTTTTTTTTTTCCCATTTCTTAATTGGTCTGCTCTGGTGGGTGATTTTGGGGATTTGTTTTTGTTGTCGTTCAAAGCACCGATCAGTGATTCATAAAACTGATTTTCTTTATTTCTTACAATTAAAATAAGCAGTGACATTTAGCCATCTACAAACCCTACCCGTACTGTCCTTAGTGTTAAGAAAACTGATTAGTTCCGCAGCCCTGCCAACACCTCCCAGCATTCACCTATAATGGGTCATAAACTTGAAAGCCTCCCAGGCCTCTTTCCCTGTCCCTGGGTGAGGCTTGCAGGGTGGAGGAGGGGCACCAAGCCCAGCAGAGAATGAGTGAGAAACACTGACAGAATAACAGGGGGAATGGAAAAAAAGAACTTAAGAGGATTATAACAAGAAAGGAAGCATTTGGAGTCCTGGGAGGTGATGCCAGTCAGGATCTCTGAATTACTAAGAAAAGAGAAAATTTTTCTGTCTACTTATAGGCCTTGGTCAAGGAATTTCTTTTTCCCTCTTATATCCCTTTCTATCTTTCTTCCTGAGAAGTGATGGTCCTGCACATCAGGAGGGAAGGGACCGGGCCAGCCTCTCCCAAGAAGGACATTTCCTTGAAAAGTGGCTTTGATTTGACATTTTCATGGTGTAGGAAGGGGCAATCAGGAGAGGCATGAGTTTTAGCCAGATAAACTGATGACATCTGAAAAAGGCAGGCCAACATGACTCCTAGTGGAAGGTAGAAAATTGCCATTCAATTTGGCTATTCAATTTGGGGCGTTCTAAGAAAGGCTTTTCCACAAAAAGCCTTGAACTTTCATGAAGGAAGGTCAGGCAACATGGATCATTTAAATGAAGATTTTAATCTTGAAGTGTATTTTGATTATATTAGATTGTATAGGTCTTTTTTTTTTCATGAACTTGTAGCAAATATTCAGTGCTAGAAATTACTGTAGTTTTGAATTTTAAAAAATATTATTAGACTCGTTACTGGTCACATAATTTTCTCTCATGAGCCTATTTCTAGTGCTTATAATTTAGATAGCAGATTGGCAGAAATATTCAAAATTATAAATATGTATAATTGCTGATTGTAGAGGTGAGAATGCTATTTGTTTTTTAAACAACGGGAGAAATTTGCTTAAAGAATAGTGCCAAATACTTTAATGGAAGCCAATTCATAAATACTTAGGATATTTTAATGTCCTACAAAAACATTGAGACAGCAGCAGAGAGGTAACTCAAACACAATCCTTCAGTAACAGTGGAGCTGTGGGGCAGAGATGGGAGGAATTCCACTAATAGCTGACAACTGTAGGAATCCACAGAAAATCTCTTTATTTGGGACCATAATACCAATGGACATGTGTGTCTGTATAACATTACTGTTTTTCCTAGATTTTTTAAAGAATTAAGACTTTATTTTTTAGAACTTTTTTTTAAGGTTCACAGCAAAATTGAGAGGAAGGTACAGAAACGTCTCATATACCTCCTGCCCACCACATTCATAGCCTCCTTCATTATCAGTATCCCCCACCAAAGTGGCATGTTTGTTACAACTGATGAACTTACATTAACACATTGTAATTACCCAAAGTCCATAGTTTATGTTACAATCCACTCTTGACATTGTACAATCTATGGGTTTGGACAAATTTTAATGATATTTATACATCATTATGGTATCATATGGAATATTTTGACTGCTTAAAAATCCTCTGTGTTCCACCTATTCATCTCCCTCTCCCTTCCAACTCCTGGAAATCACTGAACTTTTTACTGTCCCCATAGTTTTGCCTTTTCAAGAATGTCATATAGTTGGAATCAGACAGTATGTAGCCTTTTCAGACTGGTTTCTTTCACTTCGTAATATGCATTTAAGATTTCTCCATGACTTTTCATGGCTTGATAGCTCTTTTTTTTTCAGTGCTGAATAATATTCCATTATCTAGATGTACCATAGTTTATGCATCCATTCACCTACTGAAGGATATCTTGGTTGCTTCCAAGTTTTGGCAATTATGAATAAAGATGCTATAAACATGTGCAGATTTTTGTGAGGACATGAGTTTTCAATTTATTTGGGTAAATACCAAGGAGCACAATTGCTGGATTATATCATAAGAGTATGTCTAGTCTTATAAACAAGTACCAAACTGTCTTCCAAAGTAACTATACCATTTTGTATTTCCACCAGCAATGAATGAGAGTTCCTGTTGCTCCACATCCTCACCAACATTTGGTGTTGTTAGTTTTCTGGATTTGGGCCATTTTAATGAGAATGTAGTAGTATCTTACTGTTGTTTTAATTTGTATTTCCCTGATGACATATCATGTGGAACATTTTTTCATATGCTTATTTGCCACCTGTATATCTTCTTTGGTTAGGTGTTTGCCAAGGTCTTTGGCAATTTTTTAACTGGGTTGTTTGTTTTCTTATTGTGGAGTTTTAAAAGTTCTATATATATTTGGGTAACTGTCCTTTATCAGTTGTTTTTTGCAAAAGTTTTCTCCCAGTCTGTGACTTATCTTTTCATTCTCTGGACATTAACTTCCACAGGAGAAGTTTTTAATTTTAATGAGGTCAGCTTATTAATTGTTTCTTTCATGGATCATGCTTTTGGTATTGTATCTGAACAGTCATCACCATACCCATCTAGGTTTTCTCCTGTGTTATCTTCTGAGAGTTTTATAGTTTTATATCTATTTGTAGTATAAGAGTTTATATTTTTAGGTCTGCGATCCATTTTGAGTTAATTATTGTGAAGGGTGTAAGGTCTGTCCACATTAAATTTTTTGCATGTGGGTATATACATAAGTATACATAATCAAGTACGTTGTTGGTATTGTTTTTGTGAATATATTGTTATCTGTTAGATCAATAAGAATAAGAAAGAATAAGAAAAATAAAAGTTTTAATTTTACCTCTAATTGTTCTTGCTTTGATGCTCTCCCTTTCTTTATGTAGATGCAAGTTTTTGACATATTTTTTTCCTTCTCTCTAAAGAACTTCTTTTAACATTTCTTGAAAGGCAGGTCTATTGGCAACAAATTACTTCAATTTTTGTTTGTCTAAGAAAGTCTTTATTTCTTTTCACTTTTGAAGGTAATTTTACAGGGTACAGAATTCTGGGTTGGTGATTTTTTCTTTCAACACTTCAAGTATTTCACTCCACTTTCTTCTTCCTTACATGGTTTCTGAGAAGTTGGATGTAATTCTTATCTTTGTTCCTCTACTGATAAGAGTCTGGCTTCTTTCATGACTTTATCTTTGATTTTCTGTAGTTTGAAAATGATATGACTAGGTGTAGTTTTTTTGGGAACTTATCCTGTTTGGTGTTCTCTGAGCTTCTTGGAGATGTGGTATGGTATCTGACATTAATCTGGGGAAATTCTCAGTTATATTCTCAAATATTTCTTTGTTCTTTTTCTCTCTTCTGATAATCCCATTTCACATATGTTACACCTTTTGTAGTCGTCCCACAGTCCTTGGATATTCTGTTCTGTTTTTCTTTCAGTTTTTGTTCTCTTTGCTTCAGTTTTTGAGGACTCTATTGATATATCCTCTAGCTCAGAGATTTCTTCCTCAGCCATTCAGCCATGTCCAGTCTACTAATAAGCCCATCAAAGGTATTCTTCACTTCTGTTACACTGTTTTTTGTTTGTTTGTTTTTTTATCTCTAGCAAGATAGGATCTTTCTTAAGATTTCCCTTTTTCTGCTTCCTTTGCCTGTCTGTTCTTGCATGCTGTCTTCTTTATCCATTAGAGTCCTTAGTTTATTAATCACAATTGTTTTAAATTCCCAGTCTGGTATCCCTGCCATGTCTGGTTAGGGTGCTTGCTCTGTCTCTTCAAATTGTGTTTTTTGCCTTTTGGTATGCCATGTAATTTTTTCTTGATAGCTAGACATATGTATCAGGTAAAAGGAACTGCTATAAATAGGCATTTAGTAATGTGGTGATGAGGTATTGGAGGAGAGGAAGGATTCTATAATCCTGTGATTAGGTCTTAGTCTTTTTTTTTTTTTTTTTTAGGTCTTAGTCTTTTAGTGAGCTTGTGCCTCTGTACTGTGAACTTTACAAGAGTTTCTCAGTTTTTTTTTTTCTGTCCCCTTAAGTGGGACAGTATAGCTAGAGTGGGCTGGAGTTGTGTATTTTTCCTCCCCCAGGTCACTAAGGCTCTGATAATACTCCAACAGTTTAGGGGCTGGTTAACTAGTTTTCCCTGAGTGCAGGCCTTGTTAAGAAGAACAGAGCACTGTCACGTATTTAAAAATGGTTCCTTTTCCCCTTCTCCTGTCAGAAGCATGAGGGAACTTTTCTCCGCTATTTACTTTGGAAATCTGGTGGAGCTCGTGAAGGTAAGTCGCAATGTTGTGGGAATTCTGCTTCTGACTGAGTGCCCCCTGAAGTTTTAAAATCTCAGACTTTTCCATACTGAGCTTCCAGCAGTTAATCAATTAACAGTTCAGGCTTTCCTCCCCCAGCACTGCTTCCCACCGTGGTTTCTGCTTGTGAGTCTCTGCTCCAGGAAGCCATGACTGTATTTGCTAGTCTGTGTCTCCAGTCTTGGGGGTGGCAGTTTGACCTGTGTCCTCCTCTCTCTTATGGATCCAAGAAGAATTGTTGAAATTTCAGTCTGTTCAGCTTTTTACATGTTGTTAGCACCAAGTGGTAACTTCCAAATTCCTTTTATGTGGAACCAGAACTCTCCGAGATTTTTTAGCCAATTAGAAGAGTAGGTATTTGAAAAACACCTCTATGGTTGTGATAGTCTTGTGACTACATTAAGCAGTGAAGGCAGTCAAGGAAGACATAGTTCTTCCTTTCTAGTCTGCTTTTATGCTGTCCTCGGGAAGCCTGGTCAGAAAACCACCACCAGAGAACTCTATAAGTAGTGCATCAGGTAGTTCTGTGTCCCTGTGTCTCCCTGGAATGAATACTTTGAGAGGGGATTAACGTGACAACATGATGCCAGCACATCTGCTTTCCACAGCTAGTGAGTTTCATACCCTTCAATCACAGTGGGAGAAGTTCCCAGCAAAAGCTAAGTCTTAAGGTAAAGTTTCTTAAGAGCAGCATTCAGAGTATATTCTTATTGAATCCCGGTTCTGGATAGGTGGTTAGGATGGAGGCAAATTTTGAAGTAGAGCCCCTGTAATTATGGGACAGGCTCCAGTGGGTGAACATAGAGGGAACATGATCGACACCAGTGCCTGGCAAATCTTGAGCAGTCTTGTTGCAAACCTGTGTCGACTCATCCTCAATGATCTGCACTATATTTTTATACTGAGTAGCTTAAGGGTAATAGGGCGTGGTGGTCTTGGTTCAGGTGGCTCTTGACTACAAATTAATCAACTTGGTTGTGATAATTGTCGGAAGCTACAGGACATTATTATCAGTGGGTTGCACTTGATCAGCAGCTAGGCTGAGTGTTGCAGCTGAGGTTTGAGATGGAACTAGGAGCACTTCCAGCCCTTCTGATGGTAAGATCTGGTATCAGCCTCCTACCTTTCTCATTTCATCTTGTATGATTTCTTCCCGGCTCACTCTGCTCCAGCCTGACCACCTTCTTTCTGTTTCTTAAATGGAGCAAGATTGTGCCTGCTGCAGCTACTTTGCATCAGCTGTTTGCATTTCTCCCAGATTTTCCCCTGAGGAATTCACTCCATCCCATCAGTAACTCATCCCATCAGTAGCTCATCCCATCTCAACTTGAATCATCTTCTCAGAAAGGTCTTTTGCATGGCAGTCCTCCCATCTCTCACCCCCAGTTATGATCAAGTTACTCTGTTTTATTTTCTGCATAGCATTTGTCACTCTGGAAATTTTCTCTGTTATCTTTTTTTCTTTTTCTTTGATGGCATTCCCTACTAGAATGTAAGCTCCATGGAAGCTGGACCTTACTTACTTAACACTGTATCCCTAGCACCCAAAACAGTACGTGGCACTTAGTAGGAACCTGATAAATAAGTATTTAATAAAACAAATTCTTATCCAGTGCCCCATTCTTGCTTTTCTCAGCTGTCACATTTGATCTTATTTGTTCAAGCTCTCCATTTTCCAGACCAATCTAAGATAAAAGAAGTATAAAGTAAAGAGCCTCAGATCCCCCTTCAGGTCAAGGCAGGGCCCAGGGTGTGGGTGTGTAGCGTTGGTGGTGCAGTGGTCACCAGCCCAGCACAGTGTTCTGCAGACCCTTCTCCTGATCAGGACAGAGAGTCTTATAGGCTACTCCTAGATCTGGAACTCTGTGTCCCCAGATGACCTTGAGACCTTGCAGTGGTCACAGTTACGCCCTCCTCCATTGGTTGTAGTTTTCAGGACTATCCTGCTGCTTGTTTTCTAACACCCCCTTGTCTCTTGGCAAGGATCCCCCTCTACATGGACAAAATGCCTAGATGATAACCATCTGCCGTCCACTGGCTCACTTTCCTTCCTAGCAACCTCTGCCTATTCCCCCACCCCCACTCAAGTTAATTACTGCCTGACAGTCCAGAAAGTGCCTGTAGGCTGGGGAAAGCAATGCCATTACTCAACCTTGCTGAGAGTTGCTTGCTTTTGGAGAAAAGAAAAACAGTTGATAGTAAATAGCTTCAGTGAAGCTTGAAGTTCTTGCTTTGCTTTTGGAGTAAGCATTTCTTTTTTTTTTTTAATTAATTAATTTATTTATGGCTGTGTTGGGTCTTCGTTTCTGCGCCAGGGCTTTCTCTAGTTGTGGCAAGCGGGGGCCACTCTTCATCGCGGTGCGTGGGCCTCTCACTATCGCGGCCTCTCGTTGCGGAGCACAGGCTCCAGACGCGCAGGCTCAGTAATTGTGGCTCACGGGCCCAGTTGCTCCGCAGCACGTGGGATCTTCCTAGACCAGGACTCAAACCTGTGTCCCCTTCATTGGCAGGCAGATTCTCAACCACTGTGCCACCAGGGAAGCCCACTTATACTTTATTTTAAATGCAGTGAATACATGCAGCATGGATGTGATTCAAAGAGTCTAACAAATTGATTGGAATTTCTGATTTCTCCTTTCTTTCTGCCTCTTGCTTGCTTTTATTTATGTTTGTACCTTAAGAATCTAAATGTAGGAATTCTGATACCTTTTCTAAAATCCAACTTTTTTTGATACCATGCCCTTTATGGACTACATGAACTAGCTTCTTTGGCCTCTAGTGACAGCAGGTAGTAGGGAAGAAAGTGAGGTTAAGGTATGTATTCTGCTAGCTCCCACCCTGCTGGGTTGACAGTCAGGCCACAGCTCCTGCTGTGGGGACTTTCTGAGCTACAGCTGCTCCTTCTGGGTCCTAGTACCTGCTTTCCCTCTTGCCTCATTAGGACTTGGGTCGTAACAGTGTCCCACTGTTGCTACTTTCTGGGTGCTTCACCCTTGTTGATTTTTCTTTTCTCCTCCTATACCCATAAATGATCACTTTATTAAGATTTTTTCCAATTATCTGTTCAAGTGTGTCATTTGTTTCTGCTGAGACCCTAAGTACGTGGGATATGAATTTGGATAAAAGTGTTAGTACGTAGGGTATGGTATATGTGTAAGCATTTAGAAGAAAACGTAGGAGAAAATCTTCAGGACCTAGCATTAGATGAAGTGTTCTTAGACATGGCATCAAAAGCACAATTCATATAAGAAAAAAATTAATAAATTGGGCTTCCTCAAAATCTTTTGCTCGAGGAATGATCCTTTTAAGAGGATGAACAGGCAAGCTACAGACTGAAAGGAAACATTTGTAAACCATATATCTCATAAAGAACTCTCAAAACTCAACAGTAAAAAAAAAGCAAACAATCCAGTCGGAATCATAATGGCTAAAATAAAAAAAATTGATAACACCAAATACTGGGAAGGATGCAGATAAACTGAATCACTCATGCATTGCCACTGGGAATGAAAAGCGGTTCAGTCACTCTAGGATATATTTTGGCAGTTACTTAAAAATGTAAACATTCTCTTACCATGCAACCCAGAAATGACACTCCTGGGCATTTATCCCAGAGAAAAGAAAACTTATGTCCGTATTAAAATATCTATGTGACTGTTCCTAGCAACAGTAATAGCCAAAAACTGGAAATGACCCATATATCTTTCTATGGATGAATGACTGATTAAACAAACTGTGAGGGGTGGGATAGGGAGGGTGGGGGGGCACAAGAGGGAGGGGGTATGGGGATATATGTACACATATAGTTGATTCACTTTGTTATGCAGCCAAAACTAACACAACATTGTAAAGCAATTATACTCCAGTAAAGATGTTAAACAAAACAAAACAAAACTGTGTTGCATCCATACCATGGAAAATTACTCAGTAACAAAAAGAAATCAACTATTGAAATACATGCATAACTTGGGGAGGGGGAGCTTCATGATAATTATGCTGAATGAAAAAATTTACAAACAAAAGGTTATGTACTGAATTAATTAATTTATATAATATTATCAAAATAACAAAATTATAGAGATGGAAAATAGATTTAGTTGTTGTTAGGGGTTAGGGACAGTGCCTGGGAGGGAGAAACATGGGTGTAATTATAAAAGGTACCACTTGGGGTCATTGTGGTGATGAAACAGTTCTGTACCTTGACTGTGTGGTAGTTATGTAAATCTGCATGTAGAACAATGGTATAGAATCTCACACACATGAGACTGCCTGTCAAAACTGGTAAAATCTGAACAAGGTTGTTTATTGTACCAGTGTCAGTTTTCTTGTTTTGATATTTATCATAGTTACATAGGATGTTACCTTTGAGGGAAAATGGGTGAACAGTACATGGAACCTGGCTATATTATGTTTGTAACTTCCTGTGGTTCTATAATTATTGAAAAATAAAAAGTAAAAAAATATCAGTCCCATATTGGGACCATTAGCTTGGCAAACATGTTGTCTTGCTCTTTAGCAGGAGGGAGGCGAGGAGATGAGGATAACACCATAAGCACTTTGCTATTAGCTGTATGTCATTGCTAAGCTGTATCAATAACTGTTAAGTTGGCAAAAGGACTAAAATCAAGATCCTAGTATTCCCAATGGGAAGATTTTATTTTCAATTGTTATTTAACTTAAAAACTTAAACTTGAAAAAGTGGGTCTTCCATACATTATCTCTTTGTGGAAGCATTTCCAAGAAAGAATATAAAATCCATAGAAAATTCCTCTTGACAAATGTAAATTTTTTACTCTAAAGTGCTAGTAATTTGCTCCTACAGAATATTCAAACTTTTACAGAGTTTTCACCCATCTTCAAGGAGCACTGAGCACACTTCCAGAGACTTTCTATAAAGATGTCACCGTTCAGTTAAACACTCCCCTGCACAATGAAATCAGGGTTCTGTAGACACTGAGAAGCTAACTCTCTCCACCCAGCTCTAACCTTCTCCTAGGTCATGGCTGCTGTAGTTGCCAGCTCTAATATTTCTCTATGATGATCAAACCCACAGCTACAAAATGCTGTGAAGAGAACACAGGAGTGGTACATACACCTACTGAGCAGTGTGGGGTTTGAGAGAGGCTGTATCTGGTGGCAATTTGATCTCATCCAGGGAGACAGGTTTCTCTCTTTGGTCACAGACCCAGGGAGCTTGGCTTTCAAGGCAGGTCACTGACCCAGGGTTTGGGCACGGTAGAAGGTAGATAACATTTCAAACACCTCGTTAATTCAAATATCGATAAAAAGGAGAGACATCGGTCTGTTTTCATTAAACCTTAGACTTATACACCGTGCTTTCCAAAAGGCTAACATAATGTATCCATATAGATCTGTGTCCAAAAATAGATAAGAAAATATGCGATAGCATTTCAGGCACGTGTATATGTTATTGTTATCTTGTAAGTAATTCCTTGACCATTTTTAGAGAGACCTCAAAAAATTCCTTAAGAAGTGTTCCCAAAGCCCGGGGTGCAGTTTTGCTGGTACTGCCACATTTAGGGGTGCTTCTGCAGCATTTGATACTAATGTAATTTCCAAAGAACATTACATATTTCCCTTGTAATCTTTGTCTTCTAGAGACACATAAATCCTCTTTTTATATACCCATGTTTTGGCCCATCCATCTTATAAATAACATATTTTCTCAATGGATAAATGAAATCCAAAACTTGAGTGGCTATATTCTCATTTTATGGATTAAAAACATTTTATTACATGGTGGAAGAATACCTGGATTTGGATAGAAGCATCTTTATCATCTGTGGGACTTTAGGTAAGTCACAAAATCAGTGAGTCCTGGTTTTCTTCCTAGTAACACTTACTATATCACAGATTTTTTGGAAGGATGAATGAGATCTTAACTGTTGAAATGATTTGAAATGTAAAGTGCTTACATTAGGGCTGGAGTCAGTGGAGTAACTCAAAGATCAAAGTTAGTGGTGTTAAAAGAGATTGGGGATTTAGGTCTTCACAAATGGGCTTCCATGTTTAATGTTGTCGCTCATCTTTCAACATTTTCTAAAGCTGGTTTGAGGACAGTGAGTATAGTTTTCAACAACATGACACAGAGAATACCAGAGCAAGATTATATCTGTCACAGATGAAAATACTCTATGTGTCATAGTAATCTATTCATTGGTTTATGGACCCAGAATTCTCCAGGGGGACTCACAAATCCTCATAATGTTTCTAGGTGCCAGATTTTTCATTTGGAGCTCTGATTTAGTTGACAGATGTGTAAAAATCACGTGTAGCCAAATGACTCTTCAGTCTTATCAAGTTGGTTATTCTAGCTAAGAGTCACTGGAACCTCTACCCAGACTAGGCTTTTCAAATCTTATACTAGAGTTTAATGTTATTCTATGCTAATGCCAGTGCTTTGCGCTGTATCTTTAAAATACAATGCCTCTTTCTAATACAAACACTAACTTACAGAGAGAGCTCTCTTTGAGGACATCAGAAGAGATCAGTAACTGCATTCAGTTCCTCAAAGGTGTCAGTGAAACCTGTGGTTTGGAGATTCACACACAAGTCAGACTGGGAGAAAGTTTCTATTTAGAATAATAAATTATAAAATCTTAAAACATAAGAATTAGTTGGACGTTAAATATTGAGTCCCTAGCTGTGCCCTGTCACTAATAAAGTAGATCTGTGGAGGTAAATTGATTTGCCAGGTCTTGCCGACAGTAACTGGTAGAGCTGAGATTTGAATCCGGGTCTTCTGATTACTCCAATTTGAGTGCTTTTTCTGCTATTACTACCCTTTAGATTAAAAAGTTAATTTTATGCTAGAAAGACAATTCTGGTAAGCACAGAAGTCATATTAATGCCAGTAGGAGTGATATTAAATATTAAGAAGTTGTATTAGGGTTTTCCAGAGAAAGAGAACCAAAGGAAATCATATGCATATATGTTTGTATGTATATACACACACACATCTAAAATTTTAAGGAATTGGCTCACACAGTTATGGAGGCTGGGAAGTTCCAGGATCTGCCCCAGGATCTGTAGTCAGCAAGCTGGAGGCCCAGGAGAGCGGATGGTATAGTTCCAGTCTGAGTCCAAAGGCCTGAGAACTAGGAGAGCCAGTGGTGTAAGTTCTAGTCCAAGTCTGAGTCTGAAGGCAGGGGGAGAAAACTCCAATGTCCCAATTTGAAGATAATCAGGCAGAGAGAGCATATTCTCTCTTAATCCACTTTTTATTCTGTTCAGGATTTAAATTGTTTGGATTGGGAAGGGCAATCTGCTTTACTCAGTCTACCAAATTAAATGCTAATCTCATCCAAAGGCCCTCTCACAGACACCTCCAAATAATGTTTAACCAAATATTTGGGCACCCAGATATTTAAGTTAACCATCACAGAAGTGGACAAATTCCTGGGTTATTTTTTTAGATTTTATAATGATAATGACCTCTAAGTAGGTTGGTTGTTTTATAGAAAAAACTCCACATATGTTGCATTTCTCTCTTTTTGCCCTTTGCATAATTTCAGGGTATTTTTTTCCCCTTTCATCTCTTCATCTGGAAAAAAATGATACTACATAAAAAAGGGTTATTAGCTTGATTTTTTTCCTAAAAAGTCTATTACTCTAAATAAGTGAAATTAGCTATTTTTTGTGTGTGACAAGAACAAAGAAAAAGTTTCAATTTGTACTACATGTATTGTATATTAAACATGTGCTAGGATGTATATCAGAAAAGTCTGGTCTTAAACAGAGTAGATCTTTTATATTCATAAGTCTTTACAAGTGACATCTTCTAGTCACTTTAAAATCCCTGAATTTTTAAAAACCAGTATGGGGGTAAAAAACTAAATTACTTCCAAAGGTCAGGTAGATAATGTAAATGAAGGAAGCATTCTAGAGTAAGTTCATAGGGAGCAGTAGGGGCAATGGCAAGCTGGAATGCACATGCCCTGTCTGTAGGGGTTGGTCTATAATCAGCTCCAGTCTTGTGTTGCCATGTGGAAATGTGAGACCAGTATTGCAAGTTCCCATGATTTTTTAAAAAAGAATTTGAAGTGCTATGTTTTTTTTTTTTTTTTTTTTTTTTTTTGCGGTACGCGGGCCTCTCACTGTTGTGGCCTCTCCCGTTGCGGAGCACAGGCTCCGGACGCGCAGGCCCAGCAGCCACGGCTCACGGGCCCAGCCGCTCCGCGGTATGTGGGATCCTCCCGGACCAGGGCACGAACCCGTGTCCCCTGCATCGGCAGGTGGACTCTCAACCACTGCGCCTCCAGGGAAGCCCCAAGTGCTATGTTTTTATCTTTTAATGTAAAGTTGAAACTAATTCTAGTTCTAAAAAAAAAGTTCAGACCAAACTAAATACATGTCGTTGTATCTGGCCTATGGGTCTTTAGTTTTTGACATCTGATCTGTAGCATATAATTTCTTCCTAGAAAATTCATTCATGACAAGTAGAGGACAACAAATCCTAATTGAGAGCAGATTCTGGACAATCAGCCAGGCTCAGTCTTTTTTTTTTTTAAGTTGAGGTAACGTTGCTTTATAAGTTTCATGTATACAACATTATAGTTCAACTTCTGTATGTACTACAGCATGCTCACCACCAAAGTCTAGTTTCCATCCATCACAACAGTTTACCTCCTTTATCTATTTCACCCTCCCTCAGCCCCTCTTTCCTTTGATGACTACCAATCTGTTCTCTGTATATTTGTGTTTGTTTTTATTTTTTGTTTGTTCATTTATTATTTTTAAACATTCCACATATGAGTGAAATCATGGGTATTTGTCTTTCTTTCTCTGACTTATTTCACTTAGCATAGTACCCCCAAGGTCTATCCATATCATTGCAAATGGCAATATTTCATCTTTTTATGGCTGAGTAATATTCCATTGTATTATATATCATGTCTTCACTTAGGTTGTTTCCATATCTTGGCTATTGTAAATAATGCTGCAGTGAACATAGGGGTGCATAAATCTTTTTTAATTAGTGTTTTTATATTCTTCGGATAAATATACAGAAGTGGAATAGCTCGATCATATGGTAGTTCTATTCTTAATTTTTTGAGGAATCTCCATATTGTTTTCCATCGTAGTTGTACCAATTTACGTTTCTACCAACAGTGTATGACGGTTCCCTTTTTCTCCACATTCTCTCCAATTCTTGTTATTTCTTGTCTTTTTGTTAATACAGGCTCAATCTTTAACACTCCTTTATATAATTATGTGATTCAAATTCACAATTTAGGAAAACGACACATCTCTACAAGCCATGGGTCTCAAGATCTCTAATGGATACTTTGAATGAAATCTTTGAAACCAAGTATCTGCTGTACTTGGAAACTGGGTTAACCCTTGGTGATTTGGAGGACCATCTCTGTTCCTTTCTGTTCTTATCCAGTGCCAGCATGGCCTCCCTCTGAAAAAACAACCAATGAGTTTAACCCTCTCATGGTAGAATTTCAGCTGCTATTTGGCCGTAAATGGTAGGGTTTTGCACTGAGGACAGCTGACAAATTTACCAATACATATGGCTGGTTTGGTTAAGGTAAAACAATGGCATTGAAATAGTTTGTTTTTTCTTTCATTAATAAATTTTAGTCTATTTATTTACAATTTATTTGTTTGCAAGGATAAGACCAATGTCTTAGGAAAGAATGGTTAAAAAACTAATTATTACCATATAGTTTAGCATCATGAAAAAGAATATTTTATATTACGTGTGTATATATTTTTTGATATAGGGTTTTTACTCTTATCAGTAATGGCTAGTTTGATGCAAAAGTTATGTAACAACTTATTATGAATGCTGAAAACTGCTCTTATGTTAAATCTAACAGTCTCGGCTATCATCTTATAAGAGCCGCTCTCAAATTTTAACTGTGAGATCATCTGTGTAAGAGCTTGTCTCCAGTGGTGGCCACCAACAGTTCTTCCTATCTCTGTACATGCATACTGCTCCTTCCATCAAAAGGTGGAGTCTTGTTGCCCTTCCACCTGAATCTGGGCAGGCCATGTGACTTGCATTGACCAATAGAATGCAGCAGAAGAGTCTAAATAAGTTCTGGAGCAATCCCTTAAGAGTTTTCTACTTCCATGGTCTTAGAAACCAGCTACCATGGCAGGAAGCTCAGGCTAGCCTACTGAATGATGAGGGACCATGGTAAAGAGAGATACTACAGGGAGGAGGACTGGGATGCCCCATCCTTGGTCAGCACCAGACTGCATGAGACCTCTGAGGATAATTCATGCTGGTACAGTTCCCAGATGAATGCAGTTGTATAAATGAAATCTGATACCATGTGGATCACAAGTCCTGCCAATCCACAGAATTGTAAGAAACAAATAATTATTTTAAGCTACTATGTTTTGGGATGACTGGTTATACAGCAACAAGTAACTAAAACAACCTGCTTGTTACTAATGCTAATACATAACTTGGCATCTTCCACAGAGTTTCTGATCTAGTAGGTTTGGATGAGGCCCAGAGATTTGCTATTTTGACAAGATCCTGGAATAATTCAAATGGCAGGAAGTACTTTCAGAGTCACTGCTTGGAACCATTACTCTGAAGAACACCCAGGGGTTGCTCAAGAAAGTTATTTATTTCTAAGTATGCAGAAAATTTTAGAATTTTTATTTATATATTTCCCTAGTCTACAAAATTATAAAGAAATTAAGCTTAACTATACCCTGTATATTGGGTAGACGTGATTCATAGGGTGATTCATTCACCCTCCCTATCCCACCCCTCTAGGTGGTCACAAAGCACCGAGCTGATCTCCCTGTGCTATGTGGCTGCTTCCCACTAGCTACCTATTTTACATTTGGTAGTGTATATATGTCCATGCCACTCTCTCACTTCGTCCCAGCTTACCCTTCCCCCTCCTCACGTCCTCAAGTCCATTCTCTATGTCTGCGTCTTTATTCCTGTCCTGCCCCTAGGTTCTTCAGAACCATTTTTTCCCCTTTAGATTCCATATATATGTGTTAGCATACGGTATTTGTTTTTCTCTTTCTGACTTCACTCTGTATGATAGGCTCTAGGTCCATCCACCTCACTACAAATAACTCAATTTTGTTTCTTTTTATGGCTCAGTAATATTCCATTGTATATATGTGCCACATCTTCTTTATCCATTCATCTGTCGATGGACACATAGGTTACTTCCTTGTCTTGGCTCCTGTAAATAGAGCTGCAGTGAACATTGTGCGACATGACTCTTTTTGAAATATGGTTTTCTCAGGGTATATGCCCAGTAATGGGATTGATGAGTTGTATGGTAGTTCAGTCTTTAGTTTTTTAAGGAACCTCCATACTGTTCTCCATAGTGTCTGTATCAATTTACATCCCACCAACAGTGCAAGAGGGTTGACTTTTCACCACACTGTCTCCAGCATTTATTGTTTGCAGATTTTTTGATGATGGCCATTCTGACTGGTGTGAGGTGATACCTCATTGTAGTTTTGATGTGCATGTCTCTAATGATTAGTGATGTTGAGCATCTTTTCATGTGTTTGTTGGCAATCTGTATATCTTCTTTGGAGAAATGTCTATTTAGGTCTTCTGCCCATTTTTGGATTGGGTTGTTTGTTTTTTTGATATTGAGCTGCATGAGCTGCTTGTAAATTTTGGAGATTAATCCTTTGTCAGTTGCTTCATTTGCAAATATTTTCTCCCATTCTGAGGGTTGTCTTTTCGTCTTGTTTATGGTTTCCTTTGCTGTGCAAAAGCTTTCAAGTTTCATTAGGTACCATTTGTTTATTTTTGTTTTTATTTCCATTTCTCTAGGAGGTGAGTCAAAAAGGATCTTGCAGTGATTTATGTCATAGAGTGTTCTGCCTATGTTTTCCTCTAAGAGTTTGATATGTCTGGCCTTACATTTAGGTCTTTAATCCATTTTGAGTTTATTTTTGTGTATGGTGTTATGGAGTGTTATAATTTCATTCTTTTACATGTAGCTGTCCAGTTTTCCCAGCACCACTTATTGAAGAGGCTATCTTTTCTCCATTGTATAGTCTTGCCTCCTTTATCAAAGATAAGGTGACCATATGTGTGTGGATTTATCTCTGGGCTTTCTGTTCTGTTCCATTGATCCATATTTCTGTTTTTATGCTAGTACCATACTGTCTTGATTACTGTAGCTTTGTAGAATGCTCTGAAGTTTGGAAGCCTGATTCCTCTAGCTCCATTTTTCTTTCTCAAGATTGCTTTGGCTATTCGGGGTCTTTTGTGTTTCCATACAAATTGTGCAATTTTCTGTTCTAGTTCTATGAAAAGTGGCAGTGGATTTGATAGGGATTACATTGAATCTATAGATTGCTTTGGGTAGTATAGTCATTTCACAATGTTGATTTTTCTAATCCAAGAACGTGGTATATCTCTCCATCTATTTGTATCATCTTTAATTTCTTTCATCGGTGTCTTATAATTTTCTGCATACAGGTCTTTTGTCTCCTTACGTAGGTTTATTCCTAGGAATTTTATTCTTTTTGTTGCAGTGGTAAATGCGAGTGTTTCCTTAATTTCTCTTTTAGGTTTTTCATCACTTGTGTATAGGAATGCAAGAGATTTCTGTGCATTAACTTTGTATCCTGCTACTTTACCAAATTCATTGATTAGCTTTGGTAGTTTTATGGTAGTATCTTTAGGATTCTCTATGTATAGTACATGTCATCTGCAAATAGTGACAGCTTTACTTCTTCTTTTCTGATTTGGATTCCTTTTATTTGTTTTTCTTCTCTGATTTCTGTGGCTAAACTTCTAAAACTATGTTGAATAATAGTGGTGAGAGTGGACAACCTTGTCTTGTTACTGATCTTAGAGGAAATGCTTTGTTTTTTCACCATTGAGAAGAATGTTGTCTGTGGGTTTGTCATTTATGGCCTTTATTATGTTGAGGTAAGTTCCCTCTATGCCTATTATCTATAGGGCTTTTATAATAATTGGTGTTGAATTTTGTCAAATGCTTTTCTGCATCTATTGAGATGATCATATGGTTTTTCTCTTTCTCTTTGTTAATATGGTGTATCACATTGATTGATTTGCGTATATTGAAGAATCTTTGCATTCCTGGGATAAACCCCACTTGATCATGGTGTATGATCCTTTTAATGTGCTGTTGGACTCTGATGAGGATTTTTGCATCTGTGTTCATCAGTGATATTGGCCTGTGGTTTTCTGTCTTTGTGACATCTTTGTCTGGTTTTGGTATCAGGGTGATGGTGGCCTCGTAGAATGAGTTTGGGAGTGTTTCTCCGTCTGCTATATTTTGGAAGAGTTTGAGAAGGATACGTGTTAACTCTTCTCTAAATATTTGATAGAATTCACCTGTGAAGCCATCTGGTCCTGCGCTTTTGTCTGTTGGAAGATTTTTAATCACAGTTTCAATTTCAGTGCTTGTGGTTGGTCTGTTTATATTTTCTATTTCTTCCTGTTTCAGTCTTGGAATGTTGTGCTTTCTAAGAATTTGTCCATTTCTTCCAGGTTGTCCATTTTATTGGCATAAAGTTGCTTGTAGTAATCTCTCATGTTCCTTTGTATTTCTGCAGTGTGAATTGTTACTTCTCCTTTTTCGTGTCTAATTCTGTTGATTTGAGCCTTCTCCCATTTTTTTTGATGAGTCTGGCTAATGGTTTATCAATTTCATTTATCTTCTCAAAGAACCACCTTTTAGTTTTATTGATCTTTGCTATTGTTTCCTTCATTTGTTTTTCATTTATTTCTGATTTGATTTTTATGATTTCTTTCCTTCTGCTAACTTTGGGGTTTTTTTGATCTTCTTTCTCTAATTGCTTTAGGTGTAAGTTTAGGGGTTTTTTTGGACATATTTCTTGTTTCTTGAGGTAGTATTGTATTGCTATAAATTTCCCTCTTAGAATGGCTTTTGCTGCATCCCATAGGTTTTGGGTCATCGTGTTTTCACTTTCATTTCTTTCTAGGTTTTTTTTGATTTCCTCTTTGATTTCTTCAGTGATCTCTTGGTTATTTAGTAGTGTATTGTTTAACCTCCATGTGTTTGTATTTTTTACAGATTTTTTCCTGTAATTGATATCTAGTCTCATAGCATTGTGGTTGGAAAAGATACTTGATACAATTTCAGTTTTCTTAAATTTACCAAGGCTTGATTTGTGACCCAAGATATGATCTATCCTGGAGAATGTGCCATGAGCACTTGAGAAGAAAGTGTATTTTGTTGTTTTTGGATGGAATGTCCTATAAATATCAATTAAATCCATCTTGTTTAATGTATCATTTAAAGCTTGTGTTTCCTTATTTATTTTCATTTTGGATGATCTGTCCATTGGTGAAAGTGGGGGTGTTAAAGTCCCCTACTATGGTTGTGTTGCTGTCGATTTCCTCTTTTATGGCTTTAGGCATTTGCCTCATGTATTGAGGTGCTCCTATGTTGGGTGCATAAATATTTACAATTGTTATATCTTCTTCTTGGATCGATCCCTTGATCATTATGTAGTGTCCTTCTTTGTCTCTTCTAGTAGTCCTTATTTTAAAGTCTATTTTGTCTGATATGAGAATTGCTACTCCAGCTTTCTTTTGATTTCCCTTTGCATGGAATATCTTTTTCCATCCCCTCCCTTTCAGTCTGTATGTGTCCCTAGGTCTGGAGTGGGTCTCTTTTAGATAGCATATATACATGTCTTGTTTTTGTATCCATTCAGCCAGTCTGTGTTTTTTGGTGGGAGCATTTAATCCATTTACATTTAAGTAGTTATCGATATGTATGTTCCTATTACCATTTTCTTCAGTGTTTTGGGTTTGTTATTGTAGGTCTTTTCCTTCTCTTGTGTTTCCTGCCTAGAGAATTTCCTTCAGCATTTGTTGTAAAGCTGGTTTGGTGGTGCTGAATTCTCTTAGCTTTTGCCTGTCTGTAAAGTTTTTAATTTTTCCATGAATCTGAATGAGATCCTTGCTGGCTAGCATAATCTTGGTTGTAGGTTTTTCCCATTCATTACTTTAAATATGTCCTTTCACTCCCTTCTGGCTTGCAGAGTTTCTGTTGAAAGATCAGCTGTTAACCTTATGGGGATTCCCTGGTATGTTTTTTTGTTGTTTTTCCCTTGCTGCTTTTAATATTTTTTCTTTGTATTTAATTTTTGATAATTTGATTAATATGTGTCTTGGCGTGTTTCTCCTTGGATTTGTTCTGTATGAGACTCTCTGCACTTCCTGGACTTGATTGACTATTTCCTTTCCCATATTAGGGAAGTTTTCAACTATAATCTCTTGAAATATTTTCTCAGTCCCTTTCTTTCTCTGTTCTTCTACTGGGACCCCTATAATTTGAATGTTCATTTGTTTAACGTTGTCTCAGAGGTCTCTGAGACTGTCCTTAATTCTTTTCATTCTTTTTTCTTTATTCTGCTCTGGGGTAGTTATTTCCACTGTTTTATCCTCCAGGTAACTTATTGGTTTTTCTGCCTCACTTATTGTGCTATTGATTCCTTCTAGAGAATTTTTAATTTCATTTATCGTGTTATTCATCATTGGTTGTTTGCTCTTTAGTTCTTCTAGTTCCGTGTTAAACATTTCTTGTATTTTCTCCATTCCATTTCCAACATTTTAGATCATCTTTACTATCATTACTCTGAATTCTTTTTCATGTAGATTGCCTATATCCTCTTCATTTGTTTGGTCTGGTTGATTTTTACCTTACTCCTTCGTCTGCTGTTTGTTTCTCTGTCTTCTCATTTTGCTTAACTTACTGTGTTTGTGAGTCTCCTTTTCACAGGCTGCAAGTTCGTAGTTTCCTTTGTTTTTGGTGTCTAGTCCCAGTGGATACGGTTGGTTCAATGGGTTGTGTAGGCTTCCTTGTGGAGAGGACTAGTGCCTGTGTTCTGGTGGATGAGGCTGGATCTTGTCTTTCTGGTGGGCAGAAATGCGTCTGGTGGTGTGTTTTGGGGTGTCTGTGACCTTATTATGATGTTAGGCAGCCTCTCTGCTAATGGGTGGGGTTACGTTCCTGTTTTGCTAGTTGTTTGGCACAGGGTGTCCAGCACTGTAGCTTTTTGGTTGTTGAGTGGAGCTGGGTGTTAGCGTTGAGTTGGAGATCTCTGGGAGAGCTTTTGCCGTTTGATATTACGTGGAGCCGGGAGGTCTGTGGTGGACGAATGTCCTGAACTGGGCTCTCCCAGTTCAGAGGCACAGGCCTTACACCTGGCTGGAGTACCAGGATCCTGTTAGCCAGACGGCTCAGAAGAAAAGGGAGAAAAAAAGAAAGAAAAAAAAAAATAAAATCATTAAAAAAATATATTAAAAAGTTAAAAAGTAATAAAAAAAGAAAAAAAAAGAAAGAAAGGAAGGAAGAAGAGAGCAACCAAACCAAAAAAGAACAAATTCACCAATGGTAACAAGCGCTAAAAACTATACTAAAAAAAAAACAAAAAATGGACAGGCAGAACCCTAGGACAAATGGTGAAAGCGAAGCTATACAGGCAAAATCTCACAAAGAAGCATATGCATACACACTCACAAAAAGAGAAAAAGGAAAATAATATATATCTATATATTAAAAAAGGAAAAATGGAAGAGAGAAGCCAAATCAGTAAACAAATCTACCAATGGTAATATACTCTAAATACGAAACTAAGAGAAACATAACCAGAAACAAATTAGATGCAGAAAGCAAACCCCAAGTGTACAGTTGCTCCCAAAGTGCACCGCCTCAATTTTGGGATGATTCATTGTCTAGGTATTCCAGAGATGCTGTGTACATCAAGTTGGTTGTGGAGATTTAATCCGCTGCTCCTGAGGCTGCTGGGAGAGCTTTCCCTTTCTCTACTTTGCACAGCTCCCGGGGTTCAGCTTTGGATTTGGCCCTGTCTCTGCATGTAGGTCGCCTGAGGGCATCTCTTCCCCCCTCCAGACAGGACGGGGTTAAAGGAGCAGCTGATTAGGTGGCTCTGGCTCACTCAGGCTGGGGAGAGGGAGGAGTACGGAATGCTGGGTGAGCCTGCGGCTGCAGAGGCCAGGGTGACGTTGCACCACCCTGAGGCAGGCCATGCGTTCTCCTGGGGATGTTGTCCCTGGATCACGGGTCCCTGGCAGTGGCGGGCTGCACAGGCTCCCAGAAGGGGACGTGTGGATAGTGACCTGCGCTTGCACACAGGCTTCTTGGTGGCTGTAGTCGCAGCCTTAGCATCTCATATCTGTCTCTGGGGTCCGCGCTGATAGCCGTGGCTCGCGCCCGTCTCTGGAGCTCATTTAGGTGGTGCTCTGAATCCCCTCTTCTTGTGCACCCCATAACAATGGTCTCTTGCCTCTTCGGCAGTTCCAGACTATTTTCTGGACTCCCTCCCGGGTAGCTGTGGCGCACTAGCCCCCTTCAGGGTGTGTTCACACAGCCAACCACAGTTCTCTCCCTGGGATCTGACCTCTGAAGCCGGAGCCTCAGCCCCCAGACCCCACCCACCCTGGCGGGTGAGCAGACAAGCCTCTCAGGCTGGTGAGTGCTGGTCCGCACCGATCATCTGTGCGGGAATCTCTCCTCTTTGCCCTCCACACCCCTGTGGCTGCGCTCTCCTCTGTGGCTCCGAAGCTTCCCCCCTCTGCCACCAGCAGTCTCCGCCTGCAAAGGGGATCCCTAGTGTGTGGAAACTTTTCCTCCTTCACAGCTCCCTCCCCAAGGTGCAGGTCCTGTCCCTATTCTTTTTTCTCTGCTTTTTCTTTTTTCTTTTGCCCTACCCAGGTACGTGGTGAATTTCTTGTGTTTTGCGAAGTCTGAGTTCTTTTGCCAGCGTTCAGTAGGTGTTCTGTAGGAGCTGTTCCTCATGTAGATGTATTTCTGATGTATTTGTGGGGAGGAAGGTGATCTCCACGTGTTAGTCCTCCGCCATCCTGAAGGTCTCCCAGTAATGTATTTCTGATTGTCGGTTGACGAAAAGTCTACAGAGCAGGAACATATTTTTAGGCCTTTCATATATAAAAGACTGGGGTTCTGGGTTAGATTTATCTTTTGGCAGATCACTTGGATTTGATAATTTTAGCATCTATTCTAAAATAACATAGATATGCATGTATTGCACCTTATGAGAATTCTATTTAGCATAAACTACAAGGGATAACACATTTCCAAATGGGTCAGCTACTACTTCTATAGTCTAGAATTGATGTTTTCTTTTCTATCTTGAAAATAGACCATGTGAAGATGAAAACCTGAAAAAACAGACTTTTTAATTCTAATTTTTTTTCTCTTTTTTTTTAGCCTGATGCTGGGTAGGGGTTTGGGGGGAGGGAAGTATTATCAGGGAGAAGCTAAACTTCATCCTGCAGAGTTTTCTGGTCATTTTAACCCTTGGGAAGGGAACCCAGTTTTATTTCCCAGTCTTGTACCCTGGGAGAGCAGAAAGGGAGCATTTCAGTATAAGTACTTTTCACCCATGCAGTGCATGAGAAGTGCATCACTTAATACTGCACATGCTTGTAGGTAAAAGTATATTTCATAAGTATAATGAAACCTTGCTGAACTGTGCTGAAGAAATTTAGACTATTTACTCCACTTCACTATTGAAGAATTTCACTATAAGCAACTTTATAAAGAGGGAGAATATAGAAAAACACACTCTGTGGCAAGCATTTTAGATGCCTTATATAATGTGAAAATGCAAGTCTTCTTTCAATTTATCAGGAGTTTTCCCTTGATATTATAGATGTTATTAAATTGAAAACCACAAATGCCAAACTAATTTGGGTAAAATATATGTCATCTTCATAGCAGAAGGTGTAATATAAATTTTAAAAATACCCTTAGAAAATACTTCCCATTCATACTTTATTACTTCTGTGTTTTTCTGTAATGTATTTATTTATTTATTTATTATTTTAAATAAATTTGTTTGTTTATTTATTTATTTATTTATGGCTGCGTTGGGTCTTTGTTGCTGTGCGCAGGCTTTCTCTAGTTGCGGCGAGCAGGGCTACTCTCCGTTGCAGTGCAGAGGCTTCTCATTGCAGTGGCCTCTGTTTGTTGCGGAGCACGGGGTCTAGGTGCGTGGGCTTCAGTAGTTGTGGCACGTGGGCTCAGTAGTTGTGGCTCACGGGCTCTCGAGTGCAGGCTCAGTAGTTGTGGCGCACAGGTTTAGCTGCTCCGCAGCATGTGGGATCTTCTGGGACCAGGGCTTGAACCCGTTTCCCCTGCATTGGCAGGCAGATTCTTAACCACTGCGCCACCAGGGAAGTCCTGTAATGTATTTAAACAGCTGTTGCAGTTTACCGTATACATATGTTAAAATGTAGTCACCCACATTGTTATTTTATCAACTAGATGGTTTAGATTAGTATTAGTTATTTACAACCTCTTCCTACCTGGTGCTTTTTTAAGCTAAGAAGGAAAGAGTATCCCAGGAACATGTTTATTATTTGTTTTGTGGAGGGGCTAATGGGTGAAGATATAAACTGGATAAATTTCTTTAAATAAAAAAGTACAGAGACACTAAAGGGGGATTGGAGTTTGAGGAGAAAAAGGAAGGAGTTTCAGGTGATAGGAAAAGGGAGGATAATCTGAGGGATTTCAAAGAAAGATAAAAGGGATCAGGGGTAGGAGGGAAAGAGTTTTAAACATTTGTTGTGTCATCTATTTTGTAACTCCTTTCTCAGCCACCCCAGAAAACCTCTAGTAAAATTCAGTTGTTGGTCCATGCTTTTGGAGTGTTTATGTTTGTTTACGATTTTGGATGTATGTGTGAGGCTGGCTTTAAAGTGTCAGTGGCTATGAAAAGAGTGGAAACCTTTTAGAGTTTTGGGTAAAATAAGCAGTGGTATACTTAGAAGTAGAATACAGTTTGCTTGGGTAGAAAGGAATATTTTATCATTTATTTAGAATCATTTAGAATTTTCTGTGCCGGATGATAATAAAAAGCGGATTTTTTTTTCACTTTTATTTTGTTTTTGAATTTGCTACGAATGTGTCTCCTGATTACAGGCATCCAGGCAGACTGCTCCTCCCACCCTCCTACCTCGGTCTGTCATTAGAAATAAGCAAAAACTCTAATTTAAAATAAGGCAGGGGGCTTCCCTGGTGGCGCGGTGGTTGGGAGTCTGCCTGCCGATGCAGGGGACACGGGTTCGTGCCCCAGTCCGGGAAGATCCCACATGCCGCAGAGCGGCTGGGCCCGTGAGCCATGGCCACTGAGCCTGCGCGTCCGGAGCCTGTGCTCCACAACGGGAGAGGCCACAACAGTGAGAGTCCCACGTACCGCAAAAAATAATAATAATAATAAATAAATAAATAAAATAAGGCAAATGTAGGAATTTCAATCAGAAGCTTATCACTTTTTTTTTTCAGGTGTTCTGTACCAACTCAGAGGACGTCTCAGGAACCTAAGTGACCAATATGCTTTGAAGTCCCTGGTGAGTTTGGTCCTAATCTGTGGCCATTCTATTGCACTTGTAGATCGGTGGCAGTTCCCAAAATAGGGAATGTGGAGAACAATGTTCTTGTCCTCCTGATAGCTGAAATTACTTTGTATGTCGATTTCTTAGCACATGTAAAGAGGTCAGAATAGGTTCTCGGGTTTGTTTTTTAGTTTTTGTCCTTTCTTTCTCATTTCCCTCCTGTTTTTCTTTCTCTTATTTTATGTCTATCTGTTCTTTCTTTCTGGCTGTTTTCCATTTGTAAAATAGTGGATCATCAGTGATTAGTGAAGTTATGAAGGGATATAGTTAGAGCACCCACTGGTAACTTTTCTGGTTTCTTCATCGGTGGTCAAACTCAAGTTTAATGAGTTTCAATTACCAGTTTTCTTTTGTTGGGGCAATCAAAAGGAAGAGCCAGGGAAAAAAACATGAGGGAAAATGAATAAGCAAAGATACTACCATAGAAATAATGAGGGTAAGGCCATAAAAGTTACATTAGGCATTTGTTTCCAATCCACTGTCCTCTCTTTCACCATGTCTGTACTTGCAGAATATTTATAATTTATTATAAATTATAATCTATAAATGTATTTATTATAAATTTATAATTTATTATAATATTTAGAAATCTTAGTTGCTTGCTTTTTTTGATGTAAACTTAGATTTCCTCCCACAGTAAATAACTGTGTTGAATTGCTAAAGTTGGAGTTTTGTTGCTAGTTGTGTTGCTTCAGCTATATTGTAAGGAGGTGAAAAAAGCTGGTGACAGCAAACATAGATTCCTCTCATGGTCTCTTAGGTCACTTGTGCCTTGTTTCCTTTTCTCCTTCTACTTTCACTTACTGCTGAAGGGTCCTGGTCATTCGTGGTGTACCCTTGCTCTTCTGATAGGATCTCACTGAACTCCACCTAGGGGTGGAGTCCTGTGGGTGTGGATGGTAGCCTGAAGCTTGTTCCTGGGCTGCCAAGACATGGAACAGTCACCTTCCTTCTTAATGCCAAACTTTGTCGGCGCTATTTTTGACCATGTGTAAACAACTGAACTATAGCTAAAACAGGGGTCATCAAACTTTTTCTGTAAAGGGCCAGATAGTGAATATTTTAGGCTTGCAGGTATCTAGTGGAAAAAAACAAGTGCAACCTAAAAGTTGAGAATTATGTTTTATTCAGTGGACATCCTGAGGACTTAAGCCTGGGAGACAGCCTCTCAGCTAGCTCTGAGGGACTGTTCCAAAGAGGTAAGGGAGGAGCCAGGATATACAGGAGTTTTTGCAAAAATAAAACAAAACAAGACAAAATAGGCAGTCAGAACATCAAAAGATTACTGTTAATCTTTTGAAGAAGATTTGAAGAAAAACAGACACCACAAGATAGTGAATTTAGCATTTTTCTATGCCTGGAAAGATGCAAGAGTCTGGGCTCATTGAAATCCTTCCTTTGATATGCACATTAACTATTTAGGACCGGGTATCCTGCTTTTATTTACCCTGAATCCCCTCAGGGTGCACGGTTGGGGGTGGCTGCAGTGGCTGAGGGGGCTGCAACATCCTTTGTTTACTGATATGGCAGATGACATTCTTCCTCAACATGGGCAATATAGTCTCTGTCTACTTAACTTTGCTGTTGCAGTGCAAAAGAAGCCATAGATAATGATAAACAAATGGGTGTGGCTGCATTCCAATAAAATTTAATTTTGGACACTGAAGTTTGAGTTTCCCAAACTCTTACATGTCATGAAATATATTCTTCTTTTGATTTTGTCAACCATTTCCAAATGTAATTTGTAGGCCGTACCAAAACAGGAAGCAGGCTAGATTTGGCCTGGAGACTGTAATTTGCTGGATGTGAACTAGAACATTATTCTTTGCCATGTTATTCTGCACCACAAATTTAGTGGTTTAAAACAAAAACTGTGTATTTATTTAGCTTGCCATTTGTTGGTCGGCAATTTGGATGGGCTCCACTGGGCGGTTCTTGACTAGTTTCATGTATGTGTCTGTGGTCAGCTGCTGGTCATATAGTTCCTCTGTTTCTAGGGGTTACTGGCTATTGGCTGGGGTAATCAAGGCGATTGAAGGTCATGTATCTTTCATCAGCTAGCAGGCTAGCCTATGCTTGTTCACATGGTGGTTCTAAGAGAAGCCAAAATAGCCAAGCCCCTACGTCTGAGTACTTTTCGAGGTTCTGTGCTGTCCATTTTGCTACTGTCTCATTGGCTGAAACAAGTCACATGGCCAAGTCCAGTGTGTGGGAGAGGACTAACTAACTAAGGTATGGATACAGGCAAGTGTGAACAGTTAGAGTCTTCCTGCCATAACCTACCATAGAAGGCCCCTGTCATGATGATTTATATCCCTTCCATAGGCAAAATACATTTCCTCCCTCCTAAAACCCCATAAATTTCATCTAGTCACAACATCAGGCTCAAAGTCCAGGATCTCTTGATATATAATGATGTCTGAAGGAAGTTTTTGGATGCAGCTCTTTTTTATCTCGTTGCACTAAAAAGATAAGTTACAATATACAGTGTTAAGACAAGAACATGATAACTACAATAGAGAGAACCATTTGAAAGGGGAAGAATGGGGGACATATAGCAGTCACTGGTCCATAGAAATTCTGAAATGCTGCCAGATCCCGCCAGATCCCCTGTACTCCAGGATCAGGAGATTTTCCTTGATTAGGCTGAGACTCAGCTTCCTGGGAGTGTTTCTTCAGTCTGTTGGGTTTTTTTTTACAGCTCTCTGGGAGTGGTACCCTAGTCCATTGTTCTTCACAGTTCTTTACTCTGACCTCTGAGATGTCATACCTTATTTATAAAAAATGGATTGTGTGGGACTTCCCTGGTGGCGAAGTGGTTAGGAATCCGCCTATCAATGCAGGGGACACGGGTTCGAGCCCTGGTCCAGGAAGATCCCACATGCCGTGGAGCAACTAAGCCCGTGCACCACAACTACTGAGCCTGCACTCTAGAGCCCGCGAGTCACAACTACTGAGCCCATGTGCCACAACTACTGAAGCCCACATGCCTAGAGCCTGTGCTCCGCAACAAGAGAAGCCACTGCAATGAGAAGCACACACACTGCAATGAAGAGTAGCCCCTGCTTGCCACAGCTAGAGAAAGCTCATGCATAGCAACGAAGACCCAACACAGCCAAAAATAAATAAATAAATTTATTAAAAAAAAAAAAAAAGGATTGTGTATGCAGCTGAATATAGTCCTCAGCCTTCTTCATTCTTATGGAGTCTTAGGGGCCCAGAGACTCTTTTTAGTTTGAGCTGACGAGGTCTCTTTCAACCCAGGATTGCTGTGCTTTTATCAGTGTAATTGACTTCAACATTTTGAGAGCTTCCTATGAATCTGATTCAGGTCTAGAAGCCACATTCACAATTCTTACAGAGACAGTTTTTTTTTTTTTTTTTGCTTGGGTGTGTCAGGCTGCTGGGGAAGCACCCTGAAGAATTTTGAAAGTCATTGTTTTTTTTTTGGTCTGAGAGTATCTACTATAGATGTCCTTAAAAATTTTAGAGTTCTTAACAAAGGACTTACAGTCACACTTTGATTTGATCTTTATCCTGAAGCTATTTATTACTCTGACAATTTTTTACTGACTGGGGAGATTGAAGATAAAGAACAGTTAACTCTTTGCCCAGCATGTCCTGGCCCCTCTATATTCCCCCTAAGTTCTGCTTCCAAAAAGAATTTTCTTGAGCTCATCTCTCCTTTCCAGTACCTTACCATAGGCAGCTAAAAGAAGCCAATTGACAAGTTTAGCTTTTTGTGAGGTGATCTCCCTAGCCAAATCCAGAAGTTTATGAGCTACTACGGGCAAAGTTTTTATTAATTATTTCACAACTACGTAACTTAGGTCACTATTTTTCTAGCCTGCTATAGCGGTTTCCTTATCACTTTCATAGCCTCTGCTAACTGTGCTCACCACTTTTCCAGTCGGCATAGTTTCTTTGCAGCTTTTCCAGCCTCCACTAGCCACCTATTCCAAAGCTAATGCCACATGTTTTGGGCTTTTGTTACAGAAAAACCGTACTTCTTTGTACTAATTTCTTTATCAGTTCTTGTTGCAGCAAAACAAAGCATTCCAAAACTTAGTGGCTTGAAACAATCATTTGTGTCACTCATGTGCTCACTCACTTAATGGCTTAAAACCATCATTCGTGACACATGTGTACTGGAAAATCTGAGCTGGGCTCAGCAGGACAGAACTTGGCTGGTCTTGGCTGGACTCACTCATACATCCGCAGTCTTTGACAGTTAGAGAAGAGGCTTGACTTCAAGTGTTGGCTGGCTGCTGAGGGGCAACAGGGAGACTGGGCCACGTGTCTCTCATTATCAAGCTGGCTAGCCTGGGCTTGTTCAAGCAGTGGTGATGGCAGGGATTCCAAGATCAGCCAGAGAGGGCCAGCCCCAATGAGCAATCACTTTTTAAGTCTCTGCTGTGTCACATTTACTGTTGTCATATTGGTTAAAGCAAATCACATGGCCAAGTCCAGACCAAAGTGAGTGTGGAATTACCCGAGGGCTTACACTGAAGGAAGGGATGAGTACAGAAAGGTGTGAACAAATTTGGGGCTATTATGGCAACAATCTGCTTGCTAGTCTTATGCTAAATAGAACAGACTACAATCTGACACATAGAAAGCCTGCCAAGTTTCTATGCTAGCAAAAGAGCTGCCAATGTGCTAAAAGGTCACTAAGTTTGCTGACATTGCAAGTTTTGGGTGACTGGTTATGCAGCTCGTTGATACAGACGTGGAAAAATCAAGTTATGGCTCCAAATTTGGTAAATGATACTTGCTGAATATCAGGACTATATAGATGTCTCTGCTTTTGAAGCTTGAGCTATCAAAAATGCAAGGGGATAGAAAGAAAAATGCTTCTGAGGGTAGACAGCGTGAAAAATAACAAAAATTAATACTATCTAACATTTACAGGGTGTTGGTCACGTGCCAGGTACTGTGCTAGTAGCTTTCATGGATTATATCATTCTCTTTTAACAACAGAAAAATTAACATTGAGAATTTGAAAAGAACTTTTTTTTTTTTTTTTTAGATCTAGGGAGCATGACCTCCTCTCAGTATAATGAGAAAGCTTTTACATTATGGTGCTAAGGATTAGGGGATCTCTTTTCAAACATCACTGGTTGGAGGTTGGAGTTTATAGAAAACTGTAGGGGACTACACTTTACTTTGGGGTCTACTGGTCATTTGTTCCATTTCCTAATTGCATGAGTATTACTGTTCGGGGCAGTTTCCATCTTTATAATGAATCCAGCTGAAACTGAAGTCCTTTCCTTTTGCCTTTATCAAGTAAAACATTCTAATATAATAATTGGCTCTTGGGAAGAGAACATATTGCGATGCTCTTTGCATATTTCTCATCCATTCTTTATTGACCCCAAAATGCAAAAGAAGAAAATAACAGAGATTTTCCCGGAATGAAATATTTGCTTTTCATGATTAGCATAATTTATAAGGATTCACAGAAAAGTTAGCAGAGAAGTGACAAGGAGTTAGACTTGAGTAGAAGAGTAAAGAAGTAGAATTATTAAAGGTGTTTTTCTTCAGAAACTTAGGTCAAAGTGAAGATTAAGATGGAGGAAGCAGACCAAGAATATATCAACGGATCAAGAATATAGCAATATATCAACGACTTCCCTTTAAATAGATAGAAACTGACATACACACATGCAATTGGAATTGAGAGATGCATGGGTGGGGGTAAAAGAAGATTCTGTAAAGACATAAAACTGATAACCAAACTTTATTTTTGTATTTAAAAAGCAGTACTTTCTCCATGAGAGAAAAAGCGTTTTTTTTTAAAAATTAAGCTGAGTTATAAGCAAGAAAAAAAATTTGAAAAGTGTCTCAAGTGTTCAAGTTTGTGACTCTAAAGTACAATCTATAACTGGCTAACTATGGCAAAAGTAAATGAGAAACTTTAGCAGTTAAGAAGGTACCTTACTTTAGACTGATAGACATATATACCAGACTGAACAAATGGAAAATTCTTAAACCCTTACAGAAAAACAAGCACGTTGACAATATAGTTCAATGTTGAAGGAAGGTATTAAGTCCACTAGGTTACGGAATGCTTAATATTTTTAAACCTTGATTTCCTCCTTTTTTTTTTCAAGAATATTGATGCTTTTGTCATTGTGATATGACTTGCAGAAATTCTTATTAGTTTTACTTTTTAATTTTGAAAAATTTCAAACATTCAGAAAAATTATAGAAACTTTACTGAATTCTAGAACACCCATGTACATTTCACCTAGATTTATCAGTGTTTTCTCACATTTTTATCTCTTTATGAATATGCATAATTATCATCTATCTATCTATCTCTATCTACCTAATCATGCTGAATTATTTGAAAGTTGAAGATACTTGAAGCATATATGTCCTTACAGCCTCATGTATTAATTTCACCCCTAAACACTTGAAGCATATATGTCCTTACAGCCTCATGTATTAATTTCATTTAATACAGCTTAAATATAAAATGCAGGAAATTTAATATTAATACAACACAAATTACCTAATATACAGTCCATATTCAGATTTTTCCAATAGTTCTAATAATGTTCTTTAGAGAAAAACAAACAAATAGAACAAAATACCCTTTTTCCTATCTCGACATCAATCCAGAATTACATATTGTGCTTAGTTATTGTGTCTCTTTAGTCTCTTTTAATCAGGACCAGCCCATCAATCCTTTTGTTTTTTTCATGACATTTTGAAAATAACAGGCCAGTTGTTTTGTATAACATCCCTGAATTTGTGTTTGATTGTTTCCTCATGATTAGATTCAGGTTGTGCATTTCTGTCAGGAGTACTGTCTACATGGTGTTGTCCTTCTCAAACATATGACCCCATGTCACACAATGTCAGTTTATCTCATTATTGGTGATGCTAACTTTGCTACTTTCCTAAAGAGGTGTCTGCAACTGTCTCTACTTAAAGATGCCATTCCCTTTGCTAACTAATATGTAAACCAAGAGGAGATACTTAGGTCCTATTCCCCAACTAACTTTTGCCCAGAGGCTGTAACATTTACTGATAATTTTTGCCTAAACCACTTATTACTATGTTAGTTACCAAATATTTTATTTTTACCAATTTTGATCAAGCAGAACTTTTTACCAGTGATTTTTTTTAAAAAAGAGTGTAAAACAGGTTATCATAGGGATTAATACATCTGTAGACAACCAGAAGCGCACAGTATTACTACAGGTAATTAATCTGGAAAGGCAAAAAAGAGAATAACTCCATTGAAGAACGAAGCTATTGCAACAAATGCTCTGAGTTTTTCATCAAGCAGCAGAATGGTAATAAGTTAGGTCTATGAAGTGTAATGAGTGCATCAGCCATTTCCCCCTGCATAATCTTAAACTGCTTTGGATTTTTCCACAATCATGCACAGTAATAATCAAGAAAATGTTTGGACTGTACAAAAAAAAGAGCTTGGCACCAAGTATAATAGAACAGAAATATGAAAACAAGGGAACCAGGTAAGTCATTTAAGATTGGAAGATGTTTACATAAAATTTCTAAAGCAATTGATAAATGATACTACTTATATTACTAGTTTTTCTTTCTCTATTTCTGGCTAATTTTATTAATAAACTGTAGCTTTAGATTAGTCTTAGTTGCATCTAGTGAATTCAAAAAAGAATGACTGCAATAAAGTGTCTATCATGTCTTGCTGAATAAAATGTGTATTTTGTGCAACCTGAGATTGAAGGCTTTCTCAGCGTCTTGGAGTTTTAAATTAGACAGCCCCCACTTCTTGCAGACACAGTTGCTTATTTGTCAGTTTGAGTTTGATTTATCTCAAGCAGGAGCTAAAACTGCGTTAAAATCTTCTGTTAAGCATGTAAAATTCCACCTATATACAGTCAGTAAGCTAAACATCTCTAATAAAAGCTGTGTTCTCATTGGAAGCAAAAATAGGATAGTAAGAGATTTGTTTCTCTGAAGGAGGACATGAAAAGTATTAGAAACCAAGTGTCTTCTCTTTATAAAATGGCGCTGATATAGAAGGCATTAAAAATATTTTTCATGATTTTTTTTAATTACACATAAAATAACCAGTGAATCTGTATTCAGCTGTTGATCAGTTTAGTGATGGGCTGAAAAATTAGTGAATTAATGAGTGTCCTCTGCTTTATTCATTATTTCACTATATTTTTGCCTTTCTGGTTGCACCTCTGTGAGAATAAACCCAGAATATAAAGTTATATAACATTGATGGTTTTATAATTATTGTTTTCATATAATTTCGGAGATCATTTTTGGCTTCTTGACATTTTTGTTTTGCTCATTTATTTGTACATGTTAAATTTTAAAAATTCTATTAGATAAATTAAAAATGTTATGAGTGTGGATTTTTAGCCTTAAAAATATGTAACCAAAGAGAATGGCCCATTTACCCTAGAGTTGATTAGCTATCTGATTAACTATCTTGTAAATTTTTGTCCATATGTATAGCATAATGTACATGAAAGGAAACAAAGGTTAAAACTGATGACTTCATGTTAAGAAACTTAAGCTGAAATTAAGGCAATGTGGTTTGATTACAGCTTAGTCTTTAGAATTCTGTTTTGGTTCACCTGATTATGGTGGTGCACTGAAATTCTAGGATTCATTCATTTATTCATCTTGAACATTTATTTAGTGCTGACACATAGAAATTGTTTAATAAACAGTCATTATAATGCTTTTAATGCATTATACACATTGCACACATCCACATGTGCATTTTGCTGACATGGCTTCCTCGCAGATTGCATATATTATAAAAACAAAATTTAAATTTCAATATGGTTTTATGTTTATTTCATACATTTAATAAATATTTGAGGGCCGTCCATCAGCCAGGCACTGTACCAGTCTCTAGCAATACATCTCTGGGTAAGATATATGGACCCTCAGCCTTCAGGGAGCTTATATTTTTGTAAGAAAGACAGAAAAGAAATAAGTACACAGGTAAACAACATAATTAAATATTTTCATGAACCATGAAGGAAAAGTGCCCAGAGTAACTGGTCTTGGCAATTAAGTGTGTGCCTGTGTGTGTGTCCATACCCCTGTGTGTTTGTGTGTATGTATATGTATGGATGTGTTCTGGGTGTGCATGTATATGTATAGTTGACCCTTGAACAATGAGGAGGTTAGGGGCACTGACCTCTGCCACAGTCAGAAATCTGCATATAACTTTTGACTCCCCCAGTTCTTAACTACTAATAGCCTACTGTTGACCAGAAGCCTTACCTGTAACATAAACTGTTAACACACATTTTGTATGTTACATGTATTATATACTGTATTCTTATAATAAAGTATGCTAGAGAAAATAAAATGTTATTACAAAAATCATAAAAAAATACATTTATAATACTGTACTGTATTTATTGATCCTATAAGTTTATATCATCTGTTTAAGAAGATGAATGTTCTGTCATTACCTATGTCAATGCTGTCTTATAAGATTAAAAACACTGTAGAGGGCTTCCCTGGTGGCGCAGTGGTTGAGAGTCTGCCTGCCGATGCAGGGGACACGGGTTCGTGCCCCGGTCTGGGAGGATCCCACATGCTGCAGAGTGGCTGGGCCCGTGAGCCATGGCCGCTGAGCCTGCGCGTCTGGAGCCTGTGCTCCGCAACGGGAGAGGCCACAACAGTGAGAGGCCCACATACCGCAAAAAAAATTTAAAAAAAACCCACTGTAGATATTATACATATTACTAATACTAGACATCAAAAAATGATAATGTAAAAAAGAAATTCATACTTATTTACAGGTATAGCGTTATTCACGCATTGATAACGAAGAGGCAGCAATATGATTGCTAGTATAATCGATACAACTTCTTCACAGTAGCCTAGCCTGTACATTAATGAATGAATTGAATACAATTTTTATGGGATACATTATTACCATGTTCATAGTACATTTTTGGAAACATTGTTACATTTTTCAAAAAACCACTTACCTGTGATGATAGGCTGACATGCAGTTTCTGTAATTATAAGAGAGAGGCATACTGTATGGTAATGTAATTCTTTGAAAGTTATAAAACAGTGTTAGAAAACTAACATGTTAATTTTATATTAAACATCACTCACCTTATGCCTATGTCAGTATAGGCTATCCACTTCAATACAGGTCTTGCACATGATGTTCTACATGATGAATACTTAGGCAATGATGATGATGGTACAAAAATGTCTCATACAATTCTTGCTGTACAGTTACTAGATTTTCACACGAAGACACACACGTACCCAACAGATACATTTATTAACTGTATGGCATGATAATTATTTACTCTTCATGAAGTGGAAGTGGATCATTTTAAATGTTTTCATCCTCATCATCTTCATGTTGAGTTGGCTGAGGAGGAGGAGGGAGAGGAGGGGCTGGTCTTGCTGTCTCAGGGGTGGCAGAGGCAGAAGAGGTGGAGGAGGTTGAAGGGGAGGAAGGAGAGGCAGATACACTTGGTGTAACTTTATGGAGATACACTGTAATTTCTGCCTGACTTTTGCTTTTTCATTTCTCTAAAAATGTTTCTATATGGTACCAGTCCTTCTACCATTTGCTTTAGTTTCAGTGCCTGTATCATGGAAGGGTCCATGTCATAAAAAGAAGTCAAAAGCAGTCTTGGATAATTGGAACTCTTCCAGTTATTGTCTAATGTCAGTCTTTTTCTGGCACTGCTTCTTCTACGACTTCTTCTTCCTCCTCTGGCATTGGTTCAGAAGCACTCATCTCCATCAAGTCATCTTATGTTAATTCTTCTGGTGTGGTGTCTGTAAGCTGTTGAATTTCTTCAAGATCCATATCTTGAAATCCTTGGAACAGGTTATGGCCACCTGTTTTGCCATAACCACAATCTCTTTCATGATTTCCTTGATAGGCTCTGTTGTAAATCCTGTGCAGTCATGCATACCCTCTGAACACAGTTTTCTCCAGCAGGAATTTATTATTTTGGGCTTGATGGCTTTCATAGCTCTTTCTATTAACAAAGATGGCATCTTCAATGGTGTAATCCTTCCAGACGTTTATGATGTTCTCTCTATCAGGGTTTTCTTCCACAGCATTGAAAAGCCTTTCCCTAGAATACCATATGTAATGAGTCTTAAAACTACTTATGACCCCCTGATCTACAGGCTGAATTAAAGATGTGTTTGGGGGCAAGTAGACCACTTTGATGCCTTTGGTGTTGAACTCATGGGGTTCTGGGTGACCCAGGGCATTGTCCAATATCAAAAGAACTTGAAAAGGCAATCCCTTACTGGTAAGATAGTTCCTGTCTTTAGGGACAAAGCATCAATGCAACCAATCCAGAAAAAGGGTTCGCACTGTCCAGGCCTTCTTGTTGTACAGCCAGAAGTCTGGCAGCTTGTGTTTATCTTTTCCCTTCAAGGCTCGGAGATTAGTAGCTTTACAGATAAGGGTAGACCTGATCACAAACGTGACTGCATTTACACAAAATAGTAGAGTTAGCCTATCCCTTATGCCTTAAATCCTGGTGCTTGCTTCTCTTCGTTACTAATAAATGTCCTTTGTGGCATTTTTTTCCAGAATAAGGTACTTTGGTCTGCATTAAAAACCTGTTCAGGCAGATAGCCTTTCTCCTCAGTGATTTTCTTAATGGCATCTGGAAACTCGCCTACTGCCTCTTGGTCTGCAGAACCTGCTTATCCTGTTATCTTGACATTTTTTAAGCCAAACCTCTTTATAAAATTATCAAACCATCCTTTGTTGGCATTAAATTCTCCAGCTTTAGATCCTTCACCTTCATTTTGCTTTAAGTCGTCATATAATTATTTTGCTTTTCTAGAATCATGTTTGTGTATATAGGTATGCCTTTCTTATAGCAGTCCTGCACCTGCATGTCTGCATTTTCAGTGCAAGATTAAAAGGTATTTTTGCCAAAAGTGCAAGGTTTTCATGGCTGCTGGCATAGCTGTGGTGATGGCTTCACAAGTTTCCTCTTTAAAAAAAAAAAAAAAGGGCTTCCCTGGTGGCTCAGTGGTTAAGAATCCACCTGCCAATGCAGGGGACACAGGTTCAAGCCCTGGTCCGGGAAGATCCCACATGCCACGGAGCAACTAAGCCTGTGCGCCACAACTCCTGAGCCTGCGCTCCAGAGCCCACGAGCCACAACTCCTGAATGCCTAGAGCCCGTGCTCTGCAACAAGAGAAGCCACTGCGATGAGAAGCCTGCTCACCGCAACTAGAGAAAGCCCGCGCACAGCAACGAAGATCCAATGCAGCCAAAAATAAATAAATTTTAAAAAAGCACACAAAAAACAGTGGTCTTTACGCTGGATTCATTTATCTTGAAATGGCAGGCAACCGCAGCTGCAGAGCTCACTCTACAGTACAAATCAAGCAATTCAACTCTTTCTTGTAACATCATGACTTTTCTCTGCTTCTTGGGAGTACTTCCAGCATCACTAGTGGTGTGTCATATGGGTCCCATGGTGGTATCCAGGGCTTATGGTATTGGACTAAATAAAAAACAAGCAAGAACCATGAGAGATCACTTTTTACTGTGATCACTTTTTACTTTTTACTGTGATAGGCAATTTACTGGAGAGACAAACTGCTCATGTGGAGAGGATTAGCATGGATTAACATGGCATTTTAAGCGGATTTTTAATAATGATTTTAATAATGACTATGTTTGTTTACATTTCTCTCAACTGCAAATGGCACCACGTATGGTCTCTAAGTGTTTGTGTGCGTAAGTTTGATAAATTTTAACTTCTTATAATAGAATTGTATATGTTTTATGTTAGCAAATGATAGACTAGTATCTATCTATATATTTTATACATTCATAACATACCTTTTTCTTAATTTTTTGATATTTCTAGGCCATGTGCTTTGTCTGTGAGTTTTTTTAAATTGTCGCAAATCTCCAAACATTTTTCTAATATATTTATTTAAAAAATTTGTGTGTAAGTAGACTCGTGAAATTCAAACCTGTGTTGTTCAGGGGTCATCTGTATTTACGTATGTGATACTGTGGATTGGGTAGTCAGAGAAGTCCTCCCTGGAGGGCATCATATAGACCTGAAGAATGAGAAGAAATCAGTCATGTAGAAGGGTGTGGAATGTTGTTCCAGAGGCAATCTTTAGGATTTAATATGATTTTATGATAGTTTTATGATTTTTAAGTTTGGAAATAACCAGATAACTCATCTAGTCCTCCTGAGGCCCCAGAAGTTGAAGTTACTTACCCAAAGTTGCACTAGCCAAGACTGGAATGCAGAGGTGGCTGCTACTCTATAAAACAGAGTCAATTAAATACATAAAGACATAAAAGCAGAAAATTATCATGTGCGGTATTAAGGAAATGGAGTTGGAACCTTAGAAAAAGCAGATCTCTTGCATCTTCACATTTTCCATTTCATCTAAACTCAGTGAAGAGTTTAAAATTGAATATAGGTAAGTTGGCTAAAAAACTATAATTCTGAGTCATCAGCAGCATATCTGAAAGGAACAACACAACCAAGCCTGGCAGCTCCTATTTTTCAGATTAGAAATTAACTGCTATGCTGTCAGGATGAAATGGTATGTTTTATTATTGAAAAGGCAGCTCTATTAGCTTCTTTGGGCCACAAGGGCCCATTTATTTAATTACTTCTTCCCGGACACTAAGTGGATCCCTAGTGACCAGGCCAAATTATAGCACCTTAAAAGGTGAGCAACGCATTCACTTTGATGGATAGTAGGTTTTCTTTACTTTCCTTCCATTTATTCTTTTTTTTTTCACTAAATATATAAATAATGGAGGAATCCAGTTTCTTTTCACCTCTGTTGAAAATAGCTTAGGGCCAAAGCATTTTTGATTCACTGTTAATAAAATAATATGATATAGAAATGAAAAGTAAGACAAATCTTCTAAATGAGGAACACAAGACTTGTTTTAGATTCCTTTAAAAAAATTCTTCAACAGACTTTATTTTTTCTAAAATAAATTTATTTATTTATTTATTTTTGGCTGCGTTGGGTCTTCGTTGCTGCACACAGGCTTTGTCTAGTTGCAGCGAGCGGGGGCTACTCTTCATTGCAGTGCGCGGACTTATTGTAATGGCTTCTCTTGTTGTGGAGAGCAGGCTGTAGGTGTGCGGGCTTCAGTAGTTGTGGCACATGGGCTCAGTAGTTGTGGCTCGCAGGCTCTAGAGCACAGGCTCAGTAGTTGTGGCACGCAGGCTTAGTAGTTGTGGCACACGGGCTTAGTTGCTCCCTGGCATATGGGATCTTCCCGGACCAGGGCTTGAACCCGTGTCCCCTGTGTTGGCAGGCAGACTCCCAACCACTGTGCCACCAGGGAAGTCCCCCAGACTATTTTATAGAGCAGTTTTAGGTTCATGGCAAAATTGAGAAGAAGGTACAGAGATTTCCCATATACTCCCTCCACAACCTCCCCCCAGCCTCTCCTACTATGAACACCCCCCTCCACCACCAACCCCAGAATAGTCCATTTGTTGAAACTGATGAACCAACATTGACACATCATTATTACTCTAAGTTCATACTTTACATTAGGGTTCATTCTTGGTTACATTCTATGGGTTTTGGCAAATGTATAATGACATGTACCCACCATTATCATATCCTGAATAGTTTCTTTCACTGCCCTAAAAATCCTCTGCGCTCTGCCTGTTCATCCCTCACTCCTCCATAATCTTTGACAGCTACTCATCTTTTTACTGTCTCCGTGATTTTGCTTTATCCAGAATGTCATATAGTTGGAATTGTACAGTAGGTAGTCTTTTCAGATTGGGTTTTTTTTTTACTTAGCAATATACATTTAAGGTTCCTCCATCTCTTTTCATGGCTTTGATAAATCATTTCTTTTTAGTGCTGAACTATATTCCATTGTCTTGGTGTAAGATTCCTTTTTTAGAGCTCTAAAGTTAACAGAGATTTTGAATGAGAAAATTTTAAATCAGGGCTTCCCTGGTGGTGCAGTGGTTGAGAGTCCACCTGCCGATGCAGGGGACACGGGTTCGTGCCCCGGTCTGGGAAGATTCCACATGCTGCGGAGCGGCTGGGCCCATGAGCCATGGCTGTTGAGCCTGCACGTCCGGAGTCTGTGCTCCGCAACGGGAGAGGCCACAACAGTGAGAGGCCCACATATTGCAAAAAAAAAAAAAAAAAATCAGAGAAGGAAAAATAAGTTATATTTTAAAATTATTTTACAACAAAGCATGAAAACGTAGATGGATTCTTATAATTAAGCATGCAAGAACATAAATATAAGTATTGTTTTGTAGAATGTCTTCCCTTTGTTAACAAAGTTGAGATTTTAATGCTAAAATCTCAATAGAGTCAATAGGAAAAAATAAAAATTAAGACATCTAATAATGTAAATGTAGGTCATGGGTAAATATCATAGTAGAACAAAATCTGTATCTTAAAGATATTTTATTGGACCAGCAGATAGCCAGCCTTTCAAGCAAATTTTCTTTCAGATTCTTTGAGTGTGGTTGATATTTAAGCTTTGCTTGCCTAGCATTGAGCACCTCTTACTAATGGGTTATGACTTTCATCCTTTAATTTTTAATTCTTAGTTTCACATGCTCTAAAGGGACAATTCTAACCCTTTTAAATGAATTTGCATTGGCACTCAATTTAGTTGTTTGGGATAAAAATATACAATATCTCACAGCTTCTTTCTCAAGAGAAATTAAATCTTTTCAAACATTACTGATTTTCAGAACCTTCCTATATGGTAGGTGGGAGATATTTATCACAATTCCTATTGGATGAATTGAAAAGCGTATGCACAAGATGAGAGTCAAGCTATTCGAGATTAATTAATAAATCAGTAGGGATAAGTGAGAACAGAAATTCTATGTTTTGTGTGTGTGTTTTTAAAATTTTTATTGGAGTACAGTTGATTTACAATGTTGTGTTAGTTTCTGCTGTACAGCAAAGTGAATTAGTTATACATATACATATATCCAAGAAATTCTATGTTTTGATTCTTGGAATCCGGTGTTTTGCCTTCTAAACTTTGCCTTGTTGATGTTATGTAGCAAATTGGCATGATTTGTATTTCATTAAATCATAATATATGACAACCTAGGAAGCCCTTTAAATTCTATTTGATTTTCTTTCTACTAGCACTGCTCCCCAGTGGTGGAATGGAGGTGATTCAGTATATTACTGCTTATGATGGAGAGGTCTGATTTTAGAGCTCAGGCTGAAATCATGGCTCTGAAACTTATTAAGAGTGTGCTCTTGGGAAAGTACTTAAACTGTCTAAAAATGTAAAAAACAAAGTGAGAAAGAGAGATATATCTACATCATATAATACCTACATCATAGAGTTCTTATGGAGATAAAATCAAATATTGATTATAAAGTACCTGTAGAGTACAGTGCCTAACACCCTGAAAATGCCCAGTGAAGATCAATATTAAAGCCAGAAGGTAGAAAATTCTTGTTGTTATTTTATAGATCATAGGTTCCTCCAGCAATAGTGATTTAAATTTTAGCTTAAATTATTTAAATAAATATATTACTGTTATTTTTGGACTCAAATAAAAAAATTCCTTATCTTGCTTTCTCTATAGTGCAGATTTGTGAGGTTTCATCTTTGTGGAGAAGAAAAAAAACCCTTCCACAAACCCCTCTGTGCTTCTAATACTATATCCAAGGAATCTAAGCTTTTGTATTGGAAAAAGTGTCTTTGTTTTCTCACTATCATGGTACAATTAACATTTTAACTATTAAGTATTTGTGTAAACATTGAAGTTTAAAAAAAATAAATTTATTTATTTATTTTTAGCTGCATTGGGTCTTCGTTGCTGCATGCAGGCTTTCTCTAGTTGTGGTGAACGGGGGCTACTCTTCATTGTGGTGCGTGGGCTTCTCATTATGGTGGCTTCTCTGGTTGGGAGCACCAGCTCTAGGCACGCGGGCTTCAGTACTTGCGGCACACGAATTCAGTAGCTGTGGCTCACAGGCTCTACAGTGCAGGTTCAGTAGTTGTGGTGCACGGGTTTAGTTGCTCTGCAGCATGTGGGATCTTCTTGGACCAGGGCTTGAACCTGTGCCCCTGCATTGGCGGGATGATTCTTAACCACTTCACCACCAGGGAGGTACGCTAAACATCCAAATTTTAGAACATTATATGTTATGACTTGTTGCTTATTTGGCCTCAAATAAAAATCAAAATTATGATTCAAGTAACATGGGCTGCAACTTATACGATTTTAAATTTATTTATTTATTTACTTATTTATTTATGGCTTTGTTGGGTCTTCATTGCTGCACATGGGCTTTCTCTATTTGTGGCCAGTGGAGGCTACTGTTTGTTGTGGTGCGTGGGCTTCTCATTGAAGTGGCTTCTCTTGTTGCAGAACACAGGCTCTAGTCATGTGGGCTTCAGTAGTTGTGGCATGTGGGCTCAGTAGTTGTGGCATAGGGGCTCTAGAGCACAGGCTCAGTAGTTGTGGTGCACAGGCTTAGTTGCTCTGCGGCATGTGGGATCTTCCTGGACCAGGGCTCGAACCCGTGTCCCCTGCATTGGCAGGCGGATTCTTAACCACTGCACCACCAGGGAAGTACCTTTATTTTTTTAAATATTGGAGTCAAGCAGAAAGTGATAAAATTATCTAAGTGATAAAATTAACACATTAATTTTAACACCATATTGGTGGGATTTTTTTCTTTTGTTGGGAAAAAAAGCACATCCATCCCTGTGCCCCCAAACATATTTATGTCCTACTTATAATATATTAACCTAATGTCAGGATTTATTCACACCTTCCACTATCATTTACTGCAAACTCAGTGAATATTTGTTGAGTTGGTTTAATACCATTCTTTTGTAAATGGATGACCTTATTTTATGGATATTAGTCTTTACTTCCCATTCAAATCATTGTATGGGCTCTAAGAAGACCCTTCACTCTTTGTTTCTTTAAAATACAGCTTATTTGTTTATGCTTATTTCACTTAGCATAATGTCCCTAGATGCATCCATGATGTCACAAATGACAAGATTTCACTTTTCTTAAGGCTGAGTAATATTCCATTACATATATATATATATATATATATATATATATATATATATATACACACACACACACACATACACACACCACATCTTCTCTATCCATTCACCTGTCAGTGGACACTTACATTGCTTCCATATCCTGGCTATTGTAAATAATGCTGCAATGAATATTGGCATGCATATATCTTTTTGAATTAGTGCTTTTGTTTTCTTTGGGTAAATATTTAGAAGTGAAATTGCTGGATCATATGGCAGTTCTATTTTTAATTTTTTAAGGAACCTCCATACTGTTTCCCATAGTGGCTGTACCAATTTACAATCCCACCAACAGTGCACAAAGGTTCTTTTTTCTCCACATCCTTTCCCACACTTGTTATTTGTTGTCTTTTTGATGATAGCCATTCTGACAGGTGTGAGGTGTTATCTCTTTGTGGTTTTGATTTGCATTTCTAGGATGAGTAGTGATGTTGAGCATCTTTTCATGTGTCTATTGGCCGTGTGTATGTCTTCTTTGAAAAAAGTCTATTCAGATTCTCTGCCCATTTTTTAAATCGTGTTGTTTGTTTTATTGATGTTGACTTTTATGAGTTATTTGTATTTTTTGGATATTAACCCCTTATCAGGTATATCATTTGTGAATATCTTCTGCCATTCTGTAGGCAGGCTTTTCATTTTGTTGATAGTTTTCTTCATCAGGCAAAGCTTTTTAGTTTGATGTAGTCCCATTTGTTTATGTTTGCTTTTGTTTCCCTTCCCTGAGGAGACAGATGTAAAAAAATATTTCTAAGGCTGATGTGAAAGAGCATACTGCCCATGTTTTTTTCTAGGAATTTTATGTTTTCAGGTCTTATGTGTAAGTCTTTTAATCCATTTTGAGTTTATTTTTGTATATAGTGTGAGAAGGTAATCCAGTTTGATTGTTTTGCATGTAGCTATCCAGTTTTCCCAAAGCCACTTATTAAAGAGGCTGTCTTTTCCCCACTGTATATTATTGCTTCCTTTGTCATAGATTAAATGACCATGTAAGTGGGGATAATTTCTGGGCTCTCTGTTCTGTTCCATTGATCTATGTGTCTGTTTTTGTGCCAGTACCATACTGTTTTGATTACTGTAGCTTTGTAGTATAGTTGGAAATCAGGGCACATGATATCTCTAGCTTTGTTCTTCTTTCTCAAGATTGTTTGGACTATTCAGGGTCTTTGTGTTTCCATACAAATTTTAGAATTATATGTTATATTTGTGTGAAAAATGCAATTGGTAGTTTGATAGGGATTGCTTTGAATCTGTAGATTGCCTTCAATAATATGGCCATTTAAACAATATTATTTCTTCCAGTTCATGGGCATGGTATATTTGTGTCACCTTCAATCTTTCATCAATGTCTTATAGTTTTCAGAGTATAAGACTTATACTTCTTTGGTTAGATTTATTCCTAGGTATTTTCTTCTTTTTTTTTTTTTTTCTTCTTTTTTTTTTTTTTTTTTTTTTTTTTTTTTGCGGTATGCGGGCCTCTCACTGTTGTGGCCTCTCCCGTTGCGGAGCACAGGCTCCGGACGCGCAGGCCCAGCGGCCATGGCTCACGGGCTCAGCCGCTCCGCGGCATATGGGATCCTCCCAGACCGGGGCACGAACCCGTATCCCCTGCATGGCAGGCGGACTCTCAACCACTGCGCCACCAGGGAGGCCCGGTATTTTATTCTTTTTGATCCAAATGTAAATAGGATTGTTTTCTTAATTTTTCTTTCTGATAATTTGTTATTAGTGTATAGAGATGAATCAGATTTCTATATATTAATTTTGTATCCTGCAACTTTAATGAATTCATTTATTAGTTCTAATCATTTTTTGGTAGCATTTTTAGGATTTTCTATATATAGTATCATGTCATCTGTAGATAATGGCAGTTTTACTTCTTCCTTTCCAACTTGGATTCCTTTTATTTCTTTTCTTTGTCTGATTGCTGTGGATAGGACTTCCAGTACTATGTTGAATAAAAGTGGCAAGAATAGGCATTTTTGTCTTGTTCATAGAGGAAATGCTTTAAGATTTTCACCATTGAGTATGAATGTTGGCTGTGGGTTTGTCATATATGGCTCTTATTATGTTGAGGTATGGTCCCTCTATACCTACTTTATTGAGAATTTTTAATTATAAATGAATGTTGAATTTTGTCAAAAGCTTTTTCTGCATCTATTGAGATGAGCATATGGTTTTTATTCTTCAGTTTCTTAATGTGATGTATCACATTGATTGATTTGTGGATACTGAACTGTCCTTGCATCCCTGAGGTAAATCCCCCTTGATCATGGTATATGATCCTTTTAATATATTGTTGAACTTGATTTGCTAATATTTTGTTGAGAATTTTGCCATCTATGTTCATCAGTGATATTGACCTGTAATATTCTTTTCTTTTTTTGTGTGTGATATCTTTGCTGGTTTTGGTATCAAGATGTTGCTGGCCTCATAGAATGAGTTCAGAAGCATTATTTCCTCTTCAATTTTTGGATGGTTTGAGAAGGATAGGTGTTAACTCTTCTTTAAATGTTTGTAGAATTCACCTACCAAAGCTATCTGGTCCAGGACTTTTTTTGTTGGGAATTAAAAAAAAAAATTACTGATTCAATTTCATTACTAGTAATTCATCTGTTCGTATTTTCTATTTCCTTCTGATTCAGTCTTGGGAGATTTTATGCTTCTAGGAATTTACCCCTTTCTTTTACATTGCCCAAATTGTTGGCGTGTAATGTTTCATAGTAATCTCTTGTGATTTTTTGTATTTCTATTGTGTTGACTGTAACTTCTCCCTTCTCACATCTGATTTCATTTATTTGGGCCCTCTCTCTTTTTTTCTTGATGACTCTGGCTAAAGCTTTATCAATTTTGTTTATCTTTTCAAAGAACCAGCTCTTAGTTTCATTGATTTATGCTATTATTCTTTTAGTCTCTATTTCATTTATTATTTTTTAAAATAAATAAATTTATTTATTTATTATTTATTTTTGGCTGTGTTGGGTCTTTGTTGCTGCGCATGGGCTTTCTCTAGTTGCAGCGAGAGGGGGCTACTCTTTGTTGCGGTGCACGGGTTTCTCATTGTGGTGGCTTCTCTTGTTGTGGCATGGGCTCTAAGCACGTGGGCTCAATAGTTGTGGCTCACGGGCTCTAGAGCGCAGGCTCAGTAGCTGTGGCTCACAGGCTTAGTTGCTCCATGGCATGTAGCATCTTCCCGGACCAGCACTTGAACCCGTGTCCCCTGCATTGGCAGGCGGATTCTTAACCACTGTACCACCAGGGAAGTTCCATTTATTTTTTTTTTATAATCTTTATTATTTATTTACTTCTACTAACATTGCATTTTGTTTATTCTTCTTTTCCTAGTTTAGGTGTAAGGTTAGGTTGTTTGTTTGAGATTTTTCTTGTTTCCTGAGATAGGCTTGTATTGCTATTAAATTCCCTCTTAGAACTGCTTTTATTGAATCCCATAGATTTTGGATTGTTGTGTTTCTATTTTCATTTGTTTCCCACTTTTTAAAAATTTCTTTTTAATTTCTTCAGTGACCCATTGGTTGTTTAGTAACATATTGTTTAGACTCCACTTGTTTGGGATTTTGCAGGGTTTTTTTTTTTTTTTTCCAGTTGATTTCTGGTCTCATACCATTGTGGTCAGGAAAGATGCTTGATATGATTTCAATCTTCTTAAATTTATTGAGTCTCATTTTGTGGCCTAGCATATGATATATCCTGGAGACCATTCCATGTGCCTGAAGTGCCCTAACTTTTAATCTAAACCTTTTCCACTGTGGCTTACTGATCCCCAAATAACCAAATTCTTATATCAACATTACAAAAGGAAAAAACTTGTTAAACACCAAGCCAAGTGATTCCTAAGGCTATGTCTAATCTGGGGTACCTTATTAAAAATGTCTCTTCAACACATGCAATGCAATTTGTAGACACTGGTGCCAATTTTCAGATTTTTGAAAATAGTATTCACATCACACTGATGGTCAGGAGTATTTTCTCATAAAATAGAGGATTGTATATGTGTGTGACCCCATCTGTACCTTTACTGTGCCTCCCTACTCCCCATCCTGTTCACTCTTGTACCTCTTAGCTCATTAATTTTCTCCTTTTGTTTAGAGGGAAAGAAATTCTGCTATGATGAATCTTGGCCCCTTACTCTTAATCTCACCCTCTACTGATATCAGAGATGTTATGAACTCTCAAACTAAAACCTCACATCTGAAAATTCCACATAATCTATTGTCAAGTGAATTGACTTGGTGGAAGTGTCTTAGCATTATGTATGGATCATCATGTGTAAAGAAAATCACCTCATAATATTCTTCATCCAGCTCTTGTCTTTAACATTTAGGAAATTGACCAGCCATCAGATATATTTAGCAAACAAATACATTTAAGTTATAGGAAGGAAATTGAAATGATGGTTTTGTTTTATTTAGCAATGCATTCTTAGTTGAATTTAGTCATAGTATGTGACTATTACATGTGCAGTTTTTTTCATTGCTTGAATATTTATTTATTTAAATTAAAGTATAGTTGATTTACAATATTAGTTTCAGGTGTACAATATAGTGATTCAGTATTTTTATAGATTATATTCCATATAAAGTTATTATAAAATAGTGGTTATATTTCCCTGTGCTGTACAGTATACCCTTGTTGCTTATCTATTTTATGCATAGTAGTTTGTATCTCTTAATACCATACCCCTATCTTGCCCCTCCCCACTACATGTGAAGTTTTAAAGAAGGGAAGGCATCACTCACTTCCTAATTGGACCTGGTGGGGAGATCTTCCCATTTGTACCCAAGTACCTGGAGGGTGTATCTTGGGACATACAATAGACAGTTGGGGAGATTTGCTTGAAAGTTAACTTCAACTTTGAATTTCTTTCTTTTGTTGTTTCTGTCCAGGGCAAGGGTTATTTGAAAGAATTAAAGCAAATACACCAATAAACATGCTCATGAATATGTTATTAATTAATATTTTACAGTATAGCATGGCAAATCTAAACTTCAGATTAGTGCAAGTCTATACACATCTCAGCATGTTTAGCATATTTTATGCAAATAGTTGTTAAGAATAAAAATTCTAATTTCAAATGAAGAAAATTCATGACATGCACCTTGTGTTGCGGTTTAATCACTGTATACCCAGGAAGGTATCGACAGTTGTCCCGTTGAAGCTATTAAAGTTGCTGTCCAAGGTTAAATGAAATTGCAGTTTATCAGAACAGCATTGAGAAAATAAGGGAATCTGTTCATGGCTCTTGATTAATGCCAAGCGTGATCAACACAAGGGGGTTCATTAAGCCATACATCATGTGGGTAATTTAACATGTCATTGTGCCGGCTGTCTGCTTTGACGATGCACAGGCCTGAGTTTCAAAGTTGTATCTCTGACTCACTGAGTTCTACACAGAAGCATCCCTCATACTTCTTTTGCTGAACATCTTCTATTATGCATACTTAATTTTTTAGACATGTTAAACATTTCATATAAATTATTTAATATGTTTTGGGACAAAAATATATTTTGTTTTTGTAATGGGTTCCCCTCACACTATATATGGTAACACTTATTAGGAAATTCTTCACCTTTTGAATTTTTCTTTTCCCTATTAAGGGAATCATATATATGTCTTAAAATCTGATGTGACTTGGAAAAAGCTATTGAAATTATTAACTCAATCCATGTTAATTTTTAGTACTCTTATTTGTGTGCTAGAGTTAATACCACTTTCACAGTACAAATTTACAAGAAATCTCTTCTCAGTGGTTTTCTCATTATTCTTTGCTTATTATATAACACCTATTTTTTTTTTTTTTTTTTTTTTTTTTGTGGTACGTGGGCCTCTCACTGTTGTGGCCTCTCCCGTTGTGGAGCACAGGCTCCGGACGCGCAGGCTCAGCGGCCATGGCCCACGGGCCTAGCCGCTCCGCGGCATGTGGGATCCTCCCAGACCAGGGCACAAACCCATGTCCACTGCATCGGCAGGCAGACTCCCAACCACTGCGCCAACAAGGAAGCCCCACACCCATTTTTAAAATTTGATTAGGTTTGGACAAATATTACTGCCAAACTATGACATGAGGTACATTATTAGTAATTTTGTTATGTATTAGAATGTTATTTAAAACATAATTGTCAGACTTCCCTGGTGGCGCAGTGGTTAAGAATCCACCTGCCAATGCAGGGGACACGGGTTTGAGCCCTGGTCCGGGAAGATCCCACATGCCGCGGAGCAACTAAGCCTGTGCGCCACAACTGCTGAGCCTGCGCTCTAGAGCCAGCGAGCCACAACTACTTGAGCTCACATGCCACAACTATTGAAGCCTGTGCACCTAGAGCCCATGCTCGCAACAGGAGAGGCCACCTCAATGAGAAGCCCACGCACCACAACGAAGAGTAGTCCCTGCTCAGCAACGAAGACCCAACACAGTCAAAAATAAATAAATTAAAAAAACAAAAAACATAATTGTCATTGCAAATATTTCCATGTCATTTTAGGAAATATACCAAGCATGGTAAATGATGGAATGCTTTGTGCTTATATGTTTCAGAGATTTTTTTCAATGATCTTAATTTTTCTAGGCATGATGAGTTCTTTATTTAAAAGTATAAGAGCTATAATTTTGCCTTCTGGTTTTATTTAATTTTTTTCTAAATGAAATTTGCTAATTTTATTAGTACTGAATATAATTTGATAGCTTATAAAAGAAGTAAAGTATTTCCATGTAAAAGACTAAAAAACCTGTGATTTATCATTTCACATTACTTATTTGTTATCTAATACGTGGAATTCAATACAATCATGCTTCATCACTCTCACTTGAAAGTAGACTCTCCTGGTCACCAAAGATTTATGGGATACAGTGAATTAGAGGCCAAGATCTCAGCCATAACATCAGTGTCTGTTGCAGGGAAGGACATGGCAAGGGAAATATGACCATGGTTGGAAGCAATCTTAATATTAAAATTTTAGGCTACTGGAATTTAGTGAATGGGTTCCACGTTGTGCTTCTTTTAGAATCCTGTGAGCGCATATGCAAATTAGTAATCTGGACAGAGACCTAAAACTTCCTAAAATATCCCAGTGTGACAGTTGTATACTGATGACCATGGTTTGGAATTTCCCTATGTTTCGATTTGTATGTCTAATATCTTATAAATTGGAAGCTTTATGGGTTCTTTAAAAAATGATCTCCCATATGATATTGTAATGCTTTTAAGGATCCAAAAACAAACAAACAAAAAACAGGTAAACTACTTATAAGATCTAAATATACATATGAAAGAAACTATCATCACTGATGTGCAAAATATTGAGCTATGTTTGTGTGGGGTGATAACCTTGTTGACATCTACCATTCTGGGAAGGAGATTAGAATGCCATTTAAGAGCTGATGAGACCAGAGGCCAGCTTTTAAAGGCACACCTGAGTAATGGAATGCTATTTCCATTTCAGTCTCTCTTTCTTTCTCTCTTTTTTTTTTCCTTGTTGGGCTGTGAATGCACTATCTATAGTACCCTCAAAATAAACTATTTGATTATTTATAATTGGGTGTTTGAAAATGTATTTTAATTAGGTCCAAGACCAAATTAGAATGGTGACTAGTGAATACCAAACATTTTCACGTGAATACCAAACATTTTCAAAGGCAACAGAACATAAAGTGTTTTCTTTCCTGATATGTAAAGTGGGGAGGATGATTTCACTTGTCAGCTCTCAGTCACAACTCCCAGCCATTTATTGTTAGTATATGATGGGTTCCTCCTGAAAAATGCTGCAAAAATCATTCACATACTCAAGGTCTTCTCCTTGAATACTTTTTTAAAAAAAATGGTACTGTAGTGTTTTCTGCCACCATTAATTACCAAGGGTTTATTTACAAGGCAATAATTAATTATACCTCTGGGAAGCTCAGGAGTCAACATGAATCAAAGCAGGCTTGGTAAGGAACATGGAAGTCTCACATAATTAAGCAGGGCACTGGAGACCAATTGTTTATAGAATGATTTTGCTAGAGCTAATTGACACTAATTATTTAATCTGATTTTCTTCTTCCTAGTTATTCTTCTACAGAGTCACTGCTTTCTGCTAACGATGCACAGGGAACTATCAAGGTGCGCTATGCCTGCATTCAGTGTAGCCTCCCATGTAGGAAATCGATAATGCTTAGATCATTTCCTAACGTGCTACAGACTATTATATAAAACAAATCACAGAAGAAATCAACAAATCATCAATGCTAAAATACATACCAGGCAATCACTTGTATTGATGGCTGTTACCTTTTTCTCATATAAGACTGATCCAGTTTTCACTCAGGTTTAAGTTTAAATCATTTAAAATTTAAAAATAGGTATAAACAATGAGCTCATAGTTTCCACACAATTTTTTTAATGTGTAAGATGAGGTGAGGACTGTGGTGTGATTGAAAAGAAAAACAAAGTTTATATAGCTGTTTAAGTAAAAAGAAATGTTCCAGTTGAACGTATAGTGAAACTTAGGGAACAGACCATCTGCAAACATGCCACGTTTTACGCAGGAGCTATGCTGATGGGTAAATGAAAGCTGGATACCTACGGTAGCTGACTAAAAAGCATGCGATGTGAATTGTGTTTTGTGGTACTAGTGTCTCTGTGGTTTCCGCTTATGGATTGCTTCCTCCTCTGAATATCAGTGTTTGATGACAGTGTTCATAGTTAAGATAATCAAAGATGGGGATTAATTTACTGGTTGCATATTTTGATTCATTCACTTCTTAACCCTTAACATACAAGGCTGTTGTATTTTGTTTAAGATTCAGGTTCTAAGTAACCTTCTGGCTAAAAAATTAGGAAAAATGGAATCTCTAACACCTTTGTAGTACCGTGAAGAATAATAGGTTTATCTTTGGATCCCTGTCACCCACTTCATCCTGTGTATCCCCCTCCTCACCTTTCTGGTGATGTCCTAAGCTAGTCTGTACTCTTCTCTTTGCCAGATCATTCTGTCCTCCCCCTTTATTTTCTTTCTCTGCCATTAAAAGTTACATGTTCTGGGCTTCCCTGGTGGCGCAGTGGTTGAGAATCTGCCTGCCAATGCAGGGGACACGGGTTTGAGCCCTGGTCTGGGAGGATCCCACATGCCGTGGAGCAACTAGCCCCGTGAGCCACAAATACTGAGCCTGCGCGTCTGGAGCCTGTGCTCTGCAACGAGAGGCCGCGATAGTGAGAGGCCTGCGCACCGCGATGGGGAGTGGCCCCCACTTGCTGCAACTAGAGAAGGCCCTAACACAGAAACGAAGAGCCAACACAGCCATGAGTAAATAAATAAATAAATAAATTAAAAAAAAAAAAAAGTTACATGTTCTGTAATTTATCCCTCAGTCTCTCATTCTTTGTTTTGCAGAGTGACAGTCAGCTAAGGAGTCCATGATTGATTTTAAAGTGCTCATTTTCCCACATCATTGCCTGTTCTGGATTTTATCAATATTTTGTTCACCGTAGAGTGCCCTGGAGAACTTAGTGTAGTGGGAGGATTTAGATGTGAAAAGACATATTCTGGGATATTGTAAGAAATGTAAATGGCAGATTGCAAAGTTCAAAGTATGAGGACATTTACCCAACCTGGGGATCAGTTAAAGCATCCTAGAAAGAGTAGTTAGTCTCATTGGTTACATCAGAGAATTCAGTAAGCATGATTGAAATCCATCCCTGAGTTAAATACCTCACTAAGCCAAAGAGACTTTAAAGGCAGTTCTCTTTTAGAAGATACTGTGAGATATAATAATCATCCTTGTTTAATGCTGGGCTCTCTTCTAAATGCTTTACATGCCTAAATCAATTAATCTTCCCAACAGTCATATGAGGAACACAATTTTATGTATTTACTTATCCTCATCTTACAGATAAGAAAGCTGAGGCATTGAGGTTATATAACTTGTACAAGATCATATAACTGTTCAACAGCAGAGCTGGAATTCAAACTGAAGTGGTCTGGCCCCAAAGCTGAGCTCTTAACTGTGGTGTCTGAAGAGGACTGGCTGATATTTTTATGCCCATGTCTTTGGTCAGTATGGTTCTCAATCCTGGATTCTCACTAGAATCACTTGATATGGGAGGGGGACAGAGGTTGGATTTTAAAAGAAAACATTAATGTCTGAGGGGTGGGGTCCAGGCAAGGCCACTTTTCAAAGTGTCCCCACCTCTCCCACCCCGCTACCCGCCCTCAGTGATTCTAATGTGCAGCCAAGGTTAACAAGTCCTGCTCCAGGCCCTGGGGTGGGAGCTGTTCTCCACCTGCCTGTCTATGCCCATCACCCACAGTTTCTAAAGGCTGTAAAAGCGTGTCACTAATCCTCTGGCAGGAAGCAGTTCCTCAGGTGCCGATTCTCAGTGTCCATGAGTCGAACTCTACAGACCCCAGGTCTCTGTATTTGTGAATAGATCAAAATTGTGGTAACAGTTGGCCTAGGACAGACCCAGACAGAAGGCTCCCTGGATGTCCAGCCTGATTCACCACTGGTATAATTTTAACAACCTAGTGACCCTGGGATCCCTGGGCCCTACTCCCTTTCATACCCAGTCATTCTCCAATATATCCCAACCATTTAATATACTTTGCACATGTCTATGAAGAAACCTTAGGGCAAGACCTTTCTAGGTGGGTAAATTTAAGTAAACCCTCATAACTCGATTTATTAATTTTAGAGGACTCTTTAAAAAACAAAACCACAAGCTATTATCACAACCAACATAATTTTAAAGATTTCTTATTAATATGATTATCAAATTGTATCAAAAATGTCTTTTTAGAGCTAGTTTGTTAGAAGCAGGATCCAAATAAGGTCTTTGCATTACATTTGGTCTAAGTGACTCTGATATATAGTAGCCTTCTCCCCCTTATCAGGCTATTTATTTTTTGAAAAACTTGGGGGCCATTTCTCCTATAGAATAACCTATGCTTTAAATTTGGCTGATTGTATTCTCCTGTCGTTTAGCACGCTTTCTATTCACTGTATTTCCTGTAAATTGTTGATAAGATCTAGACCCTTGATTGCATGTGGATTCTGATTTTTTGCAAGCATACTTCATAAATATGTTTATTTCCTACTGCAGCACAGCAGGATGCGCATAATACCTGGTTGTCCTGCTTTTAGTGGATGATGAGATTGATCAGTGAGTTCAAATGTTGCCAGTCTGAAACCTCCATTATAAAGTTCCCCATCAACCTTTTGCCTAATGGCTTTTAGCCACTGAAGGTGGTTGCAATATCAGTTATTTCATCAGGGGTTGCAAATGGTGATATTCCAGTTAAACCATTCCTTCTTCATTTATTAGCCACGTTTCTTCTTTATATAAAGGAGACCTTTTGCTCATCAACTGTTTAATTAATCTGAAATCAATTTGTACAGAAAATGCAGTAAAATTTTTGATTTTTTTGCCCATCAGTTTTCAGATTAGTGAATTTGGTGTCCTGACAACTTTTAAAAGAAACTCAGGGCTTTGTTTTGTTTTGTTTTTCGGCGCCGTTATAAACTTAACAGCTTTCAATGCATTGCAGCCATATTCTTCTTGGTACTTACATTATCCCATTTCTGAATGGAAGAACCACTTGAAGTTGATTGTTATGCCCATTTGATGTGACTCTAGTAAACCTTGATAGTATACTTGCTATCAGGTATCCTAGGTACCTTCTGTTTAGTTTCTCCTGTATCTCTGGAATTAGCAGTGGTTTCTTTTTAGTGAGAAATGGTATTAAAGGTCATATTCTGGGCCCTAGGAGTGCTCGTTGCTACTGGGTTGTCAATGGTTTAAAATTTTTTTATTTGGCAGTTATGATATGTATTTAAGAAAGAGAAATAAATTATGAAGGTGTACTGATATTTTCCAATTCAAATATAAAATTGCAGCTTATTTTACTTAATCCTTTTGATTTTATATTTGTTTCTCTTTTAACTGCATATCTGGTTTTCCAATTAACATTAACATAATCTATAATCATTTTATTTGCTTTATCCTTCTCTCTCCACTTGTATGTGTATTTATATGTGTGTGTTCATATATATATATATATACACACACACATATATACATATATATCTACATATATAGTAATTTTACTAACAGCTCTTAGTAAGGAACTCTTAAACTGAATGCAGTTTAATATTTCATTGTGATTCTTTTTCCCTTTTTGATCTCTATTACCAGACTGTACAAATACTTTGTTTTAAAGTGATTTTTTTAATGAAGTTTTTTTTTTGATGTGGACCATTTTAAAAGTCTTTATTTAATTTATTACAGTATTGCTTCTGTTTTATGTTTTGGATTTTTGGCCACGAGGCATGTGGGCTCTTAGCTCCCTGACCAGGGATTGAACCTGTACTCCCTGCATTGGAACGCAAAGCCTTTATTTTTAACATCTTTTTGGAGTATAGTTGCTTTATAATGGTGTGTTAGTTTCTGCTTTATAACAAAGTGAATCAGTTATACATATACATATGTTCCCATATCTCTTCCCTCTTGGGTCTCCTTCCCTCCCACCCTCCCTATTCCACCCCTCTAGGTGGTTACAAAACACCGAGCTGATCTCCCTGTGCTATGCGGCTGCTTCCCACTAGCTATCTATTTTACATTTGGTAGTGTATATATGTCCATGCGACTCTCTCACTTTGTCACAGCTTACCCTTCCCCCTCTCCATATCCTCAAGTCCATTCTCTAGTAGGTCTGTGTCTTTATTCCCGTCTTACCCCTAGATTCTTCATGAAATTCTTTTTTTTCTTAGATTCCATATATATATGTTAGCATATGGTGTTTGTCTTTCTCTTTCTGACATACTTCACTCTGTATCACAGACTCTAGGTCCATCCACCTCACTACAAATAACTCAATTTCGTTTCTTTTTATGGCTGAGTAATATTCCATTGTATATATGTGCCACATCTTCTTTATCCATTCATCCGATGATGGACACTTAGGGTGCTTCCATGTCCTGCCTATTGTAAATAGAGCTGCATTGAATATTTTGGTACATGACTCTTTTTGAATTATGGTTTTCTCAGGGTATATGCCCAGTAGTGGGATTGCTGGGTCATATGGTAGTTCTACTTATAGTTTTTTAAGGAACCTCCATACTGTTCTCCATAGTGGCTGTACCAATTCACATTCCCACCAGCAGTGCAAGAGTGTTCCCTTTTCTCCACACCCTCTCCAGCATTTATTGTTTCTAGATTTTTTGATGATGGCCATTCTGACCGGTGTGAGATGATATCTCATTGTAGTTTTCATTTGCATTTCTCTAATGATTAATGATGTTGAGCATTCTTTCATGTGTTTGTTCGCAATCTATATATCTTCTTTGGAGAAATGTCTGTTTAGGTCTTCTGCCCATTTTTGGATTGGGTTGTTTGTTTTTTTCTTATGGAGCTGCAAAGCTGCTTGTAAATTTTGGAGATTACTCCTTTGTCAGTTGCTTCATTTGCAAATATTTTCTCCCATTCTAAGGGTTGTCTTTTGGTCTTCTTTATGGTTTCCTTTGCTGTGCAAAAGCTTTGAAGTTTCATTAGGTCCTATTTGTTTATATTTCCATTTCTATAGGAGGTGGGTCAAAAAGGATCTTGCTGTGATTTATGTCATAGAGTGTTCTGCCTACGTTTTCCTCTAAGAGTTTGATAGATTCTAGCCTTACATTTAGGTCTTTAATCCATTTTGAGTTTATTTTTGTGTATGGTGTTAGGGAGTGTTCTAATCTCATACTTTTACATGTACCTGTCCAGTTTTCCCAGCACCACTTATTGAAGAGACTGTCCTTTCTTCACTGTACATTCCTGCCTCCTTTATCAAAGATAAGGTGACCATATGTGTGTGGATTTATCTCTGGGCTTTCTATCCTGTTCCATTGATCTATATTTCTGTTTTTGTGCCAGTCCCATACTTTCTTGATTACTGTAGCTTTGTAGTATAGGGTGAAGTCAGGGAGCCTGATTCCTCCAGCTCCATTTTTCTTTCTCAAGATTGCTTTGGCTATTTGGGGTCTTTTGTGTTTCCATACAAATTGTGAAATTTTTTGTTGTAGTTCTGTGAAAAATGCCAGTGGTAGTTTGATAGGGATTGCATTGAATCTGTAGATTGCTTTGGGTAGTAGAGTCATTTTCACAATGTTGATTCTTCCAATCCAAGAACATGGTATATCTCTCCTTCTATTTGTATCATCTTTAATTTCTTTCATCAGTGTCTTATAATTTTCTGCATACAGGTCTTTTGTCTCCTTAGGTAGGTTTATTCCTAGATATTTTATTCTTTTTGTTGCAGTGGTAAATGGGAGTGTTTTCTTAATTTCACTTTCAGATTTTTCATCATTAGTGTATAGGAATGCCAGAGATTTCTGTGCATTAATTTTGTATCCTGCTACTTTACCAAATTCATTGACTAGCTCTAGTAGTTTTCTGGTAGCCTCTTTAGAATTCTCTATGTATAGTATCATGTCATCTGCAAACAGTGACAGCTTTACCTCTTCTTTTCTGATTTGGATTCCTTTTATTTCCTTTTCTTCTCTGATTGCTGTGGCTAAAACTTCCAAAACTATGTTGAATAATAGTGGTGAGAGTGGGCAACCTTTTCTTGTTCCTGATCTTAGAGGAAATGGTTTCAGTTTTTCACCATTGAGGACGATGCTGGCTGTGGGTTTGTCATATATGGCCTTTATTATGTTGAGGAAAGTTCCCTCTATGCAGGGAACTTTCTGCAGGGTTTTTATCATAAATGGGTGTTGAATTTTGTCGAAAGCTTTCTCTGCATCTATTGAGATGATCATATGGTTTTTCTCCTTCAGTTTGTTAATATGGTGTATCACGTTGATTGATTTGCATAAATTGAAGAATCCTTGCATTCCTGGAATAAATCGCACTTTATCATGGTATATGATCCTTTTAATGTGCTGTTGGATTCTGTTTGCTAGTATTTTGTTGAGGATTTTTGCATCTATGTTCATCAGTGATATTGGCCTGTAGTTTTCTTTTTTTGTGACATCTTTGTCTGGTTTTGGTATCAGGGTTATGGTGGCTTCGTAGAATGAGTTTGGGAGTGTTCCTCCCTCTGCTATATTTTGGAAGAGTTTGAGAAGGATGGGTGTTAGCTCTTCTCTAAATGTTTGATAGAATTCGCCTGTGAAGCCATCTGGTCCTGGGCTTTAGTTTGTTGGAAGGTTTTTAATCACAGTTTCAATTTCAGTGCTTGTGATTGGTCTGTTAATATTTTCTGTTTCTTCCTGATCCAGTCTTGGCAGGTTGTGCATTTCTAAGAATTTGTCCATTTCTTCCAGGTTGTCCATTTTATTGGTATAGAGTTGCTTGTAGTAATCTCTCATGATCTTTTGTATTTCTGCAGTGTCAGTTGATACTTCTCCTTTTTCCTTTCTAATTCTATTGATTTGAGTCTTCTCCCTTTTTTTCTTGATGAGTCTGGCTAATGGTTTATCAATTTTGTTTATCTTCTCAAAGAACCAGCTTTTAGTTTTATTGATCTTTGCTATCATTTCCTTCATTTCTTTTTCATTTATTTCTTTTTTTTTTTTTTTTTTTTTTTTTTTTCCGTACGTGGGCCTCTCACTGTTGTGGCCTCTCCCGTTGCGGAGCACAGGCTCCGGATGCGCAGGCTCAGTGGCCATGGCTCACGGGCCCAGCCGCTCCGCGGCATATGGGATCCTCCCAGACCGGGGCACGAACCCGTATCCCCTGCATCGGCAGGCGGACTCTCAACCACTGCGCCACCAGGGAGGCCCTTCATTTATTTCTGATCTGATCTTTATGATTTCTTTCCTTCTGCTAACTTTGGGGTTTTTTTGTTCTTCTTTCTCTAATTGCTTTAGATGCAAGGTTAGGTTGTTTATTTGATATGTTTCCTGTTTCTTATGGTAGGATTGTATTGCTATAAACTTCCCTCTTAGAACTGCTTTTGCTGCATCCCATAGGTTTTGGGTCCTTATGTGTCCATTGTCATTTGTTTCTAGGTATTTTTTGATTTCCTCTTTGATTTCTTCAATGATCACTTCATTATTAAGTATTGTATTGTTTAGCCTCCATGTGTTTGTGTTTTTTACAGCTCTTTTCCTGTAATTGATATCTAGTCTCATAACGTTGTGGTCAGAAAAGATAATTGATACAATTACAATTTTCTTAAATTTACCAAGGCTTGATTTGTGACCCAAGATATGATCTATGCTGGAGAATGTTCCATGAGCACTTGAGAAAAATGTGTATTCTGTTGGTTTTGGATGGAATGTCCTATAAATATCAATTAAGTCCATCTTGTTTATCATTTAAAGCTTGTGTTTCTTTATTTATTTTCATTTTGGATGATCTATCCATTGGTGAAAGTGGGGTGTTAAAGTCTCCTACTATGAATGTGTTACTATCAATTTCCCCTTTTATGGCTGTTAGTATATGCCTTATGTATTGGGGTGCTCCTATGTTGGGTGTATAAATATTTACAATTGTTATATCTTCTTCTTGGATTGATCCCTTGATCATTATGTAGTGTCCTTCTTTGTCTCTTATAATAGTCTTTATTTTAAAGTCTATGTTGGCTGATATGAGAATTGCTACTCCTGCTTTCTTTTGATTTCCACTTGCATGGAATATCTTTTTCCATCCCCTGTCTTTCAGTCTGTATGTGTCCCTACGTCTGAAGTGTGTCTCTTGTAGACAGCATATATATGGGTCTTGTTTTTTTTTAATCCATTCAGCCAGTCTATGTCTTTTGGTTGGAGCATTTAACCCATTTACATTTAAGGTAATTATTGATATGTATATTCCTATTACCATTTTCTTAATTGTTTTGGGTTTGTTATTGTAGGTCTTTTCCTACTCTTGTGTTTCTTGCCTAGAGAAGTTCCTTTAGCATTTATTGTAAAGCTGGTTTGGTGGTGCTGAACTCTCTCAGCTTTTCCTTTTCTGTAAAGTTTTCAATTTCTCCATCAAATCTGAATGAGATCCTTGCTGGTAGAGTAGTCTTGGTTGTAGGTTTTTCTCCTTCATCAGTTTAAATATGTCCTGCCACTCCCTTCTGGCTTGCAGAGTTTCTGCTGAAAGATCGGCTGTTAACCTTATTGGGATTCCCTTGTGTGTTATTTGTTGTTTTTCCCTTGCTGCTTTTAATATGTTTACTTTGTATTTAATTTTTGATAGTTTGATTAATATGTGTCTTGGTGTGTTTCCCCTTGGATTTATCCTGTATGGGACTCTCTGTGCTTCCTGGACTTGACTGACTGTTTCCTTTTCCATATTAGGGAAGTTTTCAACTATAATATCTTCAAATATTTTCTCAGTCCCTTTCGTTTTTCTCTTCTTCTTCTGGGACTCCTATAATTCGAATGTTGGTGCGTTTAATGTTGTCCCAGAGGTCTCTGAGACTGTCCTCAGTTCTTTTCATTCTTTTTTCTTTATTCTGCTCTGCAGTAGTTATTTCCACTATTTTATCTTCCAGGTCAGTTATCCGTTCTTCTGCCTCAGTTATTCTGCTATTGATTCCTTCTAGAGTATTTTAAATTTCATTTATTGTGTTGTTCATCATTGCTTGTTTCATCTTTAGTTCTTCTAGGTCCTTGTTAAATGTTTCTTGCATTTTCTTTATTCTATTTCCAAGATTTTGGATCCTCTTTACTATCATTATTCTTCATTCTTTTTCAGGTAGACTGTGTATTTCCTTTTCATTTTTTAGGTCTGTTGGGTTTTTATCTTGCTCCTTCATCTGCTGTGTGTTTTTCTGTCTTCTCATTTTGCTTATCTTACTGTGTTTGGGGTCTCCTTTTTGCAGGCTGCAGGATCTTAGTTCCCATTGTTTTTGGTGTCTGCCCCCAGTGGCTAAGGTTGGTTCAGTGGGTTGTGTAGGCTTCCTGGTGGAGGGGACTAGTGCCTGTGTTCTGGTGGATGAGGCTGGATCTTGTCTTTCTGGTGGGCAGTTCCACGTCCGGTGGTGTGTCTTGGGGTGTCTGTGGCCTTATTGTGATTTTAGGCAGCCTCTCTGCTAATCAGTGGTGTTGTGTTCCTGTCTTGCTAGTTGTTTGGCATAGGGTGTCCAGCCCTGTAGCTTGCTGGTCGTTGAGTGACGCTGGGTGTTGGTGTTGAGATGGAGATCCCTGGGGGATTTTCGCTGTTTGATATTATGTGGAGCTGGGAGGTCTCTTGTAGACCAGTGTCCTGAAGTTGGCTCTCCCACTTCAGAGGCACAGCGCTGACTCCTGGCTGCAGCGCCAAGAGCCTTTCATTGACATGGCTCAGAGTAAAAGGGAGAAAAGCAGAAAGAAAGAAAGGAAGGAAGAAAGAAGAAAGAAAGAGGATAAAATAAAATAAAATAAGATAAAATAATATATAGTTATTAAAATAAGAAATAAGTATTAAGAACAAAGTTTTTAAAGTAAAAAACAAACGGACAAACAAACAAACAAAAACGGACGGAGAGAACCTAGGACAAATGGTGAAAGCAAAGCTATACAGACAAAATCTCACAGAGAAGCATACACATACACACGTACAAAAAGAGGAAAAGGGGAAAAAATAATATATCTTGCTCTCAAAGTCCACCTCCTCAATTTGGGATGATTCATTGTCTATTCAGGTGTTCCACCAATGCATCAAATCAAGTTGATTGTGGAGATTTAATCCGCTGTTCCTGAGGCTGCTGGGAGAGATTTCCCTTTCTCTTCTTTGTTTGCACAGCTCCCGGGGCTCAGCTTTGGATTTGGCCCCGCCTCTGCGAGTAGGTCACCAGAGGGCGTCTGTTCTTAGCTCAGACAGGACGGGGTTAAAGGAGCAGCTGATTCAGGGGCTCTGGCTCACTCAGGCCCGCGGAGGGAGGAGCACAGATGCGGGGCGAGCCTGCAGCGGCAGAGGCCAGCGTGACATTGCATCAGACTGAGGCGTGCCGTGTGTTTTCCCGCGAAGTTGTCCCTGGATCACGGCACCCTGGCAGTGGCGGGCTGCACAGGCTCCCCGGAAGGGACGTGTGGAGAGTGACCTGTGCTCGCACACAGGCTTCTTGGTGGCGGCAGCAGCAGCCTTAGCGTCTCATGCCCGTCTCTGGGGTCCGCGCTGATAGCCGCGGCTCACGCCCGTCTCTGGAGCTCCTTTAAGCGGTGCTCAGAATCCCCTCTCCTCGCCCACCAGGAAACAAAGAGGGAAGAAGAAGTCTCTTGCCTCTTCGTCAGGTTCAGTCTTTTCCCCGGACTCCCTCCTGGCTAGCTGTGGCGCACTAACCCCTTCAGGCTGTGTTCACGCAGCCAACCCCAGTCTTCTCCCTGGGGTCCGACCTCCGAAGCCCGAGCCTCAGCTCCCAGCCCCCACCTGCCCCGGCAGGTGAGCAGACAAGCCTCTCGGGCTGGTGTGTGCAGGTCGGCTCTCATCCTCTGCTGGAATCTCACCGCTTTGCCCTCCGCACCCCTGTTGCTGCGCTCTCCTCCACGGCTCTGAAGCTTCCCCCTCCGCCACCCACAGTCTCCGCCAATGAAGGGGCTTCCTAATGTGCGGAAACCTTTTCTCCTTCACGGCTCCCTCCCACTGGTGCAGGTCCCATCCCTATTCTTTTGTCTCTGTTATTTTTTCTTTTGCCCTACCCAGGTACGTGGGGAGTTTCTTGCCTTTTGGGAGGTCTGAGGTCTTCTGCCACCATTCAGTGGGTGTTCTGTAGGAGTTGTTCCACGTGTAGATGTATTTCTGATGTATCTGTGGGGAGGAAGGTGATCTCCACGTCTTACTCTTCCGCCATCTTCCCCCTCTCCCCTGGACGGCGAAGTCTTAACCACTGGACCGCCAGGGAAGTCCTAAAGTGATTTTAAATAATTAATATGGCTATTCCACCATATTAATAAATGGTAGATTCACTTTCAGTATGTTTTCAATTTTAAAGGGTTCCCTTTTTAAAAAGTTTTATTTTAAATTATGTAAAACATTTACACAGTTCGTGAGTCAAAACCATAAGATAATTCAGAGAGATTTAACTCCTGTCTTTGTTCCCTTCTTTCTCTTCCCATGTAGGTAATTTTTAAATTTGTTTTTTGGGTTATCCTTTCACAGTTTCTTTAGTAAATACACACATACATATGTGTGCATACACACACGCACACAACACACACTCACAACACAGAATGCCCCTTTCTCCATCTTACATAAAGATAGCCTGTAATACACATACACTTCTGTCTCTTGCTTATTCCACCTAAGGATGCATCCCTGGGCTCACTCTTTCCTCTGTAGTGTTTACAGGTGTTCCTCATCACGTTTCATAGATGTGTGGTATGGGTGACTACATCAGGCTGAGTCTCCTAGTTTTTTTGGTTCCAGCATGATCTCTCACATTCAGTTCTTTTAGCCTCTGAAGAAGCCCAGTCTTTCTGTTTCACCTCCCCATTTCTTGTCCAAATTGCCTTCCACCACAATATACAAAGCTTCAACATTTGACCTTGCTTGGAACAGGCATTCCATAAATGTTGAGTGCAACAGTGAAGTTTCTTTCATTTCACTCAGAGGATCCCTGAAGTAAAGACTCACCTTTCCTTCCTTGAGCTGCCCCTTATTTGAAAGCCTGGATGACCTTACAATAATCTTATCTTTTCCTGCTCTCAGTCTTGCCTCTTTCTGAATCCAGCTTCTCTGTGAGCTCCCTTTCTCAACAGGCTAATGGATCTGATCCCACTTCCCCCTACTCCTGGGTGGTAACAGATTTCAGAATATGGAAATTTTTCTATCTTGAATATTTCCTCACTTCTCTAGAATCACACCTGTCAGGAACTCATCCCTTCTCAGTTACAACATGAGGCTATTTTTTTTAAATTTAATTTCTAAGTTAATATTTCCAATCTTGATTTCCAATTATTATTATTTATTTATTTATTTATTTATTTATTTATTTATTTATTTATTTATTTATTTATTTATTTTGTGGTACACGGGCCTCTCACTGTTGTGGCCTCTCCCGTTATGGAGCACAGGCTCTGGACGCGCAGGCTCAGCGGCCATGGCTCACGGGCCCAGCCGCTCCCCGGCATGTGGGATCTTCCCGAACCGGGGCATGAACCCGTGTCCCCTGCATCAGCAGGCGGACTCCCAACCACTGTGCCACCAGGGAAGTCCCCATGAGGCTATTTTTTAAAAAAAATGTTATTTATTTATACTCTAGTTCATTTCAGAGGAGATTCTAGGCACTTAACTGTGACTATATTAAAGTTATCTAGTGACTGGCCAGAATATTGTATGAGGGTTTTAAATTATGGACACACAAACTCACACATATACACCAGACAAATTTATCAGAAGCACTTTGATATTGAAATAGTTGCTAAAATACTAGGTGTGTAATAAGTAAATTTAAAAGTCATGTTCAATAGTATAGATAATCGCAGGGTATAGCTTCTAAACTTTTACATATATCTTTAGAGGAATGTGATTCCTAAGGTTAATCAGAAGCTCCTGCAGTCTGTGTTCGACTTACCATAGTTACTCGTCCATCTGAGTTTGGGAATTTGAATTATCTCAAAAGCTAAACTTTAACTAAATTCTTCAGTGGACTTATAAAAGACATTCTTGAGGGTAATTTAAATTTATTTTTTCAAAGGAAGCTGCTTTTATGGTGGATATGGAGACATGAAAGTTGACAATACATTTGCTTTATTTTCCTGTGAGTAAGGAAATTTAACAAGACACCAGTATAAGAATAATTGCTCACATTTTCTCCCTCCCAAGTTTTTTATTCTGAATGTAAATGTAATACAGACTCAGATTATAAAATATAGAGTATACATACATGTAGTAAGAAGAAAATAAAATCTTTATTTTCCTAAACAACTGTGATTAGTGCTATTAATATTTTGATATATTTCTTTCCAGGATTTTTCTAAATATAAAACAGAAATTTATACAATTTAAAATGTAGTTGAAATTGTATTATGTGTAGTCTTTTATATCCTGCTTTTCTTTACTTGTCATTATGCTTAAACATGTTTAAGTCATATCATGAAAAATTCTTTATAATATAATTTTAATACTTTCATAGCATTCCATCTACAGAAATTGCAAAATTTGTACAAAAATTCCTCTGTTGTCTAACAGTTATGCTCTTTACAATTTTTAAAAGTATAAACCACTGTTTTATACTTTGGATAATTTTCTCAGGCTCTACTTCCGAAAGTGAAATTACTCAGGACCAATTGGCTCAGTGTTTGGTCTGTTACCCCCACTCTTATCAAGATGGTCAAGTCAATCAGGAAATGTAGGAGATATAACTTTTGTCTTAATTTCAGTCATGACACATAGGATGTCCATCAAGAACAGTTGTCATTAGTTAATAAGAACATCTCTCAACATCAGTAGATTTGTGTCCTGGCAGGTCTCAGGTGGTTCAGCACAGAGTAATGCAAGGACGCTGAATAGAAGACAGGATTCCTGGGTTCTAGTCTCAGGTTTTCCATCATCATCTTGTATGACATCAGCAACATTAACATCTCTGTGCCTTAGTTTCCTAGCCTATAAAGTGAGGGAATCTATAAAATTATATTTATTAAGATTCCTTCTGATCCCCAAATTCTCTGTTTTAATATTTGGAAGATTTTATGTTTGGAATTTGGACAAAGGCTACTGTCTAAAGATGTGGCTGATTGGATTTCTGCTATCAGCATCCCATCAAAACCATCCTTTATTTGAAAGTGAGGAGAGCACAGCTTTACTTGTTCTTAGGCTCAGTCCTAGTTGTTCTAGTTCATACAGCTTGTACTTGAGGAAGTACTGAGTTACCTGACAGTTTTGTTTAAGTCCACCTCCCATCCTCTGGCAAACTCTTCCAGCTCTATGTATCACAATCTTCAAGAAAAGTTCTAGAGAAAATTATCTGGAAGCTTCTGTGCATTAATAACCCAAACCTTCCATCTGCCAATACAGGGAAACATGCAGCTTTCCACTAAGGCCCACTCATCTGTCACTTATCCATTCTGTGACAAATGATATCTAATAGATAAAGACAAAACTGATCAAGAAGTTCAAAATGTCTCTGGGAGCATGAGGTAGAGGAATACATAATTAATTTGCCATTGATCTTCAGCCTAAAGTAAAGATTTACAGAGTGGCAATTGTAGCCAAGTTATCATGTAGCTATGACATTAGAGAACTGCTAACAACATCTCTTCTAAGAACAAGAGCAGTACTTACCAGCCATCTACTCTCACCCTCTAATGGAAAGGGACAACCCTCTGAGAAAGGTCTCAGAGCAAAGTTTGTTTTACCACAGTGGTTCTCAGATTTTAGCATGTATCTGAACCATGTGTGTGTGTGTTTTAATTTTTTTTTTTTTTTTGCGCTATGCGGGCCTCTCACTGTTGTGGCCTCTCCCGTTGCGGGGCACAGGCTCTGGACGTGCAGGCTCAGCGGCCATGGCTCACGGGCCCAGCCACTCCGCGGCATGTGGGATCTTCCCGGTCTGGGGCACGAACCTGTGTACCCTACATCGGCAGGCAGACTCTCAACCACTGCGCCACCAGGGAAGCCCGTGTGTGTTTTAATTTTATTGAAGTATACGTGATTTACAATGTTGTGTTAATTTCTTCTGTACAGCAAAGTGATTCAGTTATACATATATATATATATATATATATATATATATATACACAGAACCATGTGTTAAAAGGCAGATTACTGGACCCTCTCCCCAGTGTTTCTGATTCAGTGGGTCTAAGATGGAGCACAATAATTTGCATTTCTTTCAGTTCCCAGATATGCTGATAATGCTGGTCCAAAGACCAGACTTTGAGAATCACTGGCCTACTGGATTTGAAGCACCCTTCACTGTAATCACACTGATGCCTTCCATTTGAATGAAAGGTGAGCTAGCAACAGGATGTTAAGTAGCTTTTATAAGGAGAGGTGAAGGGTGGTGATTACAGGTAGGGCTGGCAATAGATATTCTAACCCATAGACTAACCCAGGGAGCGGCAAAGTAACGCAATAGAGAATGTGGAAGTTAAAGGTAATAGCTGAAGGTGGTCCTTGTGGAAGTTGTCTGTCAGAGATGTAGTAGCTAAGCCTAGAGAAGAAGCCACCCGGATAAGAGGCTAAATCGGCAGCAGCAATAGGCTCTTTACAGGATAATAATCTGGAGGTGAGTTATTACATTAAACTAGTCAAATATCAGCTTTTATCAATTTACACCTTTCTCAACTAGTAATGCTCCCTCTAGCTTTCTCTAATAGGAATAACAGTGATAGATTACTAGTAGAATGGGGCTATTGTGGAATATTGGCTGGCAGGAAACATCTCCTTTTCTTGCATTTGTTTTCCACATAAGAGTTTTTTACATTTAAATGGTCTGCATCTTGAAGTACCTGCCACTTAGAAAAGAAGTTCAATATACCTCAGCATGCAAGAATATGAACAGGAGGAACCCTGCTTTATACTTTTTGTCTTCTAGAAGCACTCCCTTTTGTTCAAGTTTCAGCCAGAGAATCAATGGGGAGCAAACCAGAATCAATTTTAATTGATTGTTCAGGTTTTTTAATAATCGGCATTCTTCCCTAATGCTTGACAGAATAACAACTAGAGTCTGATGCCCTGTAATTTTAATGCCCATTCTAAATGCATATTACTGTCCAGCAACTATTGCACCTACAAACAGCACACTGGAAGTAGGGGTGCAGAATAAAGGAGAAATGGAAAATTGTGCTTATATGTGTTTATTTACATGCATGCACACAAACATGTGGGCTCCAGCTGCCATGGTGTGGCCAAGTTGTCCATTTTTGGTAATAAAATAGCGTGTAGGGAATAAACTTTGGCAAATATTAAATTGATACGCTTTAATTTCCTCCTTATTTCACGTTTGCAAACTTCTACCTCCAAGATTATGTCATGAGGTTAATTGTTCCAAACAGGAGAGAACAGGATTAGCAATAATCTTGAAACCAGTTTTGGATACTAAAGGACATTGGAAATCTCTTTAGCAAATGTGACCTACAGTGTTGTTGCTTATCCAATAGCTATCTCCCCACCCCCCCTTTCTAATCTTCCTAACAGAATCCAACCATTGTGCCCAGCTTCAAGGGATGAATTTTGAGTGTTTAAGTAAATTATAGTTATCCAAAATGACTGAAAAGTGCCCAAAAGAGACTCTATAAACCAATAGTTTTCCGTCTTGCTGATATAGAGAAGCCTGGGATCTACCCCCGTAAATGCTGATTTAATTGGTGAAGCATGAGACAGAGCATGGGTGTGTATAATAGCTCAACAGCAGCTATGGATGAGAATCACTAGCTTAAATTTTTGGAATCAACAAATTTTAAAACAAATTGGACTATGTATTTAGTTCCCCATCACACTTCCTATTATAAGAGTATTTAAAGACTAAATAATGAAACCTGTACCTCTGAGTTATAATATGAGAAAACATGTGAACCTTCCTAAATAATACCCATTTTGAGCCCTGTCATGGATATTTTCCGTATGCTCTCATTAAATTCTTATGATACTACAGCAAAGGGTAATTAATATCCCGTTTTATAGATGAGAATATTGAGGCTAGGCAGGGATGTAGCTAGTGGAGTCAAACCCAGATTTCTTGGGCTCCAAAGTTCATAATCTTTCATCTCTACTGAACTGCTTTTCAAAAGCTTTCTCTTTGGGGGCTTCCCTGGTGGCGCAGTGGTTGAGAGTCCGCCTGCTGATGCAGGGGACACGTGTTCGTGCCGCGGTCCGGGAAGATCCCACATGACGCGGAGCAGCTGGGCCCGTGAGCCATGGCCGCTGAGCCTGCGCATCTGGAGCCTGTGCTCCGCAACGGGAGAGGCCACAGCAGTGAGAGGCCCGCGTGCGTGCCGTAAAAAAAAAAAAAAAAAAAGCTTTCTCTTTTCATTCGCTTCCCAATACCTGATTCTTACTCCCTGTTGATACAGAGCAAAGCCAAGACAGTAACTTTGGATTTCTGTCTCTCCAGTCTAAAGCTCCAGCTCCTAAATTTAAGACTCAATCCAGGGCTTCCCTGGTGGCGCAGTGGTTGAGAGTCCGCCTGCCGATGCAGGGGACACGGGTTCGTGCCCCGATCCCGGAAGATCCCACATGCCGCGGAGCGGCTGGGCCCGCGAGCCATGGCCGCGGAGCCTGTGTGTCCGGAGCCTGTGCTCCGCAACGGGAGAGGCCACAGCAGTGAGAGGCCCGCGTACAGCAAAAAAAAAAAAAAAAAAAAAGACTCAATCCAGTCATGACCCAGACTTACTGGTCTACTGTTGGGAATCAAAACTGTGTCAATCAGCCTAAATCCTCAAGCCCTGTTGTACTGAAGGTACAATAATATAGTACCTTCAGCTCCTAGGAGCATTCCAGAGCCTCCAGCCCTGGAGGAACAACAGATTCCCATGAGCTTCTTGATAAGCATTTTCAGATGCTGCTTTTTGCTTCCGGAAACATTTGTTGTGAATCAACAGGAATTAAATTCAATAGCACATTTTGTCTCAGTCCACTTTGGGATATTAATGGTCAGGATTGGCTGTCTACATTCAGCAGTCTGACTGGATAAAAATCAGATTTCAGTTTTAATGAACTGTAATTGTTAATGCATCTTGCAAGAGAGCCCGTGTTGTTCCAGGGCAAATTTGGTTCAATGTCTGAATTTCTTCTCTTACCACCAGTGGCCAAAAACCACTAAGCCATTTGTTGCTAGTGTCCTGCTTAGCTGTCAACCAAATATTTTTTACCCATGATAAGTGTATACTTCTTGGGAAAAAAATTCAAGCCAATATTAACTGACATGATTTATTTTGTTTCTGATATTTCTCTTACTTCACTCATGTTTCAGTCCATTGCTTCTAAGCTGTTGAATTCTATTAAGAAGGTCTATTTTCCAAATCATCAGAGTAGTTGTGAAAAATATTAGTTAACTTTCTGAATAGTATAGTACCTCAATTCATGTTGGTTTGCACTCACTGAACATGCCGTTTTTTTATTGTGTAAATATGACAGAGGTATATTGATCTCTTAAGTGCTTAATCAAACTCTGTTAATACTGCTAACCATAAACTATCTATCAGAAAGGCATAGCTTTGAAATGTTTCCATCTATGAATTAAATGAAATAATTTATCATGAGACTTTTTTCTGGACCTACTGAGAGTTGATCCTAGATTCTTTGTGCTGTGTTATTAATTTCCATGTTGGCTTTGTCTAATTTTATGTAAAGTATGCTGATTTATTAGAAGGCTCACTTTACTGTGAACTATAATTAGGTATTCTTGAAAGAATGAGTTTCATTGATTTAGTCAATGACCACAAATATTACTGAAGTAAGCCTCTTAACAGTGTAGGGGTGTATTTTGGCCATGATCAATGTTTCTGAATCTTCCCTTGTATTTTTTTGTTTTGTTTTGTTTTATTTAGTGCTATCTGCATTGATTTAAATCTACAGCAATGTTAAGTGCTAAATTTATCTTGACACAAAGTTTCATTACTTTCCTGGAGATGCAAACTTTTCTTAGTTTACTATAGATTAAAAATATTCCCTGACAGTCTTTGAAAATAATCTATTTGTACTTATGTCAATATGTGTCAGCAATAGACGATAAGTAAAGTGAAAAATTAAAGACATTGCCCTTAAAATAATTGAATTAAATTTCTTCTTTTTTAAAACCATTGCAGTTATCTACCTTTGTACCTTCTAAAGGAATTTTGAACTTTCTGAAAACAGAAGGTAAAGTTCAACAGGTTTGAATCTTTTCTGTATACCTGTGAGTGAGTAGACATTGACAAGTGGTGTGCTAAAGGATGAATAATGAGCGTGATCTTGACTCAGAGTCCCTAAAAACCAGCTTTTATCAAAAAGTGTGCTGGCTCTGCAAGCAACTTTCTATTCTACTTAACAACATTAAGCCCAAAGAAAAAAATCAGGAACTAGACCTAAAGTACATGTGGGTTGTGTATCAGTCTTCTGAATTATACATCATGGAAAAATGTAAAATATAAAGCTTAGTAGCATTTTATTAGAATTATAAGACAAAGAGGGAAAAAATCCCCACAGCATATGTATGCGTGGTATACCTTCTGGTTAGAGTAGAAGTTACTTGATAGTGTTTGATTTTTATATCCCTCATTTTATTTATTTATTTTTTGAGTTGTTTTAAATTGAAGTACAGTTAATTGATTTACAGTGTTATGCCAATCTCTGTTGTACAGTAAAGTGACTCACACACATACAGTTTTAAAAAAATAAATTTATTTATTTATTTTTGGCTGTGTTGGGTCTTCGTTGCAGCATGCAGGCTTTCTCTAGTTGCGGCGAGCGGGGGTTACTCTTCGTTGCAGTGCGCGGGCTTCTTATTGTGGTGGCTTTTCTTGTTCTGGAGCACAGGCTCTAGGTGCGAGGGCTTCAGTAATTGTGCCACACAGGCTCAGTAGTTGTGGCTCATGGGCTGTAGAGTGCAGGCTCAGTAGTTGTAGCCTGTGGGCTCAGTAGTTGTAGCTCGTGGTCTCTAGAGTGCAGGCTCAGTAGTTGTGGCGCCTGGGCTTAGTTGCTCCACAGCATGTGGGATCTTCCCGGATCAGGGCTTGAACCTGTGTCCCCTGAATTGGCAGGCGGATTCTTAACCACTGTGCCACCAGGGAGGCCTATTTGGTTTTCTTTCAAAAAATAATGTTAGCAGGCTCTACATGCACATAGTATAAAATTCAAAAGGTAGCAGAGATTTGTGGTAAAAGTAAGCCTCCCCTCTACCATCTAGTAGCTAAGCTACCTAATCCCTCCCTGCAGGCCACTAGTTACCTGTTGTTTGTATATCACCAGAGGCACTTTCAATGAACCATAAGTGTGTATCTGTATGTGTGGATATATACACAAACAGTAGCACATTGCAGAGTGTTTTCTACCTTGATTTTTTCCTTTAATGATGCATTTTAGAGAGTTTTCCATATTGTTACACCGAGAGTTGTCTCATACTTTACAAAACTGCATAATATCCATTCTATGGATGTACCACAATTTATTTAACCAGACCTCTGTTGATGGACATTTAGGTCATTTCCAATCCCTTGCTATATTAAATAATATTATAATGACTGTCCTTTTACATGCATTATTTCTTACATGTGCAAGTATATCTGTAGGTTATACTCATGAGTGGAATTGTTGGGTCAAAGGGCATATTTAACCAAAATTTTGGGAAGCATTGCCAGGGTGATATTTGAATGTTTAACAATTTACTACAGTACAGGCTCCAATCAATCAGGATGGATGCCAGCCATAGACAACCGGTAAAGGCTGGATATCAGATGTGAACACTGTCAAATTGCCCTCCAAAGACATACTAATTGATTGGTCTGCTTTAAATCATCTTTATGAGAATAGATACCATGCTCTTCCATTATTATTTCCATTTACAGGATTTGCTAAATCTCAATGGTTTTTGTATGAACATGATTGCCAATAAAATGTTACCTGGAGACACTGGTGGATTGGAGTGGTACAGGTGCTATATTCAGACTGCATATTAAATGTAGTATATAACAAAGCCAAGTTCAGAATTGTCTATCAATCAGGTGCTATATTCAGACTGCATATTAAATGTAGTATATAACAAAGCCAAGTTCAGAATTGTCTATCAATGTTTACACCATGCAGAGCTGCCCATGTGACTGAGTGGGTGACTAGAGCAGAGGGCTTATCTGCCTCTCTCATTAGACGGTAAGCTTCATTGGAGCAGGAAGTTGTTTTTCTTTCCCACAACAATATCTTCAACACCTAGAAAAATGCCTGGTGGTAGTTGGAGCTCAAATCCAACTGATCCCTACTGATTAAATAAATTAATATTGAACTGGGTATCAGGAAGATAGAGAATTTTCCCTACAAGGACAATGAAAAGTTGTGAATATTCACATAGCAATAGTTATTTTTCTCCTTATACCTATTTTCTGATTCCTAAGGTTTAGAGATTGGTCACTTATTAAAGGTGTATCCTGAAGTCAAAATTATTGAAGGTACATAGGTTTTACCTTCAAAATTATTGAAGGTATAACCTAGATTTCACCTGTAGGTCTTTTAATTCAGCTCCTTGAGGAAGAGTGTCTGTGTCTGAATATTCTTAGACCATGATTATTGCTAAAGTTTGCACATTTTATAATGTGGTAATTGTATTTAGCTAGCTGATGTCTTTTGCTTTGGAGGGCTGGGGTGTAGATACTTGTGAATGTAGAATTTAACACCTGAAGTAGTAATTATGTGTACTTAGAAATTACAGGGTAGGAATTGGCAATTGGAATGGAAAAGGCAGGTTATAGAAAATAATATGCAATATATATAGATTTATGTGTTGAGTGCTGTGGGGACACATAGCAAAAAATGCTTGCGATACCTTAAAAGAAAGTTGCTAACTTTCTTAATTCTCTCCCACCTCCCTTCCACCTCCAATTCATGAGGAACAATGAGGCAAAGTCACATGACGAGATGATGATTCCAAAACACTACAATATTAGCATGGAATTCAGTGCTGTCTCATAAATTTAGGTTGTCTTGGAAAAGCATGATTAGAAATATGGTGTCACATATAATATAATGTCTTCCCAACAAGCTGAATTATTTGGACTTCTTCAGCTTTTCTCCCATGTAAATATAATACACAGGGACTTGAGATGACTTAAAAAAAAAAAAAAAAGCCCAGAATTTCAGATGAGCAAGAACTAGCTAAATGTAGTAGTAAGAGTATATAGATACCTTTAAAGAGCATGAATACTATGCAGTTTTCTGGAAAGGCTCTCACCATAAGCGCCATGAGGACTGGGTTTATTTGGTTCACCATCAGATTTCAGCACCTAGCACCTGGCACACGGTAGGTACTCAACAAATATTTGTTAAATGAATAGGAAGAATATTCTTTGTGAAGCTAAAAGAGGGGATTCTCAGCAAAAGCAGCAAGTGGTCAGCATTTTTTAAAGTGTTAAACTTCATGAAGCAAAGGGGTTGAGTGTTGAGTTATTAAATAATGCCCATGATATCAAGCCTGGATCCCATTAAGCCCCAGGCTAAGGGGTGAACAGTTAATTTCATAGCTGTACTAAATAGTTATATCACATATCAGTCAAGGTGATATATTCCTCTAAATCCCTTGGAAAGCACCCAAGGGCAGAGGCCAGAAATCATTATAAGCTTGATTTGGAAAACTACTAATAAAGTGGGTCATGGAACTTTTTTTCAATGCCAAGAAAATAATGTAATAATGGGACTGTGTCTTTCCCCTTTTCCTTTGAAAGTGCTTTTAGTATTAGGATCTGTTCAATCAAGGGATTTAGGAATATTGTAACCATGAATGTTTCTGTGTTTTACATTTAATAGTTATTAAAGTGGATACCTGATGAGTTGTATTATCAGATTAAAATCTCTGTGAATCAAAGGGGAGAGAGAGGAGTTTATTGGGATGTGTAAAGATCTTTATATTAGGAAAACTCACAATTACTAAAGTTTTATTGGAGGGAAGTAAATGGGAAGATTTTCTGTGTGAGAGTTGAATGCAGATATATAATGGAAAAACGTTTAATTGATAAGGTTTTAGAATTTTACAAAGAGCTTTCTGTTATAATATGCAATTAAGCATATTTGAAAAGCTATTGAAAATAAAGCATAGTCCTACATTGTTAAAAAATGAGGCCTGGAAGCAGTGTTCACAATTAGCATCAGGTTAGTTCATCATCCCTTGATTTACAGTGATTTAACAATGTAGCATGGCACACATTTTTCAAAAATCCAATTGCTAATCTATTTAAGGTCAAAATGAATTGGAACACTATTAGAACTTCATTTTGGTGTTCTGACCTAAAATGGAAATGAATGTACGAGTGCTCTCAAGTTTGCATTACTTCTGGGTATTACATCATGTTGCTCAGACTGTTTTTCATCATGGCTGTGCCACATTGCTTTATGCCCTTTTATTCCTGGAAAAGAATTCCACCTTAAATCAGGGAATCAGATTTTCACCTCCTTAGCAGGAGAGATGTCAGTCAAAAGGTGATTTAGCAGTTTCCAAGGATTCTCAGACTTTTGCATAATGTGTTGAGGAAAGTATTGCATTCCCCACCCACAGTTTTCCTGGGGATCACGTAGTGAAGTTGCAGCCTTGTTAACTGGTGAATGAAGCTGAATGACTGGGGTCTCCTTGGAGTACTGCATCCAAATTTGACTCCATAGCCCCAACCTAAGGTTACTGGTTTGTGTGATGTTAAATTGTGACAAGTAAAGGAATAAAGACTTAACAGCTGGCCCCCAAATGCCTTCTTAGATATTTTTTTGATGTCATCCATACATGTTCCTTTGATAAGCAGAAAGAACTATATAAGCACATCTTATCGATTTCTCCTCACAGCTGCTGTGCAGATGTAACCTGCTTTAAGACAATCCAATTTATGAAAATCCAAATTTAACCTGCTCTTTACAAAGGAATAATCCCTTGAGAGTCTGTGAGGAATTTAATAATCTGAAGAACCTATATCCATTTGCTTAGTTCTGAAGGGTTTTCTACATTTTAAAATGTCTAGGCGTACTCTGAAGCGCATGGAGTGAGGTATGTTTCAGTTCGTTTAAGCTGAGTGCTTGCAACCACAAGCAAATGTGTGGCTTTCCACACAACTATGGAAATCCAGCACTTCTTGTCAGATGGTGCTGGTAATTTTGGGGGTGGGGGAGGGGAATGGCAGTTGTGCGGATTTGAGAATGAGCTAGAAACAGATTCCCTGGTTTGGGTCATGAACCAGAAGGGATTCCACAGCCCTTTCTTCTATGTAACAAGACAAATAGTAGTACTTCCTAAGTTGGATAAGGCAACTCTTAAGAGACCTGGAAGTTGAAAAGGCAACTTCTCTGTGGGTCATTTTACTTTTCGTTTCATGGGAATCAGTGAAGCAAGTTCATGAAACTCAGAGGCAAGGACACCAAGCACGGAGGTAAATGATTAAAGTGCTACAACTTCATGAGAGAGAGCAAGGGCAAGGTTAAGGCCACAAGAGCCCATAGGCCTTGAAAGTAGAGCCAAGTCAGCTTGCCCAGCCTTTTCCTGGAAACACGGCAAGACCCAAAGGTGGAAACTTCAAACTTTTCAGAGGCAAGAGTGGATCATGGTTTTGTGGGGACTGAAGCTTATATTGACACGATTTTAGAAATACAAAGTGAGATGTAACATAGGGCCTCTAAAGTGGTCTTTGCTAAAGAAAGGCCCTGAAGCTTATGATATGATTTATAACATATGATTCATCCATCTTTGTATAAAACAAAGTACACATCACTCTTGAGAAATAATAATAATATATTGAGCTCTTGCTATGTGCCAAGCATTATGTTAAAACCTTATTATATTAGTTTCCTAGGGCTGCTGTGACCAAGTACCACAACTGGATGGCTTAAAACGACAAATTTTTTTTTTTTTTTTTACAGTTTAGAGACTAGAAGTCCAAAATCAAGTTATTGCTAGGGCCTAGTTCCCTCCAAAGCCAGCTTCTAGTAGCTCCAGGCATTTTAGTTTGTGGCAACATCACTCCAATCTCTGCTTCTGTCTTTACACAGCTGTCTTCCCTCTGTGTCTTTTCTTCTTATAAGGACACCAGTCAAATTGTATTAAAACCCACCCTAATTCAGTATGACCTCATCTTAAAATTTTATTGTATTTGCAATGACCCTATTTTTCTAAATTAGGTCACGTTCACAGGTTTTAGGAGTTAGAACATCAACCTATTTTTGGGGGAAACAAAGTCCAACCCGTAGCACTTACAAATGACCCCTTTAATGCTCACAGTGATCCTGGGAAGAAGTTACTATTATCATCCCCATTTTACAGTGGAAGAAATTGAGACTCAGAGAAGTGGTATTACTTGCCTGAGGTCACTGAGCTAATCTAGCCATGGGTTTCCATGATTCCAGCCAAAGCCGACTCCTCCTGTTGCCACACAGTTAATTCTGATGGAAGTGAGTTAATCCATCTTCTTCTGCCTGTAGCTATAATTATAGCTAGAGCTTTATTTAATAGGAATCAAGACAAGGGGCTTCCATCACCCATTTCTTAATTCTCCTTCAAGATGTTCTTGAACTGCTTTAAGGACATCATCCCTTAAACTTTATTTGGTAATGAGTGACACTTAGTGGGTCCATTCTAGAGTGTTGGGCAGGGGGAGTCACATTCTGGTGGTTCTAATTGTCTTTTTAATTCCCTGCTTAAAACTGCCAAAAATTTCCTGGTTCAGAGTTCTTGCACACACACTTTTTTTTTATATATATAACTGGAATCAAAGCAACACAGCTAGAATGTTTTTAGATGTTCAATGGTCATGTGGTGCTACCACGTATTTTTGAAAGTAGTGAAGGAATTGCTTTTTTTTCTCTCATGATTTACCCAGGTCATGGAAAATAGAGATGGCTTGATGAGTTCAAAGAGAATTAAGATATTTTTCATAGTCAGAAGTTTTCCAACTGTTTGGAGAATCCCACTGCTTTATTTCCTGGGCAATAGAAGAACTCCTGGCCAGAGAAATGGTCAAGTATATGGTGAAAGGGAGAATTGAGCTCCCAAATATCACAACTTATTTAACCTTGCTACACCCCAGTTTCTCATTCATAAAATGTAGAAATGAGTAAAGATTCTTAAGAATGCTTCCAGGTCAAATTATTACTCTAAAAAGCTTTCATACAGTGTTGAAATTTTTTTAAATGTGGGCTACAATTAGCCATAAAATCAAATAAACAATTTAGACTAAACACCCACCATTATTCTGTTTTGCTAATTGTTCATTTTTTGGTGGTAGAAATTTTTGCTTAATAATATGTGTTAAATGTTAATCAGTGTTGAATGGATATGTAGAGTTTCTATGGCTATGTGTCCTTTTTTTGCTTTGAAATATGTAGTACAGATTATCTGTTGAAGTATCTCAGATCTAGAAACTCTAATGTAACTGGGATGGGGGTTCCCTAACAGCTGGTCCCACCTAGTACCTGAGATGTAGGCTGAAATGCCATACTACCCCAACTTCTCCTGTAGGGTACTTGCTAATTGTATTCTGGGCAGTTAGGATGGGCTCAGCAAAGTCTCAGGGGAGGGATGCAAGTCCTTCTGTTAGACAATGCTGATGTAGGTGGGCAGCTGGAAAAGCAGGCCCTCACCCCACAGTGGTGAAAACTTCTAAAGAGAACAACTACCACTCCCCAATTATGGCCAGAAGAAATGCAGGCATGTACGTGACACTGAGAGTGCTTATCTGTGCCTCTATAGTAATAGTACTTAGTCCAGTGTAGCTCTCCCAGGTAGGCTGTCTCTTAGTAATATCCCTTCTCCTCCAATCCCCCAAAATTATGCTCTACCTTCCAGTTTCTCTCCAGGTCAGGCTGGAGAAGCATGACTTATTAATAACAAACACACTATCAAAACCACAAAATAAGAGCCCGTTAGGGTAGTGCTCTGGACCACACAATTCATATGTTGAAACCCTAATCCCCAATGTGATGGTATTTGCAGATGGGCCTATGGGAGGTGATTAGGTCTCTTGAGGGTGAAGCCCTCATGATGGGATTAGTGCTCTTACAAAAGAGATGTGAGAGAGCTTGCTACCTCTCTCTGCTTTTCACCACATGTGTTTACAGGGAGAAGGTGGCAATTCAGGAAGAGGGTCCGCACCAAGCATCAAATTTGTCAAAATCTTCATCTTGGACTTCCTAGCCTCCAGAACTATGAGAAATTAATTAGTTTGTTGTTTAAGCCACCCAGTCTGTTATATTTTGTAATGGACTAAGACAGATGGGTATTATCTCCCTTATACTGTATAAGTAAATGAACAGATGTAAAACTCAATCTTTTAACCTCTGCAAACTGACGTCAGTAATTTATACTTTAATTGACTCTTTCCTGCTGCATAGGCCCTAAGAAGTACTGAAGTGAGATATAAAGGATCTTGTTATTTTGTTTATTTTATGTTTTTAAAATCTTTTCATAAAATTAATTAATTAATTAATTTTAATTTTGGCCATGTCAGGTCTTAGTTGTGGCATGTGAGATCTTTTGTTGTGGCACACGGCCTCTTTGTTGTGGTGTGTGGGCTTCTATCTAGTTGTGGTGCATGGGCTTCTCTCTAGTTGGTGCGCAGGCTCCAGAGTACGTGGGCTCTGTAGTTGCGGTATGTGGGCTCTCTCCTTGTGGCGTGGGCTCAGTAGTTGCAGCACACAGGCTTAGTTGCCCCATGGCATGTGGGATCTTATTTCCCCGACCAGGGATTGAACCTGTGTCCCCTGCATTGAAAGGCAGATTCTTAACCACCTGGACCACCAGGGAAGTCCCTGTTTACTTTTATAATTGATATTTTATTGGTTATTTTGAGAATCAGTACATAGACATTTCAATTTACACAGAATTTTAGACATATACACTGAAAATCTAAAAAGCTCTGTAGTTTTGATTCTTTGCTAAACTGTTATTCTTCCCAGCTCAAAATTTGGAGGCGAATTTTTTAAGAGGATACCAAGTATCAATATCTTCCTGTATTGATAAGCTGTTACAGTATAAGTCCCGCTGACTCACAATATAATCTCATCTACACTACACACCCCAACTTTCAGTCTTTCATCACACATTAACAACGTTATTAGGCAAACTGGACTACTACTACTACTGTTATGTGACAGAAGTCACATAATTCTGATAAGGAAAGCCAAGGTCAAGGAGTGGTTTTCTTTAGCAAACAATTCTACTACATGGGAATAGAATTAATTTAAAATGTTCAGGACATATTAAACATACAACTGTGACTACAAATTGCCATTTGGTATGCTTTGTATTACAGGGTATAAAATTCCCCCCCTCCTTCTGTGGAATGTTAGGCTGACACTGAAAACCATCAATGCTTCACATAATTCAATACTTCACTATTCTCTGGTTGTACCAAGAAATAAACAATGAGCAAATTATTTCACTTCTTAAAAAAAGCATTTACACTTAAAAAATGGGATGAGGTGGGATTCTCTCTTTTTTAAAAGTGTGTCTGTTAAAAAACTCCCACTTAGAAAATAGTTGACTAAAAATATTTCTCTGGGTTGAACAAAAAGGGAAATAGGAACCACGGGTAAGATCTGGCATATGATTATCAATAGTACTTAGCTTCTTTCTCTTCGTCATCAGAGGCTGGACTCTCCTCATTTTTAATTTCTCCATTTTCTGCAGGTTAATCTTTAGTTTCTTGTTTACACACTTTAGCCTGTTTTCCCTTTTCCCTCCTCTTCCCTTTTGTTTTTGTCTGAAGACTTAACCTTTCCTGTTGCCATTTTAGGTTTTGTTTCCACTCTTGCGGAACTAGGTTTAGCTGATCTAAACCTTGTGATCTTCTCTTGGGCTCCTCCTTCACCTCCCCTTGGCTGAACTGGCCTTCCTATTGGGCACCGCCCCCCCTGTTGTTTGATGATGCCCATTCATTCATTCATTTGTCTAGGCAACAAATATTTTTTGATGTGAATCACAATTCTAGGTAAACAATGAGGAGGAGCAAACCATTTCTTGCCCTTATGGGGCTTACAGTCTTGTTTGTTAAAAACAAAGCAATTTGTCAATGTATACTGAAAGTAGAATTATAATTCACATTTTCCAGTATTTATTTGTACATTTAGCATTCATTTAGCATTCACTAGGTTTTAAAGGTATATCATATATTTTTTTGCTGTCTATTTCATTGTCTGTATTTGTGACATTGGTATTTGTTTTAGATTATTGGATCCTCGATGGTATTTGTTTTAGATTATTGGATCCTCGAGAATAGGGATTTTTCTTTTTCTGTCTCTGGTGGAGGCCTGCTCATAACAAATGTATCTTAATCAGCACCTGTTAATGATTTTGTCATTTAGAGTCACACAATTTTAGCCTTGGAAGACACCTTAGAGATCATCTAATTTAATCTTCCTATTGTATAGGTGAGACAATGGAGGCTTAAGGTGATAGAATTTTTTAAAATAAAGTACTGGAAAGAACTGTGATCATTAATATTGTTGCCAGGTACACATAGCTTATCTGTTCAAAACTGGAACTAGTATCTAGTTTTTCTGGATTTGAATTTAAGATCTGTTATTTCCTAGCTGCACAATTTTCACCAATTTCTTAATTTCTCTGAGCCTCAGTTTTGTCACAGGTGAATTATGCATTCCTCTGAGGATTTTTATGAGGATTAAATAAAATATGATATGTAAAGTTCTTGGCATACAGTAATTCAAAACAGGCAGCCTCTGATTATATGGATGACCTGTTTTTAATATGGCTGCCAAATATTGGCGACAGAAGACTTGGGGAGGTGAACAAGGATCTGAGGCAGGCTCAGCATATTCTCCAGCTCTCTCTAAGAGACAGTTGGAAATAGTCTTCCATCTTCAAACTAAGCAAGTTCACCTGATTGTTGTGAGCCACAGGGAGGTGGCAGAGTCTAACCCGGATACTACAAGAACTCAAGTGACTAGCTTGAATACTAAAAAGAAATATGTCACTTTTTTTTGTTCCCCAAGAAGGTGAGTTGGATCACACTGATTACAGGATGATTTCTCCTTAAGCCTACCATCAGTGGTTCATTCTAGCATCTTTCACCACATGGCAGAGATCATATTCCCATCCTCTAGCAGGTCAAAAATAAGTGTAAGAAGTATCATTTAAAACTATGAAAAGATAATATTATCAATTCTTTCTTTTCACTGAGAGTTTTCATTATCTTATGCCTTAATCTCTGTAATTATTTGCTTTCTTTGAAGTAAACAGTATCTAGGGAAGAGAAGCACAGAATCCTTTATGTTTAATAGTACCTGATTACCCAGGCCTTTATTTCGTAGAGGGGATTTGGCTGTGAGGAATAAGAGAGTAGAATATACTTGTCAAATGAAATAATAATTTTTATTCCATTATCTTTTTCTATACTGATTACCTAATCAATGGCTATTTCTGAGAAGGGAAATATTTTAAAAATATATATGAGGTGAAATATGACTGTATAATAGGGTATATTCATTCAATGGAATCAAAAATTACCTGAGACTTACCTGCAATGGAATACTAAACAACCTATTAACATGCAAACATTTTTAAATTAAAATTTTGAGTGAAAATTTTAAATTGGATTGTTATTAATATAAAATAATAAAATGCTGCTATACTCTAATTTAGGAAAAATATATTTTAAAAACGTGTGGAAAAAAAAAGAAAAAAAGAAAAAAAGAAAAAAAAAAACGTGTGGAAGTGATGCTCATCAGCTTCAGGATACTGGTTCCCCCTGGGGATGAAGGGAATTGCGTTGAGGGAAGAAACAAAGGATGCTTCAACATACTTTTTTTTACTTAAAAGAAAAACAAAACAATAAAAAGTGCCTTAAAATACAATTGGAAGTAATACCCTTAGAATAAAAAAAAATGGAGGTGCTTAGACTAGACTAATGGTCATTTTCTATGTTATTCAGATTAGTATTGTCTTATAGAACTTCCTGCAATGATGGAAATGTTCTATCTCTATGATGTATAATCAGGTAGCCACTAACCACATATGGCTACTGAGAATTTGAGAGGTGGCTAGTGTGACTGAGAAGCAGAATTTTAAATTTTGTATAATTTTAATTAATCTCAATCTTAAATTAATTTAAATTTTAATGGGGCCAGTAGCTACCATATTGGACAGCACAGATTTAGACCACAAACCTTCCATTTAACTTCATTTTGTGAAGACCATATCTCATTGTTCTTTTAATACGAATGAATGTGTGTGAATATTTGAAGAAAACTCAATAATCTTTTGTTAATAGCAAGTATGGCAAAGGGCAACTGGAAGTTATTGGGGTATTGGGGGAAGTTAGAAAAAGAAACCTTCCTGACTGCGTTTACATTTGTAAAGTGGAATGAGGAGAAAGGTCACTCTAAGGTTCCATTGGGTGTCTATAGAAAAGAAAGAATCAAAGCCCTCCACATACTCATGGGGGGTACTTCAGATTTGGTAACAGATTTGATAACTGAAGACTTAATTTCCCTAGTGACTCAACTGATACAGGAGGTTTTATCTTTTTCAGAAAATTAAAAGTAAATTGGCTGGCTCAATAGACTTACTGACTCCAGTTAGATAAGTATTTGCCGTGTTTATTAAGTTGTTTATGTAGTGTAATAATACAAGTGATTTAATAAAGATAAGACTTCAGATAAATGTCAGCACACTTCCCACTCTGCAGCTGGTCCGTTTCAGGCAGTTAAAATAAATTAAAAGATAAAATGCCACTCACAAAAAAAATTGATCATTGTCCAAGGGAAACATTTAAAATTGAAAGAAATCTTCCAGTTTCAGTGCACAAAGAAATATGCATATGTGTAGGAAATGAACCTCTCAAAATCTAGAGATTCTTCACCCCAAAGGAAAGGGACAGGAAGCTATGTTTTGTAGTTGTTTGCCGTAATGAGATATAATTAAAATGTACTTACAGTTTGTAGACAAGTATTAATGACTAGTGTTATTTATAGCACAAATAATGGAGATCTTTGAATTAGATAAAATAAATGCTATTAATTCTGTTATTTATCTATCTTTATATACATCAAGATGAAAGCTTATTAGGGTATAAAATGTAGATGCTGTCACTGGAATTTAAATAACATAAAGGGGATGTGAATTTTACCCAACCTTCACTGTTGACATTGCTTTGAAAAAAAATTTATGCTTTTAACTGTAGTTTCTCTAGGAGATAATCTGATATTTGAAAAATATAGTAAAAAGAGTGATAACAAAGAAAGAGGATATATCTTTTATAGTGGTCAAATCATTATTTCTGTTGTCTTCCAGATAAAGATGGATGAGATTCCTTTCCTCTGTTCTCTCAAAGTACCCAGGACAAATCTCTACCATTTCTGTATGCCCTTACCTATATTTTCCATCCAAGGCCTATATCACAATTCTGTGCATATAGTACCAGTTCAAAAGAGTATTTAAAGCACGGTTTAGTTTAGAAATGATGGCCCAGTAGGCTCATGGTGAGCGCTTGCTGAGTTCTGAGCCAGCGACCTTTCTTACAAGACACCACGGTGGCTGTCACACAACAGGAAATGTTGGATTGGAGCATGAAACATGAGGCTGATGACATCAGTTCTTGGTCTGATCAGGAAAAATGTATTTACCAAAGTTCTAGATTACTCCTTCTTTCTTCTTCAAAATTGTATGGAATGTTTACTATTTCTAGTATTGCACTCAGTATTTTTCAAATGCTTGACACACAGAGACATCAGACATTTGCCATTTCAAATACCTGGGATGAGATGTCCACCTGCCCTATGAACTGAGAAGCTGGCCTTTGTAACCAGGTGTGGTAGATTGTTTAATGGCCACAAATACCTCCAATTTCTGTACCAGGCCCCTTTTCAATATGACTTTGCTGTTCCTTCCATCCAGAAATGGAGTCTTTCTCTGTACCTTGAATCTGGGCTGATCATGAGATTTGTTTGACCAATAGAATGTGCCAGAAACAACATGTGTGAATTCTAGGGGCTAGGACTCTAGAGGATTTGAGTTTCTGCCTTTGCATTCCTGGAATGCCACCCTGAGACCTCCATGTGAAGCAACTTTTGCTTGCTGGAGGACGAGAAGCCATTTGGTGAACTGAGGCTTCTCAGGTGACATATAGAACCAAGTATCAGACATGTGAGTACAGTCACCTTGGATCTTCCAACCTCTCTGATCTTTCACCTGATGCAGCCACATGGGTAAGCCCAGGCAAGCCAGCAGAGGAATTGTTGTTTTAATCCATTAAGTCTTGTGGTAGTTAGTTGTGCAGCAAAGGGTAACTGAGACAATGAGGAAACAGCTTCTCAAGTGAGATTGTTGAGATAGCATATAAAAAGATAAAGAACAGGGCTGCATTATTAATTTCCAGGTCCTTTAGGGAAAGGATCTGAATTCCCTGGTATAGAGAGTGACATGAGTCACTTAGTAGTGGATGACAGCTATTTTCATTAGTACAGTACATAAATGTAAAAAGAAAATTACAAGATTAATGTCCATACCTTATTACTAACTTGTCCATTTTGTTCATGCAAATATATTTTGTCCAACATCTTTTTCAGTGGTAGAAATTAAAATTATTTTCTTTGGCAGTTATGAGAATTAAATCACTTGATGACTGACAATAATAGTAATTGGTATTTCCAGAGATTCTATACATAGGAATGGCCCATCTCAATTTCCCGACTTATACATGTGCTGTTCACTTGTGTATTTGTTAACTACAGGAAAGTAAGTGTGCTTGAAATGCTTGAAATACATTGATACCTACCCACACTTCTTGTCATTCTTCTGTAGTTGTTTTGTTCTAGTGATGGTGGTTTCAGATTGCTTTGGGTCTCTAAATGTAAGAATTTAAGTTTTTTTAAAAGCAAAAAAAAATTTTTTTAAGTTTTTTAAGTAGAAAAGATTTTTTTTAAGTGGAGGAAAGAAGAGGAAGTAGTAGCAAAAACTACTCCTTAGTGCATCTTGCTATGGGAGTGCAACCTAAAGAAAGGCTGAAAGTTGACTGGTGAACCGTAAGTAAACTGTTTTAAAATATACTCATATTAATCAATATTTCTTCAAACACCATAACAGTACAAAATTTCAACAACAAGAGTAAGTATCTTTTCACCAAGTTATAGGCAACTGAAAATGCTTCTCGATAAAACATTTTCTAGTCTCAGCTCAGAGAAATAATAATCTTATAAAAATATAGTGTTTGGAAGGTTGGAAGAAAGAGCAGAACATTGCAAAACTCGGCATAAGAAGTCTAGAACCTGTTAGAAAGTACAAAAAGTCAATAAATGAAGCTAAATAGTAGCCTTCTAAAATCATGTTTCAGGTAAGATAAATAAGATCCTTTTCACCTTAAATTCTCATTTGACAGTGTCCCAGCACATGTCTTAGCTATTAATATACTTGGGTAGCCTCAGGGAGACTTTCAAAAAGTGGTTCTTAATATACTGATATTCTTGGCTCCAGACTCATGAGTCATTTGGACACAAACATTGAATTTAAGAGGTATTCACTTCCTCACCGTTGAGGAGCCGGTAGAAAAAACATAATTATTATATTGAAGATTCAATAAACATTCTTTCCGTTTCAAGGTAGAGTCTCACAACACCATTCTAAAATCTTCTGTGCCTAGATCTTCTGTGAGGAAGGAATAACCTGTCTTCAATTTGTCCCTAGACCTGTGGCTCTGGTCATCCCTCCTCAAATAAAAAGGCTGTATGGTAAAATATGGAACAACCAGACGTGCTCCGCCTTCAGAAAAGATAAGGAATTCTATTCACTAGGAGATGGGATCTGTTAATCTTTTTTCCCATCAAGATTTCTGTGGCATTGGGGCTATTTTAATGGGTATTTGTTGCTTGGCGAATTCTGCACTCACTCTTTAAAAGATGGACGTGGGGGAGTTGAATTTTTACAAATTGCTGAGATATTCCTCAGTCTTGGTTTAGTTTTGGAAGATTAGCTGAGATTGGGGCAGGAAATTGAAAGATATCTTATTTCTCTTCAAAAGGGGCATACCGGTGTGTGTATGCGTGTGTGTGCAGCTGTACACACACTCATGTGCGTGTACATGGTGAGCTTTAGAGCACTGGTTCTTCTGTAGTAAGCATCACATGATTTGTTAAGCTTATACGCATTGCATGTCCACTGTGTGTAAGGCATTGTGCTGAGAGTGGCCAAGGAAGCACAGTCTTAGCCCTCAAGGATCTCACAGTGTAGCACATTTATGTTGTCTGCTCTTGCCTTTTACATTAAGCTAGCTGTATCCTAAAAATAGTACTCCTTATCTGGATGTACATATAGGTTTGAACAGTCACTAACTATAGAAGTGGCTTGGTAACATGGAAATGCCATATCTGTGACCAGTTCATAGACAGTTGGTACATAACTTCCTTCAGCACAAAAGAATAAGTTAGTGTACAAAACAATATTTAATGAGTGAACAAAGAGAATAAAATATCCTATTAAACTAGCATGTAATTTCTGCCTGATATGTATAAATGATTTTTCATTTATATGAGAGTAGGTAAGAGGAAATTTTTAAAAATCTTTTGAAGCAAAGTTATGTTAGGTCTCTAATATTGCCATTAGGAAAGAAAAATTGGCACACAACTGTGGCATTTTAATTAGTTTTTTACTTCCTACTGTAATGACTCCTGTTATGTGTCCATGGATTTTATGCTGGGTGGTTAAGTGATTCAAGAAACAGTTTTGTGGTGGTATAATAGTTTTGTTTAAACTATAGTATATATAATATACTATATTGCCTGGACAGTGCCAGGCAATGTCCAGTTTAATGAAATATACTTTATGGGTGAAAGAATTCATGTAATATCCTAAGGTGCCTTAGTCAAATTTATGATAGCCAATTCATAGGCAGGCACAATATTACCCAATTAGCAACCTTGGCTTTATGAATCAATTGTATTATGTATTTTAAATTTCAGCGTCTCTTGTGGTCAGTCATCTTTCAACATTGAGTACTCAAATGCAGTTTCAAAATGAAGGAGCCAGAATCATTGAACAGCATAGCTACTTGGCCAGTTGTTTTATGATGCTGGTTATTGAGTATGTTAATATGTCTCTGTTGATGGCAGTCATGTATTTCTAACAATGCTTTCATCAAATTAAATATTATAGAAGCTAGTCGATTTGTGTGAAATATTTTTAGGCAATAATTGTCAGATATGTAAAGCAAAGAAAAGTAAAATACTTCAATTGTTTTATTAATATCTCCTTGTGGGGTTTCCCAAGTATCTATTGTATTTGGTGAAGAAAATGACACTTTTATTCAATAGAAAGTGAGCCAGGACCACATGTCATTCAGCTCACGTTAATTTTACAATTTCATTAAAAAAAAAATAAACTAAGATAAAAGTTCATGTAGAAAAGATGCAACAGAGAGCTAGAACAGCTGTCATTTCATGAACAGCCATATTATCCACAATGAGTTTACCTTATGATCAATTTATCTATTGAACAAGTTATTTTAGAACTCAATTCCTTATTGAGTGGCTTTGTAATTGTGTGTTCTCTCTTTCTCTTTCTCTCTCTTCATCTTTATAGCTTTCTTAGAATTAAAACCAAATAAATACAACCTAACTTGACTTAGGTGATTCTGTTTCACTTTATGACTTTTATAATAGAACTGTTTTGTACAATCATGGGCATCTTATTTTTAAAAATATCTACTATACTTTTAAATGTAAGAGGCTTTTAAAGTCTAAAGACCCTTCTGTCAAAGTTTAATTTTAAGGGGGTCTACTTAAGGTGGGCTGAACATTCAGATAAATTTTCTCAGTACAGAACTTTTAAGAATGCTTGGATAAAAATTTTTAAATAATAATTTAAATACGTTACTGAATTGAATGGAAAGTAAGGAGAATTCTTGGAGGCCAGAAACAAGGGGAAAGTGAGAATGGAGAGAGTTAAGCAAACATTGAAACCCTAAAGCTTAGACTACATCTGCAGGTAGACAGGAAGCAAAGTCTGAGGCTGGAATAGTGTGGGAGTTTGTGTGGAGATTGATGAAGAAGGGGCACCAAAAAGATGCTCAGAGATTGACCTGGAACTGGTTCCCCACAGAGGGAGAGAGCATGCAGATACTTGCCCATATTGACCCTGGCTCTGGGTAAAGAGTTTAAAAAGAAAGTCTCCTCTGAGGATTGGTTCTCAAAGCCTATTCTCCCAAGAGTTTGGTCCAGGATTCATTCTACTATACTGTTATGTGGAAAAAACAAAAACTCAGACTGATAACGTACATTATAGGTATCCAGGCTGAGATGGCCTGTGGTTCCTGGAAGAGGTGAATACAAACACACTTTGGAGCAACACAGTTGAAATGTAGAGGCTGAAGTGATAAGCTTTGAAGATGGAAGAAGGGAACATGAGTCAAGGAATGCAGGCAGCCTTTAGATGGAAGAGTCAAGGAAATGAATTCTCTCCTGGAGCCTCCAGAAAGAAATGTAGCACTACTAACACCTTGAGTTCAGCCCTCTAAAACTCATTTCAGGCTTTAAGTTTCCAGAACTGTAAGCTATTTACAGTTAAGATTACAAGTTATTGTTAAGTTATTGTTATTGCTAAAAGTTATTGTTAAGATAAACAACTTGTTTTGTTTGAAGCCACTAGGTTTTTGGTAATTTGTTGCAACATCAATAGGAAACTACTACATGGTGATTAGATGAACTGGCTCCAGGAGAAAGTGTTTTAAGTAAAGATCTGATACCAGTTAGAACCACCAGAAGACCAGGAAGGGAATTTGTAGTTGGATTGAGAGACTGAAATATCTGTTTAGAACGTCACATTTAGAAGGTGCCACTGATTTCTCTAACTCATTTGGAGGCCAAATGTTTAAAATTTTGTACATACAAAACACAAAGCTTGAATTTTAGGACTCTGCCCATGTATGTACACATTTAGGCTGATAAACCCAGACTTACAACCTAGAATTTGCTGCCTAATAACTATGTGATATTTTTTCTGAAAATCAAAGTGTTCTAAATTGTTGACCAGAACTTTGATCTTAATACTTCAGTGTTTAAAAGAACTTCCCGAAGCAAGTATAGGAAGGGCTAATTGAAGAAACTGAGCCCCAAATTATGGTTTTCTATCTGATTTCTAAAGTACATACCAAGAGACAGACAAAACAAAATGAAAAAATTAATAAAAGGGAAAGAGTTGAAATATAAGGAAGGACTCATATTCCAGTCTCTGACCCGAGATACTGTAACGCAGTTATTTTTAGTGTGTTTGTACCCTTAATCAGCCACTTTGCTGTAAGATATAAGACCTCGGACAATACCAAGACATTTCTCTGGCAATTTTTTACACATCAGTGCCAAAACGTATGTGAGGCTCTTTCGACTATCCATTGTTTAGGTGAAAGTCACAATTCATGAGCCTGTCTGCTGGCTACACACATGCTAAATTAAGACTCTCAATGGTGAAGGGTGGTGAGTAAAAGTAAATATCTCTCCCAATCAATATAATCCCATAATGTGATCTTGTGTGAAAAGTATTTCCACTTATCAGAAGACCATGTAGCATCAGTTGCTCATAGTGTTTTCTAAGTATTTATTATTTGTGTAGGTTTTGATTTTGGAATATATGAAATTCCCTGTGTGTTAGGGAGTTGAAGCTATCTCAAGACAAAAATATTCTGTAGAAAATTTGGGTGAAAATAAAAGGCTAGTTTCGAAAATCATTGTTTCAAATCCCAGACTTTGGGTTTTCCTATAGAGTCTCTTTCTGGTTTATCTTTAGATCCCCAGAGAGTGTTTAAAACAATGTCTGAACCTTAGTAAGCATTCAGTATTTCCTCCATATATGCAGTCACTATGCCCACAGTCACTTGTTTTAATTCTGATTCCTCTTTAATATTCATGAGTAACTAACTTTTGGGAGTTGCCAGGATGTTTCCTTAAGAACTCCCAGGAAAACAAGAGTGGGAATATAAATGGGAGAAGAGCAGGACATTTCTCACTCCTTGGCCTCTTCACACTCGATTGTTCTGTGTCACACTGGGGATGTGTAGGGGGGAATTTCCTTGGACCATCTAATGAGTATGCATGAGACCACTGCAAGAACAGTGCTTATGTGACATAATAGCTGAACAGGTATGAGCTGAAGTCCTAATGCAGCTACAGTTTGAAAAATATGGACAATCATTTTATCCAAGACTATAAACAATTCTCAAATACTACAAAAGAACTTTTAATGTGAGGCAGTATGTTCTCACTAAAACTTCTTAGGGTTCTAGCAAGTAGTGTTGAGCACCATCAGCATTTTAATTTTCTGTACCAAAGTAACATTCTTTCTCATCCTAAAAATATAATCCAGACCGCAGAGCCTACCTTTCCTTCTATGGGTGTCTTAATATTCAGATGAGCATAATATTAATGAGTAAAAAGTAAGACAATTTCAGGAAAGAGTAAAAAGTGAAATTGAAGCTGAAAGTGCTATTATTATCTTCTTAATATTAAAAAAAAAATCCTTACAAGGGACTTGTAATGAAAAAAGCTGTAACCACATCATAACAGACCACCTTCTAGCTACCCAATTCAATGTGATCTGCATATCCATGAAACTAAAACTGACCATAAGAAAATAGCCAGAAACTTAGTCAAATTAATGAGTATGGTTTTTCTACATCCAATAACAAAAATGTGCCTGCCACATATCAATATTTATCACACACAATCTCCTTAATCATCAACAAATTTGCAAGATGATCGAGAATGTAGTGAGACTGTTAGCTCTTAATGCAGTTCTACAATGGCTGTGTGCCTGAGCCAGGAACAGTAGTGGGGAATGTGTGTATATGTAGGTGTTGATGGGAGAGGGACGTGGTTTGTTTTTATATTAGTGATGTGTGTTTATTGAGAAATAGCTGTATAATATAGTACGACTTTTTCCAGCTTCCCCTTGTTGCACTAGACTCTGGGCATTTTATAAGAAAATGTTCATTTAACACGTAGATATGTGAGTCTTATAGTCTGTATAAGTCTGTATGATTATGATATAGTTGGACATGACTGTGAGAGATCCCTAACTTTCATATGAATGATTAACTCATAAAGATTACCTTTAAATTTTTTTTAATTAAAAAAATTAAGAAATAGGCACCTGGCAATCTTTGTGTTAGGGTAACACTTATTCTATTGTTTTATTGTCCTGGTGGCAAAGTAAGAGTTTCCTTATGTCTAGCAGAAATGACTATAAGGTTCATTTTAGACTGATATTTTTTCTCATTTGAACTGGCCAGAATTATCCTCAAAAACTGTAGATACTTAAAAATAGACTTCAAGCCACCCTGGAGCCTCTTTTTGAATATGTTTTCACCTTTCCTTGTCAGGCTCCTTTTCCGTCCCTTTAGCTAGTCAGCTTTCTCTTTGAATACAGTTGGGTTCTGTACAGGTTTTTTTTCGTGTGCTGTTCAAAACAGGATCCTTTTCTCCTTCTGACTAATGGGGAGGAGAGAAGAAGAATTATGTTTCAGCCTTGCCTACTCTACTCCTATTGATTTGTGCTGGTATCATATTGACTTTTAACACAATAGCACTGAATTGGTGATTCATATTCGGCTTCTGGCCATCCACCCACTCTCTTTCTGTTTTAGTTGTTCTTATTTGCTTTTCCCCATCATGTCTTTGTGGTGCCTGATAGTTTTTCCAGGGTATATTACTCTGTTCTTGCCCTATTAAATATTTTTTAGCTGTTCTTAATAGTCAAGTGTTAATTTCTTCTAACAGCAAAATAGGGGCACGCTTTATAAAACACTGATCTGAACACATGGCTAATTTTGCTTAGCTTTTTTTTTCAAAACCACATAATGTCTGTTCACCTGTGTATGCAAAATATCACCTTTCATAGTATGTTATGTATAGTAGATGCTGAATAAATATTTATTGATAGTTAATGTCCACAGACCATTGTACACAGTAACCATTTCAAGAGTTTGCAGGAAACACTGATTTTTTAAAAAGCATGCTTTGGCCTGTTTTTCTTTCCTGTTTACATTTAAACAATAAGGATGAAAAACTACAAACCAGAGGGCTTCTGTTGTTCTCAGTGAATAACTGAGATGGTGTTTGGTAGCATGCTCACAAGGTTTGTGGAAATTAACTTCACACCAGGAACTCTGTATTGAAATAGATTGTTTAAGAATAATTCTTCTCTTTGAGAAGGGTGAGAGATTAATCTGCAGAAATGTTCATGCTAGAGCTGTGCCTGTGTTGAAATTTGTCAGGGGGAAGATAAATGGGCCCTCCTTGAAAAGTAAATCGCACCATGGCTAATCCCTTGGGAAAGCTGGAGAATTGTTATGGTAGCAAAAGCAACCTCGAGAAAGGAGGCACCATCCCTGTTTACTTAGGAAGGAGGAAGATGGGGAGAAGACATGGGTGTAAAATGAGATGAAAGTGTACATGACTTTAAAAATATATTTATTCAAATATATACAAGGGATGTAATTGTATCTGTATTTTGATTCTTTGGGGAATCATTTGTATACTTTAAATTGAGAGTGGTACTTAGGGGTGATATTAAAAACATTTAACAGCAGTGCATCTAGGCACTGACCATTCAGAATGGATGTCAGGGGAGGTACCTGAGCCAGGTCTTGGTGACCCTACCCAGTTGCCAGGTGCTAACCCTTTAGTTGCTGACTCAGAAGAAATTTGGGGGAGGTTGGAAGACCACTTAGGAGGGTCAGAGTAGTGCCCATTTTCTAACATGTATGGAAGATACTAATATTTTAGTAAACAGTATGGCTCTTCTGGGTATACGATCTAAAATATCAGCCCTTATTCTAATAGAAAGTTATCTAGTAATTTTACTGAAAAAAGAATGTAAATTTTCTCAAAAAGATGGCATATATGAAAGGAAAACTCATGAAATTTCTGTGAAATTTGAAATGTGCATGAAATTTGAATATCAGATAAACAACAAATTCTTTTAATGTAAGTATATCCCAAGAAGTATTTGGGACAAACTTATACTAAAACATTATTTATTGTTTATCTGATATTCAAATTTAACTAAGAGCCTCGTATTTTATCTGGCAACCCTAAACAGAATGCATTTAGCAGGAAATGTATCAGTATCCTATTGAAAATGTAAATGAAAGAGAACAGAAAGGAGCCCAGCACATTGAGATCACCTGAACATACTTGACAAAGTGCTGCTCTGGAATTCCCGTGATACGGCAAGAAATATATTAAATGCAGAATTATAGAACTACAGGTACAAAGGTTGCACATAATAAAATGCTTTTGAAATTACACTGAGATTAGGTGGTACTTGCATTTAAAAGAGTTGTCCTTCCCAACAAAGAAAAGCTAATTCAGTCATCATCAAATAGCATTAATCAAGTGCCTGTCTGTATGGGACACTGCAAGGTGTTTTACAAAGTGAGAAAACAGACATGGAGGATAGGCTTTGTCAGCCTGTAGTCTAGACATCTACACTGAAATGCAATCATAAAGGAGGTAACTGAAGAAATGTTGATAAAGGATCCAGAACCTCCACTCTAAATGGGGAGGAGAAAAACTTGTCTAATTTGTAGGAAAGAGTTTTGTAAATCATTTAAAAATGCAGTTTTATTACAGCCAAACCTTGGCATATACAATTACTGTATATAGTAGATTTAGAAATATAGGCTGTTGTGCAGGGTTTCTCAACCTTGGCAATATTGACGTTTTGTACTGGATAATTCTTTGTTGAAAGGAGCTATCCTGTGCCTTGTGGGATGTTTAGCAGCATCCCTGGCTTCTTCCCACTAGATGCCAGTTACATGCCCTCTCCCAGTCCTGCCAATCAAAACTGTCTGCCCACATTGCCACATGTACCCTGGGAGACAAAATTGCCTTGAGTTGAGAACTACCATTGTAGCAAAGTACGGGAGGGAGATCCCCAGCAATGGGGGTGCGTACGGGTGGTGGAGGGAGGAGGTCTCTTCACCCACAAATGTGTCCATAAAAGAGTTAGTTTTAAACATCTGCAATGTCCAGAAAGCTCTCATATTCAGTCACTACCTCAGGTATTAAAAATACTGATACCTGGCCTCACCCCAGAGATTCTGGTCTTATTGGTCTGGAGGAAGGCCTGGACAGCCTGACATTTTAAAAATGTCCCAGGTGATTCTAGGTGTAGAATGACTCTTTGGAGTAGTGGTCCTTCAACCTTAGTGAGCAGCAGAATCACCTGGAAGGCTTGTAAACACAGCTTTTTGGTCCCCAGTATTCCTGATTCAGTAGGTCAAGGGTGAGGCCTGAGAATCTGCCTTTCTCACAAGTTCCCTGATGCCACTGATGTTGCTGGTCCTCAGAGCACACTTGGAGAGCTACTAGTTTAGAGATGCACTCCTGGCTGCTCTTCACTTTCACTTGCTGAGGGAAGGAAGTGTGGCAGAGCGGCACACGTGGGATGGGTGGTTTGTAGAGGAGGAGCAGGCCTGTGTGGCTCCATCCCTGCTGAGCCCTATTTTGATGTCTCCCTCCTGCAGGTTGAATACACCCAGCTGTTCTCTGCGGTGCAGTAGAGCAGTCAGCTCCTACACCAGGACCTAGGGGTCAGCCTAGCTGAATTCTAGATTGTAATTTGGAATACACTTGTGCTCACACATCTAAGCATATTCTCCAGGGCTTGATCAGTCATGAAGCTGACAGTTTGCTCCTCCTCTGCCAGGCTGACTTACCTGTCTCTTCATTGGTTCTGACCACGGATGGGGAAAGAGAATAATTCATTGGACCCTTTCCCTTACCATGCATACCCTAATTCAGTTCTTGTTCTCCAGCATTGGAGAGAGAAGGTAGGACCAGAGAGCATACATATAATCCCTTCCTGAGGTCTGCCCATATAACTCTTTTTTTTCCTTAACATCTTTATCGGAGTATAATTGCTTTACAATGGTGTGTTAGTTTCTGCTGTAAAACAAAGTGAATCAGCTATGCATATACATCCCCTCCCTCTTGCGTCTCCCTCCCACCCTCCCTATCTCACCTCTCTAGGTGGTCACAAAGCACTGAGCTGATCTCCCTGTGCTGTGTGGCTGCTTCCCACTAGCTATCGATTTTACATTTGGTAGTGTACATATGTCCATGACACTCTCTTACTTCGTCCCAGCTTACCCTTCCCCCTCCCCGTGTCCTCAAGTCCATTCTCTACGTCTGCGTCTTTATTCCTGTCCTGCCCCTAGGTTCTTCAGAACCATTTTTTTTTAAGATTCCATATATATGTGTTAGCATACGGTACTTGTTTTTCTCTTTCTGACTTACTTCACTCTGTATGACAGTCTCTAGGTCCATCAACCTCACTACAAATAACTCAATTTCGTTTCCTTTTCTGGCTGAGTAATATTCCATTGTATATATGTGCCACATCTTCTTTATCCATTCCTCTGTCGATGGACACTTAGGTTGCTTCCATGTCCTGGCTACTGTAAATAGAGCTGCAATGAATATTGTGCCCACGTAACAATTGATAAAACATAATTGTTGGAAACAGTCTAAAAATACGAAAAATGTTGGGAAGCATAAATTTAGGCTTTTGGGGTTGTGGCAACATTAAGTTTGTAAGTGTTCATTAAGATAGAAAATGAAAACAAAGAAGTCCTGAGAATTTCCTGGAATAACCCATCAGTGTCAAGGCCGAGTTCGCTGTCCCTCCCTTCTCTGTCCTCCCCTCTGCTGAACTGGGTCTGCAAACCTCACTGTCTTAGTTGCAGCAGTTGGCATTCTGGCGCGTACTCATGTTTCTAACTCACTGTCTTAGTAATCTGACTTAAATCTTGTTTCCCCACTATCGCTTGCCTGGTGATATTATAATTCCAATTAATCAGGTTAAAAGTTGGCCTAGAAGAGGGTCATGAGACCCCACTGATATTTGTTCACAGAACACTGCAGTAGTCTTTAAGGGAATTGCCTGCTAAAGTGCTATACATATTAGAGCTACACATAAATATTCATATATTCATTGATGATGGATTGCATGAATAGAATAATGGACAAAGGTGGTTAGGAGAGCTAGTCTATTAGAAAAATTTAAAATACAACCTACTGTCCTACAAGTAGAACTTGAAAATTACTCCGCTAAGGATATTTCTCATCTTTAGCCTTGTCATTCTGTGCAAATTCTGGAAGACCCAAGGGGAATGCTAACCCTGCCTCTCCACAAGGGACACTGATTCAGTATACGTTTGATTGTCTGTTAAGTGTAAGGTGTCTTTGTCCGATGTGAGGGATGCCAAGATCAGTTAGTCATTTTCGTCCTTGGAAACTGACTCTCCAGTTATAATCCTGAGCTGGGGTTTGGAGAAGCTCCCTAGGATTGAATACAATCCCTTGTCATAGCCCATATAGTCCAGCATCTTTTGAGAGGACTGGCAAAACTTAGGCCACCCAATGGGTGTCCTCCTGCTCAGCCAAGTCTGGGAGCTGTGCAGACAGTGAAAATAGCACAGGCTTTGGAGTTGGGACTGGGAATGAATTAGAGAACTTTTACTTGCCCGAAGTAAGTAAGTTATTTACCTGTCTGAGAGTCACTTTTCTCATCTGTGAAAGTGAGGTAATAAGTATTAACCATGTGAGATGACACTATGTGAGATAATTATGTAAAATGTCTGGCACTGAGTAGGTATTCAATAAAGGGTAGCTGCAGTGTCACTATTGTTATCATCAATAGCACCCAAATTGGATCCTAGGTCCAGATCTGAAACATGCAGTACTCTTGGGGCCATATGGAATGAAAGGGGAATCCTCAGGCTTGCAGAGGTTTGAAAGCAGACTAGTGGGCTCCCTCTGTGGCTGGCAGGAGCAAGGAGCAAGGACTGTTTCTCTCTCTCTGTGTTCACAACTTCATCTCTGGTGGCAGGTTGTGTAAACAGGGATGTGCCTCTTCAGGGCTGGGAAGCGATCCTTCCTGCCTCTGAGCTGGTCCGATTGTCGTCACATGCTGTGGTCAGTGTTAGTCTCCACATGTTAAGAAGATTGTGGAGTTATTTGAGAGGTTCAGAGAGGACCATGCTGGTTTGAGGGTTGCAGTGTGTCATTGTGATGGTTAATTTTATGTCATCTTGACTGGGTTATGGGGTGTCCAGATATTTGGTTAAACTTTATTTCTGGATGTGTCTGTGATGGTGTTTCTGGATGAGATTTACACTTGAATCCATAGAGTGAGTAGAGTAGATTGTCCTGCCCAATGTAAGTGGACTACATTCAATCCATTGGAGGCCTGAATAGAGTAAAATGCTGAGTAAGAAAGAATTCTTTCTCTCTGCTTGACTATCTTTGAGTTAGGATATTAGTCTTCTTCTGCCTTTGGACTCAGGCTCGGACTAGAATTACACCATTGGCTCTCCTGGGACTCTAGCTTATGGACTATAGATCTTGGTACTTCTCAGCCTCCTTAATTGTACGAGCCAATTTCTTACAGTAAATGTCTCTCTCATCTATTGGTTCTGTTTCTCTGGAGAACTCAGACTAATACAGTCATCTATGAAAGATGTTAGATTACATATTACAGGAAACAAACAACAGGCGGGCTTGCCATTCAGACACAGAAGGGGAAGGGGTACACTTAGGAAGGTGCTGAGCAGTTAAATGCCATGTGGCAGAAAAAAATGGGTTGAAATGCCACAGGCTAGCCAGAAGAAAGAGACTTGACAACAAGGCTGATTAAGTACTGCAACCAGATAACAAGGGTGAATGTAGGATCCAGTCCTGCAGAACCTGGAGAACAGGCTGAACATCCATGTTTCTTGAAACCTCGGGAGAAGGTCTTGTCTGCAGATAGAATTTGTGCTGAATCACTCCATGAATTTCCTTCTGAGACTGAGATAGGTTTATTTTGACCACTTGGAAGTCCAGGGGAACTTCTGGAAATTAGACTTTGATGGGATTTAATGTAAGCAAAATTTTATTTATTTTTATAAATAAAAATCTAGGACTTGGACAATTCCTATTTTGCACTTAATATTTGCAATTAATATTAAGTGACGTGGGGTAATTATGGCTTTTGCCTCTATTAGAAGTGAAGGTCACATTGACTGAGTGAGTACTTAGGACGTTGATTCTTCGCTGTTTCTTCAGCCCTTTTGGGCACTGACTTGTTTGAAAATTGATACTGAACTCAAGAAGGGGGAGGCGTCTTATGAGGTTTGAGTTTAGGATCTCAACATTGGAATTATTTTTCCTTCCTTTGTCCATTCTTAATGCAATCAATAAACTTTTCTAATACACCAATTTTGTGCTACCTACTATACTGGACATGGAGGATAAAAATTGAAGATACTGGGCTTCCCTGGTGGCGCAGTGGTTGAGGGTCCACCTGCCGATGCGGGGGGTGCGGGTTTGTGCCCCGGTCCAGGAGGATCCCACGTGCCGCGGAGCAGCTGGGCCTGTGAGCCATAGCCGCTGGGCCTGCACGTCTGGAGCCTGTGCTCCGCAACGGGAGGGGCCGCAGTGGTGAGAGGCCCGCGTACCAAAAAAAAAAAATGAAGATACTAACTATGCCATCAAAGACATAATCTTTATTTTTCCATTATCTGGCACAATGGGTTATTTAGTTAGTGAGTTACTTCTTAAATGGAGCACTTGAGCACTTGATTCTAAGTGTTATGAGTTGAATTGTGTGCCCTCAAAAAGATAGGTTGAAGTCCTAACCCCCCAGTACCTCAGAATGTGACTTTATTTGGAAATAGAGTCTTTGCAAATTTATCTAGGTTATAATGAGATAATTAGGGTGATCTCTAATCCAATATGGCTTGTGTCCTCTTAAAAAGGAGAAATTTGGACACAGAGACAAGGAGAATGCCATGTTGAAGACGGAGGATTGGAGTAATGCATCCAACAAGCCAAGGAATGCCAATAATTACCAGCAAACCACCAGAAGCCAGGAGGAGGCAAGGGGGCATTCCCCTACCGGGTTTAGAGGGAGCATAGCTCTGCTGATACCTCAATTTCAGACTTCTAGTCTCCAGAACTGTGAGACAATAAATCTCTATTTTATGCCACACAGTTTTTGGTACTTTGTTATGGCAGCCCAAGGAAACTAATGCATTAGGTTAGGAGACAGATATAACTAAGGAAAATACAATGATGTGTGTGCACTGATAGAGATGTAAAGGGATAGAAAGTTGCCCTCAAAGGGGGCGTTGGAGGGATCCAGTGCATAAGGAGAGAAAAGAACTTAAATGTGAGATGACATATAGGCTTGGTCTTCTAGTGGCCTTTGTGTTAATCCTATCATGATGGTCCTGATTTATTACTTCATCTCTGATTTAGGGTCCCCAAACTAGTCTGGCCTGGAAGAGTGTGGTGACATACACAGTGAAAATCAGAAGTGACACTTGAGCCATTTAAAAACACTTAAAGCATAAATACATTTCCACTTACCTTACACACATTTATGATTTTAATTGTTGGACATTCTCTGTTTATCAGGCCCTGAAGTTGGTCTAAGTTTGGTTAGCATGTTTGAATATTCATATTTCCTGGTATTTATATACCAAGATTCAAAGGTGATCCACATGAAATCCCTGGGCTCATGTACCCACCCAAAGATCAATCTGGAAAGGTCAAGGGTGGCTTTCTCTCTGCAGGCTTCAGTGGCTTTGATTTCTGAGTTTTTACAGACAGGATAAGACCCATTCTAAACTCACTTCTTATATGACTTTTAAGCTTTCACATCTTCCTTTTCTGTAAGGTTCTAGTGCAGTATCTACGTCCATACAAATGCAGCTACACAAGCTGATCTAATACAAAAAGTCAGGGACACAGGGACATAGGTTTCAGGGTAGATGAGTTTTCTAACAAAAACTACAATAAGTACAGAAAGTTACAGACTGTGACAAACGTCTTCTGCCTTTAGGATTAGCTGGTTTAAAAATCAATTTGATTAACCATGACATATAACAAGAATTTTCACAACAGTGCAAAAATAAAAAGTTACTTTGGGGTGGGAATATTTATCACAGCATATTTTTTGATAGAGATGATGGGCTTTATTTTTAAACACATTCTATTTTCTCCTATATTTTTCTTTGAGTCCTTAGAAGAAAGTTACTATACAGATTCTAGTTATTTTTATTGACTCCTGTGTTACAGTGGAGCTAGATGAGTAGAGTTTAAAGTCAAGAGTTGCTAGATATTTCCAGGCCACTTGGCACCTCAAACAGGTAAGCACTTTTTCTCAAAGAGAAGTGTCCTATGTGTTTATCTTACTCTGCTCCAGCATTTGGCAATTATCTGAAGTTTTAAGCATCTCTTTAGAATTCCCAGCTTTTTCAGGGCCAATTTCTATTCAAGGTTTTTATAGCTATTCTCTTATGACGTTTATCATTCCAAGCATTTGAACATCCATATTAACACTCACAGGTGTCTTTGCCATGCATTTTTTTCATTTGCCTGTCCAAGCTCGTTCTTCAGATGGTAAATTTCCTAAGGTCAGTGAGTGAGTGTATATGTGATTCTCTTATATTACTGGGTTTTGTCCACAGGGCATATTCAACTCATGTTGCTATGGTGAAAATAAAGCCCAGAACCAACCATGCAGCTCTCTCTGCCAAGGAGGAGGGGTCTTCCCTTCTCCCTCTTCTTGCCCCACACTGATGCAGAGATTCTAGATCTCCATTCTCATGGATCTATGAAATGCTTACTTCCTGTTTTACCCTCTCTTCTCTCCTAAGGAGTATGTGTGTTTTCGTCATTTTCATCCTTTATCACAGAAGTAGAGAAGTGCTTGAATCTTTGTGGAGTCACAGCCAACCCACCACACCTAGTCATCTTACCTCATTAGCATGTGTGCACAGGACACTAAGAAGAGGAGGGAAGAAGTTAAAGGGACATTCTGCCCAGTATCCTGAATTTTCAAATATTATCTCCCAAGGAAACAGACTATGAGACAGAACAGAGTTCTCATCTAGATATGCCATTTCCTCACTGGTGACCCTGAGTTAGTTACTTCAGATCTGGGAGTTTTGATTTCCTCATCTGTAAAATGGGAATAATACACCCTGCTTGCCTTGTGGGTGTATTCATACAAATGCAAGGTAGAACTATTTGGGGGCCAGTTACAGCGATCATGAACCAGTCTTAAGATGGTCAACATATTTTTGTGTGTTCAGACCATTCTCTTTTGTTGACTGCCTCACACTTCAGCCCAGGGTGCACATCCCTCGCTCCTTGTTGATACTTCTAGGACTGTGATGGCGCCAGTTGCTTCTGGGAGAAGAAGGGCTGTGGTGAATTGAACAGATATCCAGTCGAATAGCAAAACACTTGCCCACCAAGTCTGTGCTGCATGAAATGACTTGGTAGACTATACTGAAACTAATAAATATTGTATTATGAAGTTTTACCAAATTTAGGAAATAGTTCCTGGGGAGCATTTCTCTAGCATATTCCTGAAGGAGTCTGTGTTGTGGAGCTTTCTTTGAGGAAAGAGCCTATATGCAGCAATTATTTGGTTGAACCACATGAAATTGCAATTTTTGACCTGCAAAACGACAATTATATGGAATTCAACCTGATACCTCTTGTTACACCCCCGCATTCTGCTGGGGATTATGGAGTCACAGCCTGGTCCTGGGGCCCTGTAGTCATGATGACAATACAATTCTGCTGAAGTGAACTCCTAGCTGTTACAAAAAAATGTTTTCCTCAAATTTTGCAAGTCTGCCGTATGTCTTTCTTTAATTAAAAACAAAGACATGAAGTGTAGCTGCTATGTGTCTGGCAGAAGTCTGTTTATGCCTGGAATTAGTAAATTTCAAGATGCTTCTTTACAGTGACTGGCAAAAGCTGCAAAAGTAAAATATGTGGACAGAAAAGAACTCTATGGCTAGGTGGGTGCATACTCCAAAGAGTATTAATTTGCATAATAAATAATTAAATATTCAGGAGATTATAAAATAGCAATTACTGTTGAGTTGCTATATTAGGGCTTGCTAACAAACAAAGACACTTAAAATGCAATAGTTTGCTTTTACAAAGAAGTTCTCCTAAAATCTTTATTTTGAAACAAGATTCTATTTATTTTTTAAAGAGTTTTCACATCCTTTGCACATTTCTTTGAAAGAGAAACAGAAATATTCTAGCTAAAAACAAAAACAAAAAATACTAATAAACAATCTATTGCAAAAAAAATAATGAGCCATTAATTTATTTTTTTATTTTTATTTTTTTTTTGCGGTAAGCGGGCCTCTCACTGTTGTGGCCTCTCCGATTGCAGAGCACAGGCTCCGGACGCGCAGGCTCAGCGGCCATGGCTCATGGGCCCAGCCGCTCCGCGACACGTGGGATCTTCCCGGATCGGGGCATGAACCTGTGTCCCCTGCATCGGCAGGCGGACTCTCAACCACTGCGCCAGCGGGGAAGCCCAATTTTTTTAATCTGTTAAAAAAAAGAGTACCTGTTTCGTAGAGTGTTTTCCTCATGTGAGAAGAATACAGGGAGACCAGTGGGGAAGTGTGGAGTCAGACCCTGAAGTAGTAGGCGGTATACTCAGGCAGCGGGTAGAAACAGAAGTCATTACATGTGAAAAAATCCACAGCCTACTTATGCTAATAGAAGAGTCGATCCTTCTAAAACACCATCGGTGTTTTTAAAAATGACTCAAGGGCTTCTCTGGTGGCGCAGTGGTTAAGAGTCCGCCTGCCGATGCAGAGGACACGGGTTCGTGCCCCAGTCCGGGAAGATCCCACATGCCGAGGAGCGGCTGGGCCCGTGAGCCATGGCTGCTGAGCCTGCGCGTCCGGAGCCTGTGCTCCGCAATGGGAGAGGCCACAACAGTGAGAGGCCCGCGTACTGCAAACAAACAAAAAAAAAGACTCAAGTGTTCCAGGCATTGTATATCCAAGTGCAGTTTCTACTTGCTTGACATACTGTAAGTATTTAATATTGGAAAAGAAATACAGCTTTTTAAGTTGGTGTAGTTTTTCAATAAATGTCATAGTTTTAATGCCCTTACATAGAACTTAATTTTTCAATAACATTGGTATTAGAGTTTTATATGTGTATATATTACATTAAGCCATTTGATTAAAAGTATATCTACACGTATAAACCTATCTTTATAAATCTTTGTTTCTTGCTACAAAGAGAACATGGTGACATAAGGAAGTTTCTATTTACACTGGTTTGTCTGAGGAGATCCTTGTTAAAACAATGCTCTTGGAGTTGGGATGGCTTCATTTGTTAGGCTAGTCGTTGCCCCAGCATGGTTGAGAGCTGAAAGGATGAGAAAGGAGAAGACCAAGAAAATGAACATTCATTGATTACCTGTTGGATGCTGGGAGCTGTGCTGAACAGTGGAAGGCTCTGTTAAGTTTATATTACACCCCAAAGTTTATTACACAGTTATATTACAAAGTTATTATATTATATTACAAAGTTATATTACACACTATTAGGTTTATATTATACCCCAAAGTTAGCCACATCATCACAATGTTCCCAACAGCTCCAGGGTTTAAAAACTCCCAGGATGCCAAACAAAGGGACAGTTTATCTTTTGGTGTGCAGAAGCCGTCTCTAATTAAGACACCATAATTACGCCCCCACCTCATTAGGAGATGCATTTCCAATAAAATTTTACTTCTTATATTTAATGATCTTTATCAAACATTTTTGAAATATTTATATTGTTTTGTTAAACGGTGTACTACTAATGCTTAAAAAAAAAAAACCTCTATGTAGAAGAATGTTTTTTTTAATACTTACGACCTCATGATAACAGGATATTTTTTAAGTTAAAAAAATTCAATTTATATACTTTTTTGCTGCAGAGAAGTATGATAACATAATCAATAAAGGACTTTCAAATATTAAACACTTATTATAGTGAGATAAAACCGTATGAGAAAAGAGAAATGGAAACACAATTTCAGTGGGAAAAAAGAATCATGTAAAATTTGCAACTATTTAAGAAAACTTGGTTGAATCTATTTTTCAATGGATGGTGATGAGTGTCAAATCACTATGGCATTTATGTCCCATTGAGTTCATTGAAAAAGGTAATGTAAAGTTGTATTTTAAAATGTCAGTATTACATCCTTTACAACTATTTTCGCTTACGATTAATTTAAGATGTCAACTTGAAATGTATGAGGGACACGTAGTTTTTCAAATTTATGGGCATTTTCTCCTGCCTCCTTATATGTGTAGCCTCAAAGAAGACGCCCCATGAAGGCTGAGACTTTAAAGAAGTTTAGACTTCAGTTTATCTTTTTTTGACTATTAAAAAAAAAAACTTTCAATTTTTGTTACACTGCAAGGTAGAATATAGACAAACGTGATTTCTTCACTCATTTCCACCACCAATCCCTGTCCTTGTTCTGTATTTGCTTATTGCCTTCCCATAGCATGTGAAATCAAAGACAGTGTCTTGCTCAGTGGTGGCACTTTTGGAGTGTTTAATAGCTATATTTGAAAATTTGGCTCAAATATTCATTTCTTTATGGCCTGAAAAAACTTTTTTTCTATGATAATTTACTTACTTAGAAGCTCAGCTCATGTGATCAAATATTTCTTTTAGATGTAGATGAATGACAGTCCAGGCTTGTGCATTGTGCAAACTGTGTGTCACGTTCTTCTGCCACCATGCCTCCTGGCTTTCCTCTTGGTGACTAGGTGTCTCCTTTTCTCTACTAGGATGGGCATTTCCTCCATTTGTCACATGTGGGAAAAAAATTTAGAGAAGTCACTGCTTTTGTTACAGCTTCTTTGTCCTTCCAGGTACTCTTAAAATCTTAGCCACTGTCAGTTGAATCATCTTTAAGTGATCACATTTACTCCATATTAGACGATAACTAGGGACTTCCCTGGTGGTGCAGTGGTTAAGAATCCGCCTGCCAATGCAGGGAACACGGGTTTGATCCCTGGTCCGAGAAGATCCCACATGCCGCGGAGCCACTAGGCCCGTGCGCTGCAACTACTGAGCCTGTGCTCTAGAGCCCGCAAGCCACAACTACTGGGCCTGCACTCTAGAGCCCGTGAGCCACAACTACTGAAGCCCGTGTGCCTAGAGCCCATGCTCTGCAACAAGAGAAGCCACTGCAATGAGAAGCTCGTGCACAGCAACAAAGAGTAGCCCCCGCTTGCCGCGACTAGAGAAAGCCCGCACGCAGCAACAAAGACCCAACGCAGCCAAAAATGAATTAATAAATTAATTAATTTTTTAAAAAAGAAGATAACTAACATTTGGTCTTTGTATCCCTCTGACATCTTGATACTTCCAAATCTTCATTCTATATCCTGTTTGCTAATATTTCACATTTTGTCCTTTAAAATTACTATAAGTACTAAACTGATACATGCAAGTATAAATGCAAAGTTGTCAAATCCATAAATGTTGCTAGGTCTGGTCTAACTTAGTCATAATTGCAATTCTGCTTTATTGCAAAAGAGAAGTCTAGGATGCCATCATAAAAATCTTTTGAGCTCCCATACAGCGTTTCTGCAGAGGTTATATTGGGACTTGCCAGTATTCAATGCTACTTACTTTTCATAAACATGCCATATCAGGGTGGCCTGCCCTTGGAAATGTAGCAGAAGTTGAATATAAATGCCCAGGGGCTGTTCCTGGTGCAATAGCTTGTTTAGTTAATGCAACAATTCTTCCCATAAATATATTTGTAACCCTGGTCTGTCAACATCAGTATAGTCTCGATGATATGTCAGTTTTTAGAGAAAATCAAAACGTAACTAAAAATTTTGCAGGCCCTGACTATGAAATACGTTACAACTTTCATAACCAAACCTTCTACTTTTTGTTTGCTTCACCTGAATTATTGTGGCAATCAAATCACAAAAATAGTCTCCATAATTTAAAAAAAATATGCAGCAGTATTAAATATATATTCAAGATATCTTATCACCTGAATCAAAATGTGTTCTCTTATCTTGACTTTTTTTTTTTTTTTTTTTTTTGCGGTACGTGGGCCTCTCACTGTTGTGGCCTCTCCCTTTGCGGAGCACAGGCTCCGGACGCGCAGGCTCAGCTGCCATGGCTCACGGGCCCAGCTGCTCCGCCGCATGTGGGATCTTCCCGGTCCGGGGCACGAACCCATGTCCCCTGCATCGGCAGGCGGACTGTCAACCACTGCGCCACCAGGGAAGCCCTATCTTGACATTTTTCCATGAGAAATCAGCTAACATTACCCTAGAAGGTGTTGTCTAAGAATGTTAAATAAACTTTTCTTTCTGGATGCCTTTTTGGCAACTGAGAAAGATCAATAAATTATATGAAAACTCTGGCTGAAAGGAAAATATCTCAATATGAAGTAAAGCTTGTGGCATGTTCATATTGCAGTATCTGGTGAGGCAAAGAAAACTGATTTAATATTATTTCACTTTTTTCAGAAAGATCTTTAAAATTATTATTTCAATTGATTTCTTTATGAATTTTTTATTAAATATTTGGAGTTTAAAAAAAAATCTTTTGAGCTCCTTGAATCATCAGATAACCATCATTATTATCCAGTGGAATAAGCTTCATTTAAAAAATTTTAATATTAATTTTATTTTTTTAAAACTTGTTTTATTCAAGTATAGCTAGTTTACAAGGTTTTATTCATTTCTGCTGTGCAGCAAAGTGATTCAGCTTTACATACATATATATATATTCTTTTTTGTATTCTTTCCCATTATGGTTCATCACAGGATGTTGAATATAGTGCCCTGTGTTATACAGTAGGACCTTGTTGTTTATCCATTCTGTATATAGTAGTTTGCATCTGCTAGTCCCTAAACTTCATTAATTACGTTAGTGAGTTTAGCACATCTCCTAATTCAGAAACTCCTGAGTTATGAATGTGACAATGATTTTGTAACATAATACTGAAGGGCATGAAATATGAAAGGGCCATCAGATATCAAAGACAGGTTTTCAATTAGCCCTGCTAATAAGCTACTCTTCCCTTTCTTTACACCACAAAATACCCTGTGAGTAGGCAATGGCAGTAGACTGAGCAGGGTTAAGAGCAGCACTAATACACTGGGATACACTGGTAGCCTGCATTAGATGTTACAGTATTGAAATAATTTTGCATCAGTTGATAGACAATCACTGGCCCAGTCCCAACTGCACCTATCTCACCTGTTTTCCTGAGCTACCTTGGCTTCAGTCTGGACCTCTGCACCCACCCAGGATCTAGGAATTAACTAGGTAGCCCCTGGCAGGACAGCTGGTCTCGCGGATCCTGCTTCAGCACATTGACCAGCAACAGTTCTGATTGGTCAGTACCTAGAACTTCTAGTTGCTGAATATTTTAAATATTACCCATGGTTAAAAGTATCATTTTATACTCTTGAACTTGATTTTTGGCCCTTTGCCTTTTCCTTTCTTCGCAGAACTGTTGGGCCCAATTTTTCACAGTTTGAGAATAGGAATAAGCCCAGGGTTGATAGCATATACTTGATTTATGCACATTTTTGTGCATTTGCTACTTGTTCCTTGGTTCTGTGTTTCATGATGGTGGTGTCACTGTTCTCCTACACCGTAATTTCCCTGCGCACTTCACTGCTCCTTCATCGCACAGGAAACTGTAAGGGTCAGTGATCTTCGGTGCCACCACTTCCATTTCCTCATTACAAAAATTGACCTTCTTTCTGTTGTTTGAAAGGGCTCAGGCCACTGTCATTCAGATTTCAGGACCGTTGAACAGTAATAACAGTATAGGAGGAACAGGCAACCACCGCAGCAGCTGGGCATTGTGCTCTCTTCCTGGAATCCATTTTGGATTTCTTAGTCTAGCCAGCAGGCGCCGTTTGCTGCCTTTTGCCAGCTTTATATTTTACAGTAATTCCCCACTTGTCATTAAACCATTTAGTTGTATTAAAGCATTGTGCTCTACTCTGAATATTTGCCAAGGTTCTTGTGCTTTCTAGGCAATTTCATGTTCATAACTCACATCAAGCAACTCAATATGTACAACTAGCATCACAGAAAAATTTAGTTAGTAATTCCTGTTAAACGACCAAGTGCCTTCTCATCATCTATGAATTGGGTGAGTGTGTGTGTGTGTGTGTGTGTGTGTGTAAGAGGTACTGATGTGAAACTAGTTCAGAAATGAAAAAATAAAAGCACCAACAAAAATTAAAACCAGACCTCTCAGGTTTTTCTGTAGGGTGTTTCATCTGTTTATTCTTTCATTTTGTATCTACTGCAATCCCACTGAGACCGCTTTCTGTATATCTAGTTGCTCTTTGAATAGGAATGTTATTCATTGGAAGTAAGATATTAGGATTCAGAATTATCATTATTAACTTAAAAGTAATAACCTCTAAATACTAGACAAAACTTTCTGTGTTCATAGTACAAATGATGTTCATGATAAAATCCATTATTGTAACTTAGATATATTATCCCACTTGATCAGAAGAAGACAATTCACTAACTCTTTGTATTTTAAAAAGAGGTTGTATCATTTCTCCCATTCAGATCAATGTATAATCATAAGCATATAGTTTACTACTATTCCTTTTAAAATAGGAATTTCTTAGATTTTAGAATCATGGAATCAGGAGCTATTATGTTCTTTTTTTTTTTTCAAAAACCATTTACTATATGCCACGGAGTGTGTCGAAGATAACACAGTAGAAGACAAATTCCCTACCCTTAAAGGATTTATAAAATAAGTTTATGTTTTGCAATAATCTTTTTCTTAAAGTGTTACTTTTAGAATTTATTTTGAATGGAACACAATAGCTTTAGGATTTAATTAAATGACAAATAATTGTCTCCATCACAGGATGTTGTACGTTTAAAAGTCAGTGGATGGCTAACCAGCTGAACAGCAAGGCTGTGATACTAAATGAAATATAATTCAACCAAAAATTAGTTTTGAAAGAATTCTAACTTTCTATAAATTTCTGAGACTTTATTTGAAGGCTTAGAAAAATGATTTCCAATGAGTAATTGCAATCTGTATTTGTAGGTAACTAATTTCATTTCAGGTTTTCTTCATTAAAAAATCTTAAAGTATAGCTTTATGGTGAAAAGAAACAAACTTTTGATCTATGATGTCATAAAAATGTATGATATTTTAAAATATAATCTTTAAGTTTCTAAACATGTATTAATATACTGGTTTCTTTTTATTTAAAAATGTTTAATAGTTTGTTAATGCAGTTTACTTTAATGGCACCCAGTATAATGATTTGGTAGTAATTACTCAAATATTACCTCTAGCTGAGAAACTCCTTTTATATATACATTTTGTACTGCTTGCGGTAATGTGCACGAGAGCTTAGCTTAGGCAATTCTTAACAACATTAGCATCTCTTATTTGAAATGGGGCTTTAGAATACAAAAAATATAATAATTTCCCTGAATAAAAAAAGAATTAATTATGCGGCCTAAGGAGAGAAATAAGGAGCAAGCAGGTGTAACACACATCCTGGAGGAAACAGGCCCGTGTGCAAACATACTACAACTCTATGTGATTAAGGAAGAAAAAAGAAGTCATACATTTCATATTTCTAGGAGAGCAGTTCTTTTTATCAAGTCAAGGAAATCCAGTACGTGTCTGCATCCAGATTTTGTGCATGGCCTAACTGAGCCAAGGATTTAGAAATAGCTTATTCTGTGGTCAGAATCATGTGATTTTCACCAACCGATGCACGCTGTTGGTGGAATTTCCTGACCAAGGCTTTTTATATGAACCAAGGGGTTTCATAGCTGAAGGAAAATGAGGCAGTTAAACCTCCACATCTTAGTCACAGATGTTGTCATAATGACCATTGGCAGCAAACAAGATTTCAATGGGCTCCAGCAATGCCAATCAGAAGCTACTTCCCTTTGGGCTGATAGAAGCATGAGAAGGGATTCCCTGTACCATAGAACTTGTACCGTTAATGCCATTCCTTATAAGAGGGGAAGAGCATCTGCTTGGGGAAGAGGTCTCACTGATTTTTAGGTAAAGGTTGGTTCCACCCAATCTGAACATTTTGATTGCTTGGTTTTTTTGGAATAGAGGCATCCACCATCATTTATTTGTCATCAACAGTGTGTAAATTAGTTTGAATTTATTTAAGATAAGATTCTCTGCCATGGTTTTGTCTGTAAAACTGGTTATCAGTTGTGAACCAATAATACAACTTTCTAAAAAAATTCTGAAAACCAAGGTTGTTTTCAATTTACTGTAATTTTTCCATTGTGCCCCAAACTACTTATAGGAGGGGAAAGTAGAATTGTCTGAACAACAATGGGGATATTATGGTTGCAAAAATGGAGGAATTAACTACATTAAGTTAAAAGCACTTTAAAAATGGAAATGCAGATTAATTTTTTTTCCTGGGAGACATGCCCAGAAATTTGAAGTGATAGGAAGAAGTACCTTGGATTATATTATCAATTCTCTTGACATAGCAACTTTAATCTAGAGCTGGAAATACAATGCTGTAAGAAAAATACTTCTTTCAACTTACACTGAATGGAAAGAGTACCCCCCACCCACCCACAGAGGGTGTACCTCTGTACCTCTGTACCTTAGCCACAGAGGTAAGAAAGCTGTCTCATTTTCTACACCTCACTATAAAAAGAACAGTTTTCCTCCTTGGTTTTAAGGCTGCTAATACCTTCCGTCCCAAAGGAGGACACTGTCCAGGAGAGAGAAGTTAAGTCAGTTTGCTTTCTTGCATAATCAGACAAACTCAAATAGTTGGTTCTTCATTCTTGCTAGTTCTGACCAAGAGTGTATATTAATTGCTGTAAAGCAGTGATTCTCGAGTCTTTGTTAATCTGTAAATCAGCACGACAGAGGGCCTTATGCCACTCTATCCTTAGTTACCATCATTAAAATATTTCTCTAGGATGAAAAAAAAATAGTACTTCCTCTGATGGCTCTGCTCATAAATGAGGTAGTCCCTATTTTTTTTGTTAAAACTTATGGCAAAGGTAATAGTACAATGACTGTTATAAAAAACTGCCTAGAGTCAAATCATACTTGAAACACTACTGTTCCAAAATAAATATTTCCTATTTATAGGTTCAGCCCATGGGTCACTGGCACCCTGCATGGCTTTTGTAGGAAAGCAGTGCCACTTTAAATAAATAAAAAATTCCCATGCAAAACAAACAAAATATTAGAAATGCTGCCTTCAGATGGATTTATCCAAGCACAAATACTGTTGGAATAAACACTGTTGTCTAAATAGAGAAAGGAAAATGAGCAGATGAAGGGAACATTCTTGAGTGATTTTTTTAGGTGCACTGGTATCATATCATCTTATTTAAGCAGCCCAACAAACTTACGAAGTTTCAGACAAGAAATGAAATGCGATATTATGAAATATGCAAACTAACTTTTTACAGAAGTGTTGCATAAAAATGGGAGCAAGAGGTGGGGAGAGGGTAGAGAGAAGGATTACAAAGGGGCAGCCGTGAGGAAACTTTTGGGGTTGATGCAAATGTTCATTATCTTGATTATGGCGATGGCTTCACAAGTATGTACATAGATCAAATCTTATTAAATTGTTTGCTTTAAATAAGTACAGTATATTTTTATGAAAATAATGCATTGATGGGATTTCCCTGGCGGTCCAGTGGTCAAGACTTCACCTTCCAATGCAGGGGGTGTGGGTTCGATCCATAGTCGGGAAGCTAGGATCCCACATGCTTCACAGCTAAAAAACCAAAACATAAAACAGAAACAATATTGTAACAGACTCAATAAAGACTTTAAAAATGGTCCACATCAAAAAAAAAAAATCTTAAAAAAAAAAAAAAGAAGAAAATTATGCATTAGTAAAGCCATTAAAAAGCCAAAAAAAAAAGGCAAAGCAAATGTTAGAGCTATTAAGAATGTTGCCCAATGGTGGCAGTTGGGTCTAGTTCCATCTAAATATAATTGCCTTCCTCCTTTCATTTTTGTTTAGTACCTCTGGGACAGGGAGACTGGAAATAAGCAGAAAATGCAAGATTGCCATATAACAGATATTTGGGAATGACAGCAAAAGTGAAAGAAAGAAACAAACAAAACCCAAAAAACCTACCTTTCCTAACTTTTTAGAAAAAATGAAACAGATAAGAATCCCAAGAGTTTCTCCTTATAGAGATGATGAACAGTTTAGTCGATAATTTGCACATTTGTGAATTTGCTTTTTTCATCAAGTAAAAACAGATGAAACACACATTTTTAGCCTATCAGATGGTGTGCTGGGGGAAATAGTAATATCAGTCCCTGCCTTTTAAGTGTTTATCATCAGTCTAAAGAGGGCGACAAGCACAGGCAGGAGGAATGTCATCATAAGGAGGATTGTGAGGAATATTGAAACCAGAGAGCCACATGCTTTGCCACGTTCAGGAAGCACAGCAATGGTGGGGGATCAGGCTGGTTGCCCAGTGTCCTGGCAGCCGTCCCACTCTAGCATGGCTTCCTTGAGTAATGTGGGCACCATATCAACTGTCTCTATACCTCTTTTTTTTTTCAACCTTCTTCTTGTTCATTAGTCACAGGAATATTGTGCAAATTGAGGAGATGTTTCTAAGTACTTCAGGATTCTTAAAAGATATAAACAAATACAAAAATACTGTGAGGTTCTAAGAAGTCCATACTTTCCTTTTACATTTGAATAATAATGAAAACAATCTCATCATTTAAGAGTGGATAGCAAAACATATTTGTGGTTTGGTTTCAGGTTCTCATGGAAAATGCAAATGAGAAATGTGTTGTACAAACAAATAAAAAACAAGCAATAGTTTTTCCCCAGTTAAACCGGAGTTTAGAATACATCTCTTTTCATTGTTTTGACCTGGGAGAATCTTATTTTGGGGACAAACCGCAAGATTCAAAAAGTGGGAAAGGTCTTCTAGGAATTATTCCTGTTCGAGGAGAAATAAGTTCAGGGTCGGATGGCCTCGGAACACATTACTGGGTGCTAGAGTGAGAGGATCTGACATTTACTATAGACCTGTGTTGTGCCAGGTAGTTTGTTAAATGTTTTAAATGCAATATCTAATTTCATCCTGCTAACTGTGCTAAAAGTTACATACTGTTACTCGCAACATTTTGGAAAGGAGGAATGGAGGTTTAGGTAGTTTACTGACTTGCTAAGGCCACACAGCTAGTAAAGTCAGAGACAGCTGTTAATCCCAGATCTGCCTGATTTTGGAAACTCTGCTCTTAAACACAGAAGGCTCAGCACCTCAACCCTATGGCTTTCAACTCCAGAAGGAAAACAGATCTGTTTTGCTAAGGGCCAAGTTCCAAGTGCCTCATAAAATCTGTGTCATTATATCTTTTACTTCCCTAGCCCTTATCTTTCCTCTCACCAAATACCATTATTTGATGTGTATTTTGAATGTGGTAACCAGATACATTTAGAAAAAAAATCTTGGTCTGGAAGCAGTGACAGGACACACTGTAAGTACAATTGGCAGCACTATGTTCCCAACTCACCACAAAAAACATACGAACTCTTTGTGCCTAACACGTTACACAATGTGCTCCTTGGCTTTAAGAAAACATTATTTCATGTTCTTACTCTACTCAGTCTGCCAGCCTCAAGAACCGAGAGGTTCATTGTTATATGCAGCTGTCATTTGTTTCATTCCCTGGCTCTCTCTGCCTTCAATATCTTTGTAGTATTTAGTGAAAGTAATTTTCAGTTGGAAATCTTCTGCCCTTTCAGTAAGTGCAAGTATAACACTTCATCAATGGCCAAAGAATTCCGAGCTATCTGGGATGTATCAGGATGGTTGATAAAACCTCACCGAGCAACCTATGATAGTACATCCCATCATAAATTAAAAAAAAAAAAAGGCAGAAAGGGCCTTTGTCAGTGTTTATCTGAAGCGCTTTTATTCTTTGCCCTTGATTTCCTCTTCAGAAAATTGATGCGCCCTTAAATTGAAGCAAGAGGGTTGACAGGTGATGGTTAGTGTGATAACTGCTCAGATTTCATCAGCCAGTGTTTTTCTGGTGGTGCAATTGTTGGAACTTTCAGCTAGATTACCTGTCATCCACTACATCAGATAAAAGAGGCAGAGTTGAAAGATGCAGTTTTGCCCCTGTACCTTATAGGAAATGAAAAGTGCAGGTGTGGTAACAGTAGCGAGAAAGAAGTACAATTATTTTCTAATCAGGCTATTTCTTTGAGAAAGTTGGTGCCTAAATTGGCAACCATTGGGCCAAATCATTGCTGAATTTTTTTTTTTTTTTTTTTTTCTTTTTGCGGTATGCGGGCCTCTCACTGTTGTGGCCTCTCCCGTTGCGGAGCACAGGCTCCGGACGCGCAGGCCCAGCGGCCATGGCTCACGGGCCCAGCCGCTCCGCGGCATATGGGATCCTCCCAGACCGGGGCACGAACCCATATCCCCTGCATCGGCAGGCGGACTCTCAACCACTGCGCCACCAGGGAGGCCCAGCCATTGCTGAATTTGCATTGTTACATTTACAAGAAATGAAAGGAACGGCCACTCACACTGTAGGTAGTGCTATAAGCTCTCTCTTCCATAAAATGAAGTAGTCGTAGTTTATTTTTAGATACAAGAAAAATGTTCCTATTTTGGGTACATCTCAATATGCTGATGTTGAGCCTATATTTTGATCTGCTGTTAAGCTGTTTGAAACTGTGAAAGGAGACATTATTCTGCACAAAGTTTTACGGAAAAACTCTGTGGCAAGAATGATTGGAAATAGCACATTTTGGAGGAATTGTGCTCAATTAAGTCAGAATAATTTTGTGGCAAATATTTTTTTCCAGATTTTAAAAGCAACATAGGAATCCAAATAAGAAAGACTCTGGATAAATGTGTTTTTAGTTGTGAGATTGTTATATTTTGCACTATTTCCTAAACATCTGATTATATGGAATGAACTAATTTTATCCCTTTCAATCTGTCACTTCTTCAGAAGAGAAACAGTATTTGAATACAGTTGTCTCATGACAAATGGAAATCTGTTTTACCTGAAAAGTAAAAGGGGCACCTTGTTTCCTGATAGCATGAGAGAGAGCTATACACTGTGATCTTACCACATTAAATAAGGCCCCTTTGTATCCCCACTAGAAAAGACAAATTTTCAGAGTTTCTTACAATTACCCATGTTCATTTATTTTACAGAGTCAAACTTTTTTTTTTTTTTTTTTTTGCGGTACGCAGGGCTCTCACTGTGTGGCCTCTCCCGTTGCGGAACACAGGCTCCGGACACACAGGCTCACTAGCCATGGCTCACGGGCCCAGCCGCTCCGCGGGATGTGGGATCTTCCCAGACCGGGGCACGAACCCATATCCCCTGCATCGGCAGGCGGACTCTCAACCACTGTGCCATCAGAGAAGCCCTCCAGAGTCAAACTTAACATCCAAATCTGGCTTTCAGACAAGGAACAATTGTTTGTTATGGGGACAAATTAATGATTTCCCATAGCACAGTCACACAGTTAGACCTGCCCATTTCAATTTAGTTGCACATATTCATCAGAATAAATCTTACCAGAAAATGTTTATCCCCACATTTGTGGAGCCTCCAGGTGAGTTTAGTTTAGTTTGTTAAATATTAATCAAATATGGGCAGTTGATACTTATTTACCATGTCCTTTCTAAACTTTCCCTTTCTTTCTCTCTCTTTTATTTGGAGGTAGTTTGCTATACTAGAAAGGAGGCAGAACTAGGGAGACCACGTAACATAATGGTTAAGCATTTGGCTATTGCTTGGAAAAGAGTCTAAGATTATATGCACCAAACTGGAAACCTTATTGACCCCAAGAAGAGTGGTTGGGGAGAGGAGAGAGGCAGATTATTAACTTTTTCTATATATGTCTCTGTATTGTTGGACTCAAATTACCTTTCTAACTAAAAATTAATAATAAAATGCATTTAAAACATTCTTAAAAACATACAGTCTTATAAATTGATAGCTTAGCTTTAAATCCTAGCTCCTCTATTCTCCAGCTGTGCAATTTGGGGCTAGTAATTTTTCTTCTTTGAGCCTCAGTATTCTCATCTGCAAATGGCATTAATGAAAATACCCAGATTATAGAATTATTGTGAGGATTAAATTATATAATCCACATGAAGTGCTGTACACATGGAAACTAAATAAACATCAACTTTTTGGAATAAGAGTACCTAAATATCTCTCACTAATTAGATATAGAAAGTTTTCTCAAGTAAAAAATTTGAACTTCTTTGAGCCTGCTCTTTTTTCTTTTCTTTTTCCCTATAAAGTGGGTATATTAGAAGTGACGGTACCTGAGGCCCCTTTTCTAACATCTTATGATTCCATTTAAAATGTAGTTGGGGGCTTCACTGGTGGCGCAGTGGTTAAGAATCTGTCTGCCAATGCAGGGGACATGGGTTCGAGCCCTGGTCTGGGAAGATCCCACATGCTGCGGAGCAACTAAGCCCGTGTGCCACAACTACTGAGCCTGTGCTCTAGAGCCCGTGAGCCACTACTGAGCCCACGTGCCACAACTACCAAAGCCCGTGCGCCTAGAGCCCGTGCTCCGCAACAAGAGAAGACGCCGCAATGAGAAGCCCGCGCACCGCATCGAAGAGTAGTCCCCTGCTCCCCACGAGTCGAGAAAGCCTGTGGGCAGCAATGAAGACCCAACGCAGTCAAAAATAAAATTAATTAATTTTAAAAAGTCCGTTTAAGTATATACCTTAAAAAAAAGATAAACAAGTAATTTGAAAAATAAAATAAAATATAGTTGGAAGAGTGTATGCATGTTGATTCCATGGCAAAAGACTCCAGTTGAGATCTTAGTCTACCGTATATGTCCTCATTGCAACCATTAGGTTGAGTGTTATCTCTGGGAATAGTATTCCTTTAGACAATCACAGCCTACATGTGACCTAATAGTTGGTTCAGAGCTGGGAGGCACCTTTAGATGATACTTCCCCACAAAAAAATCTCTGCTTCAGTCAAGATGAACACCTCTGTATCTCTTCCTTGGCCAAGATCCCTACTTTCATGTTTTTAAAGCACAAAGCCTCCAACCATCTAAGAAACCTAAAGTGCACTCGTCACTCTGTGAAATTGTGCCTCACCTCTCCAGCCTATAAGAAAATTCTCCTCTTCCAAATTCAAGATCTTTAATCCTGGCTACGTACTGGTGAGGTCATCTGGATCAACCTCTCATGACAGTTATATTGACAGGGAGTTCACTACATTTTGAGCTCGATCATTCCTTGTGATTGACTAGTACAAGTATTAGAAAGATTTTCCTTACATTGAGCTGAAATCAAGCTTCTCATTATTTCCTCCCTCTTGTCTTAGCTTGGCCTCCCCAAAGCTGTGCATAACCCTTCCTCTTCTTCTTCCATGAGATGGCCTGCCAAACATTTCAAAGTTGCTTCACATCTTCTTTATGCTTACTGTTTTCCAGCCTGACTAGCCACTATCTCACTGTCCATTGAAAGTGAAATAAGCAATACATGGTCCTTCAGCAGTCCTCAAAAGTCATAATTGCAGACCTCATCATTTGGCCTTTCTTCTCCACAAATGCTTTGATGCTTTTTTTTTCTTTTAGTTTTTTTTTTTAATTATTTTTTTAAATTTATTTTTGGCTGTGTTGGATCTTCGTTGCTGCACACGGGCTTTCTCTAGTTGCAGCGAGTGGGGGCTACTCTTCGCTGCGGTGCACGGGCTTCTCGTTGTGGTGGCTTGTTGCGGAGCATGGGCTCTAGGCACGCGGGCTTCAACAGTTGTGGCACATGGGCTCATATCACCCACAGTCAAAGCCTTACTCCAGAACTGCTCTGACAAGTATTAAATATAGTGGGACTGTTATAGTTCCCTCCCTGAGTTCTGTATTTCCATCTAGGGGTATGTGTGTTAAGTTTGATTTATTTTGCCAGCATTCTCCAAATCACCCTAGAAATCTAATGTTTTAAAAACAAAAAGGGGCTTCCCTGGTGGCGCAGTGGTTGAGAATCTGCCTGCCAATGCAGAGGACACGGGTTCGAGCCCTGGTCTGGGAAGAGCCCACATGCCACGGAGCAATTAGCCCCGTGAGCCACAATTACTGAGCCTGCGCGTCTGGAGCCTGTGCTCCGCAACAAGAGAGGCCGCGATAGTGAGAGGCCTGCGCACCGCGATGAAGAGTGGCCCCCACTTGCCACAACTAGAGAAAGCCCTCGCACAGAAACGAAGACCCAACACAGCCATAAATAAATAAATAAATAAATAAAACAGCGTTGCTCTTTAAAAAAAAAAAAAACAAAAAGAAGGGCTTCCCTGGTGGCGCAGTGGTTGAGAGTCCGCCTGCCGATGCAGGGGACACGGGTTCGTGCCCCGGTCTGGGAGGATCCCACATGCCGCGGAGCGGCTGGGCCCGTGAGCCATGGCCGCTGGGCCTGCGCATCCGGAGCCTGTGCTCCGCAACGGGAGAGGCCACAGCAGTGAGAGGCCCGCGTACCGCAAAAAAAAACAAAAACAAAAACAAAAACAAAAAAAAACAAAAAGAAGTTGGTTTAGCCTAACTTGGTTTTAGTGAACCCATTCTGGCTCTTGTTAATCACCATTTTAAAAAAAATTTGTGGACAACCATCTGTTTAAAAATTCCTTTTAAAATATTTTCTTTCTGGAGCATCCATAGATCAAAAAAAAAAAAAAGAAACTTGATGTAATTCTCATAACTGATATAAAAAATTAACTCAAAATGGATTATAGACTTAAACATAAGATGCAAAACTATGAAACTTTTAGGAAAAAAAAAACATAGTAAAAATCTTTCAGACCTAGGGAAAGCATTCTTAGATTTGACACTAAAAGTATGATACAAAAGAGGAAAAATTAATAAATTGGAGCTTATCAAAATTAAAAACTTTTGTTCTGTGGAAGTCTCTATGATGAGGATGAAAAAACAAGCTGCAGACTGAGAGAAAACATTTGCAAACGTTACACATTTGACAAAGGGCGTGTGTCTAAAATACATCACAAACTCTCAAAACTCAACAGTAGAAAAAGAAACAAGACAGTTAGAAAATGGGCAAAAGACATGAAGTGACATTTCACTGAAGACGATATACAGATGGAAAATAAGTACATGGAAAATGGTTGACATCATTAGCCGTTTGGAAAGTGCATATTAAAACCACAATGAAATGTTACTATGTGTCTGTCAGAATGGCTAAAATAAAAAGTAGTGATAACCTCAAAAGCTGGTTAGGATGCAAAGAAACTAGATCACTCATGCTTTGCTGGTGGGAATGTGAAATGGTACAACTATGCTAGTTTTGACAGTTTCTTACAAAACTAAATAAGTACTTATGAGCCAGCAGTTGTAATTTGGGGCATTTATCCCAGGGAAATGAAAAGTTATGTTCACATTAAAACCTATACATGAATATTCATAACAGTTTTATTTGTAATAGCTAGAATCCAGAAGACACTCACATGTTCTTCAATGAATAAATGGTTAAACAATTGGTGGTGTATCTGTACCATGAAATACTACTCAGCAAAAAAGAGGAACTATTGATACAGCTTCCCTTGAAAGGTGATGTGGCCATGTCACTCCATTTTGGCCAGTGGGATAAGAATGTATATACCTTCAAAAGAGCAGAAGTATGCCTTTTAACCTTCCTGCTGGCTGGAATGTGAATGTGATGGCTGGAGCTCAAGCTAACATCTTAGACATGTGGTTTAAGCCCTGTATAGAGGATAGTAGAACCACAAGATAGAAGAAGACTGGGACCCTGACAATTATGGAACTACCATACCAGCCTGAGCTACTTACCCATGGATCTCTTTTATTTGAGAATAAAATAAGCAATACATGTAAGTCATCTTTATTTGGGGTTTTCTGTCATTGCAGATGAATCCAAATTTAGCAGACACAGATGCTAAGAAGGAAGGAATAGAAAGAAGGGTAGTATGACTGGGGGATAGTAGCAAGGACAGAGTTGTATAATATGAAGTCCAAGAGGTAGCTGAGCCAGGGTAAGAGTCGAGTTTTATTCAGAGTATGATGGAAAGCCATTTTGGAAAGCCATGTTTTGAGGAGAGGGCATGATCTGATTTACTTTTTTAAAATTTACTTTGCTGAATGTGGCAAGTGCGAAGCATGGCATCTAGTTATAAGGCTGTTGACATATTCTAAGCAAGCGAGACAGAGAGGAGTGGATAGATTTGGGATATTCTTTAGAGACAGGATTAATAAGACTTGTTGCAGGGTTATATTAACGTGCTAAGTAATAACAAGAATAAAAATAAGATAAAATAATAGATTTGGACAAATAGATAGTGATGGAGAAAGAATTCTGTTTTGGCTGTGTTAAGTTTGAATGAGGCCTATTGGGCCTCCATGGAGAGAAGTCAAGTTGGCAGTCAGATATCTGAGGCTAGAGTTCAGGGAGAGATCACACAAAGATTAGGAGCCACTGGCACATGGCTGGGCCTACTCACAGTGGGACCATGTATAGTGAGAAGGAAGAAGGCATCCTAGAGCATAGGCTTGCATAAAAGCAAAATAGAGCGTCCCCACAGCTAGATGTGGAGGCAAGAGGGGGTGTTCAGGGAAGTCTTCCCTCAGAAAGGCCTATGGTGAAACAGTAAGGGTGAATGGGGATAAGACAGGCAAATTGGGATGGAGTGATAATGAAAGTATTCTAGGCACAGAGAATAACATGTTTAAGAGCACGAAAGCATTCAAGGGACTGAAAGAAGTTCATTAGTGATGGAGCAAAGGGTAAAGGTGGGGGAAGTAGGGGTGGGAGTAGGGGGTGAGGGTGGCTGTTGAGGTTGAAGATAAAGACAGAGGGATGAGTAAGAGTCAGATTTTGGAGGGGATAGTAAGGAATTTGAGCATCATCCTTAGAGTAATGGGGAGGCATTAAAGTGTTTAAGCAAGGGTATGACTTAATCCAGATTTAAATAAGGTAATGGTAAACAGCATGGGTTCTGGAGCCTGACTGCCTGGGTTTAAATTTCAGATCCATCACTTTCTAGTGACAAGACTTTGAGAAGTTACATAGACACTTCATGCCTTTGTTTATTTGTAAAATGAGAATAATGATGATAGAACTTATGGTATAGGATTATTGTGGGGTTTAAATGGATGTAAAGTGCATAGAACATGCCCAATAAAGTTAACTACTATGATCAGATTTAAATAACTAGAAAGAAAAGTGAGGCAGCTGTAGCAATATCCAAATGGGAGATAGTAATGGCTGAAATGGGGATGGTGGCAATGGCAAAAGTGAATGCTTCAAAAGATATTGAGAAATGAGCATTAGTACCCCTTTGTGGTTGATTGGATAAGTTTGGGTGCGAAAAAGAAGTCAGGAATGACATTCTGACTTATTACTGAGGTAACTGGCAAGAATATCACATTGTTCTCTGAGAAAGGAAACTTAAAAAGTAGGTTTAAAGGAGAAGAGAATGAGTTTAGTATTAGACATGTTGAATTTGAGGTGCCTGTAAATTATCAGAATGGAAATGTCCAAAGGTATTGGGATCTACCCATCTAGAGTTCAGGAACCTCCAGCTCTGGGCTAGAGTTCCACTTGGATATCATTCAAATGTAGACTTTATATTATGGATGGAAATTGAATTCATGGTAGTAGATAAGACTATCCGAAAAGAAAGTGAGAAGAACTTTGGACCAAAGCCCAAAACCACCAGCTCTCAGGACATGTTCTTTGATGGATCAGCAGTTTGCAAAACATAAGTAAATATAGTATTGTTTCTTGAAAGCTCAGTTTCACTTGATAAACTTAAGATGCTTTTGTTCTATGATTCAACAAGTATTTGCTCGATACCTAAATTGTACCAGATTACCCCTTCCTTCATGCGCTTACATTCTAGTAGGGATAGACAAAATGATTTGGCACATTATATAGTATGTTAAAAGCTGCTATGTACCATGAAGAGAAATAAAACAAGGAAAGTAGATGGGAATGCCCGATCAGGGCTTAAGGACAGCTCGTAATTTTAAATGAGGCCTTGAAAGTGCTCCCTGGGGCTTGAGTGGGTTATGAGAGTCATGGAACACTCTGTGGAAAGAATGTTCCAGGCAGAAGAAGCAACAAATGCAAAGCTCTACAAAAGTTGCGTATCCACAGCATTGGAGGAACAGCCAGGAGATGATGTGAGTCGGGAAAAAAGTATTTAGGGGAAGAAGAGTAAAAGAGGAGGTGAGAAGTGACAAGAAGCCAGATCACGCAGGGCCTGACCATGATAAGAATGTTGAATTATGCCCTGTAAAAATTGGGTGCCATTGGCTGGAGGTGATGGGTGGGGATTGGACCAGAGGACAGACATGATCTGGCATACTTTTAACAAGATTACTCCAGCTGCCATATGTAGACTAGAAAGAGTGGGAGTGGAGCATGAGAGAAAGAAATTCCTGGACCATACACTTCAGCTCATGGCACACTCTCATCATTGGTCTGTGTAAGTTCACTTTTTATTTGCTTTATTTATTTACACTCCCATTCCCTTTCCCATTCCCCTTTTCCCAACAGGCACATTTTCTAATGTAATGTCCCTGAATGTCTTCCTCCCTTTCTCCCTCCCCTTCTTCTTTGCTTTCTTCTTCAAACATTTATTGTACACTTACTAAGTGACACTAATTGGTGTTCAGTGTCTGAGCTCCAAAGATGAACAAGAATCCAGCAGTTCACTGGAGTGACAGGCAAATGATAACACCATAATGCACAGTATGCTTCTGTTATGAAGTTTTTATGATGTGCTGTAGGAACATAGCAGAAGGAGCCTTTATTTGCTATAGAGAGTAGAGTAATGGTGAAGGATGCTTCACAATGGAGACGATGTATTATTAATTTAAAAAATTCTCTCATAGTCTTTTATTTACTATATTGTTATATTCTTAATTTCCTTGGACAACAAATTGTCTAATTATAATTCCTTGAACACGAAATTGTTCTTAATACATTCACATGGTAAAAACGCAGATGGTACAGAAGGAACTCAGGGAAAAGTGTATCCCCTTTTCATCCTAATCTAACAACTCTTCTTTCCAGAGCCAACTGCTCTCATCACCTCGTTTACATATACACATAATATCATCTCCCCTTTTTATTATAGTAGCATTTTCTGCTCTTCATTTCTTTGGAAGTGTTATAGTTTTTCTGGGTCTTAAGAGACAAATCAAGGTTTACTAGGCAGACTAGGGCAAGGTGGGCATTCCATGCAGGGTGAGCAGCACAGGCAGAGGCATGGAGGTAACCGAGATGCTTCATTGTTGAAGAGCTTGGTGTGGAAGAGTGAGTGTAGCTGACCCCTGAACAAGGAGGGGTGAGCTGGTTTAGCTCGTTAATCCATGTGTGACTTATATGTGGTCCTTCATATCAGTTCTTCCACATCAACGGATTCAGCCAACCACAGGCTGTGTGTGCAGTACTGTAGTATTTGCTGTTGAAAAATAGTCGTTCAAAGTGACGTAGTTCAAGGGTCAACTGTAGTTCTGAGTGGCTAAAGCATGGATTATTAGAGAAAAGGCAAGGAAACTCTCTCTAGCTAAATCCAAAGTAGTTGTACAGACCGATAACACAGAAAGTCTAAAGACCCCCCCCCTTGAATAAGGAACTTATCATTTTCTTTTTTTTTTTAATTAATTAATTTATTTTATTTTTGACTGCATTGGGTCTGAATTGCTGCATGCGGACTTTCTCTAGTTGCCGTGAACGGGAGCTACTCTTCGTTGCGGTGCGCAGGCTTCTCATTGCAGTGGCTTCTCTTGTTGCGGAGCACGGGCTCTAGGCACGCGGGCTTCAGTAGTTGTGGTGCACGGACTCAGTAGTTGTGGCTCACGGGCTCTAGAGGGCAGGCTCAATAGTTGTGGCACACGGGCTTAGTTGCTCCGCGGCATGTGGGATCTTCCCGGACCAGGGCTCGAACCCGTGTCCCCTGCATTGGCAGGCGGATTCCTAACCACTGCGCCACCAGGGAAGTCCGGAACTTATCAGTTTCTAAAAGTGGAATCTCAAGTCATTGGGAGAAAAGGTGGATTATTCAGTAAGTAATGCTGGGGCAATGGTAAGGCCATCTGAAAAGTGTTACATTTAATCCTTTCTTCATATCATACTCTAGGATTATCTCCAAAAGTTTCAAAGATTTAAAAAATGAAGCCATAATAATAGAGAGGACAGCATGAAAAATCTCTTTATAACTTTGGAGTGACAAGGGCCTTTTAAATTGTGACTAAAGCCTTTACACCATAATAAAAAATTTAGATATATTTATAGAAAAATAATTTTTAAACTTCTGAATGTAAACAAAGCAAAAATAATGAGCAAATCCAGAGAAAAACAACAAAACAGGAAAATAATTTCTTGTCAACCAAATAGCTAATTGCCCTAATATGTAAAGACACTCTACAAACGATTTAAAACTCAATTTAAAAAAAAAGAGAGTTGAGGGGCTTCCCTGGTGGCATAGTGGTTGAGAGTCCGCCTGCCAATGCAGGGAACACGGGTTTGTGCCCCGTTCTGGGAAGATCCCACATGCCGCGGAGCGACTTGGCCCGTGAGCCATGGCCGCTGGGCCTGCGCGTCCGGAGCCTGTGCTCCGCAACGGGAGAGGCCACAACAGTGAGAAGCCCGCGTACCGCAAAAAAAAAAAAAAAAAAAAAAAGAAGAAGAAAGTTGAATTTTATAGAAAAGGAATGGCCCTTGAACATGTGAAAAAATGCACACCCTCACTTAACATAAAAGTAAATTAAAACCACACCAAGATATGATAATTTACCAGAGTACATAATCAAAATTCCAAATTTCTAAAATGCAGAAATTTATTAACATTTTGTTTTCAAGGCTGTGGAGGAACAGGCAATTTTATACATTGCTGACAGCAATATGAAGTGATCGTCATCTATGGAAGAAAGTTTGGCACTATCTGTCAAAGTAACAAATCATATGTACTTTGACCTAGCAATCCCCCTTCTGGGAATTTTTCCTACAGATAAACTTATACATATGTGAAATCACATATGTTCAAGGTTATGTACTGCAGCATTGTTTTCTGTAGCAAAAGACTGGCATCAATTCAAATGTCCACCAATAAGGGACTGGTTAAATTAATCATGGTATATTTATGCAATGGAGTAATATGCAATGAAGTTAAAAAAAAAAAACTGGACAACCTCTCTGTGTATCAATATGGATACAGTTCTGAGATATATGAAGTGAAGAAAAAGCAATTTGCTGAACAGTGTGTATAAACCTTTTGTTCCAAGAGAAAGAATATAAATGTATATTCTATCTTGTATAATATTATTTACACAAAGAATTATGCAAATGAACTATTAAAAATTGTACTCTGTATGGAAGGTTTTGGGAACTGACAAATGGGGACAGTGGTGGAAGCAAGTGCCTTTGCAGTATATGTTTTAATATTTGTTGGTTTTTAAATTATGAAGATGTATTAATCATCCACAGATTTTTTAAAGAATCTGCCTCTATCTCATTCAGCATTTTGGTACTTCAGTTATTAGCTTATTTATTCATTTCAGGCACTGGGGTTTTGTATTTGCTTTTTTCTTTCTCCTTTGCCAGTGGTTAACTTTGTAAGCTATGGTCCAGAGCAAAATCACTAAGAGAGCCTCTGCCCATAGCATTTTCCATGCATTGCAATATGGGGAGGATTGGAAATCACAGGAGGAATAGTATTTTTGACATGTTCTCTGCCCTATGGTCAAAGCTTTTCGGTAAACTGATACTTGCTGTGTGTGGAGGAAAGGTTCCAGGACATTAAAATGATTGAGTTCTTATTCAAGGTTGACATGCTTTTGCTTTAAAAATGGGTTAAGTATTCCTAGAAGACACACAGAGAAATAACGCTGAAAGTGAATTTAAAAAGAGAAAGAGAGAAATACTTGAAGGAAATGAGAAGGGAGAATGAAATGCCAAAATCAGCACCCACAGGCAGATAGACAGGATCTAGGAAAGTCTAAAGAAACTACACACCCAAAAGATAATAGGGGAAGGGAAAGGAGGAAACTCATTCGCAGGGAAATGCAAATGACAAGAGGCTGTTAACACTGATTTATCTGGAGGTCATGACTGAGAAATATCCCAAAGATCCCCAAGGAGCAGACCTGAACCATTACGGCTGCGATATTGAGATGCCCTCATTTTATTAGTCAAGGAAGACAAGCCCTTAAGCAGTGAAGAGAACCGTTTAGGATCACACCAAAATCATGTCTGAGACTTCAGCCTACCGTTTTTGTTTTGTTTTGTTTTGTTCTTCACTTGCTTGTTTACTTTCATTTAATGTCTCTTGCTAATTCTCCATTTTATTTCATTTGGAGGCTTTCATTTTAACATGCGTAATCACCGTCTCTGTTTCCAGAAAATAGGAGGAGAGTGGGGGGGGGCGGTGGGGAGAGAGAGAGATTAAATCTTGCAAATGAAAGTAAAGTGATAACAGCAAATAGTGGACATGCATATGAAATAAATAAACAAAAAAATATCATTTGTGCTGAAAGTGGGCCTAGAAAAGCTTGTTCTGGGAATCAAAGGGCAAGAGGTGCATGACCGTGGCTCTGTACCTTTCTCATTCCAAGGCTTTTTTGTAAAATGATTACAAAGCATTTAAAAAAATCATCCTCTTAATTGTCTAAATCAAAAAGGAAGGAATTGCCCCTTCAGGGTTTTTAGCTGTATAACGTATACTCTGCTACAGGTGTCTTACAAAAATTCTTCCAAAATAGTCCTCAGTAAATTCTTTTTAAGGCAGGTTTTTACCTCCAAATTGTTGTTTATTTATAAATAAATTTATATTTATTTAGAAATAAACGAACAGCAATTTGTCTTTAATAAAGCTTAAGTTTATTCTTCATGTACGTTTTTCTCTATGGTAGGCTAAGAAGTGTTTGAAATTTTGTTCCAGAAATAGGAGAATGTCACATGAATATGAACTCTTTCCTCCTGACAGTTAATACAAAAATATGTTTTCTATCCCAGTTCCTGGACCCACATCACACAAAGGTTCACATCAAAGATGCTCACAGTCTTTAAATGTGATTTAACAATAATATTGAGTCACTAATAACACTGACCAAATCCAAACAGTTATAACGTAGACCATTCTGTTTATTTTGGCTTAACTCTCAGAAAAAACAAACAAAACAGAAAAGATGCTACTTAATTTGCCATTCAAGAAAATATTTAACATCCTATATTTTCATTCTAAACTAAATAACTTTCAAATATCCTGAAGAATCAGGGGTACTTAAGAGTGATCACTTTTAGGGCTTTAAGGTGGAATTTTCTTGTGCTCCTTCCCTGGAGCTCCTTCCCTGGGATAAGGTCAAGCTCTAAAGTAACATGGGAACTATAAAGAAAGAAACTAAAAACAAAACCCCCAATCTTTTGGAAATGTAGAAAATCAGGTAAATACACTAGTAATTAAAATTCTCATTTTATACTCATATTCTGATTTCAATCAGTCCTTTCCAAGTTTGTACCATTTACCATTTTTTTTATAAGCTTAAGAGCACATTGATTCTGATAACTGCAGACTGATCCTCCATAAACACTCTTCCTAAGGGGAACTATAATAAAGGTTGTAGACTTCCATTGTCTCTGATGACATTATAAAATTGCCCTCTTTTTAAATCAACAGAAAAGCACATAAAACTGTTGATCTCATAGATTCCATTTTTTCTGCTTCCTAAGCTTAACAGCAGCTACCTAACTCTCTAAGTTAAGTGAGGAAGTGGATACTGCATATAAATTATGTACTTATTGAGCCTTAGAAATCTTTTATACTTTCAGGGATTTTTAAAAAAAATTTTAAAACATGAGCCAGTCTGTTTTAGGAGCTGTCTGGTAAGCAGCTGTTTCTGTGTTTAGCATGTTTCCACAGCCTTCGTCCACAGCCCTAACTACTTTCCATCTCCCATTCTGAGTACAATGCTTATGACAAGCCTCTAAAAGTCATAACAGTGTTTATTTTGGGGTAGGGCTTCAGTTCTAAAAATTTCTGTGTCGAAGAATAATGCCAGAAAAGGAATGAAATAAGATAGGCCAGGATTTCCAAAGACCTAGTTGCTATCATGCTATTAATTCAAGGAGATTTATAATGATAGTTGCCATTTAATGTGAGTCTACTGTAAGCCAAGCATTCTCAAGACATCTAATCTTGGAATAACCCCATGAAGTTGTATTATTTTTCCATTTTATATTTCAGGCAAATGGGATTCAGGGAGACTAGGTCAATTCCTCAAAATGATGGTAATCATCATCATCATCATCATCTAGTAAATATCAGAGTTAGGATTTGAGCTTGCATTTACCAGAGCTCAAACTCCTGCTCTTTCTACTTTTACATTAGCTGTGATCTAAAGCCTAAGGCTCCTTTGATTCTAAAGGGACCTTTTTTGGACTTCCCTAGTGGCGCAGTGGATAAGAATCCGCCTGCCAGTGCAGGGGACTTGGGTTCAGGCCCTGATCTGGGAAGATCCCACATGCTGCGGAGCAAGTAAGCCATTGTGCCACAACTACTGAGCCTGCGCTCTAGAGCCCGGGAGACACAACTACTGAGCCCGAGTGCCACAGCTACTGAAGCCCGCGGGCCCAGAGCCCATGCTCTGCAACAAGAGAAGCCACCCAATGAGAAGCCCGCGAACTGCAACGAAGAGTAGCCCCCGCTCGCCACAACTAGAGAAAAGCCTGTGCACAGCAACAAAGACCCAAGGCAGCCAAAAGGTAAAAATAAGTAAATTAATTAAATAAAAATAAATAAATTAAAAAAAAATAAAATAAAGGAACCTTTTTTGGTCCTGTGGTTCTAGTTCGGTCAACATGGGAATTTCTTTCATGAGTACTTTCCAAAAAAGATGAAATCATATTAGATATACCCTAGTATCAGTATACTTTATCTCAGCCCATTAAAATAATGGATATTAGGAATAGAAGGTTAAATCAAAACCATAGTATTATATTAGCTGGAATGTCATACTTCTCAATGATTATGTATAAATTGGAGTTCACTCATCCATCCATCCATCCATCCATTTAAGTAATCAAGAACTATTATGGAAAGCCTTGGCCCAACACTCATAGCGGGTGAGGTAACACAGACCTTGGAGCCAGATTTGCTGGGTTTGTACCCCCGCCCCAACATTTAAGCACTCTATGGCTTTGGGCAACTCAGGTAGCATGAATCTCATCAGCACAGAGAGAAAGCTTCACTGAAAACTCACTGCAGAGCCTTGGGGGAAGCCGGATTCCATGACGGCAGCAGCAGGGCTCGTGGCAAGAATCACAGCTTGCAGGCCACCCTGGGTGGTCTCATCTTCCTGCAGTTTGTAGACACTCAGGCTTAGGAGCTGTTTCAAGCACACAACCTTGAGAGAATAAGGTGTTCTTAAAACTCTCTGTACCGAATTTGTGACTGAACCCAGTGAAAACCTCTATATAAACGTTTAATATTCTGGCAGCACATGCAGAAACCTACTGTTTTAGCCACCAGCTGCTGGAGACAGCCTCGTAGACAAATTGCTACCAAGTCAGCCTGTTCTAGCTGAACAGTTATTGTAGACCCTCATAATCTGACTTCATAATGGAGACTGCCACATTCACTGCTGCGTGGTTGACAGAGTCTCGGTGCTCTGGCCGGCTGTCAAGCCTGAGTCTCTGAGATGGGAGAGCCGAGTTCAGGACATTGGACCACCAGAGACCTCCTGGCCCCACATAATATCAATCAGCAAGAGCTCTCCCAGAGATCTCCATCTCAATGCTAAGACCCAGCTCCACTCAGCGACCAACAAGCTACAATGCTGGATACCCTATGCCAAACAACTAGCAAGACAAGACAACAAGCCCACCCATTAGCAGAGAGGCTGCCTATAATCATAAAAAGTTCACAGACACCCCAAAACACACCACCAGATGCGGTCTTGCCCACCAGAAAGAAAACATCCAGCCTCATGCACCAGAACACAGGTGCCAGTCCCCTCCACCAGGAAACCTACACAACCCACTGAACAACCTTACCCACTGGGGGCAGACACCAAAAACAAAGGAAACTGTGAACCTGCAGCCTGTGAAAAGGAGACCCCAAACACAGTAAGATAAGCAAAATGAGAAGACAGATAAATATGCAGCAAATGAAGGAGCAAAGTAAAAACCCACAAGACCAAGCAGGTGAAGAGGAAATAGGCAGTCTACCTGAAAAAGAATTCAGAGTAAGGATAGTAAACATGATCCAAAATCTTGGAAACAGAATGCAGAAAATACAAGAAGCATTCAACAGGACCTAGAAGAACTAAAGAGCAAACAGTGATGAACAAGATAATAAATGAAATTAAAAATTCTCTAGAAGGAATCAATAGCAGAATAACTGAGGCAGAAGAACGGATAAGTGACCTGGAAGATAAAATAGTGGAAATAACTACCACACAGCAGAATAAAGAAGAAACAATGCAAAGAATTGAGGACAGTTTTAGAGACCTCTGGGACAACATTAAATGCACCAACATTCAAATTATAAGGGTCCCAGAAGAAGAGAAAAAGAAAGGGACTGAGAAAATATTTGGAGATTATAGTTGAAAACTTCCCTAATATGGGAAAGGAAATAGTCAATCAAGTCCAGGAAGCACAGAGAGTCCCATACAGGATAAATCCAAGGAGAAACACACCAAGACACATATTAATCAAACTATCAAAAATTAAATACAAAGAAAATATATTAAAAGTAGCAAGGGAAAACCAACAAATACCATACAAGGGAATCCCCATAAGGTTAACAGCTGATCTTTCAGCAGAAGCTCTGCAAGCCAGAAGGGACTGGCAGGACATAATTAACGTGATGAAAGGGAAAAACCTACAACCAAGATTACTCTACCCAGCAAGGATCTCATTCAGATTTGATGGAGAAATTAAAACCTTTACAGACAAGGAAAAGCTGAGAGAGTTCAGCACCACCAAACCAGCTTTACAACAAATGCTAAAGGAACTTCTCTAGGCAGGAAACACAAGAGAAGGAAAAGACCTACAATAACAAACCCCAAACAATTAAGAAAATGGTAATAGGGACATACATATCAATTATTACCTTAAATGTAAATGGATTCAATGCTCCCACCAAAAGACATATACTGGCTGAATGGATACAAAAACAAGACCCGTATATATGCTGTCGACAAGAGACCCACTTCAGACCTCAGGACACATACAGACTGAAAGTGAGGGGATGGAAAAAGATATTCCATGCAAATGGAAATCAAAAGAAAGCTGGAGTAGCAAGTCTCTTATCAGACAAAATAGACTTTACAATAAAGACTGTTATTACAAGAGACAAAGAAGGACACTACATAATGATCAAGGGATCAATCCAAGAAGAAGATATAACAATTGTAAATATTCATGCACCCAACATACGAGCACCTCAATACATAAGGCAAATGCTAACAGCCATAAAAGGAGAAATCGACAGTAACACAATCATAGTAGGGGACTTGAACAACCCCACTTTCACCAATGGACAGATCATCCAAAATGAAAATAAATAAGGAAACACAAGCTTTAAATGATCCAATAAAAAAGATCTACTTAAAAGATATTTATAGGACATTCCATCCAAAAACAACAGAATACACTTTCTTCTCAAGTGCTCATGGAACATTCTCCAGGATATATCATATCTTGGGTCACAAATCAAGCCTTGGTAAATTTAAGAAAATTGAAATTGTATCAAGTATCTTTTCTGCCCACATGCTATGAGACTAGATATCAATTACAGGAAAACAACTGTAAAAAATACAAACACATGGAAGCTAAATAGCACACTACTAAATAACCAAGAGATCACTGAAGAAATCAAAGAGGAAATCAAAAATTACCTAGAAAGAAATGACAGTGAAAGCACGACGGCCCAAAACTTATAGGATGCAGCAAAAGCAGTTCTAAGAGGGAAGTTTATAACAATACAGACCTACCACAAGAAACAAGAAAAATCTCAAATAAACAACCTACCCTTACACCTAAAGCAATTAGAGAAAGAAGAACAAAAACCCCCAAAGTTAGGAGAAGGAAAGAAATCATAAAAATCAGATCAGAAATAAATGAAAAAGAAATGAAGGAAATGATAGCAAAGATCAATAAAACTAAAAGCTGGTTCTTTGAGAAGATAAACAAAATTGATAAACCATTAGCCAGACTCATCAAGAAAAAAAGGGAGAAGACTCAAATCAAGAGAATTAGAAATGAAAAAGGAGAAGTAACAAGTGATACTGCAGAAATACAAAGCATCATGAGAGATTACTACAAGCAACTCTATGCCAATAAAATGGACAACCTGGAAAAAATGGACAAATTCTTAGAAAAGCACAACGTTCCAAGACTGAACCAGGAAGAAATAGAAAATATAAACAGACCAATCACAAGCACTGAAATTGAAACTGTGATTGAAACTCTTCCAACAAACAAAAGCCCAGGACCAGATGGCTTCACAGACGAATTCTATCAAACATTTAGCAAAGGGGTAACACCTCTCCTTCTCAAGCTCTTCCAAAATATAGCAGAGGGAGGAAAACTCCCAAACTCATCTTACGAGGCCACCAGTTCCCTGATACCAAAACCAGGCAAAGATGTCACAAAAAAAGAAAACCACAGGGCAATATCACTGATGAACATAGATGCGAAAATCCGCAACAAAATACTAGCAAACAGAATCCAGCAGCACATTAAAAGGATCATACACCATGATCAAGTGGGGTTTATCCCAGGAATGCAAGGATTCTTCAATATATGCAAATCAATCAATGTGACACCATATTAACAAATTGAAAGATAAAAACTGTATGATCATCTCAATAGATGCAGAAAAAGCCTTCAACAAAATTCAACACCCATTTATGATAAAAGCTCTCCAGAAAGTAAGCATAGAGTGAACTTACCTCAGCATTATAAAGGTCGTACATGACAAACCCACAGCCAACATCATTCTCAATGGTGAAAAACTGAAACCATTTCCACTAAGATCAGGAGCAAGACAAGGTTGCCCACTCTCACCACTATTATTCAACATAGTTTTGGAAGTCCTGGCCACAACAATCAGAGAAGAAAAAGAAATAAAAGGAATCCAAATTGGAAAAGAAGAAGTAAAACTGTCACTGTTTGCAGATGACATGATACTGTACATAGAGAATCCTAAAGATGCTACCAGAAAACTACTGGAGCTAATCAATGAATTTGGTAAAGTAGCAGGATACAAAGTTAATGCACAGAAATCACTTGCATTCCTATACAGTAATGATGAAAAATCTGAAAGAAATTATGGAAACACTCCCATTTACCATTGCAACAAAAAGAATAAAATACTTAGGAATAAACCTACCTAAGGAGACAAAAGACCTGTATGCAGAAAACTATAAGACACTGATGAAAGAAATTAAAGATGATACAAACAGATGGAGACACATACCATGTTCTTGGATTGGAAGAATCAACACTGTGAAAATGACTATAATATCCAAAGCAATCTACAGATTCCGTGCAATCCCTATCAAACTACCAATGGCATTTTTCACAGGACTAGAATAAAAAATTTAACAATCTTGATGGAAACCCAAAAGACCCCAAATAGCTAAAGCAATCTTGAGAAAGAAAAACGGAGCTGGAAGAATCCGGCTCCCTGACTTCAGACTATACTACAAAGCTACAGTAATGTAGACAGTATGGTACTTGCAGAAAAACAGAAATATAGATCAATGGAACAGGATAGAAATCCCAGAGATAAACCTATGCACATATGGTCACCTTAGTTTTGATAAAGGAGGCAAGAATATACAATGGAGAAAAGAGCCTCTTCAATAAGTGGTGCTGGGAAAACTGGATAGCTACATCTAAAAGAATGAAATTAGAACACTCCCTAACACCATACACAAAAATAAACTCAAAATTTATTAAAGACCTAAATGTAAGGCCAGACACTCTAAAACTCTTAGAGGAAAACATAGGCAGAATACTCTATGACATAAATCACAGGAAGATCCTTTTTGACCCACCTCCTAGAGAAATAGAAATAAAAACAAAAATAAACAAATGGGGCCTAATGAAACTTAACAGCTTTTGTACAACAAAGGAAACCATAAACAATATGAAGAGACAACCCTCAGAATGGGAGAAAATATTTGCAAATGAAGCAACTGACAAATGAGTAATCTCCAAAATATACAAGCAGCTCATGCAGCTCAATATCAAAAAACCAAACAACCCAATCCAGAAATGGGCAGAAGACCTAAATAGACATTTCTCCAAAGAAGATATATGGATTGCCAACATACATATGAAAGGATGCTCAACATCACTAATCATTAGAGAAATGCAAATCAAAACTACAATGAGGTATCACCTCACACCGGTCAGAATGGCCATCATCAGAAAACCTACAAACAATAAATGCTGGAGATGGTGTGGAGAAAGGGAGCCCTCTTGCACTGTTGGTGGGAATGTAAATTGATACAGCCACCATGGAGAACAGTATGGAGGTTCCTTAAAAAACTAAAAATAGAACTACCATATGACCCAGCACTCCCACTACTGGGCATATACCCTGAGAAAACCATAATTCAAAAAGAGTCATGTACCACAATGTTTATTGCAGCACTATTTGCAATAGCCAGGACATGGAAGCAACCTAAGTGTCCACTGATAGATGAATGGATAAAGAAGATGTGATACATATATACAATGGAATATTACTCAGCCATAAAGAGAAGCAAAATTGAGTTATTTGTGTTGAGGTGGATGGACCTAGAGACTGTCATAGAGAGTGAAGTAATCAGAAAGAGAAAAACAAATACCGTATGTTAACACATATATATGGAATCTAAAAAAAAAAAAAAAGTTCTGAAGAACCTAGGTATAGGACAGGAATAGAGACGTAGACGTAGAGAATGGACTTGACACGGGGAGGGGATGGGTTAGCTGAGACGGAATGAGAGAGTGGCATTGACATATATGCACTACCAAATGTCAAATAGATAGCCAGTGGGATGCAGCCGCATAGCACAGGGAGATCTGTTTGGTGGTTTGTGACCACCTAGAGGGGTAGGATAGGGAGGGTGGGAGGGAGAAGCAAGAGGGAGGTGATATGGACATATATGTGTATATATAGCTTATTCACTTTGTTATACAGCAGCAACTAACACAACAATGTAAAGCAATTATACTCCAATAAAGATATAAAAAAAATAGAAAAGAACTATTACAGATCAGTTGCTGTTCTAGTCACTGATCAGAGCTTTCTTTTGCTCTCAGAGATTATATTCTAGATCACTACTGTCCAATAGAACGTTTCGTGCGATGAAAATGTTCTGTATCTGTGTTTTTGAGACCAACTGAGGAATGGAATTTGATTTAATTTTATTTAAAAATCTTATGTTTTATTTAATTTTAATTAATTTCAACTGAAATTACCAAATGTGGCTAGTGGTTGTGGTATTGGTCATCACAGTTCTTGAAGATTTGAGGAGGTGGGGAGACAGAAAATAAACAAATAAGCAAATTATTTTTATTTGGATGAGTGCTATGGAAAAAAAAGGGTGACATGGTGGAGGTTGGAGGAGTGGCAACATTAATTAGGGTTGTTAGGGAAGTTTTCTTTGAATAAGTTCCATTTAAACTGATTCTTGAGTGAGGATAAGGAGCCAGACGTGCCAACAATAGGGGAAGGGCATTCTAGACTGAAAGAAGCTAGTAAAAAAAAACCCTTCAGAGAGAAAGATTTTGGTGTGTTCAAGTTACAGTAAGCAGATCAATGTTAGTTAGATCATGGTGAACAAAGAGCTAGTGACATGCAATGACGTTGGGAGGTAGGAGGGGCCAGATAATGTGGGGTTTCGTAGATTGTAGAAAGAATATGGATTTTATTCTTAAGGAAATCCAAATTTACAGATAATATTTAAAAAATTAAATCATCCTATAAACTACTTATGTGCAAAGTTGAATTATTAAAGAGGAAATGGGTGATATTTTGGAGCTTTATTATTTGTAAGAGCTTTTTCTACAGTTTAATTGAAAATGAGCCCTGTGTTAAAGAACTGCTGGTGGTTATGAAATTGTCTTAAAGATTCAAAGAGTCATGTCCTCAAGATATTGTAATTACCGATGACAATCAATCTACTTACATAGAATATCCAAAAGAAGAGTAATAGAATCGAGGCATTTCATTTTTTAAAAAAATTTATTTATTATTTATTTTTGGCTGCATTGGGTCTTTGTTGCTGCACACAGCTTTCTCTAGTAGTGTCAAGCGGGGGCTACTGTTCGTTGTGCAGTTCGGGCTCTAGGTGCACAGGCTTCAGTACTTGTGGCTCGTGACTCTAGAGCACAGGCTCAGTAATTGTGGCGCATGGGCTTAGTTGCTCTGCGGCATGTGAGATCTTCCTGTACCAGGGCACGAACCCATGTCCCCTGCATTGGCAGGCAGATTCTTAACCACTGTGCCACCAGGGAAGCCCGGCATTTCATTTTTAATCTTTGGTGTTGTTAATTTTTAATATCTCTCAGGGCTAAACTGCACAATTATGAAACGCAGATTTGAAAACTCTTTTCTAGGTGTGGCATGATTTGTCCTCAGCTGGAAACATGATGTTTAAACATTTGGTCTATAGCCAGTTTCCAGTGGATAAATCATCACATCAGGAAAACATATTATAAAAATAATAAACTCAAGTCATAGCAGAGACTCCTAGATGACCTTATCAGTCCTGAAAACAGTTCTTTACCTGAGACTGGATTTTAAAGATATTATTCTTGAATTTACCAGAAGATCTGAGCTACTGATACTACTAATTCAATATAGGGCCTTTTAGGAGTCACATATCCACTTGGGCCAGCACAGGGAGAAGTTGTCAACAGTACCCTAGTCAGCATAGAAACTACATTACTTACAGTAGTTCTCTTGCCAGATAAATCATAATTCATGATTCTGAATTCAACCAATATCAGTATTGGTTGAAAAGAATGTAACAAAATTGTGTCATAAAATGGTTGGAAAAACTGCTAAAAATGTTACTAAAATAAGCAAATCACTAAAATATGTAGACAATACAAACAGATTATTATAGCCCTACACCCTGTCTTTATTGTGGAATTTGAAGTCACTGGCTTATATTTAACGTCTCTTTCAAATACAGAATTTTAAGATTTACAAAGCCATATTTTTAAATGATGTGAACTTTTCAATATTCATAGGGTATTAAATGTTATTTTGCTTTATCATTTAAAAATGCAAATAAATTATAAAACTAAACTGTCAAAGAAAACTGAACTGTCAAGTTCATATTTAGGACTTTTCTTATAATAGAAGGTCAGTTAGTACTTAAGGTGTAAAGAGGGAGAGAGAGAGAGAGAGAAATCCTATTTCATTCTTAACCAAATTAATTTGTGCTTATGAAGATGTCAAACCTTCATTTTACCCAGTAAAGCATTTTTGGTGTGGTAATGATGTTCCCCCTAGTGTATTTACATAAAACTAAAATGATAAAAAAAAACCCGCTTTGTAACTAAATGTGGACCTGTAATTGTTTTAAACCTTTAAACCACAAGCAAGGCAGAGGCATGGTCTTAGTCCTAAATTTAGAATAAATTAAAAAAATACATCGATGTTCTTTGTTTCAAATATATTTTGGAACACAGCAGACCACATCCAACCTAGTTAAATTATCTGAATGGATTTGGGGGGGAGAGAAAGGAGTCTGTTCGTTTTAATATACCTTCAGAAATATTTTACTTCTTGATGATGACAGCAGCTCTTGCTGACAACTATTAATACATTATAAACACCCCATCAGAGTTATATAAAAACATGTCAGTTGTAAAGAGAACATCTTTGACAGCAAATTTTCTGATTGTGAAACAGCTGTGCCTTCAGTACAATGCATTAAGTAGTTTATTCCTTTTAGATAGTTAAATTGTGCATGAAATGTTGCTGGCGCAAGGGCTCCAAATCTGGCCTGATTAGCGAACATCTGTTACATTGGAAAAATTCATGTCTACCCTAATTAGCTGTCAGGCTGATGTACATCAGGCCTGATGGTGAGGGATCCTGTGCTGTTTAAGTCAAACCAGGTTCCTCTCCTCTCCCGTCACCTGCCCTTTCAAATCTCTTCCTCTCGTGTGTTGCTGCAATTAGAGATGGTTGGACATACAATGGAGCAGGCTACGGTCAGTTATAGTCCCATCTGTGCAATATTTTTATTCCCACCAAACTTGGGAGCTGAGACATAAAGTAGTTCAATAGCAGTGAGGCTGTTAGACCTGTTAGGTCTATGACATTTGATAATCCTGGCCCCAAGATCTTCATTTGAAAGACTCGTAGAATCCTGAAGTCACCATCTGTGGTGACTGAAGGGTAATCTATAGCTTCTGAAGAATTGATCTTTGTTTTGTTTGTTTTGAATAGGGGAAGCTCTCAGCTGATTTTGCAGAAGTGACATATACTGTATGATCAGGTACTAAAAAGGAACAAAAGAAAAAGGAGCCGAGTGTTCTGAAAGTGGGATTTTCATAGCTGAATATGTTGTGGCTATAGACAGCTATAGGAGGCAATTGAAACCAAAAGATCTGATTTTATCAGGTTTATTAGGCCATTGTACACAGGGTTTTCCAGTGTCAATAAAAACTTTCATTGACCTGTGGGTGAGCACAAATCATAACTTCTTGTTTGAGCTGCAGTAAACTTGAAAATGTAGTTTGAAGTGTTCTTGAGCTGGTAAAATCCTCATTTGCTCTGTTACAGCCGTTTATATGAGCTGCATTGCCTGGGGCCAAGTTCAGATTCAACCTGAAAGATTAAGAATATATAAGATTACAGCATCAGATTTTATTAGAGTGTGATTTGACCTAAGAAGAATGAAAAACCAGCCCTTTTCTGACTTAGTATCATCCTTTCAAGATAATTCAAGTACAGGATTATTATTATTCCCAAGCATACGTGAGGTGTAATTACAATGTATGATAAAATTCAGTAATTGAGGACATGCTTTATGAAATGCTTGATGTGTGAAGTTATAAATGGGGAAACTTATTTACCCAGAGCATTCAGGATTTTTAGATGAACTCACACAGGATCACATGTAGAATTCTGAATGTTTTTGTTATAGAACTCTAGCCAAACTGGACTTGAATTTTCTGATCTAAGTGGGCTTCCTCCCTCCCTTCCTTTCCTTTCTTCCTTCCTTCTTTCTTATGATCTTTCTTTAACCTTGAAATACTTTCCCTATCCATCCAAAGCTTACCTAATAAAGCCTTTAAGTACGGTCTCAAACACCAACTTTTCTATAACACTATCAACCTAGTTTAAAGGAAAGAGCAAAACTTAGTGAAATTACTGTGCTTTATACTTTATACTTACTTGCATCATCTACCTCTTCTCAACGACTGACATTTTGCATTTCTCTTATGGTACTTGCCGTTTCTAATCTTTTATTTAGATATTTGTATACCGTAGAGTACCTCTGATCTCTTATACTAGACTATAAGCTCCTTGGAGACAAGCAATTAATTATTTATGCACCCCATAAAGTATAGTTCATAACAGGTGCTCAGTTAATGTTTTTTGAATGACTATAATTTGGCTCAGATCGGAAATATTCAAAAGCAGTGATAGGTTTCTGGGTGAAAGTGTGCACTACAACTAAGCTTTGTGAACCCTGAGGACTCGGTGGTATTTCCAGCTGCCGGGAGACAGCCACCACAGGCCAGCTGGGAGCTGAGAGAGGCTGGTTTCAGAGATTTAAGGTGTCTTATAGGTATGGGATGATACTGGAAACATCTACCAGCATTCCACTAAAGTGAGGAATGGCCAAACTCCTTCTAATAGAGCCACCCAGACTTCCTAAAGCATTCAGAATTGTGATCCCAGGAGGACACTGTGATTCCTGCTGGTCTTCGGCTGGTCCCAGCTTGTTCAGGATTTGGATTTCAGTTGCTGTCCTGCTTGGAGGTTCAGAGATGCTCTGGAACAGACTGGGCTTCAAGTCTGACTTCCTCTGTCCCCTTCTGCTTTCCAATGACATTCTCTAGAGTTTTCCACACTGGTGTGTAGGTTTATCAAGAGCCAAGAGTATAGGAAATACTATAAGAACAGAAATTTTATGTTTAATTTTGTAGTTTTTGGAGAAACTAAACAATTTACATTTTTAAACATATGCCAAGCTTTTGGAATTTTGTTCATTCTATTTTGAAAACTACTTTGTAGTAAATCACCAAAAGACAAAGAATTGCAATGTGATTTCACTGACTTGATAAGTACCTTTTGAGTAATTTCTTTTCTTTTTGAAAAAAGACATATTAAAAGTTTCTTGAATTTTATTGCACATTAAAAAAATTTTAACACAGGGTACATTGCTCATTTGAATATAGCAGCTACTTTCCTTTTTTGCCCATGGTTACACTATCTGCACTTGAAATGCATAGAAAAAACACTAAAATGGAGGCCCTTGGTTGCTTACCAGGTTAGATTCTCAACCATTATCATCATCATCATCATCATCATCACACACCCAAAAATCAACAACCACAATCATAATAGCTGATGATCTTTATTTAAACCTCTAGTATAGTCCACTTCCCATGCAATATTCTTACTGCTCACAGGCTCTGTAAGATTTATTATCTCCACTTTACAGATGACAAAATTTAGACTCAGAGAGATTATGTGATTTGCCTAAGGCTACACAACTAATAAATAACAGAGCCAAAATTCAACTCATACCTGACCTCAAAGTAGTCAGTTTCCTTGAGTAACTGCCACTTGAGGAAATCTCTTTTCATATTTTAAACCCTTATTATTTTATTTATAAATATTATTAATTAATTGTCTTTTTAAACTACTTTGAAGACTAAGAATATTTATTTGGATAAATGGCATTCTTTCCCAAAAAGGGCTATGGTTTTTATGCATCTTGCTTGCTTGATGGTGGCAAGTCCAATGGAGTAGTTTTACAAGAATTTACATGGTATTTTATTCATGCTGTTACATTTGATTGGGCAAGTCTAATCAATGCATATATGTAGTTCAACCCAAACTAGTAAAGATTCTGAAACCTCCTCTTTGGGAAATTTATCTTTTAAATTAAAGTCTCTGAGGACTGGATTCCAGTAAATGCTAGTCTTTCTATGAGACAGACCATGAGGACTATAATAGGAGACTTTGAAATAGTTTTGATGATTCTGACACACTCTATGGTCATACGGTTGCTGTGTGTGTTTTTGACTAACTTGATAAATAAAATCAAAGGCTTTTTCTGCAGTTAATAAAGAGTGATACAACAGCAATATTTACTATGCACTATGCCAGCAACTAAATTAACCAGTAATAATTGTTTTCGGTGGTACCAATCAACAGCTGAGAAAAAAACCCACAGGTCATTACATTTATCAAAATTAACGATAGTTTCTCCCCACCCTCCTGTATACCACTCCCTTGATCACACTGCATTTCACATACACACACACACACACACACACACACACACACACAGGAAAAAATAGCTAATTCTTCTCAACGTTTGTTTCTCTGGAAGCAGTCTTACAAACTTTTGAGTATTTTGTATTGGTGAGATAGCAAATGTCTTATTGCTATTCCAAGCCTGTAATTTACTCTGGAGACTGCTGATGCCATCCTTTCATAGAATCATCCCTGTCATGTTGCAGATGGCAACAGAAGGTCACTCCCTTCCTGGAGTGACTTATTCTCCAAGTCTGTCAGAGAATAGTTATCAAATGCATGCATTCCTTCAGAAAATGGTTGCATTCAGGCCACCTAAAACCAGGTAGGGAATAATTACCTCCTACTGCAAGCTTCACTTTGCAGAAAATGTAAACCCTTTTAAGAGGATTGTGCAGCTCCTATGGAGGCTGACCCCTCAACTTTCAGCTGAGCAATGGATGGCATCTGGAAGAGCTAGCATGGCCATCATTGGGCCCCAGTCCTCTGGACAGTGTCTCGGTGTCTGGGGACGGCCTTCATTGAGCAGCATGGATGACAGCCCTGGAGATTCTGTCAGTGGAGTACTCTATGTTGATGTTGATTAAGATGATCATAGCAAGAGGCAGCTGATAAAACTTTTCCCTGGAGTTGACACTGTTGCTTAGTACAGAGTAGTAGGGAGTAAGGTACTCAGGGCAGGTCAGGGCATGGGGGGGAAGTAACTCTTGAAAAAATGAAATGCCTCATTAGTGAAGACTTGAGGGGTCATGTGGGGGAAGAATCCCAGAGTCATGTGTCACCACAATGTATTAGGTCCATACTTATGGACACATCTGGGTTCTACAGGCCAAGTCTCAATTTCTGTTTAAGAAATGATTTTCTACAGACCTAAGAGTAAAAGATGAGCCTTGTTGTACAGTAAAAGCTGATAGGGGATGGAGTGGCTGTTATCACAATGGATCTTTTCACTAAATTCGTAATAAAATTGTTTACCCTTAACTTTGAGCATATCATGTACATGTTGTGTCTGATACTCTTCTTTCTTTGCTACTGTGGAAATTATGGTGTCTAAACCCAAGCAAGGCAGGAATGTTCATGAGCAGAGAAATCCAACTTTGTTCTTAAGCCTAAATGATCAGTCAATTCACTCAAAACTAAAAGGTGGGCCCTCTGTAGACACAGCCCTAAAATAACTCTCACAGTCAGCCAATATAGAGATGAAAATTAAACTTAGATTTTCTGACACTCCACTCTTGTTTTCTCACCACTAGATCCTCCCAGTTCACTGAGAAATCATTAGGTTTACACTATAAGCCAATTCTCCTCGAAGCCTGACAAATTTATAGCTTCTCAAAACATGGACGCCAAAGCAGAAGTTATCAATTATTGTCAAGGTGTCTAACTTTTAGCTGGGAATACATTGATATAGATATGTGATGGCATCTGTAATTCCAGCCAGTCCTCAAGGGAATATCCACGGATGCTTTTTTGGAGCCCTCTCTAAGATAATAAAATAGGCTCTGGTCAGACACACTGTACCTCATACAGTATAACAGCTTTCGACATGAATCTGGAACATGATTTACATTTGAAAGCACTAGATCAATATTTGAGGAGGGATTATTTTTTATCAACTCGGCTCTAATTCTCTGAAATATAAAGTTATTTTTTAAATGTCAAGATCAACTACACCCACACTGGCATGGAATGGCTTTGTCGAAAAAGTTGGAAAAAAATTAAACGTAAATTTTGTGTTGACATAATCCAGGTTAAGTCTAAAAAAGAAAAATACTTACTTTTGTAAAATGAGAGGCTATTTTATCACTCAGAGAATGTCACGTCAATTGTAAAGCCATCAGCCCCAAGATTTGGTGGTGATTGCTTCATATTTACTGTTAGTCCGGCAATGGGGATGGTACTTCTACAGTCTTTGGACAGACTAGTGAGTGTGACATTTAAAGTGTTGATTTTTGCAGCACTTATGTTAATTGTTGTAATTTTCCTGATGAACCACCATTCTGGTTTCCTGATGCAGCCAAGATAGTTTTACATTTTCTATGCAGGGCCTCTTTGCCATTTGGTCTGTGTAGTGTCAGCTTCGAGTGCTACTGAAAGCAGACAAAATTGCAAGCAAATTGCATCAGATTGCCAACATTGTGAAAAGGTAAATTGCTTGCAAATCTATTTAAACCACTGCCCTATTTTCATCAGCTTCAGTACTTGGTATTCATGATTGCTTAATTGGCGACCTTTCCTATTGTGTAGTGCTTTATGGTGTAATGGAAAGCGATCTTTACCAAACCAATTACCCTTTTTTTCTCAGCACTACATTATTGCTGTGATTGCAACTGCCAGTCCTTTGTAAATGAACTTTCTGATTTCAATGATGTTTTTAAAATGTAAGATAGAAAAAAGTGGCATTCATATTGTGCGATGTTCTATTTTGAAGCCTCTTTGTAGCCACTATTGTCTGGGAAAATGGACTGAAGGGTTACACAGTACCTACAAATATCCATGTAACTATTATTAATATTATTATAATGTCCTCCTTTGTACTGCAGCTCAATTAGGAAAGGATAGGAGAAATATTTTGTCACCCTGTCAAGTGCACAGGAAGTGCATTTGAGGCTTCTTTTTTGACACATACATTATCTCTAGTAATAAGAGGAGATTTTTTTATAAGGAGTGGTGATGAAGATATAAAATCAATTTAAATAAAATTTACATTGCTAGTTTTGTGGCTACTCAGCATTTAAAAAGGAACCTTAAATGATTCAAATATTAAGACTTGGAATAAAAGCTTAATTTTATAAGAGAAAGTTATGAGCAAGCTGAGAAATAGTGAATTTTTATGATCTCAGGTTCTGAATGTAGATGACAAAACACAGCAAAACATGACTATGTTATTAGTTCAGAGCTAAAACTATGTATAATACAGATATATAGCCTGAATTGTAACAGAACTAAGAAGGCCTCCTTTTAAAAATTCTCTTAAGATATATTCTATAAAGGTAGCATCCACATGAATTCTCATAAAAATGAGGCATAGAACGGTACTGAATCCTGTTTATGTATTTTTATGTGATTTAGAAAATTATATCATTACTCATAAGTGTATGTGCAGAAAGGGAGCTACAAGTAATTTAGTCATTCCCTAATACAGTAAGTGGAAATGGATGCATCATTCTACCCCCTACAGTTAGAAACTCTATTGTATGAGGGACATTTTGCAAAGATTTCTTTTACTCTCTCCTCTCATTTAATTAGGGAAAAAAATGGAGTTTAGACAAGGCTTGCCAATGATAATCAGGTGATTGTTGATTTTAGTACCTTTGATGTAATGTAATGATTTATTTACAGCACAGCATCTTATTCTTTGAAAGCAGAGAAATGTGTTTATGATCTGCTGCTTATGAAAGTGTTCATAAAAACCAATTTCACTGTGATATTGAGGTCTAATACAGTTATTATTTTGTATAGCCAACATATATTCTTTTGGAACAATTAGACCCATGATTCAGTTTCCAAACTTTGAGTGTCCTGCTAATTGGGAGCAGGACCCAGAAAAACTCTTACCTTGAGGAGGGACTTTATTAAATAACTCTTGTGGAAAGACTTTTAAGACAATTTTATTTTCATTGTTAGGGGAGAAACATAGAGTAGCACAGACGTTACTATAAGAGGTTGGTTGTGAATGATCATTCTCCTCATTCTTCTTTCTAGACCAGTACTGAGTCCTGTGATGGTGAAATGGATAACAACAACAACAGCTAACAGAGCCCAGGCTTATGATGTGCCAGGCTCTGTGCTAAGCCCTTTAACTGACTCATCTCATTTTAACCCTCCCAACAATCCTATCAGGAAGGTACTATTATTATTCCCATTTTATAGATGAGGCAACTGAGGCTGAGGAGATTCAGAGGCTGACACAGGACATGCAGGTCATAAGTGATGCATCTGGGATATGAACCCGGGCAGTATGGCTCTAGAGCCTGTGTTCTACTGCCTGAAGAGTTTAGTTTTCCAGTTTCTAGTTTTTCTTTCTTGAACTAAGGAAGAAAAGCTGCTTGGCTTACATAGAATCTAAATATCTGATTTTCCAGAATATTTAAAGTAGTTATTGAGGAAATAGATAGAGTGTACCCAGAAGCCATTTAATCTTTCCATCTTTTCACCTCTTTGTACATGGTACAGATTTGGCACTGATATTCATGTTTTACATGCAAAACTCTAAGAAACTCAGATGTTCAGATTCAGCTTCTGAATGCAAAAGAATTCTTCTGCATGCCAGCACTCACAAAGGGTCCTGCAACTATTTCTCCTTCTCCTTCTTCTTCCTTTGGAAAGAGGGACCTGAATACTGTAGGAATAGTAAATATCCAGCCAGTCCATCTTATCACCTCTGTTAAATAATGTACGCTAGAATTATTGTTGGAGTTTGTTTGTTGATGTTTGCAAGTACCTCATTTTAGTCCAGAGCTCTTTCAGAGTAATTGCAGTAAGAATAATTAACAGATTTCTTCCTGTAATGAGTAGGGTTGGTGGAGCAGGGGGGTGGTGCTGGAATGAGGTTGGGGAAATGGGAGTTGTTTCCACTTCAAGTAATCTGCAAGTAAATTATAGCATGAAGGAAATGTTCTTTGAGATTGTACATGAGACATTTGTCAAATTGATGTAAGCAGAAATCTAGATGTTTTCTTGTTTAAATATTCCAATCCTTACTCTGCCATGGACAGCCAGTGGGAGCCTTGTGCATATTCTCTAATCTTTTAAATGGCAGGTAACCACATGTTCTATCCCAGAGGATCATATATTAGGCTCAGTGATCAAAATGTTGGGGAAACTTGGAAAACAGCAGGAAGCTGGAGAGCACTCTATCTATATCTTCCCCTTTACACAGACTCATATACCAATTTCTGGCTTTACCACAAAGATTAATACAGGGTTGAAGGATTGGTAAGGGGGGGGAATATTAACTTAGAAAAGGATCATTTATATAAGAATTTATGACGTCTTTATTTAATAAATATCCTGAGTAGATTTAATACCTTATTTCATTTATGAACAAAAAATAGTGTAATGTTTTCAGCTTGCTCACAGTTGTAGGAATGTATCTCTTGTGTTGTGCCCTTCTGTGCTGCACTACTGCTGCAACTCCTTGCACTCTTGCAGGGCGTGAATCTGTGAGGATCATCTGTCTTCTCTCATCACATGTTCCTTCATAACAAACAGCATTCATTTACTCCAAACAAGAATAAGGAATAAGCTAGATTGAACACGCTGGTACTTACTGACCACTCATGGATATTAAACTTTTCTTTAACTTGTGTGATGCAATGTGCTTTCATCAATCATAATGACGTCATCCCTTCCTAGGAAGCAGAAATTCTCTGAGCTTACTTGCCTTCACTCTTTCTCTTTAAGAAGATAAACTATGAAACATCTCCACAAGAAAACCCACAACTCTTATTTCTAATTAATAAATGATTTTTCTGAGGTGCACCGTCAGAAAGATCATAAAATTTAAAAACAAATGGAAATGGCATGCTGTAGACAAGACAATAAAATTTGTGGAACAGGATCAACAATCTGAGATATTCAGATTGATAATCATTGGTTCTGTATATTTTAGGGAGAATTATCTATTTGATATGGTAGTAAAAATAATCACGTTTAGGGCTTCCCTGGTGGCGCAGTGGTTGAGAGTCTGCCTGCCGATGCAGGGGACATGGGTTCGTGCCCTGGTCTGGGAAGATCCCACATGCCGCGGAGCGGCTGGGCCCGTGAGCCATGGCCACTGAGCCTGCGCGTCTGGAGCCTGTGTTCTGCAACGGGAGAGGCCACAACAGTGAGAGGCCCGCGTACCGCAAAAAAAAAAAAGTTTAATATTTATTTAGGGTTTATTATGAGCCAGCTATTGCACTAAGTACTTGACATCTATTAATCCATTTGATAGTTCCAGTAACTCTATGAGGGGTATACTGTTACTACCCCTGTTTAATAAATGATGAATCTGAGATTCAGAGAAATTAAGCAACATTTCTAAGATGGTTTGTAAGTAGTGGATCTGGGATTCTAACAGGATAGTCTGAAAGTCATTACTGGCTTCCAGTTGAACAAGAAGAAGGAGGAGGAGGAAGGGAAAGAGGAGGGAGAGAAGGGAAGGGAAGGGAAGGGTGCATCTTAGAAATTAAGAAGACCAACAAGGGGCTGTGTTATCATTAACAAGCTCCCAAGTGCCTGATCATGCACTGTAAGATTTAGAATTCTCCATAGGTTTCTGTGAAGCCACTTCTTACTATACATCCCTGACTGGGAATCAGTAATAATTCTTGTCTTTACAATCTTTTTTTTCAGTTGACTCTTTTTTTTTTTTGCGCAATGCGGGCCTCTCACTGTTGTGGCCTCTCCCGTTGCGGAGCAGACTCCGGACGCGCAGGCTCAGCGGCCATGGCTCACAGGCCCAGCCGCTCCGTGACATGTGGGATCTTCCCGGACCGGGGCCCAAACCCGTGTCCCCTGCATCGGCAGGTGGACTCTCAACCACTGCGCCACCAGGGAAGCCCTTCAGTTGACTCTTGACCAATGAAAGATTCATTACATTTTGGCTTCTGGGTGGCAAACATTATTGTCAGTCACATAATGGTGTAGTAGATGGTATTGGTATCTCAACATAAGCAAATTTCCATGCAGCAAGAAGCTATCGATGGAGACCCCTATGTAAAAATACTTCCTTTCTTGCTCTTAAGATGGATTTTTCAAGGGCTCTTCTTAAGTTAGCTGAGCAGCAGAGAGAGAAAGGCAAGACTCAGGAGAGAGAATGCTGTTAAAATCCAGGGAGATGGACCCCAAGACAAATTTAACATACTACTTCTGCCTGGGTCCCAAATGATACAGGCACTCATTCTATTTAATGTGTAGTGTATAAGAGGATATTTAAGGAGAGATGTTTCTGAGATGCCCTCCACTCATGCTTAGCTATTTGGGAAGTCATTCCAAAACCAAAATGGGCAATTACTTTTCTCACACCCAAAAATGTGTGTGAACCAGAGTGATGATTTCTCAGCAAGGAGAATCTTCAGTCTTGGAGACGTGGGTGGAGGAATCCATTCAGTCATTCAGTGAACATTTGCTGAGTACTTTTTATGAGTCCAACGCTGTAGGGGCACATAGAGTCACAGCTCCTCTCTGAGAGCCTTGTATTCTGGTGGCATGCTTTGGAGTCAGCTACAAAGAAACTTCTTTTAGAATGCAGTGCTATCTGGAAGAAAGAATTTTCTTCTAATTAAATAAGTCAGTTTGAGAACCATGTATGTTTAAATGGGAGTGGAAGAAGCAGAAAGTTGCAGACTGAAGAATAGAATTTTGCATTAAATGGAGACTTGCTTTACCTAGGATGGTTCATTATAAAAAGTGTGCCAGTACATGTAACACATTAAATTTCATACACCAATATTTATTTCTACTTATCATTTTAATAGATATAAGGCAAATTTCATAATAATAATTTGTTTAAGAATATAGTTGACTTGATTCCTAAACTTCTTTTTGACATTCAATGAATATTTAATCTAAAATTTTAACTGGCCTGTGTTTTAAAGTATTTGCAATTTACATTAATATTTCTAAAATAAAAGATTGAGACTTTCTTACTTAGGATATCCTTCTAAGATAAAGCCCTGAATGCTTCCAGCATTTTAGGATGAAATTATCTTATTTTGGCTTATTTATAAATGTGAGATAGACTTTTCACAGCACTCTAAGTAATATCATCCTTAGTGTTGGGTTTTCACAGACTTGCTGAGATTTTTAAAAAATATCTATTTTAGGGATATCTTACCAACTTACAGCATTTTAATGAGCAACTCACTGTTTGAACAGAGCATTTTTGAAACAAACTCGGTAGCCAGGCATGCTGAACACTGCTGTCTCTGGAACCCTGAGCACCACATAACTCATGGGTCTGGCTACCATGAGACTGAGCATGAAATTTCACATCAAAGACCTCCATGCCTGAGGAGCAGAGATGCAAGGGGGTGGTGTGTCCAGGGCAAAAGAGAATGCACAAAACAGGCAGAGTTCTTCCTGGTGTGTTTAGAGACTAGATGGAGTTTCTGCAGGCCAGGGACCTTTGCAGTTGCTGCTCTCTCTGGAAATAACAAACTCCTGTGGTTCACAGCTGCAGTAATAGAGGCGTGATCCCTGAAAGCCCCAGGGATACCTTGTAATAAGCAGGCTGTACCTTGAGGCGGGGCTGGCTTCCTGGGCATACAATCTGTGTGGTAGCACAGGGCCCTATGCTTAAAAGCTGTCCATGCTCGGCTTAATGTTCTGCAGTCACTGTTCTGAAATTCTTAGTAATTTTTGAACAAGAAGCGCCTTATTTTCATTATGTAATAAGAGGTTTATTTTATTTTTTTCATATATATATGTATATATCTTTATACTTAATATATTTTTCTTCCTTTTTTTTCCCTATGTCTCTATTTCTATTTTGCAAACCAGTTCATCTGTACCATTTTTCTAGATTCCACATATATGCATTAATATACGATATTTGTTTTTCTCTTCTGACTTACTTCACTCTGTATGACAGTCTCTAGATCCATCCACGTCTCTACAAATGACCCAATTTCATTCCTTTTTATGGCTGAGTAATATTCCATTGTATATACGTACCACATCTTCTTTATCCATTCGTCTGTTGATGGGCTTCCATGACCTGGCTATTGTAAATAGTGCTGCAATGAACACTGGGGTGCATGTGTCTTTTTGAATTATGGTTTTCTCTGGATATGTGCACAGTGGTGGGATTGCTGAGTCGTATGGTAATTCTATTTTTAGTTTTTTAAGGAATCACCATACTGTTCTCCATAGTGGCTATATCAATTTACATTCCCACCAACAGTGCAAGAGGGTTTCCTTTTCTCCAAACCCTCTCTAGCATTTGTTGTTTTTAGATTTTCTGATGATGCCCATTCTAACTGGTGTGAGGTGATACTTCATTGTAGTTTTGATTTTCATTTCTCTAATAACTAGTGACGTTGAGCAGCTTTTCATGTGCCTTTTGGCCATCTGTATGTGTTCTTTGGAGAAATGTCTATTTAAGTCTTCTGCCCATTTTTTGATTGGGTTGTTTGTTTTTTTAATATTGAGCTGCATCAACTGTTTATATATTTTGGAGATTAATCCTTTGTATGTTGATTTGTTTGCAAATATTTTCTCCCATTCTGAGGGTTGTCTTTTTGTCTTGTTTATAATTTCCTTTGTTGTGCAAAAGCTTTTAAGTTTCATTAGGTCCCATTTGTTTATTTTTGTTTTTATTTCCATTACTCTAAGAAGTGGGTCAAAAAAGATCTTGCTGTGATGTATGTCAAAGAGTGTTCTTCCTGTGTTTTCCTCAGGCTTTGTATCCTATTCCATTGATCTATATTTCTGTTTTTGTGCCAGTACCATACTGTCTTGATTACTGTAGCTTTGTAGTATAGTCTGAAGTCAGGGAGTCTAATTCCTGCAGCTCCGTTTTTTTCCGTCAAGACTGCTTTTGCTATTTGGGGTCTTTTGTGTCTCCATACAAATTGTGAAATTTTTTTGTTCTAGTTCTGTGAAACATGCCATTGGTAATTTGACAGGGATTGCATTGAATCTGTAGATTGCTTTGGGTAGTCTAGTCATTTTCACAATATTGATTCTTCCAATCAAGCACATGGTATACCTCTCCATCTGTTTCTGTCATATTTGATTTCTTTCATCAGTGTCATAGTTTTCTGACTACAGTTATTTTACCTTCTTAGGTAGATTTATTCCTAGGTATTTTATTCTTTTTCTTGCAGTGGTGAATGGGATTGTTTCCTTAATTTCTTTTTCTGATCTTTCGTTGTAAGTGTATAGGAATGCAAGAGATTTCTGTGCATTAATTATGTATCCTGCAACTTTACCAAATTCATTGATTAACTGTAGTAGTTTTTTGTTGGCCTCTTTAGGATTTTCTATGTATAGTGTCATTCCATCTACAAACAGTGACAGTTTTACTTCTTCTTTTCCAATTTGTATTCCTTTTATTTCTTTTTCTTCTCTGATTGCTGTGGCTAGGACTTCCAAAACTACGTTGAATAATAGTGGTGAGAGTGGACATCCTTGTCTTGTTCCTGGTCTTTAAGGAAATGCTTTAAGTTTTTCACCATTGAGAATGATGTTTACTGTGGGTTTGTAGTTATATGGCCTTTATTATGTTGAGGAAAGTTCCCTCTATGCCAGCTTTCTGGAGTGTTTTTATCATAAATTGGTGGTGAATTTTGTCAAAAGCTTTTTCTGCATCTAATGAGATGATCATATGGTTTTTATTCTTCAGTTTGTTAATATGGTGTATCACATTGATTGATTTGCGTATATTGAAGAATCCTTGCATCCCTGGGATAAATCCCACTTGATCATGGTGTATGATCCTTTTTTTTTAATGTATTTATTTTTGGCTGCATTGGATCTTTGTTGCTGCACGTGGGCTTTCTCTAGTTGCAGCGAGAGGGGGTACTCTTCATTGCATTGTGTGGGCTTCTCATTGTGGTGGCTTCTCTTGTTGTGAAGCACAAGCTTCAGTAGGTGCGCGTGGGCTTCAGTAGTGGTGGCACGCAGGCTCAGTAGTTGTGGCTCCCAGGCTGTAGAGCACAGGCTCAGTAGTTGTGGTGCATGAGCTTAGTTGCTCCGTGGCATGTGGGATCTTCCCGGACCAGGGCTTGAACCTGTGTCTCCTGCACTGGCAGGTGGATTCTTAACCACTGTGCCACCAGGGAAGTCCCTGATCCTTTTAATATGTTGTTGGATTCTGTTTGCTACTATTTTGTTGAGGAGTTTTGCATCTATATTCATCAGTGATATTGGTCTGTAATTTTCTTTTTTTGTAGTATCTTTGCCTTGTTTTGGTATCAGGGTGATGGTGGCCTTGTAGAACGAGTTTGGGAGTGTTCCTTCCTCTGAAATATTTTGGAAGAGTTTGAGAAGGATGGGTGTTAGCTCTTCTCTAAATGTTTGATAGAATTCACCTGTGAAGCCATCTGGTCCTGGACTTTTGTTTGTTGGAAGATTTTTAATCACAGTTTCAATTTTATTACTTGTGATTGGTCTGTTCATATTTTCTATTTCTTCCTGGTTCAGTCTTGGAAGGTTATACCTTTCTAAGAATTTGTCCATTTCTTCCAGGTTGTCCATTTTATTGGCATAGTGTTGCTCATAGTAGTCTCTCATGATGCTTTGTATTTCTGCACTGTCCATTGTAACTTCTCCTTTTTCACATCTAATTTTATTGATTTGAGTCCTCTCCCTCTTTTTCTTGATGAGTCTGGCTAAAGGTTTATCAATTTTGTTTATCTTCTCAAAGAAACAGCTTTTAGTTTTATTAATCTTTACTGTTGTTTTCTTTGTTTCTATTTCATTTATTTCTGCTCTGATCTTTATGATTTCTTTCCTTGTACTAACTTTGGGTTTATTTGTTCTTCTTTCTCTAGTTCCTTTAAGCATAAGGTTAGATTGTTTATTTGAGATTTTTCTTGTTTCTTGAGGTAGGCTTGTATTGCTATAAACTTCCCTCTTAGAACTGCTTTTGCTGCATCCCATAGGTTTTGGGTTGCCGTGTTTCACTGTCATTTGTTTCTAGGTATTTTTTGATTTCCTCTTTGATTTCTTCAGTGATCTCTTGGTTATTTAGTAACGTGTTGTTTAGCGTCCATGTGTTTGTGTTTTTTATGTTTTTTTCCCTGTAATTTATTTCTAATCTCATAGCATTGTGGTCAGAATAGATGCTTGATATGATTTCAATTTTCTTATATTTACTGAAGCTTGATTTGTGACCCAAGATGTGATCTATCCTGGAGAATGTTCGGTGTGCACTTGAGAAGAAAGTGTAATCTGTTGTTTTCGGATGGAATGTCCTATAAATATCAATTAAATCTACCTGGTCTATTGTGTCATTTAAAGCTTGTGTTTCCTTATTAATTTTCTGTCTGGATGATCTGTCCATTGGTGTAAGTGAGGTGTTAAAGTCCTCCACTATTATTGTGTCACTGTTGATTTCCTCTTTTATAGCTGTTAGCATTTTCCTTATGTATTGAGGTGTTCCTAGGAGGTTTATTTTAAATTTAAGGACATCTCATTCTAACAAAGCCACTAACAACATCCACGATGGAGGAAGGTCTAGAAATTATCACAGGGTAGCTGTTAAAAAAATGAAGAATGGTTAATGGACAAAAATGTAATGTGATCAAGGGATAATGCTATATAGCCGTCTTGATCTAGTAGAACTACAAATGGTTACCTAGGGAAGGGATGAGAGCTCCGTGGCTCTGTTACTGGAGTCTTCATCTTTGAATAAGGGTAAAGAGATTCCTATATATCAGTGGTGTTTGAGTTTTTTTGATCATGACCCTCAGTAAGAAACACATTTTATTCATGATCTTGTATATATGTATACATATATATATATATGCACACATACATATGTACATATATGTATTTTATGTATGTGTGTACATGTATATTTTACACAGATTTCATGAAATAACTCTTACCTTTATGCCACATGGGATGCATTCTGATATTTTCTGGTTTTTCTCTTCCATTGAAAAAATATGTTGGTTCCTATCCACTAATTCAATCTGTTGTCCAACTAATGGATCACAAGCCACAATTTGAGAAACTCTTATATAGCATGAGGGGTTGCGGTAGATAATTCTTAACATTTTTCTAGCTCTAAGATTATAATTTTCAAAAGTTAAAAATTACAAGTTACCCCACCAGTGACTGAGTATATGCCTGAGCAATTCAGTAGCAAAGTACAAAGAGGCCGCAACTAATTTGGGAGACCTTGGTGTGCTACTATATTAACACCTTAAACAAATCTATTTATTATTCTTTCTCAATAGTCATATCTGGAAAGATTTGTTAATCCAGAGAGTTTTTTCCTTTTAATAACAAATAACAGAATTCTTCATCTCCCAAATAAAATTTTTATAGTATATAAAACTGTTAAAAGTGGGACTGCTCTGGTGGAATCTGAGGGGGATGGTTGGGGGTCTTACATACCCTGCTCATCACTCTCCACTCCTCCTAATTCCCATCCATAGACCCATAGGACTCCAGTGAACAGAGTTTGAAAACCACTCTACTCAATAACCCAGTCTTAAACTTTGCTCTGGGGACTGCTGGTGAGCAATAGTGATCAGAAATGAAACCAAAGATGCAATGTCTTTCTCTCTGTTTTTCTCTCAGTTCAATGTTTTACTCTCAGAGAATGAAGACACATCAAAACGAGGCTCTTTCTGTCCAGTTCCCTGCTTTATCTTCAACATCTAACACAGTACCTAGTATAAAACAGGTGCTCAATACATATTTACTGAACAAATAAGTCACTTTTTTAAATGTATCAAAGTGACAAGTGTTTGGTGGGAGATATTTATGAAGATTCTGAAACTGTAAACAGATACAGATTTTAAAACTAGGGTTCATGCCTTATCAGGTTGATTTTAATAATATTGATACATATTTTTGTAGTGAAATTGGACATTGATATCTCTATTTTATAGATAAGAATACCAGCCCCTCATGAAATTCGTGGACGTAACCTAGCTATTTGCAGGCAGGAATTATGATCTATAGCTAGTGAATTTCTGATGTGTTTATTGGTAAGCTCTAGGAAGAACCTCCATGAGGACATCCTAGTATTCAACAGATGAATGGGTTGCATCTTAGTTCATGACTTTGTAGACCCCTTTAAAACATTGGTATTTTGTTGAGTGGTGTAATTGATAAAAAGAAACTTGCACTGTGCCAATCACTTGCCTTTATAGGCTCACCCATTTCATTCCTGAATATGACAGGCTCACTGTTAGTAGCAATTTGTTTCATAATATTGTGGTATGATTGAAAGAAGATAGGAAAGAAATAAGGTCATGTGGATTTTTTTTCCCCTTAATGGAATTACTACTCAGAAAAAAACAGTGCTTTGGTTGGGTAAGTTCTTATCATGCCAAGTGAGCTTTTCAAAATGTTATGTCCCACTTGTATCACTAACTATATTTTTGAGATGACAGGAGATGAGTGAAATATAAAGCTTATGGTTACACAGGGTACTCATCTTCATGCACAGCTTCGGCATTAATGTAACCTTTAAAATGTAACCTTTAAAAAGTGCAGTAGTTATCAGCAGCATGACCCACATCAAAATGGAACTGCCTGTCAAGCCTTGCTTATTTGATGCATGAAAGTTCTATATTTTCCTTCACAGGCATACGTTACAGTACCTTTATGTTGGCCCGCACAGCATGCCAATGTAGGACTTCCATAATTGTAAATTCTGAGTCAAGGGTATAACTGCTGGCATTTATCTATTTAGGTGGCTCAGAATACACAGATGCTTTGAAATAGTTTCTTACTTAAAATGAAATCAGAACATCCTCTCAACTAACATGCACATCTTTAAACTAAGTTTGAGCATTCTTATTACTCTCCTTCAATACAATTTAGAGTTGTTACGGACATACTTAGAACCTACTTAAATTTGGGGGGGGATTTTTTTTTGACTTAATTCCTATACTGTACTGAAGCCAGTTAACTACTTTTGATACGACAATGTTTTCTATCACAAGCCTCAAAATAAAAATCGCTCAGGGCACCAAAACACATCAGAATAGCAAAATGCTCTAAGTGAGGAGGGCCAGAACAAAGGCTATTTCACTACTGGATAAAGTGACTTAACTTTGAACAACATGAAGTTGTCAACTTTCAACCATTTCTGAGCTACAAAAGTAGCAGTTTTATATAGTTCAGTCTATATTTCTAGGCACTTGTTGCTTGCTCCACCATTATGATCTCCTAAGAAAGTCAGAGTTGCCCCAAGTGGGAAGAAAACAGGGAGTCCAGATGTTCTCAATGGATTTCACTCTGCCTTCACAGAAAGACAAAATACGTAAATAGATACTCAGTGGATCCATTTCTCGACCTTCAGTTATTCTGGAAAAAAAGGTAGAGAGAGTCCCCTGAAAAAAATTACCAACAATTTCTTTCACCAAATATTTTTACTTTCTAGAAAAGTACCCTGGGGAAATGAGATTATGGACAAAACTTAGTCTACAGTGTTAATAGTTTATAATACCAAAGATTTGAATATAACCTGAAAGACCAGTAATAGGAGTTTGGTTAACTATAGTCCTTCCATATACAAAATGAAAGGAAGTATCTATCAAATGGAAAAGGAGTTGGTGAAAAAGTATTTACTTAAAAGATGCAAAGTAGCTTCACATTACTATCTCACTGAAGACATAAATATAGATATATGCAAACATAGATTTAAAAATATATAAACATGATGCATAAAAAGACCAGAATCACATACATTGTTGTTAGTGATTATTTCTGGGTGTAAGGTTAAAATTTGTGGATGATTTTGAAACCTTATCTTTCTTTATTTGTATTTTCTACAATGAATGTGTATTAATTGTATGATAAGGAAGAAAAGTAAAATAAAGTAACACAAAGAATATTTAGTTAATTATCCCACTCATTTTCAAAAAACATCTGATTTATAAGTTAAGGCAATTCCTGAGTATTTGCATAATGGGGGACCCTTCGCACAGACAAAAATCAAATGGAACATTATCCATATGGGAGTTTCCCTTGAAGTTTAGGAGAGTCTGAATCACCAAGAGAAAAAATGACAAGAGGGGCAGAGAGATGGAAAGCAAACCTCTGGGAAGGGACTGACGGCAAATTAGCAAATTTAAGTAATTTTCTACATCCCTTGTACTTTTTAAATCCACCCATTTTGGGTTGTTTACCTTATACCACTGAACAGTAATTAAGGTGCTAAAGAAGGCAAAGTTAATTGGCAAACAGGAAACATTTTACCTGGGAAGAAATTAAGTGGGGTTAGTTGAACTTAGTTTAGGAGATATTTCAGAAGCATTATTTCTTCTGCTATCTCTTGCCACAGAAAGAATGCTTTCAATGGCCAAAAGACATTGGAACTTCATTCTGAAAAGACAATGTATGCAACAAATTGATAAAACAATGATTTCATAAGGCAAATGAACATGATAGGACAAATGAATGGAAATAGGATTTTTATGGGAAGGAGAGTGAACATATGGAAATATCTCTTAGGATAAAAATAAAAGTAGGATCCAGTGGCTGACTCACACAGAGAACACATGAAGTTCTCAGTATACATTTATGGGTTGAATTTTTTAAAAGAATGAATGAATTAATATAACTTCATCTCATCACTTTATGGACCAGATCTTTATAATTTATACACAGTAGCACTGACTTAAATTAAACTAGGTATGATTACATGCTACATAGCAAAACATTATTAAATTTTGTGATTGGAGTCAAGTTATGTTCACTTTAGTATAACAGTTTAATCTGTTCAATAGTTCCTTCTCTTATGCAACTTCATAATATTTAATTCAGAAGTTAAAAATGAAACTTATATATACACTCTAGAGTACATAAATATATAAGAAAGAACCAAAGACCCATAAAGTCACAAAGAAAGAGAAACTGTCAAGCATCCATTATTTCAGAGTATTCACTAATGTAATAAACTACTAATATAGTTTTCATTAATATACTGTGAATTGGTTCTAACAAAGGAAATGCAGCTGAATATTTGTTATGAGGCTAGATAAGAGAAAAAGGATAACTCTTCTACCATTTGGCTGGGCAAATGTAAACACCTATGTATTCCTTGTACGAAAGTGAGAAGTTTAGAGGTAAAATAAGTACTTGTCTTCAGTTAACCGTACGTTTGTGGATTGTACAGTATGAGTATTTCATGAGTGCACAATTCATTTGGTATCCACAACAACCTCAGGTATGGGTGAGGTGGCAGTGGTAGTAATCAGCAAAAATCAATCTTTGTCCTTAAGGTGCATCCATGTTGCAGCATGTGTCAGAATTTCATTCCCTTTTAGGGCTGAATAATATTCCATTGTATGCATATACCACATTTTGCTTATTCATTCACGTATTGATGGACACTTGGTTGCTTCCATGTTTTAGCTACTGTAAAGAATGCTGCTTTGAGCGTAGGTATACAAATATCTGCTTGAGTTCTTGCTTTCAATTCTTTTGTGTATATACCAAGAAATGAAATTGCTGGATCATATGGTAATTCTATTTTTAGTTTTTTGAGGAACCACCATAATATTTTCCAGAGCAGTTGCACCATTTTACATTTTTCACCAACAGTTCAATTTCTCTGTATCTTTGCCAAAATTTGTTATTGTCTGCTGGTTGTTTTTTTTTTGGAAACATTGTTACATTTTTTTTTAATTTTTTTTTTTTTTTTTTAGATGTTGGGGGTAGGAGTTTATTAATTAATTTATTTATTTTTGGCTGTGTTGGGTCTTCGTTTCTGTGCGAGGGCTTTCTCTAGTTGTGGCAAGCGGGGGCCACTCTTCATCGCGGTGCGCGGGCCTCTCACTGTCGTGGCCTCTCTTGTTGCGGAGCACAGGCTCCAGACGCGCAGGCTCAGTAGTTGTGGCTCACGGGCCCAGTTGCTCCGCGGCATGTGGGATCCTCCCAGACCAGGGCTTGAACCCGTGTCCCCTGCATTAGCAGGCAGATTCTCAACCACTGCGCCACCAGGGAAGCCCTGCTGGTTGTTTTTGATAGTAACCATCCTAATGGACATGAGGTAGAATCTTATTATGATATCTCTTTATGCTAAGTGGACATAAACCGGTCACAGAAAGATAAATACTGTATGACTCCACTTATATGAGATACTTAGTCAAAATCATAGAGACAGAAAGTAGAATGGTGATAACAAGGGGCTGGGGGAAATAGATCATTATTGTTTAATAGGTATGGAGTTTCAGTTTTACAAAATGAAAAGAGTTAAATGGATAGTTGGTGGTAATGGTAGTATAGCAATATAAATATATTTAACACTACTGAAATATACACTTAATATGGTTTAAGATGGTAAATTTTCTGTTACATGTTTTTCTACCACAACTATGAATGTATGAATGAATGAATGTAAGAAAACCACCAAGTTTTTTTTTATTTTAAAAAGAATTAATCCTTATGTATAAGAAGAAATTGAAGCAAAGCCAGTGAGTTAACATGCCTGATAGTAACATCATAAGAAGAGTACTGGTTACCTAGCCATCACTTTGGAATGATAACATAAAATGATGTTTGATTATCTGAAAAAACTTGAAGAGGGGAGACTGAGTCTCTGGGCCACAGAAATCTGAAGGTAGTAGATACCTATATTGTTGTGCCATCCATTTTAAAGCCATTTGTTTTAGTCCACATGTTAATAGACTTTGAAATATTAAGTTATACATTTGACATATGTTCAAGTATACTGTTGGAGATCTTATGCACGGTCCTTGATACTTCATCTTATTGTCAACTGATAAGTCAAATTCCAATTTAAACAACACAACATTTACATCATGTTCATACTGATGTAGTGGAATCATCTGTCTTTCTTGCATTTCAGAGGTGATCCGCTTTGACTTTGTCCTTGTCTTTTAGAAGATTTACTCTCTGGAGCAGCATTCTTGCTGGTTTTTCTCTGCTGTGGATGTGGAGGGAGGCATGGAACAGCATTGTGTGTGCCTGACAATTTTTTTTTTTAATAAATAAATTTATTTATTTATTTATTTTTGACTGTGTTGGGTCTTCGTTGCTGCGCGTGGGCTTTCTCTAGTTGTGGTGAGCGGGGGCTACTCTTTGTTGCAGTGCACGGGCTTCTCTTGTTGCGGAGCACAGGCTCTAGGCGTGCAGGCTTCACTAGTTGTGGCATGTGGGCTCAGTAGTTGTGGCACACGGGCTTAGTTGCTCCGCGGCATGTGGGATCTTCCCAGACCAGGGCTCAAACCCATGTCCCCTGTATTGGCAAGTGGATTCTTAACCACTGCACCACCAGGGAAGTCCCTGTGCCTGACAAGTTTTAATTACCCTCCTGGTTTTCTTTGGATCTCCTCTGCCAGGGCTCAGCAACCTCAGGTTCTAGATCCATGATATTTTATAACAGCTCCAATGTATATTAAAATGGATCTGAATCATCATGGAAAGCAATATTTAGATCAAGATATTTAGATCTACCTGGAAAGACCAATATCTACCTTAAGAATAAAATGATTTGGAGCAATTTGGGAGACCTCCCTGAAATCACTGATCAACTTATTTGATCATATTATAATATTTAGATCTAGATAATTTTTCCATTATGCTAATTTTGAAACCGCTCTTCAAATTTGACAAAGAGATCTGGCAATTTAGATGCTACTCTAAGCACTTAATGTGTGAACTAATTTGATTCTCACAAGCGTAAAGGGTAGGTGCCATTATTAACGCCATCTTACACTGGACAGCACCTGTCAGCAAAGCTAAGCAACTTCCCAAAGTCAAACCACAAATAAGAGGTGGGGCTAAGCGTTGAATCGAATCATTATGGTTCCAGAGTCTGGGCGCTCAACCACTGCACTCCCTCACCTTTCTCAGAGATCATGGGTCTGTAACCTTTTTCTAGAACAAGCACAGCAAAATTACCCACAGGGAGAAAATGGCTATTTACAAAATTTGAGCAGGAGAAACGAATCTGCCCAGATTGAGAAAGCGTTTGGGGGACATATAAATATAGCAAACCCACCTGGAGATGAGGGCTTGAGCATCCCTTGCCTGAACTATCTCAGCCGTGTCCTCGGTCCCTTTGACACTTTTGCCAGAGTTCTTATTCTGGGAAACAGTCATGCTAAGCTCCTTCTAAACAGGTTAATGTGTACGTGTGCACGTGTGTGTGTTCCCCGCTCCCTGCCACACACACACAGACTCCGCATTGTCTCTGTTCCTAGAGACCTATGAACTGACCTAACCTAACCTCCATCCTAGCTCCTCCTCTGCCATCCTTCTTTGTGTTGGTCTCCCTGAGTACTTCCTGTTGCAGGACCTCAGCACACACTCTCACACCTCCATACCTCTCTCTGCTCATGCTGTTCCCACTGACAAGGACACCTTTCTTCTCCGTTCTCCCAGGTCACCGTGGAAAATTTCTGCTCATCATTCTTTCTTTCTTTTTTTTTTTTTTCTACTCATCTTTTAGGGTCCAAATGAAATGTTTGTTGTTTTTTCTTTGTTATTTTCTGGAAAGCCTCTTTCTTCTCCAAGCAGTGTTGATCCCTTTCAACAGTGTTTCCATAGCACTGCATACTTTTATGAAAAACTTATTACAGTGTATTAAGATAATTGTTGACCTGTCTCTTTCTTCCACTTACATTCAGCTTAGGAAGTGGTCATAACTTCCTCATCTGTATCCTCAGCGTCTATCAGAGCTTGGCACAGAGGAGTTTCTCAGTAAATAGTTTTAAATTATGTTTGGTGCTATTGGATATGATTTTATGGATATTTATTATCTCCTGGCAAAGTAAAAGACAAGGTCCATGTATGGGTGTTTATAGCAAAAACAAAGCAAAATAAAAACCCGCTCCTTGAAATACCTTGAGCCTTAATGCAGTGATGTTGTCTTTTACAGGAAGTTAGAGAAGTCCTTTGTGAATTTACCTCCTTAACCATTTGAAAATTTCTAAGATTGATATATTCTAGTGTGCAGATTTAAGAAAAAGATAAATTTAAGAATCAAACTCTAGGAATTGTTGCATTCCTCCATATAGGAGAGAATGTCTGTGTTGCTCTCCACATGCATTTTAAAGTTAGTTGTTGTTCTTTTGTGATATGGTCATAAACAGTGATTTCAGAGAGGTCTCCCCAACTGCGGTAAATCACTTGCTTTGTTAAGATGGACATTCTGATACCTAAATGGTTTCATTTCCTTCCAGGTAACAGTATAGAGTAACATTGTCTTATACTGTTGGTCAATCAGTCTAAGGAAAAGGTATCACTGGATCTATTCCACTGTCTTTTGTTCAGTGCCTGCATCTGCTGGGGGCTTAGATGCCACATGCGTTGGGCGGAAGCAGGCCTTTCACCCAGCCAGCAAGGGCTTTCCCTGGAGTTGAGCTGCTGGCAGAGGCAGCCGCATTGCAGCCAGATCCACACACAAAATGCTTTTTCCCCAGGCAACTGTTTCCATGTTTCTCCTCGGTCCCTGATGTGCAAATGCCTCTCAGAATAATTCTCTCCACTGGCACACTGTGAGCCAGAACCTCTCGTGGGCTTGGAAAGGAAAGCTCCATAGACTTTTGCTCCAATGTGTCGAGTCAGGGCACACGTGGCCCCAGTTACAAGATAAATGGTGTTGTGGAAACAAGTCAGGTTAGCCAGCAACTGCCTGAGCACCACATCAGTGTCTTTTCTGTAATTATTGCATTTAATACAGCTAGTTACTTGCACAAAAGAGCTTCCGGATATGGCAATTTCCACTGGGGGCTGTTTAGCAATGTACAGGCCCATCATTTAGCCCTGATATTGTTGGGTTGTCAGAATTGATCATAGCTCTTGACGGAACACCTCTAGCTTTTTTTTTTTATGGAGTGCCTCAGAGTGACATTTCACATTGTTTAAGTAGGAGTGATCTGTTAGTTTATATTTTATCTAAAACTGCAGATCAGAGGACCTCCCTCAGGGCCTAAATACATGAATCCTTTTCGCATGTTATAATTAATAGTGGAGCCCAGAGAGAAATTCATAACAAGGGGCCGAAGAGCTGGGCAGAGCAACTTGTCAAAAAGAAGGAAATTCCACTACAGATTAGCTTATTTTTAAGCATGTCAAGCTCTACATACAAACATGATCTATTGCTTCCTTGTAATGTCTGTTTGAGCCCACATGCTCGGGGCGGTGTCAGAGCCTGCTGTAAATTTTGTCTGAGTCAGGGCAATTCTGATTGATCTCTGAGTGTAAAATCGATAAGAAGACACTGTCATTTTCTTAAAGGATGAGCTAGAAAAGGAAAATAAATTAAGACTCCACTGAATGTCTATCTCCAGTGCTCATTAATTCAGTGTGGTTTGTACTTTGTTAATGTTATGGCCACAGCTTTAATCTTCCAGGGGCTCTTCCTGTGGCTACTTGCCAGCGGACATTCTTATGTTATGTATATTTCATCCGAATTGGGCTTGTGGGGGGCTGCATAAAATGGTCGCCCTCTTTTCTCTCTTAGCTCCTGCTTAATCCATTTTATTATTTTGGAGAAATACATCACCATGGATACTGATTAAGTTTAAAATGGACGGAGCCATTCTCTCTCTCTCTCTCTCTCTCTCTCTCTCTCTCTCTCTCAATCTCTTTCTCCTTTTTCTTCTCTCCACCCAGCCCCCCTTCATCAGGAGATAGACTCATTTGTCTTAAAAAGTCTGGGCAAATAATAACTACCAAGCATTTTGCCTTACATAATAAACTGTGTGAAGATTAATCTTCTTCTGTTTCTCTTTCTCCCTCCTCCTCCCTTCTCCCTCCTCCACCCCTTCCCTTCCTCTCTCCCTCTCTCTCCCTCTCACCCCCCCACCTCTTTCTCATCTAAGGCTTTTTTTTCTGCATGTTTTAAAAGTTGTTTCTGTAGATTTCCTCAGCCTTAAAATTTCTTGCACATCAAGATTTGTCCCACGTTGTTTCAAAAAATAGTAGCTCTTCCAGTATCCTAATAAAACACACGCACACAAACAATTTAAATGTTTCATGGTTGTTTGTTGTGTTTGCTATCATAGAGTCCCAAACATGTCCCAGGCCTTCAGGTTTTGCATTTTGCTCCTCAGGAAGAGAGAAAGGGAAAGGCAAGGCAGGTGGGATATCCCCTCCTCCTTATTTGTAGTCTGCATTAAATACAATATCATAACACTTATGTTTCCCTCTGCTATAGAAACTGAACGTTTAGTTTTGTTTCTAGATCTGTCTTTGGCTTCTGTGAATGGAGATCGTGAATCCAGTGTTTTTCAGACATTCCTCATTTCTGACGCATTTTGAATACCTTGCACATGAGTTATACACTGTGGTCACATCTCCAGTAATTGTTCATGGAAACCCATGAATAGGAGACTGGTTCCAGAAGCTTTTTATTTATTTGTGAAAACTTATATTGACTAAATAGAATTTTGTTTAGCTTTCTCAAAAATGCAGAGACCAAAAAAGGAGGAAGTGGTTAAAAAATCTACATCTATTTGTTTCAAAAGGCATTAAATTCATATTCATGAAGGGTGTTTGCTTTCTTTAACAAAGCACAGCACATGCCAATTAATTATTTCTCAGGAAAAGGTCACTTAGGGGACTAACTCTGTATCTCCCATCTTCCCAATTGAGTGTGCTAAATGAATAGATTTGCGAATTTAATCTACAAGCGACAAGTACTTGGCCTTGAAATTATTTGTCTTATTCATCTTTTTTTTAAACATTAGTCTTTACTTATTATGGAGCCCATGATATGGTGAGATAACATCTTGAAATTTGTAAATAATGTGTAATGATTTTAGGATTAAATTTGAGAGGAAACTGTGTACTAAGGTAATATATTTACTATGTACATCCCCTCCCACCATCAGTATGATGCTGTTGTAATTCTTTACCAAGGAGACTGCTTTCAGAGAGCTGATGGGCATATGAAAACGACTGCAAGTGATCACTTGTATTTTAAAGTTTTGCTTTTGTTTCTTAAACCTGAACATTTAAGAGTTTTTTTTTTCTTTTGAAGGACATAAGTTTGATGAGACATTTAAATGGCTATTTTGTATCCATGTGAAAGCCCATATTTGCTGAGAGGCACTGTTACGCATGTATCCATTCACTGGTGCCTTCTGTGTGCCTGGCGCTCTGTTGTAGATGCTAGAAAATGGAGGGGATGAGTGGGAAACTCTTTACCTATACATTACAGATGACACCTAACTCACAGGGTAACTACAAGGGTTGCGTGTATATAAAACAACTAGAATATAGTGAAGTTTTCATAATAATAATTCCTCTTGGGACTTCCCTGGTGATCCAGTGGCTAAGACTCTGAGCTCCCAATGCATGGGGCCTGCATATGATCCCTGGTCAGGGAACTAGATCCCACATGCTGCACCTAAGAGTTCACATGCTGCAAGCATGCCGCAGCTAAACATCCCACGTGATGCAACTAAGATCCAGCACAGCTAAATAAATAAATAAACAGTTCCTCTTCCCCGCATTTAATGGTTGATGGTGGCCTTAGGCAAATCATATGTTGAGGAACCTCAGTTCTCTCATCTATAAAAATGAGGTAATACTTCTTATCATGCAGAATTGCTGAGAATTTGAGTGATCATGTATTTTTGTGGCAACACCTGATACATATCATGCACTCAAATAATATTGAGACCTTCACTATGGCAGAAGAGTAAGACATGGAGATCACCTTCCTCCCCACAAATACATCAGAAATACATCTACATGTGGAACAACTCCTACAGAACACCTGCTGAACGCTGGCAGAAGACCTCAGACTTCCCAAAAGGCAAGAAACTCCCCCACGTACCTGGGTAGAGCAAAAGAAAAAAGAAAAAACAGAGACAAAAGAATAGGGACGAGACCTGTACCTCAGGGAGGGAGCTGTGAAGGAGGAAAAGTTTCCACACACTAGGAAGCCCCTTCGCGGGCGGAGACTGCGGGTGGCTGAGTGGGGGAAGCTTCGGAGCCACGGAGGAGAGCGCAGCAATAAGGGTGCAGAGGGCAAAGCGGAGAGATTCCCGCACAGAGGATCGGAGCCGACCAGCACTCACCAGCCTGAGAGGCTTGTCTGCTCACCCGCTGGGGTGGGCGGGGGCTGGGAGCTGAGGCTCGGGCTTTGGAGGTCGGACCCAGGGAGAGGACTGGGGTTAGCGGCGTGAGCACAGCCTGAAGGGGGCTAGTGCACCACAGCTAGCCAGGAGGGAGTCCAGGAAAAAGTCTGGATCTGCCTAAGAGGCAAGAGACCATTGTTTCGGGGTGCAGGAGGAGAGGGGAGTCAGAGCACTGCCTAAACGAGCTTCAGAGACGGGGGCAAGCCACGGCAGTCAGTGCAGACCCCAGAGACCGGCATGAAACGCTAAGGCTGCTGCTGCCGCCACCAAGAAGCCTGTGTGCGAGCACAGGTCACTATCCACACCTCCCCTCCTGGGAACCTGTGCAGCCCGCCACTGCCAGGGTCCTGTGATCCAGGGACAACTTCTCCGGGATTAACACACGGCGTGCCTCAGGCTGGTGCAATGTCACGCCGGCGTCTGCCACCGCAGGCTCATCCTGCATCCGTGCCCCTTCCTCCCCCAAGCCTGAGTGAGCCAGCACCCCCAAAGCAGCTGCTCCTTTAACCCCGTTCTGTCTGAGCGAAGAACAGATGCCCTCAGGCAACCTACATGCAGAGGCGGGGCCAAATCCAAAGCTGAACCCCGGGAGCTGTGCGAACAAAGAAGAGAAAGGGAAATTTCTCCCAGCAGCCTCAGGAGCAGCGGATTAAATCTCCACAATCAACTTGATGTACACTGCATCTGTGGAATACATGAATAGACAACGAATCATCCCAAAATTGAAGTGGTGGACTTTGGGAGCAACGATATATATGGTTTTTTTTCCTTTTTCTCTTTTTGTGAGTGTGTATGTGTATGCTTCTTTGTGTGATTTTGTCTGTGTAGCTTTGCTTTTACCGTTTGTCCTGTCTGTCTGCTCTTTTTTTTTCTTTTTTCTTTTTAAAAATTTTTTATTATACTTTTTAGCGCTTTTTATCATTAGTGGATTTGATTTTTGCTTTGATTGCTCTCTTCTTTCTTTCTTCCTTTTTTCCCCTTTTTTATTACTTATTAATTTTTAATAATTATTTTTTATTTTTTATTTTAATAACTTTATTTTATTATTATTTTTCTTTCTTTTTTTCTCCCTTTTCTGCTGAGCCGTGTGGCTGAGAGGGTCTTGGTGCTCTGGCCAGGTGTCAGGCCTGAGCCTCTGAGGTGGGGGGGCTGAGTTCAGGACACTGGTCCACCAGAGACCTCCGGGCTCCATGTAATATCAAACGGCAAAAGCTCTCAGAGATCTCCATCTTAGTGCTAATACCCAGCTCCACTCAACGACCAGCAAGCTACGGTGCTGGACACCCTATGCCACACAATTAGCAAGACACAAACACAACCCCACCCATTAGCAGAGAGGCTGCCTAAAATTATAATAAGGTCACAGACACCTCAAAACACACCACTGGAGGTGGTCCTGCCCACCAGAAACAGAAGATCCAGCCTCATCCACCAGAACACAGGCACTAGTCCCCTCCACAAGGAAGCCAAGAAAACCCACTGAATCAACCTTACCCACTGGTGGCAGACACCAAAAACAACGGGAACTATGAACCAGCAGCCTGCAAAAAGGAAACCCCAAACACAGTAAGTTAAGCAAAATGAGAAGACAGAGAAACACACAGCAGATGAAGGAGCAAGGTAAAAACCCACCAGACCAAACAAATGAAGAGGAAATAGGCAAGCTACCTGAAAAAGAATTCAGAGTAATGATAGTAAACATGATGCAAAATCTTGGAAATAGAATGGAGAAAATACAAGAAACATTTAACAAGGACGTAGAAGAACTAAAGAGCAAACAAACAATGATGAACAGCACAATAAATGAAATTAAAAATTCTTTAGAAGGAATCAATAGCAGAATAACTGAGGCAGAAGAATGGATAAATGACCTGGAAGATAAAATAGTGAAAATAACTACTGTAGAGCAGAATAAAGAAAAAAGAATGAAAAAAATTGAGGACAGTCTCAGAGACCTCTGGGACACCATTAAACACACCAACATTCGAACTATAGAGGTCCAAGAAGAAGAAGAGAAAAAGAAAGAGACTAAGAAAATATTTGAAGATATTATAGTTGAAAACTTCCCTAGTATGGGAAAGGAAATAGTCAATCAAGTCCAGGAAGCTCAGCGAGACCCATACAGGATAAATCCAAGGAGAAACACACCAAGACACATATTAATCAAACTATCAAAAATTAAATACAAAGAAAATATATTAAAAGTAGCAAGGGAAAACCAACAAATACCATACAAGGGAATCCCCATAAGGTTAACAGCTGATCTTTCAGCAGAAGCTCTGCAAGCCAGAAGGGACTGGCAGGACATAATTAACGTGATGAAAGGGAAAAACCTACAACCAAGATTACTCTACCCAGCAAGGATCTCATTCAGATTTGATGGAGAAATTAAAACCTTTACAGACAAGGAAAAGCTGAGAGAGTTCAGCACCACCAAACCAGCTTTACAACAAATGCTAAAGGAACTTCTCTAGGCAGGAAACACAAGAGAAGGAAAAGACCTACAATAACAAACCCCAAACAATTAAGGAAATGGTAATAGGAACATATATATTGTTAATTACCTTAAATGTAAATGGATTAAATGCTCCAACCAAAAGCCATAGACTGGCTGAATGGATACAAAAACAAGACCCGTATATATGCTGTCTACAAGAGACCCACTTCAGACCAGGGACACATACAGACTGAAGGTGAGGGGATGCAAAAAGATATTCCCTGCAAATGGAAATCAAAAGAAAGCTGGAGTAGCAATTCTCATATCAGACAAAATAAACTTTAAAATAAAGACTATTACAAGAGACAAAGAAGGACACTACATAATGATCAAGGGATCAATCCAAGAAGAAGACATAACAATTGTAAATATTTATGCACCCAACATAGGAGTACCTCAATATATAAGGCAAATGTTAACAGCCATAAAAGGGGAAATGGACAGTAACACAATCATAGTAGGGGACTTGAACAACTCCACTTTCACCAATGGACAGATCATCCAAAATGAAAATAAATAAGGAAACACAAGCTTTAAATGATACATTAAACAAGATGGAATTAATTGATATTTTTAGGACATTCCATCCAGAAACAACAGAACACACTTTCTTCTCAAGTGCTCATGGAACATTCTCCAGGATAGATCACATCTTGGGCCACAAATCAAGCCTTGGTAAAATTAAGAAAACTGAAATCATATCAAGTATCTTTTCTGACCACATGCTATGAGACTAGATATCAATTACAGGAAAAAATCTGTAAAAACTACAAACACATGGAGGCTAAACAATACACTACTTAGTAAGCAAGAGATCACTGAAGAAATCAAAGAGGAAATCAAAAAATACCTACAAACAAATGACAATGAAAGCACGATGATCCAAAACCTATGGGATGCAAAAAGAGCAGTTCTAAGAGGGAAGTTTATAGCAATACAATCCTACCACAAGAAACAAGAAACATCTCAAATAAACAAACTAACCTTACACCTGAAAGCAATTAGAGAAAGAAGAACAAAAACCCCCCGAAGTTAGGAGAAGGAAAGAAATCATAAAGATCATGTCAGAAATAAATGAAAATGAAATGAAATAAACAATAGCAAAGATCAATAAAACTAAAAGCTGGTTCTCTGAGAAGATAAACAAAGTTGATAAACCATTAGCCAGACTCATTAAGAAAAAAAGGGAGAAGACCCAAATCAACAGAATTAGAAATGAAAGGAGAAGTAACAACTGACACTGCAGAAATACAAAGAATCATGAGAGATTACTACAGGCAACTATGTGCCAATAAAATGGACAACATGGAAGAAATGGACAAATTCTTAGAAAAGCACAACCTTCTGAGACTGAGCCAGGAAGAAACAGAAAATATAAACAGACCAATCACAAACACTGAAATTGAAACTGTGATTAAAAATCTTCCAACAAACAAAAGCCCAGGACCAGACGGCTTCACAGGCAAATTCTATCACACATTTAGAGAAGAAATAACACCTATCCTTCTCATACTCTTCCAAAATATAGCAGAGGGAGGAAGACTCCCACACTCATTCTACATGGCCACCATCACCCTGATACCAAAAGTAGACAAAGATGTCACAAAGGAAGAAAACTACAGGCCAATATCACTGATGAACATAGATGCAAAAATCCTCAACAAAATACTAGCAAACAGAATGCAGCAGCATTTTAAAAGGATCATACACCATGATTAACTGGGGTTTATCCCAGGAATGCAAGGATTCTTCAATATATGCAAATCAATCAATGTGATACACCATATTAACAAATTGAAGGATAAAAACCATATGATCATCTCAATAGATGCAGAGAAAGCTTTGGACAAAATTCAACACCCATTTATGATAAAAACCCTCCAGAAAGTAGGCAAAGAAGGAACTTACCTCAACATAATAAAGGCCATATATGACAAACCTACAGCCAACAATGTTCTCAATGGTGAAAAACTGAAACCATTTCCACTAAGATTGGGAGCAGGACAAGGTTGCCCACTCTCACCACTGTTATTCAACATAGTTTTGGAAGTCCTAGCCACAGAAATCAGAGAAGAGAAAGAAATAAAAGGAATCCAAACCAGAAAAGAAGAAGTAAAACTGTCACTGTTTGCAGATGACATGATACTGTATATAGAGAATCCTAAAGATGCTACCAGAAAACTGCTGGAGGTAATCTATGAATTTGGTAAAGTAGCAGGATACAAAGTTAATGCACAGAAATCTCTTGCATTCCTATACACTAATGATGAAAAATCTGAAAGAGAAATTAAGGAAACACTCCCATTTACCACTGCAACAGAAAGAATAAAATACTTAGGAAGAAACCTACCTAAAGAGACAAAAGGCCTGTGTGCAGAAAACTATAAGACATGGGTGATACAGACAGATGGAGAGATATACCATTTTCTTGGACTGGAAGAATCAACACTGGGAAAATGACTATACTACTGAAAGCAATCTACAGATTCAATGCAATCCCTATCACACTACCAATGGCATTTTTCACAGCACTAGAAAAACTGCACAATTTGCATGGAAACACAAAAGACCCCAACTAGCCAAAGGAATCTGGGGAAAGAAAAACAGAGCTGGAGGAATCAGGCTCCCTGACTTTAGACTATACTACAAAGCTACAGTAATCAAGACAGTATGGTACCAGCACAAAAACAAAAATATAGATCAGTGGAACAGGGTAGAAATCCCAGAGATAAACCCATGCACATATGGTCACCTTATTTTTTATAAAGGAGGCAAGAATATACAATGGAGAAAAGACAGCCTCTTCAATAAGTGGTGCTGGGAAAACTGGACAGCTACATGTAAAAGAATGAAATTAGAACACTCTCTAACGCCATACATGAAAAAAAACTCAAAATGGATTAAAGACCTAAATGTAAGGTCAGACACTCTAAAACTCCTAGAGGAAACCATAGGCAGAACACTCTGTGGCATAAATCATAGGAAGATCCTTTTTGACCCAGCTCCTAGAGAAATGGAAATAAAAACAAAAATAAACAAATGGGACCTAATGAAAGTTAAAAGCTTTTGCACAGCCAAGGAAACCATAAACAAGATAGCCCTCAGAATAGGAGAAGATATTTGCAAATGAAGCAACTGACAAAGGATTAATCTCCAAAATTTACAAGCAGCTCATGCAGCTCAATATCAAAAAACAAACAACCCAATCCAAAAATGGGCAGAAGACCTAAAGAGACATTTCTCCAAAGAAGATATACAGATTGCCAACAAACACATGAAAGAATGCTCAACATCACTGATCATTAGAGAGATGCAAATCAAAACTACAATGAGGTATCACCTCATGCCAGTCAGAATGGCCATCATCAAAAAAATCTACATACAATAAATGCTCTAGAGGGTTTGGAGAAAAGGGAACCTCTTGCACTGTTGGTAGGAATGTTAATTGATACAGTCCCTATGGAGAACAGTATGGCGGTTCCTCAAAAAACTTAAAATAGAACTACCATATGACCCAGCAATGCCACTAGTGGGCATATACCCTGAGAAAACCATAATTCAAAAAGAGTCATGTACCACAATGTTCTTTGCAGCTCTATTTACAATAGCCATGACATGGAAGCAACCTTGGTGTCCATCGACAGATGAATGGAAAAAGAAGATGTGGTACATATATACAGTGGAATATTACTCAGCCATAAAAAGAAATGAAATTGAGTTATTTGTAGTCAGGTGGATGGACCTAGAGTCTGACATACAGAGTGAAGTAAGTCAGAAGGAGAAAAAATACCGTATGTTAACACATATATATGGAATCTAAAAAAAAAAAAAAAAAGGGTCATGAAGAACCTAGGGGCAGGACAGGAATAAAGACGCAGTCATAGAGAATGAACTTAAGGACACGGGGAGGTGGAAGGGTAAGCTGGGACGAAGTGAGGGAGTGGCATGGACTTATATATACTACCAAATGTAAAATAGGTAGCTAGTGGGAAGAAGCCACATAGCACAGGGATATCAGCTCAGTGTTTTGTGACCACCTAGAGCGGTGGGATAGGGAGGGTGGGAGGGAGACGGAAGAGGGAGGAGATATGGGGATATATGTATATGTATAGTTGATTCACTTTGTTATAAAGCAGCAAGTAACACACCATTGTAAAGCAATTATACTCCAATAAAGATGTTAAAAAAAAACAAATAATATTATTTGTTAGTATTCCTATTTTTGTTTTTTGTTTTTTTTGCGGTATGCGGGCCTCTCGCTGTTGTGGCCTCTCCCGTTGCGGAGCACAGGCTCTGGACGCGCAGGCTCAGCGGCCATGGCTCACGGGCCCAGCCGCTCCGCGACACGTGGGATCTTCCCGGACCGGGGCACGAACCCGTGTCCCCTGCATCCGCAGGCGGACTCTCAACCACTGCGCCACCAGGGAAGCCCCAGTATTCCTATTTTTGATTGGATCTAGAGAGGCTATAGAACATCCAGGTGGAAATGTCTGATAAGATGTTGAAAATGAAAGACTGAGACAATTCACAAATTTTAAAACGTTAATTACATAAAGCAAATATTTGGAACATATTGTTATGAACTGAGTGTGTCCCCCTGCCCCAAATTCATATGTTGAACCCCTAATGTGATGGTATTGGGAGGTGGTGCCTGGAGGAGTTAATTAAATTATGAGTGGAACCCCCATGATGAGATTAGTGTCCTTACAAGAAGGCGTAGAGAGCTGGCCCGCTCTGTGTCATGTGAGGATACAAGGAGTGGATGGCCACCTGCAAATGACAGTCAATCTGACAGTATCTTGATCTTGGACTCACCAGACACTGAATCTCCTGACACCTTGATCTTGGACTTCTCAGTTTCCCAAAACATAAGAACTATTTGTTGTTTAAGCCACCTAGTGTGTAGTATGTTGCTATAGCAGCCCAAATTGACTAAGGCACATATTCACAAGCAATTATGAGTAGAGACAGTTTAGAAGAGGTTAAGGCATCTCCTGTGAGGCTTTTTTCAGACTGCTACTGATATTTCTGCATTCACAGCTTCTACATTAACTTGACTTTTATAATTGAATAAGCTCTTGGTAGGAAGTTAGGACTTTTAGGGTATCGACACATGCATTGTGGAGATAAATTTACTTGCAATGTAAATAGTGGTTGATTTCATGCCACAGCCAATATCAGAGACTTCATACCAGCCAGAAAACCCAAAGAAGTGAAGAGTGTGAACAATCTATTTGTTTAAACTTAGTATCTGTCCCAGATTAAATTTTCTTAATGCCATTTGACAGGCTTGTGATAAGGTTGTTTTTCTCAATATCATTCTAAAATTTAAATGTGTATTCACTTTGACTCAGAAATAGTTCTTCTGGAAATTTAATAAGGAAAAATAATTCAACCAGTGTGCCCAGATGTAGAGTTGGTTGTTCACTGTAGTCTTGCTTGTGGAAAAAAATCTAATTATTTTTGCATAGGCAATTAAAAATAAATTATGATACATAAATGCCATTGATTCATGCATATGTTTAAAATGTATATCTTGCTCTATAACTATTGATGTCTAGGACATACTGTTGAGATCAGCTGGTAGGATGGCCACTAATATGCAAACAATAGTTGTCTATTATGGATGGAATTTGTAGGGATAGCTTCTGTGATTCTCTGTATTGCTTGAATTTTCACGATTGCATATAAATTTTATAATCAGAAATTTTATTTTAATTTTTCAAAGTTATTTTTGAAAAAAAAGTTGTGTCTCTGTCTTGATGGGTGGATAGTTTTAATTTAGATCAGTGGAAATGTGAAGAGGATTTTCTCTGGGATAAAGAGCAGGACATCACACCCCTAGAATCCTCTTTCAGGTTCTAGCCCACCATCTTAGCTTGTTTTTTCTGTACCTTTAAGCCACCTCGGCACTCTCCACTGAAATACAAAGCTGGGAAACTCCAGCACTCTTTAATCCTGTACTCTTTTTTTGCTTACTCACCTCCTACTCTTTCTCTCCTGGCTTCCTTGCCTCCTGACCTGGGGGGTTTCATTTCACTCTATGTCATTACCTTCATGGTCTTGACAGGGTTATTAGTTAGTTGGACTTGGATTGTCACACTGGTGAACTCACCTAGGCCCTGATCAAGAAGGGGGAAGAGAGGAATGCCCACATGTCTAGTGAAAGAATAATGCATATGTGAGTTCAGAGCTTCTTATACAGATGCTTTCGTCTTAATTAGCTCAAGTTCCATAATAAAATACCACAGACAGGGTGGCTTAAACAACAAGAATTTATCTCGCACAGTTCTGGAGACTGGAAGTCCAAAATCAAGGTGCCAGTAGGGTTGGTATCTGGTGAGAGCTCTCTCCTCAGGTTTCAGATGGCTGCCTTCTTGCTGTGTCCTCACATGGCCTTTCCTTGGTGCATGCAGATGAAGAGAAAGATAGGAAGCAGACATCCTGGTGTCTCTTATAAGGGCATTAATCCCATCATGAGGGATTTAGCCCTCGTCTAAACCTAATGACCTGCAAAGGCCCCATCTCCAAATACCGCCATGTTGGGGGTTATGGCTTCAACACATGAATTTGGCGGGTTGGGGTGGGGACACAGTTCTGTTATAGCAGCTTCTTAAACCTGAAAAAGTAAGACTCTAAGCCTAGTAGATTGTCGAAGGACCTGCAGAATCTGAGGAACATTCAAAATGATTGTTTTTTTGGTGCACTCTGTAGGGCCATGGAGAGGCTATCTGTGGAAACACAGTCAAGTCTCATTTTTTGCAGTAGTTATGTTCTCCAAAGTCACCGGGAGCGCTGAATTAACAAACACTGAACCTTTGTTCCTAGTGGAAATACAGGATTCATTTCCTGCAAGCCTCTGGTCAAAACATTTTTGTCAACCTACCAATATATAACCTTGTTTAATGTGTGTTTCTGTTTGAAGAAATTTAATATATATCGTTGATTCGTTAACATTGAATTCACGGCCAATAGCACTATAACTCACCTGTGAATGAAGCATATCGAACGTGCATATTTTCTCCTCAAGGCATATCAGTCTTCTTATGCTTAGGAACACTAGACAGCATGTCAGCACTATGCTTAGGGACCATTTTAAACAGTGAAATCACTAACAAAAATGAGAAAACTTGGCACTAAGTAGATTGCAAATAAGACACTCATTAAGAGTAGGACAGCTGAAAGAAGAACGCAGAGTTGTTGCCTTGGTCATACTCACTGGGAAATGTGCAGTGAGAAAAAGCAAAATAATTTTGCTTCTTTGCACACACACGTCTGTGAATGACCACAGAAACAGCAGGAGTATTGCTTTGGGGGTTACTAATAAATTTTACAGAGTAGGAATATTCACAAATATAGAATCTGTGGATAGTGAGGACCAACCATAATTGCATAACATTCTCATTGGCTTTATAGTCTAAATAATTATTCTCAATGTGGCCCACAGCAGTAAGAATATACCTACAATGGTGTCTCCCAATGTGGATTTCATTTGAAAAATTTGAAATTACCTTTATGAAGCAGCAAAATTGTGAGGAACACAAAGTTTTCCTTTGGGTTGATCCTATCTCTCTTTTTAAGCATCCATACTCCCCACTGCTGCCCTCATGTTTCAGGTTTGCCTCTCATTCTACCTCCATGGACCTGTACTCAATTGTCCACATCTTGAAATTAATCTTACAACTCAGTTCTGGAGAAGTTTTATCCAATAAGCACATAAGGTATTTGAACTTCAGTAGGAAACTTCAGTGGGAAACTTACCTAGAAATCAACAAGTTAAATTTGAATTCAACCAACATCTATTGATTGCCTATCTTGTTCCATATGCATTCTGTTATTTAAGGAGGAAACGTTTAATGGTGGAATGGTTGAATTTCAAAGTTCATATGAGAAAAATGAGAGCTTCACCTTCCTGACACATCTCAAATCACACTACATAAGTCGCGTCTACTGGTTCTGTCTACTCAACCTATATCTGTCATAACTCTGCCTAAACAAAATGAAGTGTAGGGCCTTGGCCTCTCTCTTAAAAATGTGTGTGCCCACTGTAGAAACTATAGAACTTCAGGTGGAAACAGAATATGACAAGGAACATTGCCACACACACCCACCTTTAAATTAAATTATGTTCCAGATTTAAGTAGCCAAGGTAATAGGAACTGATCCAAAGTGAGGAGCTTCAGAGCAGGAGCAGATGCATTGCTTCCCAATACGGTGTCCTTCAGGCCCCAGAATCTCTAATGGAATGAATCAGCTGCCAAGGATCCTGTAGGCACAGGGCAGGGTCCTACAGGATTGGAGAGGCCAAATTCCTTCTGTGCCACTATTCTTTTACTACACTCAAGATTAGATTACTACTTTGAAAGAATTTATACTAACAATCTATGGACTTCCCTTTAAGGGAAGGTTTATATATATATCTGTATCATGCCTTCTTGGTTCTTGAATCAAACTCTGCATCATCATGTGGGGAGAAAGCCATCAGTGCCCAGAAGCCCTCTAGCTTTCTGTCATAGGTTGGGTTTCCCAGAGAACAGGCTCCAAGACTCTGAGATTTATATGAAGGTTTATTGGGAAATGCACTCAGGAATAACAGCTGTAAGGGGAAAAAGGAAGCAGGAATGAGAAGGGGGGAGGTTAAACTGCAAGACAGTTGTAGCAGAAGGTTTGGCCTATCCTCTGGGGAGCTCTGGAACTGGGATGGTACTGCAGAATTGTCCTACATTGAGGAGGGCCTGGCCTTTTTAACGTTTTATGAGTAGTCACTGGACTTCCCCTGGGGGAAGGGTGAGACATGTTGGTGCTCTTTGGCTGTGGGAAACTCCTAGAGAGAGGCTGACCCAGGAAGCTGGGGTAAGGAGTGTCTCAGTGTTGTAAGGGAAATCTGGATGTGCACCACAGCACTGACTACACTTCCGTTACAGGGATAAGGGCCTATACTGGACACCTCATCAAAGTCCATTTTCCTCTTCTTACTCAACAGTAAGTACCTTGCTAGGTGAAAAGGGAGATACAAAAAATTTTTCTCTGTTGTATTACAGTCTAGATGGGAATTAGATATATATACCTTAGAATATTTGAAAGGACCGAACAGTAGAAGATGAACATGTGGTAAGAACAATGAGTACTTTAGATTTTCAGAAGATAGAGATTTCACAGAGAGGCTGGGTTTGATCTGGGACTTAAAGCCTAATGGTAAGGGGCTCAACAGATGTTCAATAAAAGAATATGCAGAATGTATCAGTGGTTCTCAAGACATGCATCTGAATCACCTAGAGGGCTTGTTAAAATGCAGATTTCTGGGCCCAGCCTCTGGGTTTAGCATTCAGCAGGTCTGGGATAGGACCTGAAATTTTGCATTTCTAACAAATTTCCAGGTGATGCTGATGCTGCTGGTCCTGGGACAACACTTTGAGAATCTTCAAGTAAAACATCATAAAAACAGCACATTGCTTATAAAGGAAAGCACACAGTATGTTTCAAAGACTGTCTAAAGCAGTCTGGCTAGAATGAAGGAAAAGCCAGACATTTAGTTAGGATTTTAGATTAGAACCAGATTATGAATGATTCCAAATACCTTATTAAGAGATGTAATTTTTAAGTTAATAAATATCACGGAAAGTTTTAGAGTGGAGGAATAACATGATTAAAAGATTGCTCTTAAGGCGATATGTAAGGTCAATAAAGACAAGGCATCTTGGAAACAAAATCTTTAGAGGGGACTTGACATAATCCCAGAAGTAAGGGGCTGAAGCCCTAACTTCTTTGTCAACTCTTACTTTCTTCCACCACAAACTGACCTCAGTCAAACTGGCAGTTCAGAAACTGCCAGATTCTTTTGGTAAAAATTGGTAGCTAGTGGTGTCTCAAAGAAGATGTCTTCCCCATACCATTTCTACCAGGTGCATAGTATAAAAAAACCAGATACTAGTCCAATGCCAAATATATATCCACTTGTTATCAAGAAGGCACAAAAACAGTTTAAAAACCTTGTTATTATAAGATGATGATACCTCTGCTTTCTATCCTTAAACACTCTAACAAGTACCTTGCATGGAAGAGTCACTCCAAGATGGAGACAAGAAAATTCTTCAAGTAAGAACCACCAGCTTTTTAACTGGTTTCTTTTATGGAAAGTGGGGAACAATGGATCAACTGGAACTCTGGTCTTAAGAGGGCAGTTCAGTTATTGGCTTTTGGAGCTGGCTGGATTTTTATAACCTGTTCTAATCTAGCACATGTCTTCAATACCCCTTATCTCACCACCACTACCACCAACAAAAGTTATTTTGAATATTTCTTAAGCTAATAAACGCCTGGTACAGATTTCTATAATAATATCTAAAGTGTAGTACAAGTTATAACTATCGCTGGAGTGTGTATTCATGATTAGGTTGCTTCAAATGCAAGCTAATTGCCCCTAGGGTGTGGATTAAAGTTAATTCACAAGTGCACCTAGTTTATACTGATACACCTCGAAGTAAGTTACTATGCAGAAAATATAACCACTGTCATTACTTTTATTTTGATAGCTGTCAAATTTTGTCTCTAACCAGTGGCGTGCTGATATACTTCTGGAAGAGGTTAAAAAACAAAACAAAACAAAACAAAGCTAAATAAACAGACAAACAAAAAAACACCCAAGCCTGATTTGTAGCCTTTGCCAATTTCTGTGTCATAAATATTCCCACATTATCTGGTTTCAAGCTACAATGTGTTAACAACCAGCACACAAAATTCCTGAATATTTAACAATCAAATCTAGCAAGCTTAGAATAGGTTCTAGCATACCACTGTCTTTAATCCAAGTTTTTTTTATGTACTAAACCTGTATTTGCAAAAGACTTACAGATATCTCTCCAGTGGCACTCCCTAAAATAGAGTATTTTCACTGCCCTGAAAATCTTCTGTATTCTTCTATTCATCCACCCCTTTCCTCTAACCTCTGGCAACCAGTGATCTTTTTACTGTCTCCATTCTGCCTTTTCCAGAATGTCATATAGTTGGAATGATATAATATTCAGCCTTTTCAGATTGGCTTATTTCACTTAATTACATATATTTAATGTTTCTCCATGACTTTTCATGGCTTGATTGCTCTTTTTTTTTTTTTTCTTTTAGTGCTGAATAATATTCCATTGTCTGGATGTGCTGCAATTTATTTATCAATTAACATACTGAAGGGTATCTTGGTTGCTTCCATGTTTTGGCAATTATGAATAAGGCTGCTAGTTAAATTAATATTTACCATATTTGTTACTGTTTTCTATTCATTGCCTTCTTTCTTTGTTCCTGTTTTCAGTCTTCCACTCTTTATATCTTTTGTGGCTTTAATTGAGTATTTTATAAGATTCTATTTTTTTCTCCTTTCTTAGTATAGTAATTATACTACTTTTTTTTTCCTTTTTTAGTGGTTACCCTAGAGTTTACAATATACATTTACAAGTAATCTAAGTCTACTTTCAAATAATACATTGTTGTTATTCATTTCACTTATACATAAGCTATAATCGCCAAATACATCTTTGCTATTATTATTATTTTGAACAAACTCTTATCTGTTAGATCAATTAATAATAAAAAATAAAAGTTCTTGTTTTATCTTTACTTATTCTTTCTCTAATGTTCCCTTAAAAAAAAAAACATAGATCCAAGTTTCTAACCTGTATCATTCTCCTTTTTGCTAAAGAATTTCTAACATTTCTTGCAAGGGAGGTCTACTGGCAACAAATTCCTTCAATTTTGTTTGTCTGAGAAAGTCTTATTTCTCCTTCACTTTTGGAGGATAATTTCACAGGATATAGAATTCTTCGTTGGTGGGGTTTTTTTTTCCCTCTTAACACTTTAAATACTTCACTTCACTCTCTTTTGCTTTCATGTTGTCTGAGGAGAAGTTGGATATAGTTCTTTTCTTTGCTTCTCCATAGTTAAGGTATTTTTTCCTCTGGCTTTTTCCAAGATTTTTTCTTTTTCTTTGATTTTCAGTTTGTGTATGGTAGGTCCAGATGTCTTTTTTTTTTTTTTAATTTTTGCATTTATCCTTCTCAGTGTTCTCTGAACTTCTTTCATCTGTGGATTGGCAACTGACATTAATTTAGGGAAATTGTCAGTTATTATTGCTTCAAATATTTCTTCAACTTCTTTCTCTTTTTCTTCTTTTGGTATTCCCATTTTGCATATGTTACTACTTCTGTAGTTGTCCCATAGTTGTTGGGTTTTCTGTTTCATTTTTTCAGTATTTTTTCTCTTTGCTTTTTAGTTTTGTTAAGTTTCCATTGACATATCCTCGAGCTCAGAGATCCTTTCCTCCACCATGTCCAGACTACTAGGGTCCATTAAAAGCACTCTTCATTTTTGTGACATTGTTTTTGATATCTAGCATTTCTTTTTGATTTTCTTAGAATTTCCATCTCTATGCTTACATTACCTATATGTTCTTACATGCTGTCCGTGTAATCCTTTAGAGCCCTTAGCATATTAATCATAGTTGTTTTCATTCCCAGTCTGGTACTTCCAACATCCTTGCCATATCTGAGTCTAGTTCTAATGATTACTCTGTCTCTATAAACTATTTTTTTGCCTTTTAGTATACCTTGTAATTTTTGGTTGAAAGCCAAGCATGATATACTAGATAAAGGAACTAGATAGGTCTTTAGTGATGTGGTGGTGAGGTGAGAGGAGTGGGAAGGTGAAGCACTGTATAGTCCTATGATTAGATCTCAGTCTCTTAGTTAGTCCGTGCCTCTGGGTTGTGAACTTCACAAGTACATCTCAGTTTTCTTCCCTATTTAAGAAGGACAGGATAGCTAGAGTATGCTAGAATTAGGTATTTCCCTTCCCTCAGGTTGGTTAGGCTCTGATAAAATCCTGATAGGTTGATCTGTGATAAAAGTTTCTCTTACGGGCAGAAATTATTGAGAAGAGTATTTCAGAATGGTTACTTTTGCCCTCCCCTCTGCTGGAAGTGTGAGGGGATTTTTCTCTAATATGTACTGTGAGAACCTGGGAGAGCTCCTGGAGGTAAAAGCCTCAAAAGTGTGGGGACTGCCCTATGACTGGAGCCACCTGGAGTTTTTAACTGTCAGCCTCGTCCCCACTGGACCTCCAGCAATTCATCAGTTACAGTTCAAGATTTTCTACCCCAGCACTGGTTCTTACAGTGTTTTCTGCTTATAGGTTTCTATTCCAATAAGTTGTGATTCTCTGTAGCCTTCTGTCTGTCTCTCCTATGTTTGGGGCAGGGCTCTTCCCTGTGACCTCACTTCTGTGATGGATCTAAGAAGAGTTTATTTTTCAGTTTGTTTAACTATTTAAAAAATTATACATTTTTATCAATAATTTTTAATGTATATAAATACGATACTGAAACCAAAACATCATTTAAAAAAAATTCTCCATGGGTAAAGACCTGTGAAAACATCGTTTTCTGAGAAATTTTTTTTAGAGATAAATAGTTGTGTCCACATCAGTAATTTCCATTAATAGACCTTATCTCTGGGCTGTAGATATACTCTTAGTTTTTAGAATAGGTGTATTAGTCAGCTTGAGCTGCCATATAGGATACCACAGACTGGGTGGGTTAAACAACAGAAATTAATTTTTTCACAGTTCTAGAGGTTGGAGGTCCAAGATCAAGGTGCCAGGAAGGTTAGTTTCTGGTGATACTTTCTTCCTGGCTTGTAGATGGCTGCCTTCTCACTATGTCCTCACATGGCCTTTCCTCTGTGTGTGGGTGGTATCTCTGCCTCTTCTTTTTATTTATTTATTTATTTATTTATTTATTTATTTATTTATTTATTTATTTATGGCTGTGTTGGGTCTTCATTTCTGTGCAAGGGCTTTCTCTAGTTGCGGCAAGTGGGGGCCACCCCTCATCGCGGTGCGCGGGCCTCTCAGTATCGAAGCCTCTCTTGTTGCGGAGTACAGGCTCCAGACGCGCAGGCTCAGTAATTGTGGCTTACGGACTTAGCTGCTCCGCGGCATGTGGGATCCTCCCAGACCAGGGCTCGAGCTCGTGTCCCCTGCACCGGCAGGCAGATTCTCAACCACTGCGCCACCAGGGAAGCCCTCTGCCTCTTCTTATAAGGACGTCAGTCCTGTTGGATTAGGGACCACCCTTCTGACCTCTTTTAACCTTAATTATCTCTTCAAAAGCCCTATCTCCAATACAATCACATTGAGAATTAGGGCTTCAGTGTATGAATTTTCGGGGGGGATACAATTCAGTCCATAACAAGTAGATTTTATTGCCATTTGTTGAGAAAGGATGCTAGAATGGTTCTGAGTATATAGGAGTCATGGTTCTAGTTTCCAATGCTAGAAACATAGATATGTGTGTGTGTGTGTGTGTGTGTGTGTGTGTGTGTGTGTGTATGTATTTCCTCCAAGTTTTAAAATTATGTTTTGTGATTCAGTTATATCTTTTTTGAATTTTTTTAATCGACTGGAAAATGACTTTTAGATTTGTTTCTCAAACTGTGGTTTATGGATCAAGTGCATCAGAATAAATTAGTGGCATTATATAAAATATAGATTCCTGAGTTTCACCTTAGAATTATTACTTCAGAGTAACTAAACAACTTGGCCTGAGCTCATGTTCTCCAGCCCAGGGTTATATTCCCCAGCCATCAGAGGAAAGAACCAGTCCCTTCTGGTATATGAGCTTAAGTGCCATGACACTTCTTGTGTATAGTATCATTAAATATCCCCCAATAGCAATGCCTGTGGAGCTTGTTATTTCCTCTTCAGAACCAATAATATGTGTAAAGTCTGTCACAGAGAACCATGCATTGGCTCTAAATTCTCGTATTTTGAAAATCTATTTTTGCATTCACCGAGTGCCCTATCATTTCTAAATTTCCTATAGCATTATTATCTTCTCATCTTTGTCTTCTATCTTCTAGGCTACCATTTATAATTTATATCTACCCTGGATTTTAAACAGTAGATAAACATTTAAAGAGAGTGCTGAAAGTAGAGCTTACTAGACAGACAAGAAGAAGAGTAATTTTTGTTTTTTTGTGCCAAGTCAAGGAAGCAAGAGCAAGCTTGGGGGTTTGACATGACTAGTGCAGTGATTCTCAAGTGCTGTTCTTCATGGCACTGCAGAATTGTGGGCAGCACTCTTTAGGGGATGAGAAGATTTAAGGCAACACTAAACTAACCAGCAATAATCATAACCCAATTGGCACTAGACTGTAAGAATATTTCCCAACATATATTAAATTACCCATAGTTTTCACACTACTTAAGCAGTCACTCTTCAGCAATGTGATTGTACTTGAGTAGTTTACTCCCTTGCTTAAATATTCTCATGACGCCGTTTACTCCCTTGCTTAAATATGCTCACCTGATAGGCAATGGCAAAACACAATACACATTCAGTTCTAACAACAAGAAAACTTGCACTTTTGTCAAAACTTGGTGGTATACCTTGCATATGATTGCCAGGATGACTTGAGGAGAGGGATTATGTGGGAGAATACAATAAATGTGTTAGAAAAAAAAAAAGGCAACAACAATAATAATGAAGATGTCCACCATTTATTTATCATAAGAGAGGCTCTTATGATAAATCTTATTCACATTATTTTTAATCCTCATAGCTATGTGCAAAGTGTTGTGATTAATTCTTTCATAGAAGAGAAAAATGAGGTTTATAAAGGTTAAGGATTCAAACTCAAATTTATCTGATTCCAGAGCATAAGCTTTTTCCCATTATGTTTCTAAGGAGCCAGATCACAAAGCTCCTCATATGATATGATGTTGGAAAGTTTAAATACTATGGCCAGGGGCTTCCCTGGTGGTGCAGTGGTTGAGAGTCCGCCTGCCGATGCAGGGGACACGGGTTCGTGCCCCGGTCCAGGAAGATCCCACATGCCGCGGAGTGGCTGGGCCTGTGAGCCATGGCCGCTGAGCCTGCACGTCCAGAACCTGTGCTCCACAACGGGAGAGGCCACAACAGTGAGAGGCCCGTGTACCGCAAAAAAATATATATATAATAAAAAATAAAATAAAATAAAATAATAAATACTATGGCCAGCATTTCCTAAAGTGCATCCTGTGGAATAGTAATCCTTCAGGATGGGAACGCTGTTACTCTAAGTGAAGGGCTTGGGTGCCCAGATAGGCTTATGAAATAGTGGGTTTCACCAGCCACTCACATTCTCCTGATGCACATCTCTTGAGCAATGATGAGTATGTATGAAGTCGCTGTTTGGGGTTGGGGGGTATTCTGGGGCCACAGAATAGAGCTTTTGTATGTGTGATGATAAACTCACTGAGTCAGAGGTTGAACTCATGGCCTTAATCTCATTAGCAACACAGGGATGAAATGTATGTAGTGGGAAACGTAGTCAATAATAATGTAATATCTTTATATGGTGACAAAGGTGGTCAAAATATACAAACTTACAGTTATAAGATAAATAAGTACTAGTGATGTACAACATGATTAATATAATTAACACTGGTGTACGTTATACATAAAAGTTAAGAGAGTAAACCCTAAGAGTTCTCAACATAGGAAAAAATATCTTTTTCTTTTATTTTGTATCTGTATGAGATGGTAGATATTCACTAAATTTATTGACGTAATCATTTCATAATATTTGTAAGTCAGATCACTATGCTGTGCATCTTAAACTTATACAGTGCTGTATGTCAATTATATCTCAGTAAAACTGGAAGAGAAAAAAAAGCAGCACCATTCTAGATCTGTGCTATACCTTACCAACCAATCATGTGATACATCTTTACTTTGAGGATATACAGCAAATTCCTTAGGAAGCATGTTTTGTTTTGCTTTGCTTTTTAAAAAAATCTCATTTGTTAAGCCAAATTATTTTAGAATGTTTAAAAACTGCTAAATCTATAGATGTTTAACTATATATTTAAATGTATAATTAATGTGTATGTATGTGTGTACGTACTATACAAAGAGTAAGCTTCCAATTTTGTTATTTTTAATGTGTGTATTTATACATGTATATGAACATATAAGAAAAAGATTAGAAGGAAATATAGAAAAGGGTGAGCATTGATTATGTCTTTTGTGGAAGTATTACAGATGATTTTAATTTTCTTCTTTATATTTTCTAAATTTTCAAAAGAATATTATTTTCATAAGGAGAAAAATATATTTCCTATATGTGTCCTCATTACCTAGTTTAAAAATGTGTTGTGTTGCTTTTTCTCTTCAGTCTGTCTGGGCATGTGTCCCTTTTGCATATTTTATTCATGGACTAAAATCCTTGTCTGACTTTCACAATGAAATCAGCTTTTTAATGCTGAGAAGAAATACTAAAATTTGCACTGAGACAGAATGAGTGATCTTGAGCAACGTAGAAACTCTGGACTGGTGTGTGTGTGTGTGTGTGTGTGTGTGTGTGTGTGTGTGTGTGTGTGTTTTGACTACATGATGGAATTTGAATGAGAAGAAATACAAAACAGGGTTAGCTCAAGCAAGAGATGGAAGGGAAAATATACAAAGGAGAGGGTGGGGAAAGAAGCCAGAAATGAGAAAAACACAGACAAAGGCTAGAAAAGAGCTGGAGAGAAAAGCCAAAGTGAGCGTAAGGGTTATGCATTCCAGAGCATGCTACAGAAATCCCAGATTACTGGATGCTAAGTAGAGTATATTTCTAATAGAATTTGGGACTATCTTTTCTTTTCTATATTATTTATTTATTTGTTGCTAGTCTCCATGATCCTTTCTACATAAAGTTTCAGACTCTGCTGTTTATACGAACTATAGGTTACTGCTTATAACCTGTAGTTCTATAACATATGTTAATAATATTAATAATGTTAACGTCTGTTAATAATAAGTTTGAATCAACATTATTTTCAAAGAAGTACATTTTCAGGATACTTTGATTTTAGCCTTATGATGCTCACAAACATTAAAAGGAAAAGAAATGAAATAGTCCTAGTTCTAGAACTGTGGATAACTCATTAGTTTTGATTTATATAGATTTGTACAACCTAATCTTATTTTGTTGGTGGTGGTCCTTTTCTCCTTTTGGGAAGACTTGTACAGCCAGGGTCTTGAGCCCATATAAATCTGAAACGTGGCCTGCAGAATCCTGAAATTACCTATACCTGCATGGCTTTCACTTAAAATTATGAAGTTAGTTTGCTTCCCATTAACCTACCTGAGATATCTAGATTACCAATTGTCCAGTTACCCATTACTTGGTTTGCATGCATAAATGCTTCCCCCTCAAACCAAAACCTTCTACACTAAGTTGATCCATGCCTAGATTCCATAACTAGAGATTCATTCTTTGTGATCTTTTGCATTTCGTTGCCTATAAAAATATTTCCACTTCTAGGAGAGAATTGCTCATGGAGTGGTAAGCCATTTTGTATTGGGACTGATGTTTTTTTCTTATTTTCTTGAGTAAGATTTTTTTTTTTTTTTTTTTTTTTTTTGCAGTACACGGGCCTCTCACTGTTGTGGCCTCTCCCGTTGCGGACCACAGGCTCCAGACGTGCAGGCTCAGAGGCCATGGCTCGTGGGCCCAGCCGCTCCGTGGCATGTGGTATCCTCCCGGACCGGGGCACGAACCCACGTCCCCTGCATCGGCAGGCACACTCTCAACCACTGCGCCACCAGGGAAGCCCTTGAGTAAGATTTTGACCCAAAGGTAAATAGAAACATCGCAAAGAACTCTATACTTAATAAGTAGATTTAGGATAGCAGAGAAGACTGAAACAGCAGAGGCAAACTTGATACGTGGCCCAGGGTACATTTATACTCTGCAAGCTGTATTCATACGTGGCTCTCCTTTTAACACATTGATTAAATATTAGCCAGCTTGTTTCAGAATGTTCTACTCTAGATTAGGATTTCTCAATCTGGGCAGTATTGCTGGACTTTAGGTTGAAGAGTTCTTTGTTGTGAGCAGTTGTCATGTGCATTGTAGGATGTTTAGCAGCATCCTTGACCCCTACCCACAAGATGCTATTAACACACACTCCACTCCCACGGTTGTGGCAACCAAAAATGTCTCCAGACTTTGCCAGATGTCTTCTGGGGTGCAAAATAACCCCTGTTTGAGAACTGCTGGTCTCAGTTAATCTGTGTTTTTCTCCCTAGTGGCTAAGATCTAATCAGCATTTCTTCAGGTTCATATTTAGCAGCTATATGTTTACTTTAAACCATTCTTCCCTCATCTCTAGCCTACTCTTCAGCTCTCAGTTAATATGATGACTCTTGTGGTCCCAAAAGTTTATAATTAACCACCACATGTAACCATTGCTACTAAGTATGATGTAGAGAGAATCTTTACAAAATTGCTAAAGGCTTGAAATAGGGGATCTCTCACATACTCAGTCCTTTGACCATACTGACCCATACTTCCAGATGACATAATGGCCCTCAAAATCTGGTTTTCTACTTCATCTGCCAACTCACATATTTGTTTATGTGTGTATATTGAAAAAATAATCTAATATAATGAAAGATGATTCTCCTTTGAAGATCTTTGTAGAGTTAGTGTCTGATTTATAACAAGTTGCTTAGTTTATGTTGTTGAATTTAGGATAACTTTGACCTAATAACATCACCCTAATTACATTTAGCACGTCTAGATTTCTGCTCAAAGGACAGCACAAACACAACAGTAGTACTACCTTTATGAAACATGCCAAATCAGAGTGTTCTAAGGACTAAAATAGACCATAATGGATCTTAATGCAGAGAAACTGAAGGTTGACTTGCTAGGGGAAAACTCAAATCATGATAGGAAATGCAAAAGATGTTGGAAGCAATCAAAGCAGTGTTGCAGAGCAAGTGTGAGAGCCAAGGTGAGGGCATAAGCAAAGCTGGGTCAAAGTCAGAAGCCAGGAAGAATGGGAGCAGGTAAGGATGTATAATAAAAACAGCCAAAGGCAAATGGTTCTGCATTAACACAGAGAACAATGCATGGATTGTTGAATCTCACTTCTCTGTGTGCTGGCTACATGGTGCACGAGCAAGACCTGAGGGCTTAAAGGTGCACAGTAGGACAAGGCTATACTTTAAAACCTAGATTGTTAACTCATGTACTCTAGATAAAATTCCCAGTCTACTCACAGAACTATGAGTATATTCTAATATTTGTTTCTAGGTCTCATTACGTACTAAATCATGACTCTACAGAATGTGCAAGATAGACTTAAAATAGACAGTCATGCAATTCTGCTACATTTTTGGCCCTTAGAGAATAGCCTTCATCTCTAATTCACGTAGCGATATGAATATTAAGAAGTTTTCAGAATAGCCTACTTTTTGAAAAGATATCCAAATATTAGTCACAGTTATTGACAAACACCATGTGTGACTTATATTATGCATTGGGTACTAATTTGAAAATCACTTACTAATTCTGAAATATATTAGTTTAAATTTTTTAAGGGTTGGTAAATGTATTTAGTATAAGAAAAATTCAGGGAATATTGTTGGTTAATTGATCATGATGGTAGTTTGTTATGTTATCAGTAAATACTGGCACATAATTTTTCACACAGGATATTATCACACCTTTCATATCTGCTAGCTATGCAGAAGGAAAAAGAATTTTAAATTAGGTTGAATCAATTAGATGAGATAATGCATGTGAAAATGGTTAGCGGAGTACCAGGAAGAAGTAGGTACTCAATGATATTTTTCCTGGGGAAACTAAAACAGGGAATGGCTATCTCAAGTTATCCAGTATGATTGAGGGAGCCAGGGAGAGAATTTAGAATTCTTGTCATGAAATGTGTTGCCTTTTGTTTGCCATATTGGACCTAGAAAAGGAGTCTTGCCTGACCATAATTTTTCTCTTTGTAGTATTGATTAATGTGATGATTATAAAATGGGACATACAATATGGCCACAGTTTGCTATTAAATGATAATCATGCCTGAACAACAGTGAAGTCTTGTCTACTATGAGCTCCACTCAATGTACTTAACATTTCTGAGCCTCAGTTTTCTCATCAGCGAAACGGGTTTACTATCACCTGCCTCGTAAGACTGGTCTCAGAGTTAAATGAAAGACTGTGCGTACTGCGTCTAACACAGGGTTTGACCAATAATATCTCCTCTATGGAAGAACTTAAAGGTATTTCATTATAAGAGAATCTAAATATTTTTGGCAATATTTTAGTCCACTCATGGGAAGCTTTTGTCAGAAGGTGTCTGTATGATATATTCAAGTTTGAGAGTTTGGCTCATGTTTTTAGCTTTTCTGATTAGATATTTTTAATGGTTACATCCTTGAAAAATATATTAAAAAGATTTTTACTCTATTTGCTATAAGCTTTCTTGTTATTTGGCAGAGAACATTATTTTACACTATCCCTTAAAGGATCCAAATGAAAGTAGATATGGCTTCTGAAAGTCTTGGGTATTTTTAATCTTCTCAGTCTTCAACCAATTGTCCTTTCATTAAGGTGCCTGGCCGAGATGTTCTTTCACATACCACCATTCAGATGAATGGTAGCTCTGCTCCATAATACACGTATTACAGGCTCAGTCCGCATGTGCTGAAATTATACCTACAGACACGATGCCAGTTCCTGGAGAGCAGTGAAGAATCACAGCTGCTGTTTCAGGCAGCTTTGCTGTCAGTTTCACGTTAGAAACCACCTTCTTAATCATAAGAACAAAAGCCCCAAATCAGAATAAAAATGTTGGCTCTTTGGCAAAAACCAAGGATTGAAGTGAATATCAAAGATTATTTTTAAAAATTTCTTTCATTGTGGTAAAATATACATAAAATATAACATAACAATATACACTTACCATTTTAATCATTTGTAAGTGTACAGTTCAGCGGCATTAAATACATTCACAATGTTGTGTAACCATCACCACTATTTATACCCAACCCTTTTTCATTATCCCTAACATAAACTCTGTACCCATTAACCAATCCTGGTAACCTCTATTCTACTCTCTGTCTCTGTGAATTTGCCTATCCTAGGTACCCCAAATAAGTGGAATCATACAGTATCTGTCCTTCTGTGTCTGGCTTATTTCATTAATCACAAACCCATGTTATAGCATATATCAAAATGCCGTACCTTTTTATGGCTGAATAGCAGTCCATTGTCTGTATATCCCACATTTTGTTTATTCCATCATCTGTTGATAGGCACTGGGTTGTTTACACACTTTGGATATTGTGAATAATGCTGCTATGAACATTGGTGTACAGATATCTGAGTCACTTCTTTCAATTCTTTTGGATATATACCTAGAAGTGGAATTACTGGGTGATATCATAGTTCTGTGTTTAACTCTTTGAGGAAACACCAAACTATTTTTCACAATGGCTGCACCATTTTACATTTTCACCAGCAGTGTACAAGGATTCCAGTTTCTCCACATCCTCACCAGTACTTGTTATTTTCCAGCTTTTGTTATTATTGTTATCCTTCTTGTCATCCTAGTAGGTGTGAAGTGGTATCTCATTGTGATTTTGATTTGCATTTTCTTAATGACTAATGATGCTGAGCATCTTCTTATGTACTTATTGGTCATTTGTATATCTTCCTTGGAAAAATATCTTTTCAGGTCCTTTGCCTATTTTTTTCATGTTTCTCCATATTTTTTATAAATTTATTTATTGTATGTATTTATTTTTGGCCACGTTGGGTCTTCGTTGCTGCGCGCAGGCTTTCTCTAGTTGCGGCGAGCGGGGGCTACTCTTTGTTGCGGTGCACGGGCTTCTTATTGTGGTGGCTTCTCTTGTTGTGGAGCACGGGTTCTAGGCACATGGGCTTTGTAGTTGTGGCTCACGGGCTCTAGAGCACAGGCTCAGTAGTTGGCACACGGGCTTAGTTGCTCTGCGGCATGTGAGATCTTCCCGTTCCAGGGCTTGAACCCGTGTCCCCTGCATTGACAGGCAGATTCTTAACCACTGCGTCACCAGGGAAGCCCTGTTTCTCCATTTTTATTGATTCTCTGAGGTGCAGGAAATCCAAGTGATTAGCCCAACATTAGTAAAAGGCAAACATAAGACTTAACCCCCTTCTTCTGACTCTCAACCCAGTTCTCTTTCCTCTACAGAGTTAGCAAACCACCCTTTAGTCAAATGTGGTCTACAGAAGCACATGAGAGATTTTTCAATGAATCTGGCTCAACATGACCCCTTCAACATATTGTTTGGAGCTGACATTTTACTATGGCTAGTTTCTGTGGGTCACCTTTGCCAATTTTTAAATTGAGTTGTTTTTTGTTGTTGTTAAGCAGTAGGAGTTGTTTATATATTCTGGATATTAATTCATTATCAGATATATGATGTGCAGATATTTTCTCCCTTTCTGTCAGTTGTCTTCACTTTCTTGATAGTGTCTGTTAATACAGAAAAGTTCTTAAATTTGATGAACTCTAGTTTATCTCTTTTTTATTTTGTTGGCTTAGAATGGACACCTTCTAAGGACATGACAATACCATCAAAAGTTTCTCTTCCATCAAGGTGCACTGGCAGGTAATGCTTTCTATCTCATTACTGATGTCTAAAGTTGCATAATGAAGACTATTCGGAAATAGCTGAAAGTTTCAGCCAGTCTGGGAAGTGTGACGGTTCCTCTTGCCATCCTGGCCTTAGGAGGGTGTTGAGAAGTGAACATGACCGTCTTGTTGCTGTGATCGTGCTGGTGGCCGACAAGCAGCACACAGGGGTTATGAGAATGAATGAGATAATGTCTGTGAAGTGCTGTGAGCTCTTTAGAAGAAATTTTCTTTGTAATTAGGGAGTAATGCTGCATTATTACAGTTACTATGATTATCATCATTATTAAAGGTAGAGCCAGAAAACATGGCCCTTCCAGTGGGAAAAGTTGTGAATAAAGCCCAGCAATTCGTAAAGGAAGTGGTTCATGCACCAGTTTGTTATTCATCCAGTAGAACAACCTTTTGCATGTATAACAGCTCCCAAAAGGTGCCCAATACACAGCAAACACAAAAGAAACAGAAGAAGGCTCTGCATGACCACTGAGTTGCAAATTTGAAATTCAATTACCTATTACGGATTGTCTTTAAATTTGCACAGAAACATGGTAAAATTTGTCAAAGAGAAACTTTGGTTAAGAAAAGAAAAAAATGCAAGCATGAGTCTTACATGTGTGGACAAGAGGATAACAAAAGGAACCATATATTCACTTCACTCTCCCATCATATTACACAGTGATAAAGCCTTTACTTAAGTACTGCTGATGCCAAAACGTGAGAGTTCAATTTTACTCTCTTTCTTTTGTTCTGAAATGCTCCTTTTATTTTGCCACATCTGTGGTCCCACAGAGGGTAGAATGGGAAGGAATGAAAACAAAGGATAAAGGAGTAATCAAAAAGCCATCCTGAGGGGTTTAGAGCATCCTTGCTTGTCAGCCCCTGATCCAAACCCAAATGGCCACTGGGACACTGGAGAATGTGTCCAGCAGCCAGCCTATGCCCTTCTATATTTATGCTCATTAAACTCTGCTATAAGCGTGTTCTGAACATGGAGTTTAAGCTCTGGCTTAACCCAGAGCTCAGAGATCTGAAGCTGGGAGACAAAACACATTACTGAGAACATCAGAGACTATTGTCTCCCTGTTCCCTGGGCAGGGTGTTCTAGACCTTCTTTCTGTGGAAAGGGTTGGTTATTTACCACTTTGACACTCTGAGTGACCAGTCCGAATTCCTGTAATTTGACCTCTCACCCCATCCAGCACACAGCTGTTCACATTTCCTTTTCAAGTTCGTCATTCAGAATCCACAGACGGGAACCGTGTTCTCTTACGTGTAGTCACCAATGGAGGAATAGATATTGCTTAAGCCTGGTGAAGGGTGTAAAACATGTCATCTCAAAATATGCCACTCTGGCACAGGGCTTATTTTTAGCTAAAGAACTTAAAAAACAGCAGATGCAAGATGGGCGCTCTGATAAGAAGGAGGTAAAACCCCACGAGGAAGGTGTCCATCCTACACCAGGAGGAAAGTAACATTCTTTTTTTTTTTTTTTTTTTTTTCTTTTTGCGGTATGCGGGCCTCTCACTGTTGTGGCCTCCCCCGTTGCGGAGCACAGGCTCCGGACGCGCAGGCCCAGCGGCCATGGCTCACGGGCCCAGCCGCTCCGCGGCATATGGGATCCTCCCAGACCGGGGCACGAACCCGTATCCCCTGCATCGGCAGGCGGACTCTCAACCACTTGCGCCACCAGGGAGGCCCGAAAGTAACATTCTTATCGTCAAAGATGGGAAGTGGAAGTGGAGAAAAATCTGTACAAACAAGCCTTGTTAAACTAACCCTTATCTTCCTAGTTTCTTTTCCACCATTAACTGCCCTAGCCCAAGCCCCTTTGTTTTGTCACGTTTTCATGGTTTACCACTCTGTCCAATTCAGTACGTAAACACTCAACTCTAACTGGTCTTTGGGTCTTCATTTTCTTACGAGGGCTCCCGTGTCACGTAAAACTTATATTAAATAAATTTGTATGCTTTTCTCCTCTTCATCTGTCTTTTGTTACAAGAGCCCTAGCTAAGAATTTATAAGGATAGAAGGAAAGGTTAGTTTTATTCCCCTACACTGTGGTGAGCAAACATTTATACAAAGGCTAATTCAAAAAGAAAATTAATGAGTCTCATTCTTTTCCATTCAAAATAAACATATTTATTAAATCCTGGAAGAAAAAAATTTATATATATTCTACAAATTATATTGCTGACCTTATTAAATAAGTGAAAGTCAATGAGAAAATTGGCAGAGCCTTTTAGACAATAAAATGTTAAAAAGCCAAGCATGTTTGAGGAGGAATCAGAAATTACATTTTAATCTTTCAACCCTTATATTTGTAAAGTGCCTTAGAGTTCACAAATGATGGCCACATGTCCACTCTCATTTACTATCTGTAACACAGGAGGTCCATATTATTATCATTTCTATTTTTCAGCTAAAGGAACCAAGGTTCAGAGAGGCAAACTGATCTATGTGAGATCATATATCCATTTAGTGGCAAAGCTGTGGAGAGAAATAACTTGTTCTAATATCAAGTTCATACATTGAGAACTATGCTAGGCTACAAGTTTGGCTCCTGTAACAAAGGCCCAAGCAAGAGAGAAGTTTAATCCTTTCTAATTCAGTTGTCTATAAGTGTCTGGGCACAAACAGTCCCAGGCTTATAGAACAGTTCCACAGTGTCTAGGACCCAGGCTTCATCTACTTGTTGGTCCTCAGCTCACAGCTTCCATCTCATGGTCTAATGCAATGGTTTCATTCCCATTACCAAATCTTAATTCCAGTGAGCAGGAAGGGAAGGATAAAGGGAAGAAGGGCTCCCTGTTTTACTCTAGGAGCACAGTCTGGAAGTTGTATACATCTTTTCTGCTCCCATTAGCCAGAACTTAAAAACACCTAATGGTGAGCAGCCTTGCACGCAACTAAACCAGGGCATTCTGTTAACAAAGGACAATGTGTGAAATGCATACTGGGCAGCAACTAGCAATCTTTGTTATTTTGAGCACTATTGTGTCAAGCACCTATATAGTTAAGATTCGGAATAAAGAAAAAAAGAAAATATGGCTACTGCCTGTCAATTTAAGCCAGTCTGAGCCTTTTTCCCCCTCTGACTAGATTCATCTCATCCTCAGCTAGGCAGGACAGTTTGAACGAGGCAATCAATAATGAGAATGATGGTGCCCAAAGATGTCCACATCTCTGAATGTCACCTAATATGGCAAAAGGGACTTTGCAGATGTGATTAAATTAAGGATTTGAAATGGGTAGGTTATCCTGAATTATCTGGGTGGGCTCAGTGTAACCACAAGGGTCCTTATAAGAGAGAGGCAGGAGATCAAAGTTAGTAAGAGGAGAAGACAGTGTGATGACAGAAGCAGAGATTGTAGTGACATACCACAAGCCAAGGAATGCTGGCAGTCTTTAGAAGCTAGAAGAGCCATGGAATTGATTCTCCCTGGACCCTCTATAAGGAATCACACTTGCCAACATCTTGATTTTAGCCCTTTAAAACTCATTTTTAACTTCGAACCTTCAGAAATGTAAGAGAACAAATCTGTATTGTTTTAAGCTCTAAGTATGTGATAATTTGTTTAAAAAGGAGTAGGAAACAAATACACCGAGTGAATGTGAGCCCAGATGCCATTAATTTCCCGTAAGAGCCAGATGCCAGGACTCAACTCTGTATATGATAGAACAACCCTGGCACCACCTGGCTGAGAGGCACATGTCCAGGTTCCTTATAAATGATGTGGAGCACTTGGGAGCCTTTTCCCTCTGAATCATTTTGCTTTGACTTTAGATCATAAGTCTTATTATAAAGCTGGGCAGGCCATACATGGCCTGGCAATCACTGTTCATTCATACTTGGTTTAAACCATCTGTGGAGATTCTGTTCTTTGCATTCTAATCATTTTGTACTAAAAATACAAGGTTCATTATAAAGCTGCACTGTCCGCGTATGTACCTTGTTTTCAGAGATGGGTAGCCCTGTGATTCATTTTTTTGGAAAGGAGTAACTCATATATTCTCAAAAAAACTTAGAGAAGCTTAGAGGAATATAGCTGACCAGAAAAATATGACCCACAGTAGGACTTGTTATCAGTGGTACATTGAATTCCTATGGTCTTTGGCCACTGTCACAAGAAACATTCTTGCTGCAGTCCTCCTCCTTCTCACCTGGAGACACTGAATGATGAGTCAAGAATGGCCACAGGCTCCATCGGAAACAGAGGTGAATGAATGAGATGTGGCTCAAATATTTCTAATGTGAATTGCTTAGGGCTGAATGGAATCATGCCCTGAATTTGTGCACAATGCATTGGATAAACACAGCACTTGAACCAAAAAATTGAGAATTAATTTGTCCTTATGGAGAGAAGCCAGAGTCAGATGCTTCATCTAAAAATGCTAGTCAGCTCTTCTTGGTGGGCAATTCTTAGGGAAAGAGAGGATAAGCATATATCTATAGTAGCAGGTATTTAAGAGGATAGTCTTAAATGCATCAAGGCTGGATTTGGTTCAGGATGAATAAATTCTAATGACAAATATTTGTATTATGTTTTGGAATGAACAAAGCATTTTTATAGGTATTGATCTCATGTCATTATTGCAATAACTCTGTGATCTTAGTTTCATCCTTCTGGATATAGATGAAGAACCTGAGACTCAAGTAGCTGGTCTGAGTTTTATTTAATATTGACAGGTGGAGCCCAGACCTGAACTCAAGTCTTCAAACTCTGAGTCTGGGTTCTTTCCACTAAAACATGAGGCCTCTGTAGTGACACTGAATGTGGCTGCATTAGTAAAGGTTGTTTCAGTGCACTCTGAGAGCTGCAGAGTCGCCACAGGATTCAGGGATTATTTTACTTCTGCATGTGCTTGTCGGGGTAGAGCTAGGGAGTATCTTTGGATAGGTTGTCTTCAGACACGTTATCAATGTGAGGGCATTGCCGACTGTACACAATTTCTCTGTCTTTCCGCTTCGACTCCGGCACATCCATTAGCATACATCAGAGGCTATAGGACTTCCCCAAGAACCTTTGGTGACCGTTGTTTATATGTTCACCAGTGACCCTAGAAGTCAAGTAGATTCCCCAGTGCTACTGTAACTGGCATGTCCAAGGTTTCCTGAAGCAGTGCTGTTGTTTCTCCCCCCAAGTCTTCTCACTGTTACCTCCTTCTCATCAACTAGGTCTGCGGGTTGGACTGGCCAGCAGCCCTGGCTGAAGGACTCACCCACTCACCCTATTCTAGACACTCCAGATTCTCAATAAATATCTGTTGAGGGAATGGATTGAGTGAGATTTACATGAATGCCTCCAAATTTGATGTTCTGAGTACCTTCACTGAAAGGCAGCCTGGTCTTTTCTCATAGTGACTCTTCCTAAATATTTCTGGAACTCTCTTGTGGTCCTTATATCTGCTTGCAAATCCATCTTCATAGTTCTTGCTGCCTGCCAGGGCAGTACAATCCAGATGCTCACCTGTAAGCTGGACTCCATATCTGATCATTGCTTTGCTGGTTTTGAGAGGGAAATTTACTTCTTCTAGTACTGTCTTGATTCTCAGTTTTTGCCAGCTCAGTTCCTTTTAAAGTGAGAGAGTGGGCACATCTTCTTGCTGTGTTATGATCAGCAAGAGGTGTCCATAGGGCTCCAAAGTGTTACTGACCTTCCGTTTCATGTAAAAACTACCAGAATGACCAGGGTCAAGATGAGCTCCAATATCTGGAGTCATCCATGTTCCATGATGCATAGGTTTTGTTGCTTAAGGTCATCAAGCTGGTGTCCTTCCTGAATATGTTGGAAGATAATAAGTAGTCTTCACACCTATGCAAAAGTTATGTTTGATACCACGAATGGTCTAAGTATGACTGTAACATAAAGATATATGCAGTTCCAGAGGTGTTGTCAAGAAAATTCTCCCGGATGTTTCCTGGTGCTGTACCCGACGGTCCCTTCATACAGCTGAGATCCTTTGCTGGGTGCTGGTGTTAGATCTTCACACAAGGTTGACACTGGAATGTCATCTTTCACCCACTCCATGGTTTTCTCTGTGGTAGCCTTATATCTCCACGTATGTTGACAGCTCTTCTGTGGATCTAACATCTTATTTTTTATTCTATTTTCCCAGTGTCTGAGCATATAGGAGCTGATCATTAAATACTATCTGATGATTCAGACATTTGCGTAGTATAATCAGGAAGCTCTAGCAAATGAACCCGCAGCTGTGTAACCTGTTTCAGCTACATTCACACCCATCATTTAAGGATATTACATACATGAAATTTTTAGCTGTATTAAACTGATCAGTTTAATCATGAGCCAGAATGGAAGAGAAAAGAATGCAACTGAAAATGTACTGTTCATCAACTCTTGGAAAAGGCTAGAATCATGACTGCACATTTTGACTCCTTTGCCTTCCTTTCACTACAGGCCCAAGTCTCTTCTTGCTCTTGTTGAAATTTAATTCCATATCTCTCCTGACTATTTCAGATGACAACCAACCTCTACACCCATCCCCATTATCCCTGACAAATGTCTTCCTGGATTTTAGGAAGGATTCTGAGAAACTTGTTCAGCTTATTTTTCTTTCACACACACAGCTCTGTTCTCCACACAAGCCAGACCATTTCACTCACATGGGCACTGAGCTGCTCCTCACCCTAACCTGTCATGTCATCTGCTTTCATCTTTCCATCATCAATCTGTGTCCTTTTTCATTTAAAAATGAACTTTAGAGTTCCCTGGTGGCCTAGAGGTTAGGATTACGTGCTTTCACTGCTGTGGCTTGGGTTCGATCCCTGGTCGGTGAACTGAGACCCCACAAGCCACGCGGTGTGGCCAGAAAAAAACAAACAAAAAAAGAAAAATGCCAAAAAAACCCCCACTTTATTCTAAAGTATGACATACTTACAAAAAAGTGCACAGATCTTAAATGTAAACTTGGATGGATTTTCAGAAAGTGAGTACATCCACGTAACCAGCATGTAGGTCAAGCAAGAATATTACTAGCACACATGAATCACTCAAACTAATCATTATTCACCTCTAAGGGTAACCGTATCGCACCATCCTGACATCTTGCACCATAGATAAATTTTCCTATTTTAAAATTTTATATAAATGGAATCATAGAGTAAGTATTTTGTGTGACTGGCCTCTTTTGCTCAAAATTATGTTTGTGAGATATGTCTGTGTTGTTGTATGCAACAATAACTTGTTCATTCTCATGTTATATAGTATTCCATTGAATATATGTGACAATTCATTTATTCATTCTATTCTATCCATTTGATACTACAATTCATTTATTCATGTTCTCCTCTGAACAGTCATACATGTCTGTTAAACATATGCATTCATGTGTTGGGTATATAACTAAGAGCAGAATTACTGTGTCTTAAGATTGTCAAAAGACTTGTAGATTTGAACAAGAAATGAAGTTTATTTGCAAACGGGTAAAAAGATTCAGATTTCAGAAGGCTCATGAAAACTAAAAACCGAGAGGTTATTGGAATAGGAAAAAACCCTTAAGATTTCCAAGTTTCCATTAGTTGATTCATCTTTTCATGGTGGGAAAGTTAGCTTTCTCACATGATTACCATATCCACAAATGTCATGACCTGTTTTCAGATACGAACATCGCAAAAGTCAGAGAGGAAGTTGTTTTTGCAAGGCAGGCAAGGCTTATTGGAAATGTTCAAGCTTTTGTTTAATGAGTCCCAGAACTGCACAGGTAGGCCTGTTACATTTGCAGTATCTCAGAGCACAAAATATTTCATCATCGCTGTGTAAGTGACACATACCCTTATTCATTATGTAGCAGGACAAAGGGTTAGCTATGCTTTCACAGGAATGTACATATTCAGCTTCAGGTGATACTGCCAAATAGTTTTTCAGAGTGATTGTACCAATTTACACTTCCACCAAAAGTGTAAATTAATTTCAGTTGCTCTACATTATTACTACTCTAGATATTGCCTGTATTTCAGACTTAGCCACTGCAAGTATCTCATTGCAGATAAGGTGTGCCTTCCTCTGCTTTCCTGTGACCACTTGGTAATCTTTTGTTTAGTGCCATTCAGTCTCACCCATTTTTATGTTGGGTTGTTTGCCTTTAATTGTTACTTTTAGGAGTCCTTTATATTCTGCATGTGAATTCTTTGTCTGATATATGTAGTGCAAATAATTTCTCCCACTCTGGCTTGCCTTTTCCTTCCCCTAATAGTGACTTTTGATGAACAGAAGTTCTTAATTTTAATGTAATCCAATTTATCCTTTTTTTCTTTTATGATTAGTGTTTTTCTGTCCTGTTTAAGAAATCTTTGCCTATTCCAAGGTCATGACATATGCTCCTAAGTTTTCTCCTAAAAGCTTTATTTTTTTTACCTTTCACATTTAGATCTACAATCCAACTAGAATTGAATTTTGTCGATGGTATGAGATAAAAGGTTCAACATTCATTTGTTTCCAAATGGATATCCAATTGACCCAGCACCATTTACTGAAAAAACTAATTGTCATCCTCTCCCCATTGCACTGTAGTGTCATCTTTGTCAAACATGAGGTGACCCCATGTGTTTGGATCTGTTTCTGAATTGTAGTCTGTTCCATTGGTTCATTGTCTGTTTTTGCACCAATACCAATTTACTAGTCATTACTATGTCTGGTAGTTTAGATCTTCCAAGTTATGTTCTTCTTCAAGATTGCATTGGCTATTCTAAACCCTTCACATTCTGCATACATTTTAGAATCAGCTTTTCAAATTACACACACACACACACACACACACACACACCCTGGCTGTGATAGTTATTGAAATTGCTTTGATTGTATAGATAAATTTTTGAGAATTTTGACATCTTTATACTATTCAGTCTTCTAATCCATCAATATGGTATTTGCCTCCATTCAGGTAGTCTTTAATTGATCTTAATAATGTTTTGTAGTATTTAGTATAGAAGTTTTAAATGTCTTTGTCTGATTTTCTACCAAGCTCTTGATATATTTTATTCTTTTGTAGGTGAATAATTTTTAGTATTTTATTTTCCATGTTTTTGTTGTTGGTATATAAAAATATAATTGACTTTTGTTTATGTCTGAATGATATGTCTTTTTCTATCCTTTTACTTTTATGTTTTCTGTGTCCTTATATTTAAAATGAATCTCTTGTAAGAAATCTATTGTTGTGGTTTTCTTTAAACCCAATCTGACAATCTTTGTGCGTGTGCGTGTGTGTGTGTGTGTGTGTGTATAACAGAGTTTTGAATCTCACTTATTTTTGCTTGAATAACATTTCAGGAGAGTATACATAAATATATGTAATTTTTTGATATGACTATAAGTAGCAATGATAATGGTACCTACTCCATAGGGGTTTTGTGAGAAATAAATTACTAATTTTTAAAAACTTATAATAATATTTAGAATATAGTTAACACTCAGTAAACTAGCAGTTATAATTTTTATTACAGATATTTAATTTTTCCTAAATCTTTGCTATTTCAAATAATCAGCCATGAACATCCCTGTGCTATTTGTTATATCATACTGTTATCGCTACACTATTCCACAGTTCTGTTGTTAAATGTGCATATTTACAGTTGTCATAGATAATGACAAATTTTTTCTTTCTCCTATAAAATGCATCACTTTTATGAATTAGCCTAGAAAACTTTTATTTGTAGTAAGAACGTCAAAAATTTCTTGGTACTTACATGCAACTCTCTGATTTGTTTGTGTTTAATAAAACTGATCTGTCATTCATTTACTGAGGACTTAAACATATCAGGCACCATAGAAAAGTTGTATCACATACCTAGTAAATGTTGACCAAGAATCAAGTGTAGTTTGGTTTGAATCCAAAGCCTATAGTCTTAAACACTATGCTATGATTCTTCTAAGAGCAAATCTCTCTTCTCACTTTATTCTTGCAACAAGGGAAAATGGAAAAGTTAAGTGGCCTGCCCAAAGTCACATAAGAGATGGCTTTCTAATTTTTAATTTAAGATTTAATTTTAAATTCTTGTCAGCAGTAGCTTTGCCTCTGGCTTTCTTTCTACTTCAAAACCACAAACACAGAGAAAACTCAATAAATGACAACAACCTGACTGACTGACTAATTTCTCTGACCACACAGGTTCTGCAAGACTATAGCTGTAGATAGCTCACATGTTGGCCTTGAGCAAATACCTTGACATTTCTTGCATCTTTTAGTTTCTTAACAAAAGTGAACAAGTCTGTGCCTGTGTTTGTAAGTTAGAATGAAAAAATAACATGCATTACCTATAAATACAACAGTTCATTAATTAAGAAAGCACATCACAGCATAACTCTATTGATAGCTGCTACTTCCTTACATAAGTGAGTGTTTGCCTTCCCCTAATCATGATCTAGGCTCTCTTGATAATCCTTCACCTTCACCCTCACTGATAGGATAAAATAAAGTTGGGGTATTGCCCCAGGAGTCTTATCACCGTTCCTTATGGGTGTCTTTATTTTATGTGCAGGTTATCATCTCTTTTGGACATACTGTTCTTTAATAACCTGCTCAGTCAAAAGTCTGAAGTAACTTAATTTGTTAACAGCAATAACAACAAATATATTCCTCTTTTTCTTTCCCTGAATCAGTAGGGTTTTCCCATTCTTATGACGTAAACCTACTCACCGTCACCAAATGCCATATAACATTTTGAGCTATAGCATTTGCCTCCCAATAAGCTTTTTTAATCAGGTCAGGAGGCATTATGCATCACACACGGAGCTGAAAAATAACATTCACCAGCTTCACGTAGGCTTGGCTATTGCATTATAAATTCCTGCAATAGAGGAGGATGGTAACAGTAGTATCAAGTCCCAACCATTCTTTACCATCTAGAGAGCACTTCATGTTTCTTGCTTATTTATAACAGTATTTTTAATCGTTGTGTCACTCAAATACAGCAAGTATTGATTTGGTATCTAAAATACTTCATTATTCTGGAATACTCTTTCTATTTCAGAAGCAACCACAAAGGTTGCTAATTTTTCTCTTGAGGAGAAATAGAATGAAAATTCAATAGAAATGCTAATTGACACAAGTATGTTACTCCTCCTTTATAGTTTTCCATAAAAAATGGGGAATCATGCCCTTTTTCATCCAACACACTTGTGATAGGTAGAAGTAAAAGTATTTGCTAATCATTAAGAATTGATCTGGGCTTCCCTGGTGGCACAGTGTTTGAGAGTCCGCCTGCTGATGCAGGGGACACAGGTTCGTGCCCCGGTCCGGGAAGATCCCACATGCCATGGAGCGGCTGGGCTCGTGAGCCATGGCTGCTGAGCCTGTGCGTCCGAAGGCTGTGCTCCGCAACAGGAGAGGCCACAACAGTGAGAGGCCCGCGTACCGCAAAAAAAAAAAAAGAATTGATCTATCACTTTTTAGAAGGAAATGAATGGTTACACTTACATTAAAAAGCAAAGCTTTGTTATTAGAATAACAACTCAATTCAAACTCCCTTGATTCAGGTATTAAACTCATAATTTGATAAAGTGAATGAACACTGGAATGGAAACTAAATGCCTGAGATCAAGACTCATCTTTTACTGTAACTTGGTGTTGACTTTGGGAAGTTACTCAACCTCTTTCTGCTTTTTGCATCCTCACTTGTAAAATGAAAGTTAAATTACAGAAGTCCCTTCTAGCTGTGAGAGTCCATACCATTATTCATAATAAAGAAGTAATTTCTGTAAAATCTTAGAATTTAGATTTCTATCTTTTAAAAGTTTGATTATTCTATAACCCCAGAAATTAAGTAATTGTATACTGATATCACACTAACTGTTGCCCTTACCAGGATTAAGAACTATAACACGTTTTACCAAAGTTACAGCAATTCTACTATGGTGCTTTTTCTTAAAATTTTGCCTTAGGCTAATAAATTATATTTTCCAATTAAACCTTAACAATGTATATATAATCAAGAGTCATTAAACAGTCACTCAACAAACACAAGTTTAGGTGTTTGTTGAAAAAATTACATCTGTAAAATCAACTTGACCCAAAAAATTAAGTCAAGCATGAATTATCTATCTGTTTATCATCTATTTATCTATCTACTGTGTTGTGCTTGTGTATTCGTTTTGTTGTATTTTAGTGAAGATTATAGACACTTTTGTCATTTGATTTACCCACTACCTGAGATAAAATTGATTTCATTGTTATTTTCTTCCTGGGTCCATCCTTTCCACTGGGGTAGTAGAAAGAATAGGATCATCAGGGAACCTAAATGCAGTCTCAGCAATTCACTGCCAAAGGCAATTCGCTAACTTCTAGTCCACCTCACAGGATTATCAGGAGAGTGAATAAGTTAAATGAATGCATTTTGTAAATTGTAAAGTGCTAAACAAATGGAAAGTAGCATAATACTAATTGTGAATTCCTCACTTAAGCTATTAACTCATATACATATACTCAGCAGATATTTTGAGTACCTGCTATATGGCAGGCCCTGTTCTCAGCATTGGTAATCAGCAGTCAAAAAAGCAGACAAGGAAAGTCTGAGAAACTGTCACATCAGAGAGGAGCCCAAGTAAACATGACGAATAAATGTAATATATTATTTTGGATAGGATTCTGGAACAGAAAAGGACATTAGGTAAAAACTAAGGAAATCTGAATAAATGATAAACTTTAGTTAATAGTAGTGTATCAATATTGGTTCATTAATTATAACAAATTTATTATGCTAATATAAGTTGTTACTAACAGGAGAAGCTGTGTGAGGGAGGGGAGGTGGAGAAGGAGATACATGGGAACTCTCTGTAGTATCTGCTCAATTTTTCTGTAAACCTAAAATTGTTCTAAAAGCCAAAATCAATTTTAAAAAAAGGCAGACAAGACTCTCATGGAGCAATGGGAAGAAAAACATTAAAAAGTAATAAACAAATTATTTCAGGTGGTCATGACTGTTACCACAAAAATGACATAAGGTGCTGTGACAGTTGAGGGACAGTTATAAATGGACCTCTCTCTGAGGAGTAATTTTCCATCTGAAGTCTGGATAAAAAGACAGCCAGCAAGATCACCTAGGGAAGAGTATTCCCTTCCATAGAGACAGCAAATACAATGACTCTAAGGAAGGGGCCAACTTCAAATGTTTGAGAAACAGAAATAATCTGTGAGGCTGATGTGTAACGAGCACTGGCAAAGGTGAGGTAAGTTCAGAGAAGTAGGATTTGCATTCTCCAGAAAGCCATAGAATGTTCTAGAACTTTGGGGGGGTGTTTTTTTTCTTTTTTTTTTTGGCCCTGGGCAGCATGTGGGATCTTAGTTCCCCAACCACTGATCAAACCCGTGCCCCCTGCAGTGGGAGTGTGGAGTCTCAACCACTGGACCACCAGGGAAGTCCCCCTGTGCTAGAATTTTGGAGTAGTTTAGACTAAGGATGTCGTTCACATAAAATGGTGCAGCTACTTCTGTCCTAAAAAGATTTAGAGTAAATCCTGGGGGCCAACTGCTCTGTACAGGTTAATAAAAACTTCATGACACCTACATGCTATTTCCTGAAGTCTTGTTTTGGTGAAGCTGGACTTCAAAGGAGAAATCATAACCAACATGTTTTCATCATTAGCTAAAAGCCAGTTTCCTTTGTGCAACTACCAGAAAAGAGCTTCAAATGTTCGGCCCATCAGGTTTCTCAGACAGCATTTCTGTTCATGAGAAGGTAAACTACCCAACGTCTAAACTCGTCACCATTATGCCTACATTCCCCTGGCAGTTTTCTTTCAGTAATAGGTGTCACTAAGAGGTAGCTGGGGAGCTCTAAGACCTACTTGCTTCAAAGGACCCTTGAATCATCCAGTCCATCAACCACAATTGTGTCCTACTCCCTCCTTCCCCTCACCCTGCCCAGCACAGATTTAAGCCTGTTTTCAAGAAAGGCAGTATAGCAGCAGCCTTTTGTCATTGCCCTTGCCTCGGCTCCCTGCCCTAGCCTAAGAGAAGCAGCACCCCCAAACCCTGCCTTGGCCAGCATGCAGGTGCTTTTCACTTCTTTAAATCAAATTCTGATGATTCAACTTTGTGAAAACAGGCATCAAAGAGAGAGTAGCAAGAACACTGCATTGGGAGTCAAGAGAACAGAGTTCAAGTTTAGAAGCTGCCACTTTCAGAGCCTCAATTCCCTGAGGCATGCAATCAGGACAAAAGTCCTTCCCTGCTGTTCTGACGATGTGTGGTGGGAATCAAGTCGCTCTTATCCATGGAAAGTGCTTTGTGAACCTAAGCTGCTATATATAAATGGAAAGAGTGAGAAATGGAGTAGTTTCAAATTGGTGAGTGTGTTTTAATTGACCATCAGTTACAGGAAGGGCACTGAGGAAGCATGGTGGGGGGCTGGGTGTGTGAAAAATAAACCCTTTGCCCTTAAAGAGCTAGGAATTATACTACAGTGGAGGTCCATGCATTCAGGGGCCACTGTACTACACAACTCTAGGGGGTGCCATTTGCATTGTGGTCTAAGCATATATTTGAAAGAATTAAGTGATAATGTATGTTAACATCAATTAAAGGATAAGCAGTAAGTACCGTTAGGAGCTCAGTGGCTGGAGACATTGAAAAAAGATGAATAGTAATGATGGGACTTCAGCTATTTGGTAGAAGAGGAAACATACTCATGGGAAAGAGACTAGAGACAAAAGACCTTTCATAAAATTAAGAGTATAAGAATCATTGGGGGGCTTCCCTGGTGGCGCAGTGGTTGAGAGTCCGCCTGCCGATGCAGGGGACACGGGTTCGTGCCCCGGTCTGGGAGGATCCCACATGCCGCGGAGCAGCTGGGCCCATGGGCCATGGCCGCTGAGCCTGTGCTCCGCAACGGGAGAGGCCACAACAGTGAGAGGCCCACGTACCGCAAAAAAAAAAAAAAAAAAAAAATCATTGGGTATGTTTTCATCAAGAGGAAGAGAAAATGATGTGACGTTCTTGCTCTTTTCTTAAATTTCTATTCAAAATATGGGAATAGTTTAGGAACTTAAAATATTGCGGCACCCACCTTTTCTTTTTCAACTCAAAAACAACTCTAAGTATCTGTGGGAAAGGCCAGAAGTACAAAGTGCAAACACCTAAAATCTTTGTGTTCGTCTTGTCTTTTTATTGACCTATGATCTGTTCACTTCTGGTCCTCATCCAATGTTGAAGGGATAACATAAACGTCTTTTGGAACCTTTATATGTGTTCAAACTCAGAACAAGCCTTATGGTTGCTGTTGAGCTAAAGATTCGGTATCTCTTAGAACATATTTTTCAGTAACTCTGGCCACTCAGTTGTGTGTGTGTGCACCTGTGCACATGCACATTTGGGGTTTTACATCCCACTGTCCATGAAAAGCGTTTTACTCTTCAAAAAGATAAAGACATTTAGGGCTTCTCTAGGCCCAACATTTCTTAATATTACAAAACATTAGAGTTGAATTAAATAATTTAGTTAAATTTTAATTAAATTTGTAATTCTCAATTTTCTTCTAGGTGTGTTACCTATATCTGAGTAAATAGATGAATGTAAAAGCCATAAGCATCTCTGTAAAACTCGGTCAGTCAAGATGAATTTTTACTGTGGTCATTTTTTTCTCCCCTTTTATTATATGGCCTTTGATTTAAAAAAATGCCCCCCGTTTTGTGGTTGATGTTTTATTTTAATATCTGATTTGAAAATAGCAGTGTCCCATATGAATTTTACAGAGAAATCTGCTTTCTTTCATCACAGCTTCTCAGCGTTGATAGATTGGCTGGGAATTTTTCTTTTTTTTTTTTTTTAAACATTTTTTAAAATTTTATTTTATTTATTTACTTTTGGCTGCGTTGGGTCTTTTTTGCTGCGTGCAGGCTTTCTGTAGCTGCAGTGAGCAGGGGCTACTCTTCGTTGCAGTGCGCGGGCTTCTCATTGCGGTGGCTTCTCTTGTTGCGGAGCACGGGCTCTAGAGCTCAGGCTCAGTAGTTGTGGTGCATGGGCTTAGTTGCTCCGCGGCCTGTGGGATCTTCCCGGACCAGGGCTCGAACCCGTGTCCCCTGCATTAGCAGGCGGATTCTTAACCACTGCGCCACCAGGGAAGCCCTTCGCTGGGAATTTTTCATCTGATCATTTTTGTGTTACCCATAAGAGGAGAGGGAGACAATATGAACCAACATTCTGATGTTTTGAGGATAAAGATTTGGCAGTGGAGTTTTGTCACCACATCTCTTTTCTCTTCTTCCTTGGAGTTTTCCGCAAAAGCCGAAGCAGTGACCTTATTCAACACCTGCATCTTCAACAACCAGAGCAGTATAATTACCTTTCTTGAATATTCTATAGAATTGTCAAACAGCAATTTTCTTTTAGAAGACAGTCTTTTAAATAATGTCGTTTACATACAGAGTTTAATATCTCTTAAGCTAAAAATCTAATTACAAGAATCTGAAATTTACTGCATGTTTATAATTTGCTCTTTATAAAATTACTAAATCAGGGCACCTTTAACATACATTCTGAAGCAGAAAAAATACATTTAGTGAGACAAAATTAAATATTTTGGAATTTCTTGAATATATGTTGATTTCTATTAATATTACCATTTAACACTATTTGGTATTTTATTGCATTTCTCTTGATTCATGCTGTTTGTGGAGAGAGGTGGCTCACAGTGACATGATTTAACAAGATCATCTGATGTCATCATTTCCTCTTTGCAAATGAAAAGTACCAATATTTTAAAAAGGACTGCCATTGTACCTATGTATAGATGGCATATTCAAGCAAGCTGAGACAATTCTTCCAATGGACATACTAGATAGTAGTGCCAATAATAAATAATAAGATTAGGATTTAGGTAGTGTACTGCCATTTGATAAAGTGGCTCATGACCAGGATGTATAAACACTTATCATTTTTGTCATCCTGATTTGATAATTTTTGAAGTGCAAATGGGATTGTCAACCATTGGCAGCAGTGGTACTTCAAAATTCTACTACAAGGTGAATGTTAAAGTGGAAAATTTAACATATCACCACATTATTTCATTCTGGTACAAGCTCTAAATTAATGTTATGAAATGTTATGAGCATACCAATAAAACTACCGTTTACAAAAAGTAAAGAGTATCTTTTATAATCTCCAAATTATCACTCTGGCAATTCCTCTGTTGCCCCACGTTATTCTCAGAATGTCTAGTCTGCTACATTTTCCTTCTGTGCTTCTGTTCAGGATTTCTGTTCTCTATGCCAGTTTGTGTCCAGGATTCTGCAAATCTTTTGTATCTTTTTCTAAGCATGTTCTCTAGGACAAAGCTATTCATCCTGAAGTCTAATGTACAACCTTCCCAGGCTCTTCCTCAAAAGCACACTCTACCATTCTAAACACACACACACACACACACACACACACACTTAAAAAAGAATTTTAATAGAGTCTCACATTGCATTGTTTTGAATTTCCATCAACTGTCTAAACTAGTTCATACAATTACATTCTATAGAAATGTAACTGTCATGTAAAATAATTTTTATACTGTTTGTATCTTGGTCATATACAATATGATTTTTGTGCCTGAAATCTTAAGTATGCCAGTAGGGAGAATCACAAAGTCTGAAATGCTGGAAGTGTATTCTTTATGCTGTGATACTCAGTTTAAATCTTGACATTTCCTGTTAGGAAAATAACATTTGAAAAAGGAAATTATATTCAAAATATTCCACCTATTCATGAACAATTCTTAATAGCCATATTTTATTACATAAAACATGTTGCAATCCTGATTTCTCTCCTGTATTTCTAGGTCCTTTATAAAATATGCACGTATGATGCTAGATATGTGTGTATGTAGGTTGTGTATATTTCACATGCAAACACCGGAAAGCAAAAATAGCGTTTTCATTCAACTTATATATGAACATAATGTCACTAAACAACAAGCGATTCTCTCTCTCATTTTTTCACTTTTCCTTCCAAGCCACTGCTTTATATTTTATAGGGTTTCTCCCATACTATCTTAACTGGATTAGGGAGTAAGGATAAGTTTTCTCTATTACAAAATTCTCATTTAATCCTTATCCACACTTAATTTATCAAATTAAATTGGACAAGATTGATGCCAGGGCTTTTCAAGCTGGACATCGTGTGTAAAATCGGCAGACAAGGGTTTGTAAAGGGTGCCCACCATGACTTGTCATAGCATCTTGCCTCAGACTCAGCTGCCCTCGCGTCGATCCAGGCGGGGTCAGGATGCTTCTTGGTGTTACACTGTGGGCTCTGCGGGGAAACAGAGCAGCTACACAGCCTCCAGCAGAGTTACTTATTACACCCTCAGCCCCCTTCACCTGCCCCAGCCATTCAAAATAACATCACACCATAAAATATTCATGAACTGCGCAATGCTGCAGCCACGGCTCGCTACTGCAGGTGGCTGTTACATCAGTAATTGCCCAATACTTCCCTCCACAGCGTAAAATTGTTTTCATTATGTGTCATGAACACAGAGCCAAGCAAAGCCCTCTTGAGTGGTTTCCCAAGGGCTGGAGGGAGGTGGTACTTAAACAGGCGCTTTTTGGCTTAGATTTCAAAAAAAAAAAAAAAAAAAAAAGAAGCCAGTGAAAGCTCATCATTAACTCTCCTTCGAAGTGCAACAAAAAGCAGAAGCTCATGCAAAACTCCTATAAAGATTATCCTAAATGTCTCAGTTACGAGGAAGAGCTTTAGGGGCTTTAGCAGGACTTAGGATACTTCAAGCTGCTTCGGCAGAGAAGAGAATAACTTTCCACCTGACTGAAGTTCCCATGGAGTGTGGAGCTGGGGGATAAGCAGGTTTCAGCAATAAACTCCTGCATTGTGAGGCAATAATGCCCAGCCAGGTCCCCCCATTTTGATTCAAGGGTGTCTTTTTCTTTCCCCCCTGTGGAGGACTAATCACAGCTCCACTTTGTTTAATTGCAGCAAAGAGAGAAATGTGTTTAAGAAGTCATTCTGGACCCCTTTAAATGAATGCTGGGGTTCTTCAAGGACAACAAACAGGATGCATAATAAATAAGATTTAATTTTCAGATCAAAATAGGCCAAGTTAAAGATTTTTAGTGACGGCTCTAGGAGAGATGCTGCCGAAAAGAGAACAGAAAGTGGGGAAAAAAAGATGGGGGGAGCAACAAGTGGGATTAAAGTCTTGGTTTTTATGTAGCACAAGCTGCTTCTGCATTGGGGGAGGGTCCATACAGGAATAGAATCTTTACAGAATTGGGAGCTACTAGCTTTCCCTAGCATTGTGATTCTGATTTAGAAAGAAGGAAGGAAAGAAAGAAAGAAAGGAGAGAAAGAGAGAAAGGGGAAGGGAGGGAGGGAGGGAGGGAGGAATGAAGGAAGGAAGGAAGGAGAAAAGGGAAGAAAGAAAGAGGAAGGAAAGATTCTTCTTATAAACGTCATCAAACCTTGATAATTGACAGAGAATGGCCTGCCCTCGTTTTCCTGCTCTGGCCTAGCAAAGTCGGGTGCAGTGTGTCCCTTGAGATGGCCCCAGGGTCATGAACTCCCTGGGGGTGGGGTTGGGAGGAAAAGCATTTATCCATCACATGCTTTCTTTCTGAGTCTGACACAACTAAACCACAGACCAAATGATTGGGAAGCACCCTTTTTCATTAATTTAAAGTCTATTTATTTCTTCCCATTCTGGGCTTCAGAACCTCTTCTTAAAGGAAAGCTAACTATATCCCTCTTGTAAGATGTGCATTAGTTGACCTATATCACTGTCATTAGAAACTGTTTACCATGGATGAGATGACAAAATCATCCAGTTATGCAGCTATCTGAAATGGTCTTATCGAACTTGAAAATGTGTAATATGATTCCCCCATGTTCAGATGGCCTGTACATTTCTGATTTGTCTTTTTTTTCCCCCTCAAAGGAGTTTTCATCAACTCATCTAGAGAGAGATTTTAAATCTTCAAAAAAAATTTTATGGCACACTTTTGGTAGTATTTTCTTTTACTAACACAGTATCCATTGATAACAAATCGAGCATAGATAACTGTCAGTGTCATAAATTGAAGAAGGCAATGGGCATAAAACCTCTCATGAGCATCTGCTGCAGGGGGTTTTCCTCTGGGTTAAATGGAAGATGTGAGGTTATTTAGCATCTTGCAAAAACAATATAGTGTGTGTGTGTGTGCGCGCGCATGTGCGCGCGCACACCCACTATATACATATGTATCATGAATGATGGATTTCCTTTGCATCTGGTAACTACTGACTTTTTTTTCCTGAATACAGCAAATGACTGTTTCAAAATGAAAAACCACTATGTGCTTGAATGTTGTATTATGCCTAGTCCTTTTTTGAGTGAAAGGCGGCTTTTAAAAGTTAGGTATATCATTGCCAAAAAGGGGCTAAATAGTATTGTCAGCATTTTGAGAAGGAATAGGTCCTTTTTCCCCTTCCTTCTCAAACTCCTTTCTGGACAGCTGTTAGTGACTTAGCGAACTTTTCATATGGATATGTATGTTAATGGCAGGCAATGAACTGGAGATGAAGAGGCCCAAACACAGGCCCAGCTCTTCAGTACACATCAAAAGCCTTTACAAAAGGAGCAGTAAAAGAGGCAGCGATGGTGGAGCCTTCACTTTTGTACCCTGAATTAGTTCTGCAAGCAATGAAACTGATCTTTTCTCCTTGCCAGAAAAGTCTGCTGATTTTTGTGAGTGCTCATTAGCACAAGAGGCATTTGTGAAGATAATTGACTGACGCTGATACTGCTGGCTGTCACAACAGTGCCAGCCAGCAGTGTATGTGCATTTTAATAGTTGTATTTTTTTTCTTCCTTAGACTTCATGGTTTCTAAAAGATACCTGTCTTCCAAAGGTTTACACTCTTATCTGAAGCAGATTTTTTAAATCTTTCCTTTGAAAACTGACAGCCAAGCTTACTTTAATAAATGTTGTGTCTTTGCACAGTACCTGCTGTTTACACGTTGCATGATTTAAAAGGTCTCAGCTCTTAAACGCATGCAACTGGACAGAAATTATGCAGAAGGAGACCCAAAGTATTTGATCAGATGAACATTCAGGCAATGGCGTAACCATACGATTCCTGGAATACAAACTGTCATTCTGGAGGAATAATAAGTAAAATGATATTCCATATCATCATAAGCAACCACAGTGATTTAATAAATTTGAAACTTTTTATGATTTCCACTTTGGAGACATGTACTTAAAATTAGAAACTTTCGGGCTTCCCTGGTGGCGCAGTGGTTGAGAGTCCACCTGCCGATGCAGGGGACACGGGTTCGTGCCCCAGTCGGGGAAGATCCCACATGCTGCGGAGCGGCTAGGCCCGTGAACCATGGCCGCTGAGCCTGCGCGTCCGGAGTCTGTGCTCCGCAATGGGAGAGGCCACAACAGTGAGAGGCCCGCGTGTGGCAAAAAATAAAAATAAAAAAGAAAATTTCAAAAGAAGATATGGGGGCAGTGGAAGTGTTCTTGGAAATCCTAACTTGCAATGTTTTGACATGAGACTCTCTTCTGTCGATGGTACCAGCCAGAATGGACTTCAAGGTATAAAAGTGTAGATTTCAGGGGACAGTTGAGTCTACGTGCTCATGGTGTCAAGGAATTCAACATCAAACATGATGTGAACGTTCCTTTTCACTGAGTTCTTGATGACAATTCACAACATATGGTAGAAACCTGTATTACTTGGTTGACATATGCCTTTCTCTTTTCTGAAGGATCTTCTAAGACATTAACTTTAATTATACATTTATCTGTTCTTTGTATAGAACACATCTGGGAAGTTGTGTGTCATTGCATCAAAACACAGATTTTGCCATGTGTGTTGTCCCAAATAAATAGTATATCATAGCAATATGCTAAGTCTTCTGTAGTATATACATATATTAAGCTGCTGAAGGACTTTGTACATTGAATATTCTCAAAATACCATTTTTCTAAAGCACTTCAGAATCCTGCCTAGTTGTAACATTTCACGTAGAGAATGTTATCTTTGAGAGAGAAATAAGTTATTTTCTCAAGTTAAGGGTGACAAAATGAGTTGAGTGAATGCAAGAGTCACTTCTGCACTATCACCACTTTAGAATGAAAATGAGTTGGCTATTTTACCCTCCAGAATATATGTTCCTAGCAGCTCAGCTCACTGATAAGCCAGGTGGCTCTGAAAGGGCTCCAGGGAGGGTAAACATGTTGGTCATTTTGCTGAACTTGCTTACGAATCTGCTCTTGATTTCTCAAAATACAGCTGTTGTGTCAACATTTTCTGAAGAGTTAGCCATTGAATCCTTGATGTTTCACCTTAATGGGGTTGTATATGTTCACATCACAGACAGATACCAAGTGAAAGCATATCAGGTAAAGAATCAAAATTCTCTTGGCATTCTCTTCTGCCATTTGGCTTTCCTTGCATGATAATCTGATAAGCAGGAAGCTGGCCATCTTTCCAAAGGTGAAGGGTGGGGTGTACTATGATGGGGTGTGTTTGGGGGTTGAGACTCTTCCATTTCTGTGCTAATGAATGCAAAGAGGAGATTTGAATGACACATGGACATTTTCTTTACCAAACTATCACATAAAATCATATTTGAGGGCTTCCCTGGTGGCGCAGTGGTTAAGAATCTGCCTGCCAATGCAGGGGACACGGGTTCAAGCCCTGGACCAGGAAGATCCCACATGCCATGGAGCAACTAAGCCTGTGTGCCACAACTACTGAGCCTGTGCTCTAGAGCCCACGTGAGCCACAACTACTGAGCCCGCGTGCCACAACTACTGAAGCCCGCGCACCTAGAGCCTGTGCACCACAACAAAGAGTAGCCCCCGCTCCTCGAAACTAGAGAAAGCCTGTGCACAGCATCAAAGACCCAACACAGACAAAAAAAAAAAATCATATTTGAGAAAAAGGTGCTCAGAGAAAAATAATCCACATGTGATGCAGAGGAAAAGCCCGTGTCCAAAAACAGATAGGAAATAGGAAAAACAGATAAATAAGAAAAGGAAGAAAATACCCACTTCGTAGGTCATTATGCTTCCCTCTTCAGAGATAATTAAACTCATATGGGGAAGCGTAATGGGTATAATGTCTTTAATGATTATTAACTCTTTCAAATGCCAATACTCTGGTTTCTCTTCAGATTCCATAAATCTTTCACCTTTTACAAATGTCAAATGTTGCAACAAGAGGTAACAGAATTGCAGTTAAAACCCACATAGCATGAATGTTGCCTAGTCATTGGTGGAAACCATTTCTGTACAAACGTAATTTAGACCAATGAGATTCAGTGTCTGTAATGAAATCATTTATGTTGGAGAAACATGATGAAGGCTTGTAATCTTTCTAATATGAATGATATAACTTTCACCACCAATTTTCTAAATGAGTTTGTCATTATCATCTACTTCTTTAAGTGTTTTATTCATTTAATAGATAGGAATACATATATAATAGAATATCTTTGTATATTTTTAAATGAAGAAAGAAGAGACCAGCCAATTAAGAGAAATCAAATACGGAGGAGATTACTAATATGATCATTAGAACACATTTGCTGATAGATGAAAAATGGGAGAGAGTCTTTAAAAATGGCCAAGTAAATAATGTATCTGAATATATATATATATATTTTAAAGTATTTATTTATTTATTTATGGCTGTGCCAGGTCCTGGTTGTGACACACGGGATCTTTGTTGCGGCATGTGGTCTTCTTAGCTGTGGCAGGTGAGCTCTTAGTTGCGGCATGCAGGATCTAGTTCCCTGACCAGGGATTGAACCCTGGCCCCCTGCATTGGGAGCATGGAGTCTTACCCACTGGACCACCAGGGAAGTCTCTGAATATATATTTTGTTTGTTTGTTTGTTTGTTTTGTTTTGTTTTGCGGTACGCAGGCCTCTCACTATTGTGGCCTCTCCCGTTGCGGAGCGCAGGCTCTGGATGCACAGGCTCAGCGGCCATGGCTTATGGGCCTAGCCGCTCCGCGGCATGTGGGATCTTCCCAGACCGGGGCACGAACCCGTGTCCCCTGCATCAGCAGGCGGACTCTCAACCACTGTGCCACCAGGGAAGCCCTCTGAATATATTTTTAAGCAGTGAATATATTCTGGGAAAGATATATGTTTGGTGAATTCACATAATACAAATCATAACATAAATACACAAAGAGAACTTACTATGTAATGTAGGATTTACAAATCCCCAGCCTAGGAGCGTAGAACAGCAACATAAGTGAAAAAGGCATGTTAAAAGCTACAGCCTCTCCTAATTCACTGAGGAATAGAGAACCCAACAGTACAAGATTTTCTGATTTTTCGAGAAGAGTCAGAAATCTGGATTAATTTTATGTGAAATTACTTGATTTTAAACTCTTGGCAACTAATTTTAAAACACACATGTAAAACATACCTAAGGGGGTGAATTCTGCCTACTGCCATATAGTTTGCAGCTTCTGATTTAAAGAAGTCTTAGAGATGAAATTTTTTTCATGTAAATAAAATTCTATAATGGAAATAAATATACCCCCTTTTAAAATTTTTTAGTATATATTTTATAAATAAATGTTTTTTACAAAGGAGTATTTCTGTACCAGTAATGCAGTGTTTTCATGTTCCACTGGGTGCTATGTGCCTATTTAAACACTTTCATGGTGCTCATAGAGACCATGAATAATAAATGTTGATGCAGAATTCAAGTAGAATATGGTAGAGATGATGTTTTAGACACAAATCATTAGTATTTACTCCATTTCACAATATTTTAATCCAAATGATTGGAATATAAAAAGCTCTTGTGATCAGTCATTTAATTTTCCAAATTGTAGTCCACAAAGTATACAGTTCCCTATCACTAGCAAGCTATAGATGGATATGTCACAATCCCTGTCCTCAACACATTGACAAACCCCTGATAAGCATGTGTGTACACATGTGGGATGTGTGTGTGTGTAAGTATTGTACCATCTTGCTATTCACAGCATGGTCCCTGGGAGCTTGTTAGAAACGCAATGTCCCAGGACCCACCCGAGACCTACTGAACCAGAACCTGCCGCTTGACAAGATCCCTAGGTGGTATGTATGCACAATGAAGATTGACAAGCCTTGCTATAGCGAAAATTGTAACAAAGAGCTAACCACTGAAGAGAGAGGTCGCTACCAGCTGTGGGGCCTCAAGAAGATGTCAAGAGAAAGTTGACCTTCAGTTAAAAAATGAAAGCTGACAAAAGCCAGAGAAATGCCCTTTCTTATGTGGATTCACATAGCAGCGAGGACATTTGATTTACAGGTGCCCTCAACTCCAAATCTGGCCACCCAGGAACCCTTCCACCCCGGTTCAGCCACCTGCCAGGAACCCTTCCATTGACCCTAGCCCTTTCTCCTGTCAGTGGTGTGGTGTCAGTGCATCAGCGCAGGCAATGATGGTGTAGTTTTTCACTCCCAAAAAAGGATTTGGTCAGTTGACGTAGTTGGCCTGTTGATAGCATCATTAAATATTTTAAAATACCACTGAGTGAATAGTATTTATCAAGCTTACAGACTCATAAGTATATTCCAGAACTGTAAAATTTTTCAGTAGTGTTAAAATGGATCTGATTTTAATCATAAACTTTAGAATATATTTAAGAGATTATCTATACCAGTGACCTTCTAACTTATTTCTCTTGCTCTCTTTGTATGTGTGTGTTTGTGTGTGTATATATACATATATAGATCTTCCTCGACTTATGATGGGTTATGTCCTAATAAACCCATCCTAAGTTGAAAATATCATGTCTAAAATGCATTTAATACACCTAACCTACCAAGCATCATAGCTTAGCCCAGCCTACCTTAAACATGCTCAGAACACTTCCATGCAGCCTACAGTTGCGCAAAATCATGTAACACGAAGCCCATTTTACAATAAAGTGTTAAATGTGTCATGTAACCTACTGAATACTGTACTGAAAGTGAAAAACAGAATGGTTGTGTGACTACAGAATGGTTGTAAGTGTACTGGCTGTTTACCCTCATGATCACATGGCCGACTGGGAGCTGAGACTCACTGCTGCTGTCCAGCATCATGAGAGAGTATAGTACTGCATAGTGCTAGCTCAGGAAAAGGTCAGAATTCAAAGTTCAGTTTCTAATAAATGTGTATCACTTTTGCACCATAGTAAATTTGCAGAATCCTAAGTTGAATCGTCAGAAGTCAGGGACCATCTGCAATATATATTTTATATGATATATATGTATAAATATCATACTAGAATATAAGTTCCACCTTGACAAGAGATTTTATCTGTTTTGTTCAGCTGATTTTGATGTCCATCAAATAGATATTGAATATTTGTTGAATGTAACTATTTTTTTCCCCACTAAGTAACATGGATCCTTCTTATGTGTGGAGTACTCTCTTTTCTAACCTGTTTTATTTCATTAGAAAACAGTGATAGTGGCCTATGAAAAGTCACAGTTTGCACGTGCAGTTTGCACGTACAGCTGGGCTCTACCGCCGTGTGCCGTGGATGTCCTAAGGGAAGTAAGGCGACCTACAACTAGAGGAGCTCAGTTTTATCTGCTGGAGTTCCCTGTAAGATCTCACCAGAAAAAAAGATTCCAATATTGAAAAAGAAGAGGCCTGAAAGCTACTACTCACGGTCAACTTCCAAGTTGAATGAAACACTAAATTAATGCATTGTCTTGTTTTTCTCATGAAGCTAGGGAAGGGCTGAGAAGGTAAGGGGCGTACCTCAGGTTTGACAAAGAGTTCCCGAGACACAGCCAGAACAAGTCCTTCCATCTTTCCACTACTGAATAAGTTGAGATTGTGAAAGCCTGGAGAGCTGTGAATTAGGTACACACCACAAAAGTAGAGGCTTCACCATACCACAACACCTCCACATTTGTGTCACATTGGAGTCTGTGGTTTGCCATTTTCAGCCAATACCCTTCTTTTGGGACAGAGTAGGGTTGTGTTAATTAGAATTATTGCTCAAATGTGTATCCTTAGTATGCCTTTAAAAATTTATCTACTGATATTTGTAAATCCTCAGTAGAAGTATAAGTATCTTTTTATCTTCAGTGGCAAAAACACAAACAAACCCACATTTAAATATTTTCAGATTATTATCAGAGATAGTGAATGGCCTAGCTAGACATTTTGCATCTGAATAAAAATATCAGAAAAGTCCCATACTGCTTAACTTTAGTTATTTTCTCAATAAGCCAATCAACATTCCTTTGTACCACCTGTTTAGAAAGTTACAATAATTTTTCAAGGAGAAAAACAAGTGTGCTGATTGATACCATCTTCTTATCTTGTCTCTTTCTTGCTTTCTCAATCACAGAAATAATATCCGGTGACAAGGGGAAAAGTAGAATAAATTTTTAGTAAGAAAGTAATGATTTATGAGTTTTGATTCTTAAAAGAATTTGGTTATAGTATGGCTTGGACATATCTGGCTTGTTCTTCCTTAAGATCCTAGCCCTTTGCTTAGAATATACTTTTCCCAGATCTTCCCATGGTTTCTCATCATTCAGGTCTTACCTCCAATGGCACCTTTACTTGGAGATGCCTGTCCTGAGCACTCCCTGGAGGTAGCTCTTTCTCACCATTACCAGTCCCTGATCAGTGTCTTCTCCAGGCTCCTGGTTCAAGCAGGCATTGCTCATCTCACTCCCCCAGGAGACCAGAAGCTGCAGAAGGGTAGAAATGTGAAATGTGTCTGACATAAAGCATGTGCTCAATAATATTTGGAATGAATGAGTGAATGAATTTATGTACGTTTTATGGCATATTGAGGTTTCTGATAATGTTCTGCAGGTCAAATTTGTTAAATTAGCAGCACTCTTAAACAGTATTAGCTCCTATGCAGGGGGCCCCACCCTTACAAGTGGCTTATCTTCTCAAAGACCACTTCTAGATCAGTTGCTTAAGACTCAGAATGAATTTTCCCATGGAGCCACTGCTTTCAAGGTGGTTCTTGGGGAACTGTCATTGTCTTGTTACCGAGAATGTACAGAATTATCACTGACAACAGTCTTGAGCCACAAGTCCTGACTTGAGTCCAGGTCACTGAGTCCAGGTCACTGAGTTTGAGTTGTTTCAGGACCAAAGAAGCAGCTCTGAGGCCTGAACCCAAGCTCCCATGGCCCTTAACTTAATCAGGTTTTAAGGCTCTCTGAGCTTCAGAAGAAATAAAGACATGGAGAGAGGGGAACTGGGGGCTGGTTGGAGGTTTGGGGGCTGAATGAGTAGCAGGGGAGACGATTGCCAGCATCAGAGGAATAAAGAGCAGGGGCAATCTTGCAGAGGTTTGGGCCGAATTGGAATTCTGGATGCTCCCCTGTTGGGGATGATAATGCGACAGGGTGCCAGAGGAGGGCCATGGGGACAGTATGGGCCTGTTGGCAGGAGAAGGCTGCAGGGAGGGCCAGCATCAGGAGAGAGAGGGCTCCACAATTATGAACAGTCATGTCTTCAGCATTTTCCAGGTATTTTGCATATGCTACTTCATTTAATTCTCAAAACCATGGTTTTAGACAATTGTATTTTCATCCATCTTGCCAACAAGAAAGCTGGAGATCAGGGAAGTTAAGTAACACACCCAAAGTTGCCAGTCAATGATAGACCTGGATTTGAAACCAGATCCCTTAGGACTGCAAAACCTGTTCTCATAACCATTTCATGACTCACTCTCTCATGTTAAAAGAGTGGAGTGGATAGAATTAGAGGCAAAAAACAGCAGTATAGCAAAGTTTTATTGATTTGGGAGCCAGTTAGATATGTCCTGTTCTTTCAATTTTATGATTGTTGTCTCTTGGGTTGACTTTTTTCCCCCAGTTTTATTAAGGTATAATTGACAAAAATTGTGTATATTTAAGGTGTACCATGTGATAATTTGATATATGTATAAATCATTAAATGATTACCACAATCAAGCTAATTAATACATCCATCACCTTATCCATCACCATTTGTATGTGTATATGTGTGTTGTGAGAACACTGAAGATCTATTTTCTTAGCAATTTCAAGTATACAATACAGTTTTATTAACTATAGTCATCATGCTGTACATTAGATCCTTAGAACTTATTCATCTTAAAACAGAAAGTTTGTACCCTTAGACCCACGTTTCCCTAATTCCTCCACCCCTCAGTCCTTGGCAACCACTGTTCTACTCTCTGCTTCTACGAGTTCTACTTTTTCAGATTTTACATATAAGTGAGATTGTCTTTCTGCGTCTGGTTTATTTTATGTAGCATAATGTCCTCCAACTTTATCTATGTAGTTGCAAATGGCAGAATTTCTTTCTTTTTATGGCTAAATAATATTTCATTGTGTGTGTGTGTGTGTGTGTGTGTGTGTATATAATGTATATTTTTTTAATCTCTTCATTCATTGACAGACACTCAGGTGTGTCCATATCTTGGCTGTTGTGAATAATGCTGCAATGAACATGGGAATGTAGATATCTTTGAGATACTGATTTCATTTGGCTATATACCCAAAGTGTGATTGCTGGATCATATAGTAGTTTTATTTTTAATTTTTTGAGGAACCTCCCTTACTGTTTTCTATAAGTGGCCTGTACCAGTTTGCGTTCCCACCGACAGTGTACATGTGTTCTGTTTTCTCCAAACCCCCCACCAACACTTGTTCTCTCTTGCCTTTTTGATAAAAGCCTCCTGGGTAGTCTTTTTAAAAACAAATTTTCTATTTCCTTTTCATTTTCTTGTTCTCTCACACATTCATATCTTGTACATATATCCAGGTTTGAGAAAGGTGGGATGGAAATATACATCTGCTGAGACAGAGAGGGAAATTGGATCGGTGCTTGTCATCCCTCTTTTCTGCTGTTCCTGTTGCTCCTGGAAGAAGCTGTTTTTTACTCTTGGGTTTATTTAGGCCTTGTCCTTGATGTAGATGACACCCTGGAGGAATTTCCAAGCACAGTCAAAAGGATACTCACGGGCCTCATTTCAATCCAATAAATAACTCCACATCCTTCACAAAGAACAACTGTTAAAGATACAGCAGGCCTTGCAAAAATGAACAAGTCATGGTTCCTTTTCCTGAAAGCTTTACAATCTTATAGAAGATGCAGAAATATTCATACCTGAGCTACAATAAGTGTGAAAAATGGTACAGTTCAGTAGAGGGAAATTTCACTTTTTTTAATAATTAAAAAAGCAATGCAAATTTGTTGGCAACACTCAAAATCCAAAATATTAAAAAATTAAATACCCTTTATCCTATCCCATTATCATCTTTCACAATAAACACCATTATTCATTTTAATGTGTATTTTAAAAATTTTCTAAACATTTACAAACGTGCTCATATACACTTAAATAGTCTTTCTCTCCCTTCCTTCTTTCCTTCCTTCCTTCCATAAAAATGAGTTTATACTCAGTATTCTACAGTTTCCTTTTTACTTGTGCCGTATCTATATGTTGGCATTCTTTTCTTGACACTATACAACAATCTACTTAGTTCTTTCTATTGGCTGTAAATATTCTAATATATAGCTGCAACATAATTTGTTTGGACATTTCTCTCGATGAGCATTTCCATCGTTTCTATGTTTTACAAGTACTAACAGTGCTTCAGTGAACATCCATGGACATTCCTTTATGCACAAGTGTATTTTTGTGGATAGAGTTTTGAAGTGAAATTGCTGTTAGTTGGGGCATTTTGAAAGGTTTTGTTAGAGTCTGGCAAACTACCGTCAATAAAAGGCCATGAAAATTTACAGAATGAGTAAACGTGGTTGGGAGGAATCAGAGGAAAGTTTATTTGATATGGTCCTTGAGGGATGAGTGGGATTTCCATAGGCAGAGTTGGGGAAAGGAAGGGTGGATAGAGGAACTGGGTGAGGAAGAGGAACAGGCAGGAAGCCCACAGCTGACTCTTACAAAGGGGGGTAGGACCATTGAGTGGAGGTTAAGATGTAGGGATGGGTAGAAGGAGATAAGGCTGGAAAGCATGTTTAGGTCATGAGTCTAAATTATTTTCCAGACTATGGGGAAAACATTAGGACTTTTTGTTGTAGTTGGTGTCATAATTAGATCAAATTTGCCTTTATTCAGGGGGCACAGAGATACCATGGGCATTAGTCACTTTTCTCCTGGCTGGAACCATCATATTGATTTTGAAATGTTGCTCTTTTATTCTATTTTTAATTTCTGTTAACCATCCGAAACAAAACTCAGGACTTTTTTATTACCTAGAAAGTATAGGACCAATGTACCCTTTTATATCAGCAAAAGTTAAAACAACTTTACTTCCTTTCTTTTTGTTATATTAACCAAATTTCTGAAGAATATGGATTTCTCCTCTGGCTATTTATCTATGGAGGCAAAGAGAGTTTCTGAAACAATGTCTTATTAGTCTTACTATATTTAGGATTAAATGAGTGTATTTTTATATAGTGGGGTGAACTGGATTGGTGCAAATCCCCTAGATGTTGAAATCACTTGTTTGTTCTTGTTGTAGCTCTTAGACAAGGGAGAAAGGGGGTTTAATACCTAGAGATTAGCATCCCAACATGCAAGTCCTTTGGCATTTGCTAAGCAGTACACATACTGAGATCCTTCAATGATGTTTCTGCTATAAGGTGTTCTAAGCACCCATAAGCTTTCTCTAAACACTTCAAAAAATAAGAGAGTCTGGGAACATAGTTCATATCCAAATAGCTGAGATAATTTGGAGAAATCTTAAGGATAATTTCTCTCAGTTACATTTAACTGGATTTATGTTCTTTTGCCTATGAGAACTTCTGATGTAAATACAGATGGGGTAGAGCTGGAAAATTATCACTGTAATAGCCATGAGAGTTGGGGGGATGGTAGGATATGACTTCTTTTACCATAGCTTAACTGAGCACCCACAGATAGCATTATTACATTTCTATTTAATGATAGTTATTTATATAACACAGCGATTGTCATATTAGATAGGAAACTTCTTGTGTGAAGACTGTGTGTAGGATTCATTTTTGTGCCTCCCAAACAACCTGGCACTGTGTTTTGCATATTGGAGAAACCCAATAAATATTTGTTGAATGGTTGATTGAATAATTAAGCCAGTGAGTGGAATCAAAACTACATTGTTAGTCTCATCTATTCCATCAGTTCATGTGCTATTACATTCATTTCCTCTTTAGGATAATTTCCTTCGTGGCAAATGGAAGAGTCTAAAACGTGGCTATGAGATAGGTACAGTGTTCTAAGAGCCGGGCTTTTCTGTTCTGTTGTTGCTGTTGTTGTTTTGGCTTAACAAGCACACTGTACCTTAATGAGATGCATGCAAGGGTATTTACCTCTAATGTTTTGGAAAACAATGTACCTGATACTGCAGTCACCATTTATGTAAATATATGCATGCAAATTTAGAAAAGTATAACTTCATTAAGTCTATTTTATCACAATCAAATGACTGAGGTAATAAAGGGGCAAAGAAAGATAATGCTGAATTTTAATGGCTAAAACCTGTGAGTGGAGCATTATCTTGCTGCTGGTATTGTAAGGACCAGTAATTGCAGCAGTCTAGACATAGGAACAGATGCAAAGTAGAGTGTTATTATATTAGACATTTGCCCTACTACGATACAGTCTAATTGCCCAGAAAATACATTTCTACATGAATTATTCTTAATTTGATTTGAAATAGGCCAACTGTTGTGTTTTACAGAACTTTACCAAATGATAACATGGAGCATTAAATTTAAGAATAGTTTCTCTTCAATGCCAGTGCTTTTGAAAAAGCAAATGAAAGCCTCAAAGGTAGAAATTATGTAAACTTTTCAAATAGGTAGGATATTTGCTTGGCAGTGTAATTAGAATTGTGGTCATTATTGTCACCTGCCTGGCTTTCTAAGTTCACAAAGTTACTACTTCAGGTAGTCTCTCCTGTTCTGTCTGAATATGTCTTCTTTAAAACTAAAGAGAAAATCATGTTCCCTTATTCAACTTGAAAGTTCCTTGAAAGTAAAATTTGTTTTTTAAAAAATACAGTGCCTCTTTTTAGATTTATTGCTCATTCTGAAAGTGGTTGATAAACTTAAATCCTTTCCCATTTCAATCCTAAAAGATTTTTTAAGACTTTCCTAAGCATTAAATGTGAATGGTTTTTCTGAAGGAAATGTGACCCGTATAACCAGTTCTCTTTCTTGAATTTTTTAAGGTCCATTAGAAGTGAGTAATTCTGTGTGTCTGTAACTTTATGCCTGTATTTTTAAGAAATTCAATTCAATTTTTCTCTGCCAGCAGTGAATTTGAAAAGTCTTAAACATGCCCAAACATCTCATAGGATTTAACGAAAATTATAATAGTAACTAGTTTCTTCCCCCCTCCCTAAAAAAAAATAGAGCACACTACTGAAATTATTTAAATTGACTGAGCCTTTTAAGCAAGTAAACACATTTTAACTAGGTTTTTTTCCCAATCCCTCCATTCATGCCAACTATAGAAATTAGCCTTCACTCTTCCTTCACTTACACATGGATACACACACTTGCATGGACACAAGAAAAATTTCTTTTCTCCTGTCAGCATTCCTCCTTAACAATGGTTAGATTAGTGGCATGAAGGCGGCCGCAGAGAAAGGACATTCAGGCCAGAAGGCTCCCCACAGGCACAGCTGGTAGGGGTTAATGGCGGCTGAACCTCCCAGCCAGGGCCTTTTCTCTATTGTGTGTTCAACTCCTGGGAAGGAGGGAGACTTGTGACAGCCACTGGGGTGCAGCGGATCAGAGGTATAGCAACTGGGTCACAGAAGCAGTGTTCAAGGGGAAGGAGAGTTTAGGACTGCAGGAAAAATGAACTCTGAAATACAAATGGCCGTGTCTCTATCTGCACACAACTGCTGCGGGAAAATGCAGAGCATTGTTTAGTAACACGGCTTATAGGCTTTTAATTCATATCGTATCCTTACAGGAACAATTGGGCAGGGACGTTGAATTATTCATACTGGAGAGCAGTTGAAATCTGAGTCAAAACCGTACATGTATGACTAATGTATGTTATTAAAGTTTGCGTGTTACTGTCTGGGAGTTCTCTTTTCCACATGGTGTAAAGGATCCAGCGCTCAGACACAATGGTCACCGAGGGAAGCTGGGGGCCTCTTGATAAATAGTAGGTTGAAATTTAAGGAGAGAGTGATTAATGCGTGTACATTTCCAGATAAAGTATGTGGGCTTGAACATGTACCATGGGATGGGGAGTGGCATGGAAGCAGATCCAGGCTTCTAATTTATCTTTTGAATTAAGAACAAGACAAAGCAATAACAACAGCAGCAATGTAGAAATGATTCTAGACGTCTGATCTCTTTAATAGATTTTTATATTTAACTCAATAAATGAGGCTTTGTAGGCAAAACACGTCTTTTATAGAGAGGCTGGATTGCTTAAAAAAGAGAGCTTACGGGGGCTTCCATGGTGGCGCAGTGGTTGAGAATCCGCCTGCCAATGCGGGGGACACGGGTTCGGGCCCTGGTCTGGGAGGGTCCCGCGTGCTGCGGAGCGGCTGGGCCCGTGAGCCACAATTACTGAGCCTGCGGGTCTGGAGCCTGTGCTCCGCAACGGGAGAGGCCGCGATAGTGAGAGGCCCGCACATGACGATGAAGAGTGGCCCCCACTTGCCACAACTAGAGAAAGCCCTCGCACAGAAACGAAGACCCAACACAGCCATAAATAAAATAAATTAATTAAAAAAAAAAAAAAAAGAGAGAGCTTGCAACTTTGAGGGACACTTACCTGTTAGTGCTGTAGTGGTGGGTTCTGTCACAAAGCATGATCCTATGGCTCAGGGCCTGGCAAACTGAGGGTCTACAATAAATGTTTGTTAGTTAAGGACCCTACAGCCACAGACATTGGGTCTGCTGTTCACTTTTCGCTGAAGAGGTCTACTTGTTTGCAAATCAGAATAAGGCCCAAGGAGGACGCTTTTTATATTGGTGAAGTGAATTTGTTTCTTTTCAAAGAGCTGAACATCTCTACCAAAGGATGTTAGAACAATTCACTTCCAAATTAAAGTTGGCCTAATTTCTTTCCAATAAACCTGGCCTTAAGAGCCGTCTAATCTGTCTAATTGGAGACCCAGTTCTTGGCCACATCTAGGCACTGAATGCTAGAGACATCCATATTCTAATGCTTTGGGCTTGGTTTATCTAATTTGAAATTTTAGTGCCCCTTGATAAAAATTTGCCCTCTACTTGAGTTTGTTTTGACTTATTATACTCTGGGAAAAGGAAGCAGGAGGCTGGAGAACCGATTAGGGCCCTTAGGTTTTACCTGCAGCGTCAATATTTAATACTTCCTCAAGTCACAGCCGTTTTGGAGGGAAACAATACAGCCGAATGAGCTCATTCAAGTTGGTCTCTTTAGCTTGTAACAGGGGAGGGAAGGCAAGTGAGTCAAAGCCCTGGTGTTACAGCACTTTGAGGCAAACTGAAGAGGTTCTGCTTTGCTGAACCTTGACGTGTCTTCTTGGAAGGGCTTGACATTCAGAGTGCACGAGCCTCCTAGGCACCCCTAGTCACAAACAACCAATGCCAGTGACCATCTTATTAGAAGCATCCTCACTGATGCCTGGAAGCCAGTAGAGGATTTGTACACTGTTTAGGGTAGTTGGAGTTCAGTCGACAATCTGGAGTACCATAACTATTTTAATATGCCAAAATATGTGTCTGCAAAGATACAAGATCACAGGTCGGTGCTATTTACAAAATTCATAGGTGTAAAACACCAGATGTTATTTGATTCACAAATATTCACTTTATCACTATCGTTTGATTACAAGTGTTGAGGATTATCCTAACATATGATTATCGAAGTATACAGAAGTAAAAATACGGAGGCTTTTCTAATGTACACAGTAAGTCAGGAGGAAGACCAAAAATGTATCCTCAACACCTCCATACTCTACTGGAAAGAGCTCCTCCCTCTCCTGAAGGCACCTCATTTTCTTTTCTTTCCATCCTTTTTAAATTTGGGGCTGAGGGGTGTGGCAAACAAAAACAGTCAGAGGATGCTACACTTCTCTGATCGCTCTAACCACCAAGGAATCATGAGAGTTAAAGTCCATTCTCTTTTCTTTAAAGTTCTAAGCCCTTTGACCCCAAACTTAAAAGTTCTCGTGTGTGTGTGTGTGTGCGCGCATGCGCACACGCATGTGTGTGTCTATACACTTACATTTCTTTTTAATTTGAAAGAGGGAAAACAAGTCACACCTGGACTGAGACTTTTCTCTCCTGCCAGATTTCAACTCACGTTACATTTTTATTACTATGTTATTATAAATCCCAGAAAACAAGGCTAACATGACCTTCTTGTAGCAGAGCTTGCAGGAGCTGGCATAATAAGATGTATTTGCATTCCCTGTTTTTTTTTTAAATAAAAGAGAAGGTGAGACTAGGGGAGTTTGTTGACCTTATTGCCCTAGTATGTGTATTAAGCACACAAAGATACAAAGAAATATTAAATTAAGAACACAGAAAGAATTGATTCAAATGATAGGCTCGCACATTATGAAGGTTTTGCATTTAATAAGCTCCTGATCTCCCTGGGGTGAAGCAATTGATTCAAACAGTTTGTTGTCACATTTTTTTAAATGTAGGTAATTCCATTTTCAAAAACAAATTTAACAGAAGCTGCTGTTTACAAAATCACATCACTGTTTTTAAACCACTTCCTCCAAGATTATACGATACAACTACCCAGGACATGCTAGGGAAAGGGTTAAGCTTTTCTGACTTTCAGATACAATGAAATTATGACAGGAAGAAAATTGTGCCATTTTAGCATGAAAATGCTTGTACAAATACTGTCGTTCCTTCCTTCTTACTTTCTTTATAATGCCTCAGCGATAGCTAAGATGACAGACATTTGACAGGTATCTGTAAGCATACGGCCCAGGCAGCTCATTAAAGTTTTTCTTTCTATGCATCAGCTTTCACAAAGGCAAAAACCCATTAGCATTGACTATTTTGCAGATTAGAAGAATTAAGGGCTTCAAACGTTGGCTTATACCAAGCAATGTCATTTGTGAAGTGATGTTTGCTTTATTATTTCCCTTTCTCTCCCTCTGAAACCAGACTGACATGACTTTAGCTCAACGTAGGGCATAATGTGCAAACCAAAGACTGGTTCATCGATGAAAAGAAACACATTCCCTTTTAGACATGACTGGAATGGCAAAGAGGGGAGACTTTACATGTACTATTTAGGCTCATTAGAGGACTGATTATGATAGTTCTCTGGTGTAATCTTTAATCGACTTTGACACTAGATTTGCCCCGTTACAAATCCTGTCATGCAAATTAAGTCATTTGTGTTGTTTGATATGGAAAGATCTGCTATGAAATGAAAGATTAGCTCGCAGATGAGGCACAAGAGACTGCTGCCCTCGTGCACTGTGCAACTGATTACAGGGATGAGAGCGTCCATTTCTACACTGCTGTTAACATTTAGGAAAGGGGATTAAATTCACGTGGCTTTAGGTCTTCCTGCATGAAGATAATCAAAATAGGGGTTCATGTTTTCATAGCTGTTTTTCTTGGACTCTACCAAACAGGTGCTCTGTAGGGAGTGCCATAATGTCCAGTTACTTTAACCTGCTTTCCATAGGGTGAGATTGTGTATGCGCACGTTCATGGATGAAATCCCTTTCTATACAGGTGATTGGGGTTGACTGACTAATGGGCGGCTCGACACACTAGGTTTGCGTTCCAGTTGTCCCAGAAAACCATAATTTAATTTGGGCCTTCTACTCCCATCCCTCCTTCTGTTTTCAATGTTGGATGGCCATACTCTCAGGTTTTTGGCCTAATTGATTGTAAAGTGGAAAAGGTAGTGATTTGTAAGACTTAAGGAGAGTTTTCTCAAAAAGGTTCAAGTGAAAAACTAAACCATGTAAATAAAACAGTAACATGAATATTAATGCTATATAATGACTCTAGCAACTGGAATCTTGTAATTTCTACAATCTGGTTGAGCTTTGCTGGGTATACCTGGCCCTGAAAATACAAATTAAGTATTAGCAGGAGATGGGGAGGAGAAACTAGATTTAATTAAAACTGCTCATCCTACAAATACATCATAGAATATACTTGTTTTGGGCTTTTTTTTTCCTTTCAAAACTCTCTTCTAATCTATAACAAGAAGTTCACCATATTCAGACCAAATCAGACATGGCTTATAAACAAAGACATCTACCTAGCACAGAATGTTCTATGATGAGTTGAAAGTAAGCATTAAGGATGGTTGACAGGAAGAAAATCATAAGCTGCATAATCCCATGGGTACAGAGAAACTTTAAAAATAGTTTGACTTGCTGTACATAATAGTCACTTAGCATTACTGTATTCAAAGACCAGAGGTAAAAGTTGAAGTAATTCCTTCCTTCTGTGATACTTTAGCCAAAACTGATCAAGAAGCTTATTCTTCCTGAGACTGTTTTGGGGGATTTAAAGAAAGTGCCACTTTCCTATATATGCTGATAGTTTCTTGATTGTCATTTATGAGTAATTACTTTAGGTTAAACCAGATACTTAGGTGTAAGAAAGTAGCTATATAAATGGAAAGTTTTTAAAAACTAAATTTTAAAACATTAGCCATATTTAGTATGTAGTCTTATTGGTTTAAAAACTTTTTAAAGCCATACATTTGAAATAGGAATTAAGAGTTACAAAGTTACTAGGTATAATTTTGCTTCATTGAACATTAAAACAAAAAATTGTGACCCAATCAAGAGGCCCAAACCAAATATAATCCAGTCGTCCTTACCTTCAATTATTTCTTATTTATTAATCTATGCCTTGCATTCTATTTCTTTTCACAAATAGTTTGTTAAAAAGTGACAAAATATGATTATAGACTTGCTGTTAAATGAAAGGTCAAATGCAATACAGCAGTCAGCTGCCTGGAAAGAAAGTAGGTGCTCTGCATTTCAGGCACCAGCTAAATATTCCATGAAATTCAGGGGCTGTCATGGAAGGTACCTTTGATTGAATACTAATGTAAATAGTCATTTAAAATCCCTTTTAAGTGATCATAACACAAGTTAGAGTGGCCTCCAGCAGCTTCATCCATGTATCTTCTTTTGGAACATTTTTAATAGGCATGCTTTGTCTTTTGAATGAGTCACACACCTCTGTTTTGATTAACTTTGATCAAATTTGGAGATTTCATTTTCCCTTGTAGCTAGGTAGGGAATTCGCCATTTAGATCATTGGAAGGAATTTTAATGAATGAATAACTTGTACGTTTTCCTTGGCAATCCCCAGGAGAAAATTAGTCCATAATAGAATTTAACTAAAGATTTGAGAAAGTTTTCACAATTTCTCATTCTTACCTCACCAAGGTGTAGGAAAATGTACACGTAGGTTTCATTCCCCTTGATGTTCATGAAAGTCCTAGGTATATTTTAATAATGTGAATTTGTACAAAATCATAAAAGCATGGAGGAAGGGATCTTAAAAAAATGCATAAAGGAAGAAAAATAAAATATGAGTTTTGCATAATAAAAGAAGTTGAAAAATCTGTAAGTTAAGAATGGATTAATACTGTAGCTTTTATTACTGTTACACTGACATATGACTGAGAGTTCTTACAGTTTATGCACAGTGTTTCATTCATAACGTATAATCCTTGCTATTAATGTAGTACTTTAATTTTGTAGCACAGTAAGCTTAATTGTTGCTATTCCTCAGCCATCCCTTTTGCTCAGAGACCTAGACAAGCACACATATTGTTTCAGGCCAGTGATGGGCCAGTATTAAAGGGCATGCTGGTACTTCTAGACAGGGCAGTCGTTCTCAAATTTAAGCCTGGAGGGCGTGTTAAAACAGATGGCTGGGCCTACCTGCAAACTTTCTCATTCAGCTGTGGGGAGTGAGATTTTGCATTTCTAACAACTTGATGCTGATGATACTGGTCCAGGGACCACAGTTTGAGACCATTGAAATAGGGTATCATAGAGATTCCTGAGGCTGTGAGATTATGGGGAAATCTCTGATGACAAGGGAGAGAAGGGAAATAAACTGCCAACTGATTTCCTTTAATGTTCTATCTTTTTCTCCTTTCTTTTTAATGTAGGAAATACCCAACTTAGTTCTCAGAATATATTTTTCAATTTTTATCGGAATTCAGATTTTTTCATAGAAAAAGAATACAATATCTAGGACATAATAAGTCCTTAACAAATATTTTTAACTGTTTCATTCTCAGGCTAGCCCAAAGAGAATATTTAACACATGATGTTTTTGATACATAGGATTGTGTGGTGCTGATGATTAAGAAAATTTTAATTTAAACACCTAATCTCCATCATTCTGTGACAAAATGTATTCTGAGTTCTGTTGGGCACCAGAACAACATCTGAATTTAGAATAAAGTCTCCATGGGTGAAGTAAGCAAAGGTAATAGGTTTAAGGGGTGGGATGGAGTGGGTTGTGGAGAAAAGCAGAAATTCTTGGATATCAAGTATTTCAATCTCCAATTACAGTCCTTTCAGCAACCGTTAAAAAGCCCTTGTTATGTGCCAAGTTCTGGGTTAGGGGCTGGGGTGATAGAGATATGAGCTCCCTACCTTCAGGGGACAATGATCTTATTTGTTCTCTGTACTTGCTTAGATTAAGGAAAAACCAGCTCTGGGTTCTTCTAGGACCACAGTGGTCCTAGGCTTGGGCCTGCCACTTATTACGTGGGTGATCTTGCATCAGTCATTAAACCTCTTTGAGCTTTGTATGTACTCCTGTGGAATGACTGTGTATCACATCGTTTTTTTACATGCTTTTGATCATGCTCTATCGCATCATGATTTTACTTAATTTTCACAGCTATTCAGATATATAAGCATTGTCCCCATTTCACAGTGGTAATCATTTTTCTAAAATGTTGATAGTAAGTTTTGTCCTGTACTTCGCAGAAGACTTCTGAGGATCAAAGAGATGATTTTGGGTAAGAGCTTTGCAAACTTTAAAGTGCTTTGCAGATGTGAGGCATCATTGTTCACTACACGTAAACATGTGTTTATAAGGTTTTTCTGCATGCCAGTTACCCTCAGATGTTTATAATTAGAGAGGAAGAAAGTAAAATAAAAACATTTGCCTCTATAAGGCTGGAGTTCCAAGACCACCACGTCTCTTCTTTTGGTTACTGGGTACAGATGCTTTTTGAATTGAGTCTCACACACAATAGCATGGCCTAAATGCTCTGTTTATGCCTGGGCTACTGACTGATTCACAGTAGTGCCCTCTTGGCATTTCAAAAGTGGACCTCCAGCCTTGTTACATCTGTCACAGTGTCCCTGTCACTACTTCCAGCTTTAGCCTAAATTCCTCATGGCCATCCCTTTCCATGTCTTTACCTCTGACAATTCTGGCATCCACACTAATGACCCTTCAAATGCCCCAAATTCAAAAGGTATACTGCCTTTTTCCTTGCTCTCCTTCTGAGCTGCTCTATGTCTGAAATTCAAAATATCAAATCCTCAAATACTACTTTCCAACCTCTTTCCTACACTTATAAATCCTCCACACTTATGTCTTTAGTCATGGCCTCCATGTGAACTCCTCCTGTGCGCATATGACTCTCCCTGATTTTGTTTGTTTGTTGGGTTGCTACTTATCTGTACCTACAATGTGGTAAGCACTGTGCTAAGCACTAGGGGTGGAGAGACAAAATAGAGTCTTCATTCAAGGTGCTCTTGACCTAACGGGGAAGACAGTCTAAACTAACTAAACCAACAAGGAGAAGATGACACGGGAAGGGCCATGTGGAGGTTTGTACTGGCTGCTGCAGAACTTAGATGAATGGACAGTTTCCTGGATGTGATGCTGGAGTCTTAAAAGACAAGTAGCATTGGCCATCTGTGGGTGCATAACAAGGATGTAAGAGTAAAGGAGGAGTATAAGTGAGGACATATGGAGACCTAGACAGGTTTGGAATGCTTGAGGAAACTGTAAGTAGCTAGATTCAGCCTCAGCATAAAGTGCAGATGTGAGATGCTTAGAGAAAGAAGGAATCTGGGCCTGGGCAAGTAATCAGGAGTCAGATCATGCAGGTGCTTGTGTGCTCTACCAAGAAGACATATGACCTGATTTGTTAGATCATATCACAGTTAGAAAAAACACACTGGCATCAAGATTGGTGGCAGGGACACCAGTTAGGTGCCCATTGCACTCATCTAGGCAGGAGACGATGTGGATCTGAACCAAGGCAGAGGTTGACCCAGACTCTGGGTTTTGCTCCTCTCTCTTCTCAAGCTAAATTCCATCATCAATCATGCCAGCACTAATTCTGCTATACCTTTTCAAAGTCTTTATACTATACGTATCTATTGACTCAGTAATTTCACATCTTGGAATTTAACTGAGAGAAGTCTTCAAAGATAGATGTATAAAAATAAAATATTACTATAAAAATTTACAACTTTTCCTTTCGGCGGCGCGTGGCGGCAAGATGGCGGTGCAGATATCCAAGAAGAGGAAGGTTGTTGCTGATGGCATATTCAAAGCTGAACTGAATGAGTTTCTCACTCGGGAGCTGGCTGAAGATGGGTACTCTGGAGTTGAGGTCCGAGTTACACCAACCAGGACAGAAATCATTATCTTGGCCACCAGGACACAGAATGTTCTTGGTGAGAAGGGCCAGCGCATCCGGGAATTGACTGCTGTGTTTCAGAAGAGATTTGGTTTCCCTGAGGGCAGTGTAGAGCTTTATGCTGAAAAGGTGGCCACGAGAGGTCTGTGTGCCATTGCCCAGGCAGAGTCTCTGCGTTACAAACTCCTAGAGGCCTTGCCGTGCGGAGGGCCTGCTATGGTGTGCTGCGGTTCATCATGGAGAGTGGGGCCAAAGGCTGCGAGGTCGTGGTGTCGGGGAAACTCCGAGGACAGAGGGCTAAATCCATGAAGTTTGTGGATGGCCTGATGATCCACAGTGGGGACCCTGTTAACTACTATGTTGATACGGCTGTGCGCCACATGCTGCTCAGACAGGGTGTGCTGGGCATCAAGGTAAAGATCATGCTGCCTTGGGACCCAACTGGTAAGATTGGCCCTAAGAAGCCCCTGCCTGATCACGTGAGCATTGTGGAGCCCAAAGATGAAATACTGCCCACCACTCCCATCTCCGAACAGAAGGGTGGGAAGCCAGAGCCACCTGCCATGCCTCAGCCGGAACCCACAGCATAATAGGGTCTCCCTAGCCGCTGGATCTGGAGTCTGGATGTTGCCCTATAAAGACCTTTAATAAAATTTTTTTTAAGAAAAAAAAATGTACAAATAGCCTAATTATCCAATAATAGAAGATTAGTTAAGCAAATTTTTCTATAACATTCAGTGATATTTGAGGCAACCATGAAAATGATCATGAAACCAGATTTAACTATTTAACTATAATCCCTAAATAAAATACTGAGTTTATTTGTAAGGATTCTCAAACCACATTCTTCTCAGCTCCTGGTGTTTTTCTCTCTCATGACTTGATTCTCTATCCCCCTTAGAGCCTCACTGTCAAGGTATTAGTATAAGCCTGAAGACATCTGTTGCCATCTTAATTTTCCTACTGCAGTTTTACTGATAGGCTGCCTCACTTTGGGAGACTTTCTTTAGGTGTACAAAGCCACTGATCTCTTACTAGGCTTGGGGCAGGCTGGGTCTTTCCTTCCACTCGTTAATTAATGTACTGTAAAGGCAAGAGCTTTAATTTTGGCTCTGCAGCTGACCACACCAGACTTGTGGTTATGGCTTATGGCCTAGGGGAAGTGTTTTCTTACATATTTAATCAATCACTGACTTAAGGTGAAACACCAAAGCTAGGCTACAGTGCTCATTCATTTCCTCATTGGACAAAATCTCATTAAAGAGTATTCTGGGTGTGGCACTGCAGTGTGGTGAAATGGGGAGGAACCATACAGGTATTTATGACCTGGATCCTATTGTTTAGGAGTTTGGACTTTTGTTGCAAGGGATTCTGTAAGAGGATACATGAGAAGAATGTAAGGTGGGAAGATTAGCTAAGAAAACAACAACAGCAGCAACATGAATAAGAGTAAATAACATTTGTATAGAAAGTTTGAGAGTGTATAATTTGTATTTCACATACATTAGTGTGCTCTTCTAATGTGGGTGTCACCAAATCCACATGTATCTTAAGTGTTCAAGAGAGAAAGAAAGCACTTTGGCCTAGGGTGATCAGCCCAAGAAGAAGTATTAGGATTTGAATGAGAAGGGCGATAGGTAGCTAGAAAAGAAGACCACTCTGTTTGGTGGGAATGATATAAGAAGAAGCACAGGACAGGGAAGTACAAGTCGAGTTAGGACTAGAAATTGGACTGGGGCTCATAGTTTGGGAAGAGGAGTGGGTGAGGGTCAGGAAGTGGGAGACCGGGGGTGATGAAACATGGAAACGTAGCCGACTGTGGAGCTCCTGAATGCCAAGCTTAGGAATTTGTGAATAATGGAATATCATGTTAAGAGTAGCAGTTTTTTTTTTTTTTTTTAAAGAAGATGTTGGGGGTAGGAGTTTATTAATTAATTAATTTATTTTTGCTGTGTTGGGTCTTCGTTTCTGTGCGAGGGCTTTCTCTAGTTGCAGTGAGCGGGGGCCACTCTTCATCGCGGTGCGCAGGCCTCTCACCATCGTGGCCTCTCTTGTTGTGGAGCACAGGCTCCAGACGCGCAGGCTCAGTAGTTGTGGCTCACGGGCCTAGTTGCTCTGCAGCATGTGGGATCCTCCCAGCCCAGGGCTCGAACCCGTGTCCCCTGCATTAGCAGGCAGATTCTCAACCACTGCGCCACCAGTGAAGCCCCAAGAGTAGCAGTTTTAGAAGAATAATCTCACAAGTGAAGGCAAAAGGGACAAAAGTGGGATCTAGAATGGATATCAGATATGCAGCACTGAGATACTAAGCCCATGGATTATGATGGTGACTATTACAGTTGTCTATTCCTGGTTAACAAACCATTCAAAAAGTTAGTGGCTTAAAAACAACACTCTGTTATTTCTTCTGGTTTGTAGGCAGACTGGGCTCCACTGGGGGTTCTTTCTTGAGATTACTCAGGGACTTATAGGCAGATGTGGCCAGCGCTGCAGTCATCTAAAGGCTTGGCTGAGCTGGACATTCAGGATGGTTCGCTCTCCTGACTGAAATGCTGGCTGTCGTCGGGGAGCTGAGCTTGACTGGAGCACCTTCACATGCCTTGGGCTTCTCACAGAGTGGCAGCTGGACTCTGAGAGAGCTGCAAGGCTTCTTATGACCTGGGTTTGAGAGCCCCAGAATGGCATTTCTATTGAAGTCTGCCCAGATTCAAGGAGAGGGGAATAAGACCGCATCTCTCAATGAGAGAACTGTCAAAGAATTGTGGGCTATTTAATTTGTCACAGTAATTGTGAAGATGGAAAATAGGCACTTCCTGGAAGTACCTTGTTGGTCAGATGTAGTGGGGGGCATACATAGAGGGCTGGGCTAAGATCACTAAGAGATTTTTATGCCTGATTATCAGGGGAAAGAGCTCTCATATCACCTTCTCTTGCGTTAGCCCAGTGTCTACTCAATGTGCTATAAGTGCTGCTTATTTGCGTCTATCCACCTCTGTTCCCTAACAGCAAAGATTGGATTGGAATTGTTTCCCTTTTATCTCCAGCGCCCCATTCAAATCTTGTTATAAAATGGGCGTTCAAAAAATATTAGTTAAACAAATGGATAAATGAGTCACTACCAGGAATACATAGGGCAAAGGGAACAGCTGATTTGGAGAGAAAAGATATTATTTGATGTTAGATATATTAAAGTTTAAGAGGCCAGGGATATCTGAAAATTGCCAGCTATTGCTGAAATATGAGACTGGGGTTCAGAGAGATCCAAGGAATGACACAGATTTGTGCCCCTGTACAAAGCTGATCATTGTCAGGCTATGTGAGTTCTCCAAGGGAGAGATGTAGAAAAGAAGAAAAGGTTAAAGAGTTAGCCAAGAGCTTTTTATTCCATGAGTAGGAGGAAGAATAGGCAGTCAGAAAATGTGGTAAGGAGGCCTCATGAGTAAGATCGTAGTACCTGTGAAAAGCCAATATTTATCACCTTTGATTTGGAATCTTGGTAATTGATTCCTTTCCCCAAATACTCATACACTTTGATCTAGGAATACTGAGAAATTTTCTCAGAGGAATCACTCAAACAACCTAAAAGCTATATATGCAAAGAATTTCCTTACAAAATTACCTATAACAAAAGAGTCATATTTTCCAGAGAAGTCAAGAAAGTTAAAGAGTGAGAAAAGACAAGTGGAAATAGAACATTGGCAGATAAAAAGTCAAAACTTTTAAATTAATATTTTTATAAAAAATAGTATGGAACTTACTTCTTTCTGTACTGTCTTGTTGAAAACATTGGTTAATGTCACATTGTTAATACAGAAATTTACCTTTGCAAAACATGTCTCTCAACTCTACCCCTCAGTCCATGCCCCATATGCCTTGGATTTCAAGATTTCAAGGTAAAAAGGAAATCTAGATAGGTGAGTAGGAATCCCCAGATGCTTGTTCCTGCTTTTCCTCCTGATTTCATCAATTTAGCTTTGATGAACCTTAAGTCTCTTATCCATAAAATGATTAGAAGTGCTGGAAATTTCTTAAGTCTTTTCTAGCTTTAAAAGTCTTTAACTTTATGGTTCCGAAGTCAAAAGTTTGGAGTCTCCTGATATTTATATAGTTAGGGGAAGAGAAATTTCCCCAAAGTGTAGCTTTGGTAGAGCGATCAGTCATGACAGTTGGATTCAGGTTACTTCCTATGTGATGGTTACAAATAAAGAGTTGTTGATAATAAGCTTTAGGTCTTGTTTAGCACTAGGTGATAAAAACCACTTTTTGGTCTTGTGAGTTACTTTCCCCTTTGATACTGACCACACCTGGGCAGGTGGGGACCCTGTCCTCAAACAGCTGGCTCTGGGTCTTGATTTTCAGTAACCTAAGGCTAATGCTCATGGAGGGTTTTGACTCCCTGACCCAGCATTTCAAACCTCCAAGAAAGATGCTAGAGTGCTAAGAATGAGGTATAGAGGCACTCACCAAATAAAAATATAGAGTGATGAATAAATTATAAATAATAATAGAACATGAAGTATTACCAAAGAATATTTATTTCTCAGCCACATAAAACTTTCTAGAACTTGTTGGAGTATCTGGCCATTTTGGTAAAACCAGGATGTTACAAATAAGTTATCCTACAAAAAATAGGGGTCAGTGTGTTTGAATATCCACCATTTGCTACCCAAGTAACCTTAAAAGTCTTAGAAAGATGTGGCTCTGAGTCACTTTGGAAACAAATATACACAGATATATAGATATAAAGGCAAATATGTACTTTTGGAAAATGAACATATTCTAGATCACTATAGTAGTGTAGGGAAAATGGGGTGTCATGAATCAAATTTGCCCAGGACTCAATTTAATATGAAATCTAAGAGGGAAAAAATTGGTACATAGTTTAAATTTCATTTTAGTATAATTCTGTAATGATGATGATAATGATGGTATGAAATTAAGTACGTTACAAAAAATTTAGGAGACCTAGCATAGAGGCCTAGCATCTTGTTCCTTTGTTGTTATATTGACAGAAAATGATATGCGAGAGAATAAACTATTAAGGCGATTCAGTCTAATTCAATAAATTATATATTGGCACACTTAGGGCAAACTAGACCTTAGATTTTTTGAAACATTTGGAAAAGATGGACGCAATTTTAAAAGTTTGATTGAATTAACATAATTTAGTCAAAATTCAGCTTAATGAATAAAAACTATATAAATTAATATATTGTCCATAGAAATGTTTTAAAACTATAAAAATTGATTAAATGAAATGAAACTAATAGCATAAATATGAGCATAAGTAAGTCACACATGTAAAATACTGTCAGCCAGACATTGAATTGTTGTCATTGTGTGCTAGGTGTATGCTCAGTTCTGTATTCACTATATGATAGCGTTCAATTCCTGTAACAGTCCTTTGAAGTAGGAACTAATACCCCCATTTTCAGACAAAAAACTGAGTCTTCGAGACTTGCCTCTAACGAAACAGCTGAAGTTTTCATTTGAACTCCGTATCTGCCAGTTCCAAGGCTCATGATCTTAATCACCATGCCCTCGAAGAGAATGAAATAAACACCAGAAATTCATGGAGACAGAAACTCATAATAGTGAGCTGCTTTTATGTGTTCAGGGGAGTAGTTATCATAAAGTATAATTGAATCATCTTTCATAAAGAAATGAGTATAATCTAAAGAAAATCATGCACATAGTATGCCTCATTTGCTACGCAAAATAAGCTTTCACGGGTAGTGAATGAAGATGAATCCTCATGGTAGAGAGTTGTGCCTGGTAACAATTTCCAGATATAACACATTATATAAACATAGTATATAAACTGTAGTTTATATAACTGTAGAGCATAAAGAGTCCCTGTTTCCCATGTTTTGTTACTCAGTACTTGCAATTATAAATAGGTAATGTTAAAAGGTATATTTAGTGAAAAATGCAGGCTAGCAATCCAGTAGCTGCTATACCTTTCAGGCAAATGCATTTTTCTAAAGGACACGCAGGTTTTTTGAAGTGGCCCCATCTTCTCATATTGACACATTATTATTTGTAGTTACTTCATGTTTATAAATTATATTGCTTCTTGCCCCATACAAATTTGCACTGAATCTGAATTCTGTTTCCACTTCCACCCCTGCGACCCGGACTCCCTCCACCAGGCAATAGATAGAACGGGGAGAAGGGAGATAAGCAGCTTGCACCAAAGTTTCCTCTATATCTCCCTTATAATGTACACATCCCCAGAAAGAATGCTTAAAAGAGTATGGGAGAAGGAAAAAATATGCAGTTCCATCACGGCACCTCAAGAAGAGATACTGTAGTGATCTAGAATATGTTTATTTTCCATCTAGAATTCTAAAATTATCAAAAGGGCACCAACTTGTTTGGTTCCACAAATAAAATAACATGTAAAGAAGAAGAATGACGGACCAGAATTATGCCCCTTTTAAAAAATATGACTTGCATTGTCTTGTTGTCTTTTTCCAGGGTATCGTTCTGCCTCCTGACTTGGTGATGATCTGTCAAGAAATACAGATAGGAGGCTTTTTACATGGAGTGACTCTTTCCTAACGAGAGCCGCTCCTGTGGCTCTCAGCACCCTAGCATTGCAAACCACACTGCTTGTGACCATGGGCTCTGACCGTGACATAACCCACAGGCCTGCACATTTGCATGTCTCCTATTTCTACTTCTCACTAGCAATCAATTATAGGTTCCCCTCTAAGACCAGGTCAAAAGTTTCTCAATTACAGAAGACTGATTAATCTCTGGAGAGAAGCTCTCTCCTAGTTTGGAAGCCCCCGTCCTATAGGTACAGTGCTTTAAGCTTTACTGCTGAGTCTCCAAGGAAACCATTGCTATTTGTGACTCTGTTTGGAGCTCAAGAAGTAATTCTTACCTGCTTTAGCAAGACTGACAATGTCATGACAGCTTCAAGAGGCTATCGTTTCCACAATGAGAGATTCTGTAAATCGATTATTAATGAAGCACTGCCGTATTTTAAGTGACTGTTCTTTGAGGGAGCGTGTTTATATTTAATTATTGAAATGGGAACTGTGCAATGGCATAGCAGCACGAAAGTCAGCTATTATCCCCCCAAAACGGTTCAAAAATCAATCTTCATTCCAAAACCCATAATAAAAAAATAAAAAATAGCAATTTATTGAGAAAAACTAAAGGCATCCTGTGTCAGAAAAACTATCATTAGTTGTGCTAAAACTAATATGTACACATTTTTAAGGAGAGATGTGCGTAAATATGCAAAATAATTTTGAGTACTTAGATGAATGGAGAACCCACTGAATTGTCACTATCACTGGTATTATGACATTTGCCCTGCTTCTGCCTGTCACACCAACCATGGAGGCAGCTGTCATTAGAGATATGCATGAATAGTAATAAAAAATCTACCCGGGTTACCATGTTTCCATTCTTTCTTGAGTGTGATCAGCTAGTGCTGACAAAGTTTTGACCTTCTCTAGCCTCAAGAATTTTGCCTATAGAGCTACTTCTGAAATTGTATGATGATGCAGGGGCATTGAGTAGAGGGTAGGAGAGTGGAGTGACAGGAGAACCTGTCTGGTTGACAGTCGTAGCCCCAGAATTTCTATATAAAAGGGACTGGGGCAGCAATATGGATGGATGATGAATGGAGAACTTGAAGTAGCATTCACATAGCATTTTACATAAAGATGAAAAAATACCAGTTGTTTTTTAATCAAAGAATAAATGGGCACTGTTGAAATTTATAGGAAGTTTAAATCTCCTAACCCACCCATCATGCTGTCACTGGCTCTTCACACTTGGTTCCTGTGTTTTGGAAGAATGAGGGGCCACTGAAGTCTCATAAGTGGTGTATGATGTGATCAGCTCTGTGTTTGAGAAAGATGCTCTGAGACTAAGCAGGAGGAGATGTACCACTGTTATCCAAGGAAGAGAGGATAATGACCTGGACTCAGTTACAGTGGGAGCAAGAGGGCAAAGGTTACGACCATAATCATGACTGTCATTTACTATGAGAGGCTTTTTAAACGCCTCATTTTATTTATTCTTTAGAACAACACTGTGTGATAGCATAACCATGTCCATTCTAAAGAGTCTTAGGGATGTGAAGTTAGTGACACAAGTAACATAGTTAATAGGTGATGGAGCTGCTTTATTTTAAAGCTGTGATGTTTCAACAGTTAAAAAGGCAGGTAGCCCTAAAAAAGTAAGCAATTATTAGCATGTAATGGGCAAATGATCCGGGTCGACTCTGAGGCTTCCAGCTAAGTTTATAGATGGATGATGATGCTCCTTAGAGACAGAGAAAAGAGGAAGAGGGACAGCATATTTGGAAGAGAAGGTAATGAGTTCATTCAGGAAATAGTAATTTGTTAAGTCTAGGCAGGATGTGCAGAGGGAGGTTAGCAGAATGTGTTAACAGGAGTTTGGCAACTCAGGTCTAAAGATGAGGTTTAGGGATATCTCGAGGTTACAGGTGAAGCTGAAGCCATGGGAGCTGGTAAAACTGCCCATGGATATTAGAGAGAATAAGAAGAGGAAAGGAGAACTGAGGATAGAACCTTGGGAAAATCTAGTTGTACATTTAGAACCAACTGGGTGGTTTATAAGAAGTATAGCTGCCCTGAATTATTCCCCAGGTCAATTAAATCAGAATTTCTAACATGGGGCACAGGCAGAGGCAACTTATAAAAGCTGCACAATGACTCTAATGTGCAACATAGGCTGGAACCATGGTCTAAGCAGTGGGCAGGGTGAAGGCAAAGTGATGTGAGGTCTGGGGACCACCAGGAGAGAGTAGCAGCTGATCACAAGCTGAGAGGGGTCTGGTAAAATGGGGTCCCAAAAGAGGCTGCTTTGAGGAACAATTTTATGGGACTGTGAAAGAGGAAGGCAACTGCATAGATAAATGACTAGAAGGGAAGCAGGGAGTGGGGCTTCCCTTTTCAAAGATTTAGACGGCAAGCCAAAGTAGAGATCAAGGAATATTTGTATGTGGGGGACTAGAGTGGCTGGGAGTGACTGCATCATGTTTGCAGGCTGTGCAGAGCAATCCAGTGGAGCTGGAAAGACAAAGGAAGATGTAAGAGGGAAGAGACTATTGAGATCCTGGAGGAGGTGGATGTGTGAGGACTGAGCCAAGGAGGAAAGGAGGGAGCACATTTTTCTGCAGTAAGGTGAACATAAGTAAGGATAGATGGACACGGAGGGGAAAATGGAGGGAAGGTCAGTTTGGAGTTCACATCTGACTGTCTTTATTTTCTTGAAACAGAGGGCTATTTGTCCTCTCTCCCCTAAAAATGTGCACCCAGAGGTCTCTCAGCACAGTCTAGGTGGGCTGAATCCTGTGGTGGGGATTTGGGCACCCGTAGCCTCACGATTGTGGTATGGGCACTGAGGGCAAATTCCACAAGTCAAGTTTTAAGATCAGAGGCTTAAAGCCAAGAAGTCTAGATAGAGAGAGGAGACAGAGGTATAGCCTTGAAACAGCTTGAGAAGCCAGGAGACCTGATTAAGTGGTCAAAATGGACAGTAGGCAAAGGGCCCCCAAGCTGGAGGAAGCCAGGGTCTGGTGCCCAGAGTAGCTGTTTGTGGCACTCCTGAAGCTGCTTGCATACTCTTCTGGTGCATTCTAACAGAGTATAGAGGTTGAGCAGTTTCTTGAGAGCGACTGGAATGATGGCAAATTGTGGACCTCAACCTCCATCACCAGTCACCATCACAGCAACCCGGAGCCGGTTGCTTTCAGAGGCACACGGTTTGGTAGATAAGTGCAACAATCCCTCCCTTACAGTTTGCATTGTGACTTTCCCACTCTTCCCTTCGAGAGGTGGAGTCTATTTCCTTTCCTTTTGCATTTGGGCTAAACCTGTGACTTGATTTAGCAAATACAGTGCAGTGGAAGTGATGCAGTGTGACTTCTGAACCTAGATGTTAATTGACCTTGCAACTTCTGTTTATTGCTCTGTTGGCAGTCAGCTGGCATGTGAAGAAGCTCTGAATAAGGAGAGATCATGAAAAAGAGGGGAAATATAGAGGAGAACTGAGGTACCTTGGCTAACAACCAGCACCAAGGCCCTTGACACGTGAGTAAGACCTTCTTGGCTACTGAAGCACCAGTTGAGCCAAGCCAGGCAACGCCATGTGGAGCAGAGACAAGCAGTCCGCACTGAGTGCTGTCTGAATCCCTAACACAGAATGGTGAGCCATAAAATGGTTACTGTTTTATGCCACAAAATTTTGAGGTGCTTGTTACATAGCCATAGGCAACTTGTACTGATAGCATAGAAATGAAAGCCTGGGCCTTTGAGATGGTAGTTCTTTAACTGAAATTCTCATTGTATTGCTTATTCCTCTTGTGACCTTGGAAACACAATAGGTTTTAGTTTTGACAAAGTCCAGTGTATCTATTTTTTAATTTTGTTGCTTTTGCTTTTGGTGTCATTTATAAAAAAACAAAACAAAACAAAACAAAAAAACTGTTGCTTAATCCAAGGTGACAAAGACTTATGCCTATGTTTTTTTCCAAGAGTTTTATCATCTTACATTTAGGACTTAATCCATTTTGAGATCATTTTTGACATGGTGTGAGGTAGAGTTCCAACTTCGTTCTTTTGCATGTAGATCTCTAGTTGTCCTAATACTGTTTGTTGAAAAACTATCCTTTACCCACTAAATGGTCTTCGTACCCTTATGTAAAGTCAATTGACCAAAAATGTAAGGGTTTATTTATGGACTTTCAATTCTATTCTATTGATTTAAATGTCTGTCCTTATGCCAGGTCCACAATATCCTGATTACTATAGCTTTGCAGTAACTTTTGAAATCAGGAAGCATGAGTCCTCTAACTTTATTCTTCTTTTTCAAGATAGTTTTGGCTATTCTGGGTATCTTGCATTTCTGTACGAATTTTTGGATCAATTTGTCAATTTCCACAAAGAAGCTAGCTGGGATTTTTGTAGCTATTGCACTGAATCTGTAGATCAACTTGGAATATTGCCATTTAAATAGTATTAAGTCTTCCACTCCACTGATGACTATTACGATGAGGACTTATTGCTTTCAAGATTCTGTCTCTGCTTTTGGATTTTTACAACTGATCATGATGTACCTAAGGGTGGATCTCTCTGAGTCTATCATACTTGCAATTCATTGAGCTTTATAAATGTGTAGATTAATGTTTCTCATCAAATTTTAGAATTTTGGTCAATTATTTGAAATACTCTTTCTGTCCCCTTCTCTATTCTTTTCCTGTAACATTCATTATACATATACTGGCACACTGGATGGTGTCCCACAGGCCTGTGAAGCACTGTTCATTTTTCCTTATTCTTTTTCTTTCAACTTCTCGGATGGGATCACCTAAAGTGACCTATCTTCAAGTTTACTGATTCTTTCTCTTGCTTGCTCAAATGCGCTGTTAATGGTAGGTTCCTCTAGTGGGTTTTTCATTGTACCTACTGTACCTTTCAGCTCCAGAGTTAAATTTGTTTCTATTTTATAATTTCTGTTTCATTATTGATATTTGCTATTTGGTGAAGCATCATTCTCATATCTTCCTTTAGTTTTTAGATATGTTTTCCTTTAGTTCATTGAACATATTTAAGGTAGTGAATTTAAGGTGTTAACCAATGTTTGGACTTCCTCAGGGACAGTTTCTGTTGAACGAGACATGCTTTTGTGTTTCTTTACATGTCTTACATTTTTTTAATCAAACATTGGACATTTTCAATAATATAATATGACAACTCTGGAAATCAGATTCTTCAATCTCCCCTGGGTTTGTCATTTTTGTGTTTGCGGTTGCTGAATGTTTTTGTGACTTTCTTGAAATAATTCTTTGTTATGTGTGACTGTTGAAGTCTCTGCTTGGTTAGCTTAGAGGTCAGCTAGTGGTTGGACAGATTTTCTTTAAATGTTTGGAAACGGTAAGTCTCCCAGCCTTGGCCAAGGGGTTTTATGTGAGTGTTGGGGTATACCGTAAACATTTAGGCAGGTGGTTTACAACTTTGCCTTAGCCCTCACTTCCTACTTGTTCAGAGACTCAAGGTCATCCAGAGGTGAGAGTTTAGGGTCTTCTCACGTCTTTCCTGAGCGTACACACAGCTCTGGGCATGCTCCCAACCCTACACATATGAATGATCTTCTGGATTCCTAAACATATGTGAGGTCTTTTCAGGGCCCCCATGTTCATCTCATTTCCAGATTTTCTTTGTAAGATTTTTGGCTAGCGTGTTGTTTGTCCCCAATTGTTATTGCTACCTCAGGCAGCTGTGGTGTTAAACCATTACCATTGGTTGTTTTCAACAAATGCCTCCAGAGAAAAGTCTGTTTGCACTGGATGAGCTCTGAATCAGATCAAGTAAAGACAAATCCTGCAAATGGAATTCCCAGGCAGGTCAGATCATGACAGTTCTCTAGGAGTGGACTCGAAGGAACTCCCACCCCATTTGCTCACCTCTTGTGGCTGCTAGGCTGCTGGTTTTCACTGTGATTGCAGGCTGTTGATTTTTAAAGCTACCACAGAGCCGAGTAGGGGGATTTGAGACCAGCACAAGTTAAAATGCCACAAAACAACCTGTTCATACCAAAATTTCACCTTTTTTTTCTTGAACAAGTGCTCCCTAAACTGAAATGGGCTTTGCTTAATTTCAAATGCTGAAAAAGTTAACTTGGACAATTTTTGCCAGCATTCTCATTGCTTTAATGGAGAAAAGGATTTTCAGAGGTCTTGATTCCATCTTTCCTACTGATATCGCTGTCTTATGACTTGGGTAATTTGTGTAACCTCTCTAGGATACAGAACTCAAGATTAAATATTTTGGATTATATAACCTAAAAGTTAGGTTTATATAATGGTAAAGTGACTCCAACATAGGACAAGCTTAGTAAACAATGGTTTCATGAGTGAGTTGTTGAAATGGAGGAAAAGCTGGTGTTTATGTTGTAGAGAGGTCAAAGAATATGCCTTAGTCCTCCCATCTCAACTTTAACTCTCTTATGTGGTCTGAGGAAAGAAGGGATAAATTAGCCTAGCCAGAGCAAGCCTGACTCATGGTTACTATGGAGATCCCTAGGACTTGAGATGTAGTGAAAATTCCCACCTGTGTCTGCAAAAATGCTGAGAGACAGAGAAGCAAGCCAAGTATGCCCTGAGAAACTGCAGTTTAGAATCCTGGAGGAAGTTAGTCAAAACCCCATATTTCAAGCCCAGAGGAATGGTTAGGATAAGGTCCTAAGACCAGGGTATGGAAGCTAAGTAGGGACTGGGTGAGTGCTAATTTAGGTCAGAAATAGGGCTGGGAGATTAGATGGAGAGGGTAAGTGGCAGAAAAGGGTTCCAGCATGCTTCTTAGGTCAGTAGGACCTAGTAGCCTGTGTTGAACTAATGAAATGGAGGCTTAAAGGCCCAGGGTGAGAGAAGAGGACTGCAGTATGGGGCATCAATACCGCCTGCAACCTTGGAGAGGGGTGAGATCACTGTGGGGTTGGCCAGGCCATGAACATGGTCCCAGGTCACATGGAAAGGTCATGGTTAAAACTAAATTTTGGGGGGACTTCCCTGGCAGTCCAGTGGTTAAGACTCTGCACTTCCGCTGCAGGGGACATGGGTTCGATCCCTGGTCTGGACCTAAGATCCCGCATGCCATACACAGCGTGGCCGAAAATTTATTTTTTATTTAAAAAAAATTTTTTTAAATAAATAAAAGGAAAAGGTATATTTAAAAAAATAAATGTTGGAAAAGAGATGAAGTATTAAGGCAGGGAGGAAGAGGCTGTTTTTTCATAATCTTTCCACCCTAGAGAAAACTCATCCTCCTCCTGTGTATGGTAGAAGGAGTAGAAATGGCTGTCTTTCTTCCTTGCCAGAAGCCCCCCAGCATCCTTTCATCACCTAATTAAACAAACTCATGAATCGGTGAGAAAGGCAGAGTTGAACAAAGATAAGCACAGAACTTAAAGACAGCAAACTGCCCTTACTGAATCCATTATGAACACTTCTCAGTTACACACACCATGTTCAGCTGGTATGCCCCTGGCTTCCTCAACTATCTTTTATAAAGTGAGAACTTTTATTTTTATTTCCTATTTCATGAATTACATATTAACATTTGTGTATAAATTTATCCCCTATATAATGATTAAAAGAAAGACTATAATACTTCCTTTTAAAAAGTATAGCTATTTGAGTTTCTACTTTTAAATAAGAAGTTCCATCAACTCGTGAGCAGGGTAGAATTTTAGAGGACTTTCTAAGTGAGCTATAGATATTTTCATGTTGTTTATTTACCATCAAATCTTAATTACCCACAAAATTTATTGACATGTTGGTAAATGATGTTCTTTCTCTCTTTTAATAAAACCTTTTGTTTTACAAAAGGCTCTGAAAAAAACAAGCTACAGACTGGGGAAAATGTTTGCAAGCCACATAACTGACAAAGAACTCATATCTAGAATATATAAAGAATTCCTAAAACTCAACAGTAAACAAACAGTCCAACCAGAAAAGATATGAATGGAGATTTCACAAAAGAAGATATACAAATGACAAATATGCACATGAAGATACATTTAACAACACTAGCTATTAGGGAAACACAAATTAAGACCTGATATGATATCACTACACATCTATTAGAACAGCTAAAATAAAAACTGTGACAATACCAAATGCTGGTGAGGATGTGAAGAAATTCAATCACTCATACTGCTGGTGGGAATGTAAACTGCTACAGCCGCTCTGGAAAACAATTTGGCAGGTACTTAAAAATCTAAACACATACTTACCATAAAACCAAACAATCACACTCCTGGGCATTTATTCCGGAGAAAGGTAAGCTTATGTCCACACAAAAATGTGTACATGAATGTTTGGGGCATCCTTATTTATAATTGCCAAGATTGGAAATAATCCAAATATCCTTCAGTGGGTGAATGGTTAAACACTCTATGATACATCCATGTGATGGAATACTACTCAGCAATAAAAAGAAATAAGCTATTGATTCATGAAACTACCTGGATTGATCTCTAAGGAATTATACTGAGTGAAGAAAACAGTTTCTAAAGTATACTAATACCATATTATTCCATTTACATAATATTCTCAAAATGGCAAAGTTAAAGGAATGCAGAACAGGTTAGTGGTTGTAGAGGTTAGGAATGGGATGCGGAACTTGGAGGGAAAGGTCGGAGAGGGTTGAGTGTGACTACAAAGGAGCAGCAGGAAGGATCTTTGTGGTGATGGAAGAGTTCTGTATGTATATTGATTGTGGTGATGGTTGCATAAGTCCACACATATGCTGAAATGGCATAGAACTGCACACACACACACTCAAATGAGTGCATGTAAAACTGGTGATAAATTGAATAAGGTCTATTGATTGTACTGATGTCAACTTTCTGGTTTTGATGCGGTACCATGGTTATGTAAGAAGTTGTATAAGATGTAACCTTGGGGGAAAACTGGATGAAGGGTACAGGGGACCTCTCTGTGCTATTTTTGTGACTTCCTGTGGATCTGTAATTATTTCAATATATAAAGTTTAAGATGTTAAGACCAATAACTTGGTAAATATGCTTTTTATTGTCTTCAGGCCCTCTGGGGGAGGTGAAGGTATGAGGAAGGTATGCTACCAGCACCTTGCTTTTTCTTATATCTCATTGCTTAAACTGTGTCATGAATTGTTCAATTGACAGAAGGGCCAAAATCCAGATCTCTGTGCAGGTTCTGTGAGACCAGTGGGAAGATTATGTTTTTCAACTGTTGCTTAACTGCTGTTTTTCAAAAAAAGTTTTCCATACACTCTCTTTGTGGAAGTATTTATTTCAAGATAAAGTGTTGGGGCCTCCCTGGTGGCGCAGTGGTTGAGAGTCCGCCTGCCGATGCAGGGGATACGGGTTCGTGCCCCGGTCTGGGAGGATCCCACATGCCGCGGAGCGGCTGGGCCCGTGAGCCATGGCCGCTGAGCCTGTGCGTCCGGAGCCTGTGCTCCGCAACGGGAGAGGCCACAACAGTGAGAGGCCCGCGTACAGCAAAAAAAAAAAGATAAAGTGTTTTAAGGGGTGGCAGGAGTGTGGGTATTTGCTACAGCATCCTTTGTGCTTCTCATTATTGTTCCAAAACCCAGCAGCCATTACAGCCAAAATGCACTGAACCAAAGGCTGAATTTCCAAACCTGAAAGTTCCAGTGCCTATCCTCAGAGATTCTGGTCTGAGGTCCTCTAATAGAATTTAAAAAGTGTCGTGAGGTGATTCTGATAAGCAGCCAAGTTGGGGAACTTCTAGATTAGAGGATGCTGAAGCCCTCCTTCCTGATGTGAAAAGGCAAGGTCTCCTAGAATCCATGTGTAAGATTTGATTTCCACTTAAATGTATTTCCTCATGAGGAAACGTGATTCTTGTGAGATGGAGTATGTACAACCCATCCGGTTTTATTTTGTTTTCTTCTCTTGGTTGTGTATGTGATTCAGCCATGACTTCTCACCTCATTTCCACTGAGGTGGAACTCCTTAGGAATAGATGCCCTATAATCCTTATCTGTGGTTCTTTCCTAACTTTTACCACAAGGTGTGGAATTCTGGGTAATTCATTGCTTTACATTGCAGTCATTAAACACTTCCATTTTTATAACCTAATTTGCATCTTTCATCAGTGAGAGAATATATTCTAACTCAGGAGCCTACACTAATTCTACAGGTTACTCTAGCAGGTGATGGTTTGAATCTTTTCAAATATTTGGCTGGGTTATTGTAAAGGACTTCTGAGTTGGAGCTACCAGTTGTTTGGTTTGGAATATGGTAACAAGGATAATGACCTTGCAGGCAGTGGAGAGAGGCCATGACCTGGAACATGGGGCAATGACCCAGAAGCTTGTCCTCAGCAACTGGAAAAGTCCATAGTGCTTACCTTTTATATATCATTACCATCTTCCTTCCTCTTTCTTGAGAGTCCCTTGTTCCTTCTCCTCTTGCTTCATATACTCAGTATTTAACCCATTTTGACTTTCAGCTGCTTGCCAAATAAATCTTAATAAAGTCTCAACCCAAGATGATATCTGATAAAGTTGCATGCATGACTCCATCCAGAGGTGTCTACATTTTAAAGGGATGCTGCTGTGGCCTGCTACTGGGATGAAGGAGGGAGAATGTCTGTCTTCATTGCCCCTGCCTTCATTCCCATTTTTTGTTCTACTACTAGTATCTTAAAGGTCAAGGATATTTTAAGCCACAGCAATCTCTAGGAAGTTACCTCTTTCATTCTTACACTTATCTCTTTGATAAAAGTGAATAAATTTATAAAGGAATATTCTCTCAGAAATGTTGAGAATGACTAAACTCACAGTATGGAATACAAATTATCTTAATTTTCTATTACTGTTAAAAAAAACCCTGCAATTTTATTCAACAAGTTACAAGAGCTATTCGGTGGAATTTCCTGTATCAGTGCTAAGAATTCAGTAGAAATCCCTTAACACTATAAGTGAGGGAATAACCTTGGATCTAGTTCAGTCCAGAATCTTCTTTTATCCCGTTTTCCAAATTATGCTGATCCTCTTCTGTGTGTCCAGTGCCATCCTTGTTCCATTACCATCTGTGCTGGGATGTTATTTTCTGGTCTCTGAATCCTTATCCTCAACCCTAAAAGTAATTCACAACTACGTGCCTTATACTTCCAATGTATGGTCTCATTCAACCCTTAAACAATCCAAATGCAGTTATTTTATACATTTATACTTTTATATACATTTTATAGATGCTGAAGTACAAAACTTTTAAGTAATTTCCTCAAAGTAACACAGTAAATAAGCTGGAATTTAAACCCAGTTCTGTCATGTAAGATTTAGTATGTAAGGTGAACATTGTAAAGCCATCATTCATCCTAGGAATTAAACACCAATGATGCTGTTGAAAGAGTCAGTGTTCTTAAACCATTTCTTGAGGATGACTCCTTCATGAGCATGTTCAATCTTCCCTTTAAGAGAACTTTTTGAACAATTTCCAGAGTTTTGTTACATCCAATACCTTTATAAGATGCCCAGCACTATACAGTCATTAGCTTTGGAGAAGTGTTTCTGGCAGTGTTTGCTTGGGCCTGCAGCTCTGCCTTTCTCTCTCCCTTGCTCTGAGTTTCTGTGTTTTGCCCCTCTACACTCGTTTTCTAACCCAGGATGGCCAACTGGTGGTAAATGTAACTTAATGATTGAGTTCTGAAAATAGAGTCTCCATTGAGCTGAAGCGTTGATTCCATGGTGCTGCTTTGGCATGCTAGGAATGGCTCCCAACCAGGTCTGTGTCATAGCCCTTCAGTTGCCAACTTATCAACACAGAATTTCCCTTTTGCACCCATAATCTAATCATCTTGTATTCACTTCTCTCCATGTCCTTGGAAGTGTGCTTGTTTTGGCTTGTGTGATAAGCCCAGCCATCAGTGGTCCATAGACATTCAATATTTTTACCTGCTATTCTTTCCTTACCATGTTTCATTAGCTCCAACCATCAGGATCCAAGGCAGCAAGATTGTTAAGTGATTGAACTCATTTTCTTCGTTTGCTGTGGTGTCAGATTTCTAGCTTCTTTATAAAACTAGCTCAGTCATGTGGCAGGTTCAACTGGAGATTCCAGATGCAAATCATTTTTTCCACCATAGACTATTTCAGTCTTAGAGTTTGAACTGTAAAGTTGGCAGAAAACAATTTTTTTGTAACATGCCCTATTATAGTGACCTGTAAAATGAAAAGATTAAAAGATTAGAAAAAAAAGCCTAGTGATTTTTATTCTTCATATGCAGGCAGACAATATAGTTTTCTTCATAAATTGAATATTTGCATAGCACTGAAGAAATTTTTCTATCAGCTTTTTCTATAACAATCTTCAGAGTACCAGCCAGATTTCCAAAATGGACAATATATGGAACGCTTTCATTTTTCAACTTTTCTGAATCCTTTTCCTCATGTTCAGTTACTCATTTTTCTAATTTAACATCTAATTCCATTTATAATGATTGAATTTTTATGTATTAAGAAAAAAACTTGCACTACATGTATATGTTTAAAGGAAAATGGTTAATTCATAAATAGGATGATAATTTGATATTTATGAAGCGCCAGCTTTATCTATTAATATGAGAATTCTGCAATTATCATTTAACTGTTCTTTGAAATTTTAGAAAATGGCAAAAAATAGGGGCTACTAAATTTCACAATTAAAATTCAAGAATGGAAAAATCATTTTGCATAAATGAGTGTTTAGATACATGTTCCTCTGTATTGACAGAAGTACTGGAATTATGAGACTTCACTTTCAAACTGAATATTGTGTTCAAATATCAAACTACCAAGCAATGACTATTTATGCTCTAGCCTCCTACACACAGTAGGCACTTCTGAATGAATGAAGTTGGGTGATCAGTTGAAAGATACTTTGAAAGGGAAACAGATAGGATAAACATTAAGGAAGTGATTTTACATTACCTATTAAAGGAAGTATAAAACTATGTAGATGCCTTCCCATTTGTTCTAGTTCCTATCACTGCATAATAAAACACCCTAAAACATAGTGGCTAAAAAGAACAACCGTCATTTATTTTGCTCACAAATCTGCAACTTGGGTAAGGACAGCTCATTTCTGCTCCACCTGGTTTCAAGTAGATGGCTCTTCTGGGAGCTGGAGGATCTACATTCAAGAGAGCTTCCTCACAAGTTTGGCAAGTTTGTGCTGGCTATTGGTGCCCATGGCGAGGCTCCCCCTGCAGACTTCCCAGTGGGCTACTGGGTCTTCCTCACAACATGGTAGCTAGGTTTCAAGAGACACAGAATAGAAGTGGTCAGTTTCTTAAAGCCTGAGCCCAGAAACTCACACAGTATCGCTTCTTCTATATTCTATTGGCTGAGGAGTCACAGAGCCCAATTCATGGTGAGGGGACATAGACACCAGCCCTAGAAGGAAGGAATGTCAAATAATCTGTATACCGTTGCATTAAAGTGAAACCCAAGCATCTTCCCTCAGCCTCAAGGCCTTAGGGATTGATCGTCTTTTTTTCTGTAAAAGCCAGATAGTAAATATTTTAGGTTTGCTGGCAGGTAAAACAATCTCTATTGCACCTACTCAACTCTGCTGTTGTAGTGAGAAAGCAACCATAGGCAGTATGTAAACAAAAGGAAATGTCCGTATTCCAATCTAATTTTATTCACGGAAATATGTGGCAGGCCCACTGGCCATTGTTTCCCAACCCCTACCGTACATGACATGCCTCCTCTTACCTCTCCATTCTCGCCTCTCCTCTGCTTACTAAGCTCCAATCACACAGCTTCCTCTTAGCCCCTCTAAGACAAAAAGCTTGTTTTGCCTTGGGGCCTGTCCACACCTATTCCTAATAACATTTGCCTTGGCCTAAAAACTACATCCTCAGCAAGTTCTTCACTAATTGTACCTTACAGATCTCCCCTCGCTATTTATTCTCCCTGATAATTCTGTATTCCCTTAGTAGCGCCTTGCATCTTATAATTTACATATGAATTTGTTTTCTTCAGCATTCCACTAATATTTGAGTGTTGACTGTGATCCAGGTGTTCTAGACACTGGTGCTAAGTTGATAAACATGGCTGACAAAGTTCCTGTCCAAACAGGACAAACATTCTTTATGGAGAATCATAAAATGAACAAGAAAATATCAGATAGTGTTTAGTGCTATCAAGAAAATTAAACAGGACTATGAGAGACAGGTCAGGGAAAGCCTCAGTGAAGAGGTGACATTTGAGCTGAACACGAAACTATAAGGAAGCAGCCAGGGAAAGATTTGGAAGAAGAGATTTTTATGCAAGGAGGAAAGTCCATGGGGCATGTGGGGTGTGGGTGGGAGAGTGAAGCTTGGCATGAGCAAGGAAACAGAGAGAAGCAGTATGGGTGGAGCAAAGTAAGTGAGGGGAAGGACACTAAGAGGTAAGGTCGGAAAGGCAGGAGCCAGATGTTGCAGGGCCCACAGACCTAAAGAAACAATTCAGATTTTATTCTACGTGTCTACATGCATTAAACCTCCACCAGCATGTATGGAGCATGTGCGTTGTGTTGGGCCCTGTGTTGAGTCTTAGGATATAACAGTGAACATGTTGCATCTCTCATTTTTTAATTGCAGTATAGTTGATTTACAATGTTGTGTTTATTTCTGCTGTACAGAAAAGTGACTCAATTATACATACATATGTGTATGTATAAAAATGATATGAAGGAAGCAATAGAATTTTTTCATATATACATTCTTTTTTATATTCTTTTCCATTATGGTTTATCCCAGGACACTGAATATAGTTCCCTGTGCTCTACAGTAGGACCTTGTTGTCCATCCATTCTATGTGTAATAGTTTGCATCTACTAACCCCACACTCCCAGTCCATCCCTCCCCCACCCCCTGAGTCTCCCATTAGACTTTGTGCTTCACAAGGGCAGGGATTCTTTCTTTTTTCTCATCACAGTGTTCCCAGAGCTTGGCACTTAAGAAGCACTCCATAAATATTTGTTGAATAAATAAAGGCATGAATGCATGAATGAGAATATTTTTGAAATTTCTTAGCATTGTAAAGGTATTCTCAATCTCAAAAATATGGGAGACCTGATATAAATCTTCATAAATTTGTTATCACTAAAATATAACTTTTTTGGGCTTCCGTGGTGGTGCAGTGGTTGAGAGTCCGCCTGCCGATGCAGGGGACACGGGTTCGTGCCTCGGTCCGGGAAGATCCCACATGCCACGGAGCGGCTGGGCCCGTGAGCCATGGCCGCTGAGCCTGCGCGTCCAGAGGCTGTGCTCCGCAACGGGAGAGGCCACAACAGTGAGAGGCCCGCGTACCGCAAAAAAAAAAACAAACAAAAAAAACACTTTTTCTCAGAACTGTGATGGAAAAAAATTATATGAAGGAAGCGATAGAATTTTTTTGAGAGCAAATAGTTATTCAAGTTGGACTAAGCATAGTGGGAAATTTTCCTGGGTCTTGAGACGAGAGCCCTGGCTCTGAACAAGTCACACCCCCAATTCCTATGTATTTCTTGAGTAACATTATTTTCCTGCTTTGAGCCATGGATACCAGGGGAAAGGCAGCTGTAACACGTTTTAGTGAACATAATACATTGTCACTATCAAAAGTGTTTGCTGTTATGAAACATTGTTTCTCACTTCATTTCACATAATCATAACCCATTAGGCATCTCTGTCTTTGACCTTCAATAAATATCTGAGGACACAAAGAAAGCTACACATGATATAATGGATTTCTCCACTTTCAATTTGTTGGAGAAAAAAGACTTCCCTTAGGTTCTTTGATTCTCATTTGCATTTCTTTCTTTCTAGTGTGGTTACCCTGTTCAAAGGACACACTATTTTTATATTTGTATCTTAATTTTGTCAGGTTCAATGTAAACGATTACACAAATGTGGTATTTAACACGCAATTTCTTAGCAGTTGGCCAAACTGCCAGCATTTCAGGGGACTTTTCCTTTTCTCAGTGCGTGCCATTGGGAGATCATTCCACAGATACTTTCAAACCTCTCTAAAATAAAAGCCAACTCACTCTCATTCTCAAACTTAGTATCTTTTACTCTTGAATTGATTCCTTTTTCTTTTTTTCTGCAAACAAAAGTAGTTTTGCCCTCTTTAATGTCATGGTTTTTATGAGCATATTTCTAGTAGGCTTGATCAATAGTTTTCAACCAGGGATGATTTCATCCTGCAGGAGACCTTTGGCAATACCTGGAGATATTTCTGGTTATCAGAACCTGGGAGGATGGAGAGGAGGATAGTGAGTGGAGCCCAGAGATCCTGCCAAACACCCTACAAGGCACGGAACAGCCACCCACAACAAAGTATTATCTGGCCCCAAGTGTCAATAGTGTGAAGTTTGAGAAACCCTGAGCCAGATTAAGATCTTGCCTCCATCTTTTTGAATAGATGGTTGCTTGCAATAGTTTATATGCTTTAAAAGCACTTGGTAATTCAAATCTGTCTTCGGGTTCCCACACAGTGATGAGCAAATCAGCTCAGAGAAGGTTAGTAGGGCTTGGTTCCCTCAACCTTCTACCATGAGTGGAGGTCAGATACCTGTCCCTGAGTTTATGAGAAGAAGCCTAAATACTAGGGCTCTGTATGCTTAACACCCTGTGCCACTAGGGGGGTCACAGTGAGGTGACTGAGCCTCTCATCTCTTCCTCTGGTAGATGATTAATTATGAGAAAGGTCTCTGCATGAAGTCAGAATTTTGTCTGTCTCCTAGAGTAAGTTGTCTGTGTTCAGGAGACATTTCTTTTTTTTTTTTTTTTTCTCGGTACGCGGGCCTCTCACTGCTGTGGCCTCTCCTGTTGCGGAGCACAGGCTCCGGACGCGCAGGCTCAGCGGCCATGGCTCACGGGCCCAGCCGCTCCGCTGCATGTGGGATCTTCCCAGACCGGGTCATGAACCCATGTCCCCTGCATCGGCAGGCAGACTCTCAACCACTGAGCCACCAGGGAAGCCCAGGAGACATTTCTTTTGATTCAAGCCACCAGGAACTGATTATGCTTAACCCACATATGCTCTGCAGAGCACGCCTTCCCAGGCAGGTGAAAGCCATGAAATTTCACAGGTACTGTAAAGTGCTAAAAATTTGGATGGCAAATGCACAAATACTGCTATCAATATCCTCAGGCTTAGAGCTGCTATTAACATCAAGTGTACGTACTATGACTTTATTTCCTGACATACATAGATAGTGCTTAAATGTATGGATTTATTATCACATTGGCATATTTTATTTATAGCATAAGAAAGGTGAAACATTCTACAGCATTGCATGTTAAGATTAGGATTTATTGTCCAGGAATCCTTGAACAATTTTATCAAAAGCCCATTTCTAGGTGGTGTTTTTCTGCAATAAATCATACAGCAAGAATCTATCAGTGGACACCAGGAAGAGATAAATGAGTGTAGAGGAAAGAGGGTCATCACAGATTTTTTTCTGTATCATGGCTTGTCATTGGCAGAAATTCATTTATTATGGTTCACAGACAATTTTTTTACCTACTTGCTCTGTTTTCTGTTTAGGGTGTTAGCTAAGATAAAATGAAAACCTGGCAAAATGTAAGCTATCAAAATCCATGAAGACAGACATAACTTAAAGATCATGAGACACAAAGAGTATCGATTTTTTCCCCTCTTCCCATGTAACTGCAACTTTCAGGGGAAATATGTTTTTAAATGTAAATATTTTAATTTTTAAAGTAATTGCTCCGCTCAGGTTGGTAGTATAATTACTGGAAAAGCAACTTCCATTGCAGACTAGAATTTTCCCTCCAGAATGTTCCTTCAGTAGAAAAGCAGTAGGAGTATCTAATAGTTGTTGAGTAGTTTTCAAGCACTCCCTGAGTGAGTTTTCTGTTCTTTTTTTTTTAACATACCATATCTTATTGAATCTGTCATCAGGACTCTGTAATTTGGAACAAGACCAGGTACATAAAGAAATACATGCTAACTGCCAGGGTAAACATGAGAACAACTACAGATGAATTTCCATTTGATTGAAAGAATTCAATAAAATATAGTATTTCAGGTTTCTTTTTTAAAATATATTTATTTTGGCACTGCCTTGTCCCCTTCAAGTTGTCTTGGCTAAGAAAAAACTTGCAAAATATGTTTCCAGCTTTTTAAAATGAAACACTAGCAAGTATACATTGAATGAGTCCTGTATTTCCACAAGCATACTTAAAACATGTTTGTTTTTTGGAAGGGAGGCTGTGGAGCTCCCATCTCTACATACTCTGGGATGGAGGTTCATCAACTTGAGATAATGCTACATGACACCGTAGAGAGCCACTCGCTCTCCACATCCCGCCACAATCCTAAAGATCCCCCAAATAGATACTAGCTTTAAACATAATCTAGATGAGCAATAGAGAAAATATAGGTAGATGATGGCTTTCCCAGTATATGACCCAGAAGAGGTCCCTGGCCTTCTATTAAGAAATCCAGAGCAATAGAGGTTCCCATCTCACCTCCTTCCTGAGCAGGTGAGGACAAGTCCTCCATCTGGGGAGCTCATAAACCTGCACACCAGCCCTGAGCTCACAGACAAGCGCCAGTAGCAAAATGGAAGTGAGTACTTCCTTCCTGTACCTTCTCAAATACAATCTGCCACTCTGAAATACTTGGTGGGAGAAATTGGATAGAATTTTTTAGTCACAGGTAAAGTACGAGGGACTAGATCAGGCAAGTAAGGTACTTGCCTGGGGAGGCCAAAATTTAAGGGGAGTAGGGGTGCCCAAAAGCTCAGTCACCAAAAAAATATTTTAATGACACTCTTAAGTGTTAAAATCACTGCCTAAAAATCCACAATGAGTAAAATACCCATATTTTAAATCAGACAAGATCAGTATTATTGATTTTTGTTTTGCTCTGATATGGCTCAGTGTGGCCCTGCACCGAATCCACTGAAGTGGAAGGGGACATTAAAGAAAGCCAACTGTCATATTTGTAACTGCAGTGGGTCTGCTTTGACAAGCTGGACATCTTCTGGAAGCAGGAATTTATCACATGTTAATGCTGTGAAGGTCATGCTTGGGAGCAGCACAGAGAAGATTATGGAGAGAGTCTAGTCACAGGCTCTAATCCTGGTCTGTGACTCACCAGCCATGCAACCTTGGGCAAGTCACTTGACTTTCCCTGTGGCCATTTCCTGATCCATAAAAGAATGTTGGAGAAAAATCAAGGTTTTGCAATATTTCTGGAACCTACCATATCAACGAAAGATATGTATATTAAAATAGATGACTTGGTCACTGAATTGCATTTCTTCAAGGTTAATCTGAATTATTATTTTGTTTATTCTCCTAATAAAAACATTTCATTAGATTAGCTTTTAAATCCTTTAATCTGGGTACCAGAAAGGCCCTGATATCAACTCTGAGCGCCAGCGGTAAATTCTGTTCCACTCCTGCCAAGATTATATCTGTTTTGAGGACCCATAAAGGACTTCCAAGTTTATGGATTCTGTGCCTTTAATAAACATTGTGCATGTTTGGTTCTTAAAATATGGTGTGGTATTAGATGACTCATTCTTTTCCAGGTTAACAGTCCCTTCCTGCGGGGATCTAGGTAGAACTAAACCTGGGGAAGTGATCAGAGACACTGGTCATTGCTAGTCACTTTTAGAGTGAAGCCCATGAAAAAGAAGATTCGTGAAGACAGCAGTTTTACATCGCATAATTGTCTCAGACTTCTCTAATTTGCCATGTTAATCAAAATTTACCCCAGCATTATTAGTAACTTAAAATTCTTTTTAAATTCATTGTCTAATAATTATCCCATCTCTTCCTTCAGCATACTGTGGTACTTCACTTATAGAATTTTGGACAGTCATTTTTCTTTATTTTATTTTTTTCCAGACAGATTTTTTATTTTTTATTTATTTATTTATTTTTGGCTGCGTTGGGTCTTCATTGCTGCGCTCAGGCTTTCTCTAGTTGCGGCGAGCAGGGTCTATTCTTCGTTGCGGCGTGCGGGCTTCTCACTGTGGTGGCTTCTGTTGTTGCAGAGCACCAGCTCCAGGCACACGGGCTTCAGTAGTTGTGGCACACAGGCTTCAGTAGTTGTGGCACACGGGCTTCAGTAGTTGTGGCACGTGGGCTCAGTAGTTGCTCTGTAGCATGTGGGATCTTCCCGGACCAGGGCTCGAACCTGTGTCCCCTGCATTGGCAGGCAGATTCTTAACCGCTGTGCCACCAGGGAAGTCCCATCATTCTTCTTTAAATGTTAGCCAGTATCTTGAAAGAAGGAGTGTGCCCAGCTTTTTTTGGCATCAGTGGAGTATTTTTTTTGAAAGGAGTACATAATTATGAATGATAAACAATAGAAAGCAGACATATTTCATTCTTTTTGGGGAAGGTTACAGTGAACTAAGAAAACTTGAAATATTGTACCAAATAATCACACTTAAGGCATCTGTTGTGCTAACGTCATAGAAGGGAGTCTAATTGTGTGTGTATGTGTGTGTGAGAAAGGGAGAGGGAGTGAGGCCACACATGGGTGTGTGAAGATCTCAGCTTACTTTTCCCTTCTTCCCCAGTGACCCCAGAACTGTATCTTTTGCTGTTCTTTGGTTATGACACCTGCTCCCCATTTACTCAGTTAGAAGGCTTATCATCAGCACAGGTATATCTGAAGGCTTTATATGCTCATCATGAAAACTGAGATAATAATTCATGGAGCTGATAATCCATGTGGTGTTTGATTGTAGTGCCAATGGGGAGAATTTAAATACTTTACCATTTTTAATAACTTAGTTCAATTATTATAAAGAGAGTGACTGATAGAAACAGAGAAGACTGACTGGACTCTTAACCCATTGCAGGATGTAAATTAAAGGCTGTCTTTGGCTTTTTTAACTTAGTCCAGACATTTTACACAATTATTGTCTCAACAGGGTAGAAGAATAAAAGGAGCTTGCTTCCTTTGCACATATGTTTTTCTTACAAATGGGGGTTGGAAGAGAGGAGAGACAGAGAGACAGAGAGACAGAGAGAAAGAGAGAGGTATTCCAGGTTGTTACTTTGGAGAATTAACCTGAAAGGGGTATAAGTTACATGGTTGTTTTAAGTATCCCTCATGTTAATTTATCCAGGTATCTCAAGTAGGCAATAATACATTATGAATCTAGAGGCAGAAAAAGTTCCCTTTGTTATCTAAGAAATAAAGTTGTGTCTTGGGAGGTGACAATAACAAAAGGAATGTTCTTCGAAAATAACCGTTTGGTCATTCTGATCAATAAATTTTTTTAAAGATAAACAAAATTACAAGCCGAAGAGATATTGACATATTATATTTTCAGCTTCTTTGGCTCCCTTCTTGGGCTGATGTTTAAAGGATTAGAATGAAGCTTACGTTCTGTGTGTTTTTGAAACTTCCCACTGATCAGCCTCTGAGAAAAATTCACTGGTGTATCATGTTTCTAACATTTAAAGATCTAATTGGGATATTGTTCTGTACATGCTGTTAGACACTGTAGTGACAAGAAGAGTCCTAGCCCACATTGGCTGGGAGCCAATACATACCTTCCCTGAACAAAGTGCAGGATAATTAAAGTGCAACTACCGAGAGAGCACCTCAGAGCACACACAAAAATAACCATCAGTAAAGTGTTGGAGATCACGCTCCTTGGGAATCTCAGGAGCTCATTGCTACATTCACTTTCCTTTTCTTTTCAAGTACAGTTCATCAGAGATATTTTCTTTTTTCCCTCACGTATTGACTATTATGTGAGAAGTTCTCAATTAAAAAAAAAATTAAACTAATATCCCCGTCAATCATCTCTGCAAAATTACCTAAAGAACACCATTAGGAGATCAAATATGATATAAAATTTAAGGGAAACGAGGCATTTTAGAAGCTTCATTTTAATTACAAATGGAGAACTAAGAACTAAATAAAAATGCAGGGGGTATTTTTACATCAGTCACAATTCCTATTCAAACAGCCTATTTAAATGCGTGCAGGCCTTTCACGCAGAGCCACTCAAATGCCCTTGCATAGCAGGTTCTGTGAGGAAATCAGGAAGGCGTTGGGATTGTATAAGCCTGCAACATGACCCCGGGTAAGCTCGGTTACCTTTCTAGCATAACCATTTAAAAAATAGTTTTTCCATTCACTTTTTAAAGCCACAATTTTGTGCAAATCATCAAGCATTGGGAACCTCTGAGGAGCTGGTTCGTACAGTGAAACCTAAAGGATTTACACTGGAACTTCCCAACACCACTAAAGGGAACAATGCAAATGAATCCCTTTTGCGGTGAGGGGGAAATGGGATCCTTAGAAAGCCTCCCTATTCAATGAAACCTACCAATTTTTTACTCTTAAAATATGATTCCATCCACAGGGCAACTTCAGAATGGTTTCTCCACATTTCTTTAGATCATGTGTAAATCAGGGGCTGTTCAGCAGATACCACAGGTAAATCATCCATATTTTATTCCTTCTCTTTTTATAGAATGCATTTGCAAGATCAATTTCTGATTCTGCAGAACTCCCTTGACCAGGTTAAACTCTAGCTGGCTTGCTTCTTTATTTTGTTTTGCCTTTCCCTAAGTGACCCTCTGGAAACGTGATGATAGTCTAAGTTCAGTACACAATCGTCTGGCAAGGTCAAATGGAGAGTTATAACAGACAGGCGTCTATTTATTTATACATGTTGCTGTGCTATGCTGGGTTAACCTCAACACATTCAAGTTTTTAAATCATACAACTTGCTTTCAAATCAACTTCCTCACGACAGCTGAAGGATTCGAGTCAATAGCTAGCTAATGTTTTTTTAAAAAAATTAAATCTCTTTATGGAGTCACTTAATGATTGTTAGGAAGCTTGATGCAGCCCCCAGGTGGAAGACTGCCTGCAAAGCATAAAGAATGAGCTGCTCTCCCTCTGCCACAGCCTCTGCTGATTTACAACCACTTTGTGTTTGATGCTGGACAGGATAATTTCATCAGTCTCCAACCCTTGTGATCACGTCCCAAAATGACTCATCAGGTGAAGCCCTGGCGGAAGATTGCTTGTCACCTGTAGGAAGTAGCTGTCTGCTCTGAGTACTCTCTTCTCATAAATGTAATCATCTGTTAGTTATTCATTGAGCTATACTTCATGGGCTCGATGGAGTGGCAAGGGCAAGGGACCAACTCCTCGGTGGGGAAACGCTTAGAAACAGCGCTAGTGCCCATTGTATTTTTGTTTCTTCTCTGTCATCTCTTTCTAATGTTGGGAGGGGAAGTGTACATCTGCTCATTTTTGAAGGTTACAAAGGAAAATATCCATGTTACTACGTTAAAGAATATTTTCTTAATTTTTAAAAATTTTACCACTGAGGAAATGGACTTGGAGATGGTAATTTGCCAAATGTCAAACGGTTGGTCAGGTTTGCCTGATTTTCAATTCTTTATTCTTAACCAATTAGCAGTATTCCAGAATAAATCAATGTTTAAATGAGGTGATACAATTGCCTCTCTTACACTTTTAAGCCTAATCTAGAATGAAATAATTTATGTATTTAGGCATCATGTTTAATTCAATCCAATTCCTAATTAGCCACTTCATTAATTCATTTATTGACACAAAACTACATGCTGGGTACTAGGGATCTGATGGTAAACAAGGTAAATACGGCCCTTGCCCTTATGGGGCTCACCCGAGGGGCAGGTTATACTGTAAATTGCTCTAATGCCTGGATGATTACTGCCTATAAGGGCCACAGAGAAGTCAAGGGCCGTGAGCTTGTTTAATCAGAGTGACTGGAGAAAGCCTGCAGAGGACAGGCCACTTGAATTGGGCCTAGATAATGTCTGCATCCCCACATGGCACAGAGCTTTTCAAGGGCCAGCATGCACCAGAGCCATTCACAACACAACCTAACTTGTCCCAAATCAGTGCATGATTTCTCTAGTATATCTTGGGAAATTTTGGCAGAAATGCTTCTGGGACCTATGCAGTGGGGTTCCCTTGGCAGCTTGGGGAGGGAGAATAGCAGAGCCTGGGATGGACAGGGAGTTTAGAGCTGTGCCCAGCAATCCCACTCACGGAGTTTGCTCTGGATCAGTCTCTTTATCATGGGATACTGAGTGGTGCATGAGACACAGGTATAGGAATTTGAGGCAGAACCCATGCTTGAAGTTAGAATTCTTGGTGAGTTTCAAACAGGATCTCAAACAGCCTGGTGGGTCCTCATCCAATTTGATTCAGGGTGCTGAGAAGCATTCCGGGTCTAGGTAGGTACAGTCCGGGAGCAGATCTGAAATGCAATCAAGATGTACAAGGAATCTTTTTTTTTTAAAATATATTTATTTATTTATTTATGGCTGTGCTGGCTCTTCGTTTCTGTGAGAGGGCTTTCTCTAGTTGCGGCAAGTGGGGGCCACTCCTCATGGCGGTGCGCGGGCCTCTCACTATCGCGGCCTCTCTTGTGGAGCACAGGCTCCAGGCGCGCAGGCTCAGTAATTGTGGCTCACGGGGCCAGCTGCCCCGCGGCATGTGGGATCCTCCCAGACCAGGGCTTGAACCCATGGCCCCTGCATTGGCAGGCAGATTCTCAACCACTGCGCCACCAGGGAAGCCCCTGTACAAGGAATCTTATTGGTTGCCATGGTGAGGATTAGATCATGTCCTGGGAAGGACTGAACCTGTGGTTGGAAGGGCTGAGCCTGTGGTTGGAAGGCCTAAACATGGAAACTTCCAGAGCCCTTATCTATTCCTTTGCTTAAAATGAACTTTCCCAATGCTTGTAGGTTGATCCTTCTACCCTGATGAACTGGACCAGAATATCCTTTCCATCAATAATTTTGTTTTAATAATTGAATTCCTGGTGCACGAATTTGCTTTCCAGATCAGCAAATACATCTTTGTCACAGTTTACTCTCTGTCCCCAGAACTGTAGGCCTTTGGTTGGCATTTTGCTCAAACTCTTACCTACAAAAAAGTAAAAATCAGTGCTCCTCATGAGGGAGTCATTCTGATGTTCTCTGGAAGACCTAAGACTTTTGCCATAAATAATACAACCACATCAACAAATGGTTTTTAAGTACCTAGTACATTCATGGTGTACTAAAGGCATGGTGCCGTAAAGGTTGGAAGAGTCACCGGAGGCATGGCATGAGTTTACCTCTGGATGCTGCAGAGTATGGAATTTACTAGTACTTTTTTCTCATATGGACCCAAATACACCTCTGTGTGGCTAGATTTTGTTCACTTTGTAGTATGAGAACATAAAGTAAATTACTTTTAATTATTGGGTTCCGAGGCATTGAAGATTGGTAATTCTGTCACCAAAGACGGCAGTGAAATGGGGGAGAATGACACAGGGGTAAATCATGTCCACTTACTTACATTCATTAGAAATTGCCAAGTGGATTCAATTTTTATTCAAAAAATAAAAGTGTTCCCAAGCTGGGAGGTGTCATGGTCAGCTAAGAAGAAAAATTTTGTGATCAAATTAAAACACAGAGTGCTGGGGGGAAAAGTTTATTATAGATGTTGTAACGAGTTACTTCCAACCATAATGTTCCTAGTAGGCACCAGAGTAACAAGGGTTTCCTTTTAATAAGGTTGCATCTGTTTAACAAAACCATATCAAATGAAGATAGAGAGAATGAAAAAATAGTATCTTTGGCAATGAAGCAGTCTTTTGTGGCACCACTGCCATTGGCCATAAGCACAGACAAAGTAGAATACTGGCATCAGGGATCTTCTAAAAGCAGCCCTGGAAGGCATAGATTTGACACAAGCCAAATCATGTATTCCAGAATTGCCTTCTGTAGTTGTGAGACAGGTAGTCCACCTGCTTCAGCTCCATTTGGAGAGCACTGACTCCTCTGAAGCATGGCAAGTGTCCCAGCCTTCCCTGGAGGAAGATGAGTTGGTCCACTGGGAAATGATCTTGTAGAAAACAAGTCTAATGGCTGCTGGTAACTTAGGTATGGAGTTCTGCAAGACAGAGGGAAGGCAGTTTTTGCAAAATGAAACAAATGTCAAGAGTTCATGGGAAATCACACTTTAAAAATAGACCATGATCTCTTTCTAAACAATTATAACTTAAATGAAGAGAAGAAAGTAATTTGGACATTCCCCCACAAGAAAAGGAGATGGAGAGCTTTCTTTACTCTTTAACAAAGCTCCATTGTTTCCTTATGATTTTGCTTTATGGAGTTTAAATTAAAGGGAAGCTACTCTATGGCAAAGCAAATCTTTGTTTTAAAACATTTAAGTAGCACCTATATTGGAGAACTTCCTCGAGGGCCAGTGCTTGTTCTGAGATGAATTTTTTTTTTAATTGAAGTATAGTTGATTTACAATGTTGTGTTAGTTCCTGGTGAACAGCAAAGTGGTTCAGTTTCATATTCTTTTCCATTATGATTTATTACAGGATATTGATTATAGTTCCCTGTGCTATTCAGTAGGAACTTGTTGTTTATTGAGGCGAATGTTTTTAAATTGGAAATATTTCAAATCATTATCATGTAAAAGCAACTACAAGGCAAGAAGTAAACTACCATTAATACCATATGATTTTAAGTAAAGAGTGTCCCAAGAATCTTAGTGAAATCCTCTCAGACATCCAACTTATACAATGAATTGACTTCTCTTTTAAGCACCCAGAACTTACGAGATATGTCCTAACCTTGGGACAAGAAACAAAATGATCATTCACATTCTCTTGCAGCATCCTGTTAAGGAGCTAACCTATCCCCAGATCTTCAAGGGCTAGTTGTCCCAATTGTTCTCTTGACTCTGGGATAGAGAATCTTTAAGTAAAAAGTTGACTTCCTTGGTAGGGATTGTAATCTGGTACTTTCAAAGTGATTTTATTAAGTTTCCCACATAATTATAATTGAAGAAAATATAAGGTTCATTTTCTTAACACATCATTACAAAATCCTCCACTTTCAAAGCTGTTGTTTAAAAAAGGGAAAGTAGCCTTTCAGCAAAAACTACGTTGGAAAGCATTATAGCATATAGAACAGACATAAGACTTTTTGATTTACTGTGTTATAGGAAAGAAAAATGAGAGTTTTAATCTTTTAAGAAATACTTCTGAGTTTCTCTATTTCCATTTTCATGGAATTTCATGAGGACATCAATATTAATATCATGGTGGCCATGAGCCATATTCCAGCAGTGTATGGACTATTTATCGTTTTCCTTTTTGCTCTTTTATTTTGTAATGAAAATGTATTAAATGCAAAAAATAATTTCATCAGTCAGTTTTTTAGATGTTTAAAAACATAAGGGCATTAGAATTAGCTTATCCAAAATTGTACACAATTTTTGGAGGAACGTTTAGTCCAAGTGAGGGTGATAAGCACTAAGATCCTGTAAGCACAAGATGTAGGAGCATAGAGCAAAGACTCAAGAAAAGTCTCATTAAAGAGACAAAGGGTAAATTAAGATTTGAATGATTGTGAGTTAGCCAAGAGAAGAACTAGGAGACAAAATATTCCAGGCAAAGGGAATAGCATGTTCCAGAGCCCAGAAATGAGACTTAGCAGTTTATTAGGAGATTTAAAGCTATAGCATGCTAGGAGAATGGCAAAGAAAGGACTGAAGAGATAAATGGTTCAGAATGTGGACTTTATCTCAAGGACAACAGTGGTTGTTGGCTTTTAAGCATGGGATTGGCAAGATCAGACCTGCATTTATTAAGATCAATTTCATAACTGCGCAGGGGGTGGATTGTTGTGGAAGATTTGAATAAGCAGTTAGGGAAAAAATGCAAGATATTTTATTTAAAGCACAGATTAATGTGAAAAAAATTATGAAAATTTGGACAGGGTGCAGATTCTCTCTGGCCATATATAACATACCCAGGAACTGTGTGATATCTATCAGGAGAGAAAGCACTAAAAGGTTTAAAGCCTAGAGAAACATGATGGCTGAATTGTTACTCTTGTTGGTGAGATCATTCTGGCATTGACAAGATTTTTTGCCCTTTATCTATTGCAACTAAGAAAACACCCCATAGTTAGTAATATAAAGTTACTATTCATTTCATATGCTCACAATCTATTGGTCAGGAATTTGAGCAGGGTTCAGTTAGGAGATTCTACTGCTTTATGCGGCATCAACTGGGGTCACTTGGTAATATTCAGTCAGTGACAAGTCTGGATAGGAGGGCCCAAAAAGATATCACTCACATGTTTGGTGGCTTGGCCAGGATGGCTGGAAGGCTGCATTAAGCCGGGCCAGTCTGTCTCTCCACATAATTTCAGGATGTGTGCACATGGTCTCACCAGTTGGGTGTTCAGACTTCTTACGTGGTGACTCAGGGCTCCAATAACAAGTGTACTCTTTTCATTTTGACCATTTCAGTTCCAGCTGACATATTCCTTTAAAAACTTTGTGGAATTTTAGTATATCAAGTTATATTCCACTCTACAAAGTTCTTCAAGATAGGTCCTTCTCTACCTTGGGCTCCCTGAGAAGCTGCTGCAGGACAATGCCTCTAAGATTCTTAGAAGCCTATCGTTTAGTTGAGAGAATCTTGAGGGAACATTTTTAAGCTCTTTAGAAGACCTTTTGTCTAGCTGAAAATATCGACAAGTTTCATCTTTCTGAGGTTTTAACAAAGAGTTTTATTATTTCATCCTTAACTTCATCTGTACCCTGAAACATTTTATTATGCTGGAATTCAGTCCTTGCCCCAAGGCCATTTCTTACTTTGAGAATCTTTTGCTATCTTGAGATAGCAAATATCTCATAGCAGATATCCTGGGCCCTCTACATTGCCTCTACATACCACTCAAAAACTGAACAGTTCCTCTGAGAGTTTTTATCTTCTCATGCTTTATTATAGGGAGATTCACTTCAGGTTTAAAAATATATAATGGCTCAAAGCAGGGCCTCCCTGGTGGCGCAGTGGTTGAGAGTCCGCCTGCCGATGCAGGGGATACGGGTTCGTGCCCCGGTCTGGGAGGATCCCATATGCCGCGGAGCGGCTGGGCCCGTGAGCCATGGCCGCTGGGCCTGCGCGTCCGGAGCCTGTGCTCCGCAACGGGGGAGGCCACAACAGTGAGAGGCCCGCATACCGCAAAAAAAAAAAAAAAAAAAAAAAAAAAAAAAAATATATATAATGGCTCAAAGTAAAGGAATGGAAAATATGTTCTATGCAAGTGGAAACCAAAAGGGAGCAGGGGAGCTATACTTATATTAAACAAAATAGACTTTAACTCAAAAGTTGTAAAAGAGACTAAAACGGTCATTATATAATGATAAAAGGATCAATTCATCAAGAGGACATAATAACCATAAGTATAGATGTACCCAACATCAAAGCACATAAATATATTAAGCAAATACTAACAAATCTGAAGAGAGAAATAGATAGAAATATGATAGTAGGGGACATCAATACCCCACTTTCAACAATGGATCGATCATCCAGACAGAAAATTAATAAGGAAATGTTGGACTTGAACTATACTGAACATTCCATCCAACAGCATCAGAGTACACATTCTTCTTAAGTTCACATGGAGCATTCTCCAGGGTAGATGGAATGATAGGTCACAAAACAAGTCTTAGGAAATTTAAAAAGAATGATATCGCACCATGTTTCTTTTCTGACCACAATTCTATGAAACTAGAGATCAATAACAGGAGGAAAACTGGAAAATTCACAAGTATGTGGAAATTAAACACCATACTCCTGAACAGCCAATAGGTAGGTCAAAGAAGAAATCACAAGGGAAATAAAAAATTATCTTGAAACAAAAATGGAAACACAACCTACTGAAACTTATAAGCTTATTGTATGCAGCAAAAGTAGTCCTAAGAGGGAATGCTTACAAGGAAAAAAGAAAGCTCTCAAATAAGCAACCTAATTCTACACATCAAGGAACTAGAAAAGGAAAAAATGAAGCCGAGAGTAAGCAGAAGGAAGGAAATAACAAAGATCAGAGCAGAAATAAATGAAATGGAGACTAGAAAGTACTACAAAAGATCAACAAAACTAAGAACTGGTTTTTTGAAAAGATAAATAAAATTGACAAATCTTTAGCTAGACTGAAAGGAAAAAGAGAATGAAGATTCAGATAAATAAAATCAGAAATGAAAGAGACATTATGACTGATACCACAGAAGTACAAAAGATTATAGAAGACTGCTGTAAATTATATGCTGACAAATTGGATAACTTGAAGAAATGGATAAATTCCTAGAAATATACAACCTACCAAGACTGAATCATGAAGAAACAGAAAATCTGAACAGACCAATAAGGAATAAAGAGATTGAATCAGTAATCAAAAACCTCCCAACAATGGAAAGCCCAGGTCCAGATGGTTTCCCTGGTGAATTCTACCAAACATTTAAAGAAGAATTAACACCAATCCTTTTCAAACTCTTCCAAAAAATTGGAGACAAGAGAATACTCCCAAACTCATTGTATGAAGTTAACATTATCTCATACCAAAGCCAGGTAAGGACAATACAAGAAAATAAAACTAAAGGCCAATATCCCTGATGAATATAGATATAAGAGTCCGCAAAAAAATATTAGCAAAATTAAACTCAACAAGATGTTAAAAGGAGCATCACCATGATCAAGTGGGATTTATCCCTGGGATGCAGGGCTGGTTCAATATACACAAATCAACAAATGTGACACACCACATTAATAGACTGAAAGATAGAAAACATATGATCTATTGAGATGTCAATAAATGCAGGGAAAGCATTTGACAAAATACATGTTTTCATGAATTGATGAAAGAAACTTTCAACAAATTGGGTATAGAAAAATGTACCTCAAAATAAAAATGCCATGTATGGTAATCCCACAACTAACTTCATACTCAGTGGTGAAAGGTTGAAAACTTTTCCTCTAAGATCAGGAACATACAAGGGTGCCCACTCTCAACTACTCCTATTCAACATAATACTGGAAGTCCTAGCCAGAATAATCAGGCAAGAAAAAGAAATAAAAGACATCTAAATCCGAATGGAATAAGTAAAATTGTCTTTGCTTGCAGATGATATGATCATGTACAGGGAAAATCCTAATGACTCCACCAAAAATAGTGTTGGAACTAATTAAGAGATTCAGTAAATTGCAGGATACAAGATCAACATACAGAGCTCAGTTGCATTTCTAAACACTAACAGCAAACTAACAGAGAAATAAAGAAAACAGTTACATTTATAATAGCATCAAAAACAATAAAATGCTTAGTAATTAGTTTAACCAAGGAAGTGAAATGCCTGTACACTGAAAACTATAAAACATTGATGAAAGAAACTGAAGAAGACAAAAATAAATGGAAAGATATCCATGTTCATGAATCAGAAGAATTAATATTGTTAAAATGTCCATATTGCTCAAAGCCATCTACAGAGTCAATGCAATCCCTATCAAAATTTCAGTGGCATTTTTCACAGAAATAGAGAAAACAGTCCTAAAACTCATATGGAACTACAAAAGACCTTGAGTAACCAAAGCAATCCTGAGAAAGACGAGCACAGCTTAAGGCACCACACACCTTGATTTCAAACTATATTACAAAGCTATAGTAATCAAAACAGTACAGTACTGGCATAAAATTAGACACATAGACCATGGAAAAGAATTGAGAGCCCAGAAATAAACCCTGGACCCAAGAATACTCAATGAGGAAAGGATAATTTCTTCAATAAATGGTGTTGGGAAAACTAAATAATCACATGCAGAAGAATGAAATTAGACCCTATCTTACTCCACTCAAAAAATTTACTTGAAATGGATTAGAGATTTAAAAATAAGACCTGAAACCATAAAACTAGAAGAAAACATAGGGTAAATGCTTCTTAACACTGGCAACAATTTTTTGGATATGATACTAAAAGGACAATCAACAAAAGCAAAAATAAACAAGTGGGCCATCATCAAACTGAAAAACTTCTGCACAGCCAAGGAAATCATCAATAAAATGAAAAGGCAGCCTACAAACTGGGAGAAAATATTTTTGAACTGTCTATCTGATAAGGGGTTTATATCTAAAATATATAAGGAACACATACAACTCAATAGCAAACAAAAATTCCAACTGAAAAATGGGCACAGCAGGGCTTCCCTGGTGGTCCAGTGGTAAAGAATCCACCTTCCAATGCAGGGGACGTGGGTTTGATCTGTGGTTGGGGAACTAAGATCCCACATGCTATGGGGCAACTAAACCCACGTGCCACAACTACTGAGCTCGCACGCCTCAATGAGAGAGCCCACGTGCTGCAAACTACAGAGCCCACGTGCTCTGGAGCCTGCACGCCACAACTAGAAAAAAACCCACGTGCCACAACGAAGAGCCCACACACTGCAACAAAAGATCCGGCATGCCACAACTAAGACTCAATGCAGCCAAAAAAAAATAAAGAAAATAAAGAAAATTTTAAAATATAATAATAATTTAAAAAATGGACAGAGGACCCGAACAGACATTTTTTCCAAAAAAGACATATAGAGGGCAAACAGGTACATGCAAAGAAGGTCAACATCATTAGTCAGCAGGGAAATACAGATCGAAACCACAGTGTGATATCAATTCACACCTGTTAGAATGACTATTATCAAAAAGACAAGAGATGACAAGTGTTGGTGAAAATGTGGAGAAAAAAGAACACTTGTGCATTGTTGGTTCAAATGTAAATTGATACAGCCCTATTTTCCCACTTGTAGTGACTGTTTTATCTATTTAGTCTTATTATGTTGTGTAGATTCCTATGTGTCACCTCAAATCCTTAAATAGATAAACCAAAAAAAGAGAAATAATTTTGGACATACATTTATTGTGATGTTTAAAACAAAAGATATTAAGACAGAGAATTGTATTCTTGTTTACTTTCTTTCTTTTAGAATTACTGCCCTTAAAAACAATCATCTAGGGACTTTCCTGGTGGTGCAGTGGTTAAGAATTTGCCTGCAAATGCAGGGCACACAGGTTCAATCCCTGGTCTGGGAAGATCCCACATGCCGTGGAGCAACTAAGCCTGTTCGCCACAACTACTGAGCCTGCGCTCTAGAACCTGCGAGCCACAACTACTGAGCCTGCATGCCACAACTACTGAAGCCCGCGCACCTAGAGCCCAAGCTCCACAACAAGAGAAGCCACCACAATGAGAAGCCTGCACACTGCAACAAAGACCCAACACAGCCAAAAACAAATAAATAAATAAATTTATTTTAAAAAAAAAGAAAAAACAATCATCTGAAAACCAAAATACAGAGCATGACCCCATTAGTGTTACCATAGAAAATGTAGGAGGCTTTTAGTTGATAAGCATGCAATGTGCCAATCCAGTTTGGTCTCAGACAAGTTGGAATTTGTTCCTAATTTTAGGTGGTGACTGGAGGGGAAATATGTCCAAAAACAAAGTAAAGAGGGAAAATCATGCTATTGACTTTTTAAACTGGCTTCAGAGGAAGAGTGGTGAAGTGCTAGTCACCAGGAAGGGGGATTTGAAGACCTGGATTCCAGTCGTGTTTCTGCCATCAGGTGACTGAGTGTCCCTGAGCAAGTCACACAGCCAGGGCACCGGTTCCTACCCTTTCCATAGTCTCACACTCCAAAGGTGAAGGCTGGCTTCCATGTCCTCCTCAAGCTCTCTCTACTTCCAGCATCTCTTTCATTGCATTTACCATGTGGGTGGAAACAGTTTGTTTATGTGCCTCCTCCAAGTCAGCTTCTCCTGAGTATGTGTGTTTTTCACTCAGCTTCATATGTGTAGCTTCTAACACATAGTTGGTGCTCAATAAAAAAGGGACAAATAAATGTATGAATGAAATCACTTGTCAATATATCTTTCTTGGTCTCAATTTCATTTACAGAATAAAAGAAGTAACTCAGCGAATCCCAAATTTCCTTCTTTGATTCTGCCACACAGGCACCTAATACCTTTTTAGACCATAAAACAATCAGTCCTTAAAACATTTTCTTACACTTAGAAGCCATGTGACTTTTCAGTCTCCATTTTGAGTGTTGAGACATCTAACAGGTAGTAAATCAACTTTAATCTGAAAGTGACCACCTGGGGAAAGAGAGAAAAGTGGACACAGCCCTTTATACTCCCAGGACAGATCAACACTTCCTGCATTTCCTTCTATTTCATTATACCCTTGAGAAAAATGATGCATGATAGAAAGAAACACAAGGAGGCTAGCATTTGGAAAGGAAAACGCAACAAGGTGGAGAAAAAAGGATCAGAAGCCACTGGAAAGAAGAGTGAGTCTAAGGCATGTTTAAAAGAAGAGAATTGTGGTCAAGAATACGGCTCGGAAAATGGAGGGAGGCTGTAAGAGGCATTTGATCTACACTTTTACTTACAGAGTAAATCCATAAAATGTGTGAAGCTTCTTGCCTTTTTGTCACTAATACTTTATTGGAGCTGCCTCAAAATGAGAGTTTTAACAGAAGCACTTTAAAAAAGATTGAGACAAAATGTAATAATTGCACACTCAGGCTTGTAATTTCAGAACTTCATGATGCTAAGGACTCCAAACATGCTACTTCAGATTTGGATTCCTTTTTACTTCTTCATGAAAAGTCTAATCTAGTCAGATTGGAGCTGATCGCTGTTTTTGAGTCATACCAGTAAATGGTTGGAGTTCCATTGTCAGAGTGGGAAAACTACTTTTTCCATAATTCAAAAATAATTGAAAGAATGTAGCTCAACAATTTTAAAGTAATGAATTTTTTAAGATAATGGTTCAGTCCAATCATAGAAAATTCCAGTCCCAAAGGATTCTTTTTTGAGAAAATAAAGAGGAAGGAATCGATGAGCAAAAATGGCGTGTTACAGCAAAACCCATCGTTTTTAGCCATCTGTCACATTGCCTAAAGGAATATAGAATACATTTTTAAAGGGTATCTCTGTTGACAAAAGTCAAGAAAAAATGTACTCTCATGCGTCAAAAGGAGTCACAGATAAATTGTGTTGCGTTTAATTGTTCAGAGTAGATGCGAAGTGGATGAGGGATGGGGATGGGGGGAGAGAAGGGGCTATATTCCTCCTGAGGCACGGAGGACATTTATTTTCCTGTATTTTACAAGTGGTTCACATCAGCCTAAAGCAGAGTGTGTGCAGGCCCTTACCTGTCTCTCTTAGAGAAAAAGAAGGGAAAGGGATTGCAAAAAAAAAAAAAAAAAAAAAAGGATGGTAAGTAGAAGAGTCACTTGTGCAGCCCTGGCCTCCTGTCATTTCTCCATTGTAAGCGGTGTCAGATCCGTCACATTAGGTTGCCACCACAGGGTGCATGCAAATGGGGGAGCACAGAACAGCCACCACCTGCGCATTCCAGATTGTTGGCAGGTACATTGCAGTGGACTAAAACAGAATAATTACTGGAGATAGAGTTGGCAAGTACAGTGTACGGGGGAAGCATTCAATTGCACACGAGTATGATAGGTGAACTTAAAAAAAAAAAATGGTGGGAAGGGAGGTGGGAAAATTCCCCTTTAAACAACAGACAGCTGGCAACTCTGATCTTCCATTTTGTTTCCTATGAAATAAGAAAGGCTGACCTGTGAAGTCAGATGCTAGCAGATTTTGGACAATTGATTTAAACAGGGGACATAAAGAGTAAAACTGGGGTCTTGAGAGAGGCTTCCTGAACACCGAACGGAGTAAGCCCTCAAAGGCCAGAGATGCGTAGGGAAATGTGTCATAACAACACAGTACATGAGGGTGTGGTAACCACACAAAGCATGAGGTAAAGGGTGGACCGTTTCTCTGGGAACACTGGGACACTTATTTTATCTATCAAACATACAGCACTTACAGGTCAGTCACTGTTCGAAGCACTCTACATTTGTTAATTCATTTAACTCTCAGAGCGACCTTATCATTGCTTTTCGGAACTGTGTCATTTTACTTGCAAAGCAGAAAACTGAGTCATGGAAAATTAAGTGACTTGCCCAAAACTAATTAGCTGTTCAGTGGCAGGGTGGAGGATTCGGCTCCGGTCACCTAGCTCCCGGGTCCACACTGTAGACCATCACTCTGAGCTGTCTCCCAATGAGAATATATAGGGACGCTAAATGGGATGTTGGTAGAGATTCAGTTAGAACAACAACAACAAAATGATCATTTAATGCAAGTTATCTAAATTATTCAAAGTGAACAGCATTATCTTCCTGAATGTGGTTATTTGAATAAAAGTTATTTTTTTCTTTGTAAATCTCTGACAACATCCCTTTTATCAACATCCCTTTTGCCAATGGAATGCCTGAAACATGTTATGACTCCTCCTTTAAAAAGCTGAGAATATGTACATATGTATGTTACATATTTTCCCTGAATTGCAGCGTGTGTTAGGCTGGGGGGATCTGCCTCAAGGCCATACGTAGTCCACTTGGCCACTCGTGGGACAATTGGCATCTCCCTAATTTTGTCATATCTTTTGAGTCACTTCTCCTAACAGTAGCACTTTAATGTTTCCTACCCAGCGTCCGTCCTCCTCTATCTTCCTAACAGAACTCCTCATTTTCTCATATATTTACCCCCAAATTAGTATATGGCTTTCCCCTGGCAATCATTATTAATCCAGAAATAGGCTTGTGACTTAAGTGACCCTAATTAGGATGAAGCAAAGATATTATATTCCATGGCTCTTCCTCGTTTCTCCCCTTCCCCCTCGACCTCCTCCCTCCCCTCTCTCTCTTTCTCTTTCTGTCTCTCTTGAGGCCAAGGAAACATCCAGTCCCAGTTACTCCTGGCAGCCATCTTGCATCATCTACAAGATAAATCAGCTGAGTACAAAGCCTGAGAACTGCAATTGGGAGAGAACTAGGTCCTTGATGACAGCATTGTATGGCTGACTGTAATGTGCCTTACTCTACCTTTGAATTTCTAGTCTTGTGGGACAAATTTCCATATTTTCCTGTAACTTGCAGCCAAAACATTCTAGCTTATGCAAGCCCTGAGACCTGCACTTTCCCCACCAGCTCCATTTAGGCCCTTAGCAGCTTTGACACTGATCTCCAAATACTTCTGCATCTAGATTTTCAGCTGTGAGCCCCTTTGAATCTGGGAACCTCTTAGAGAGGCTGGAGTCTTGAGCTAAAGGAAGCAAGTCCTGAAACTCCCTTAAGATACTCTGACAGTACTCTCATGTGTTCAACAAATCATTATTGAGCACCTACTACATTGCCAGGCATGGTCATAGGCACCAGTGCTTGATATCACTTTTATTGCACATAGGGATCTTTCATAAGGAAAATATTCATGTATGTGTTGCCAACAAGTGTATACATACCTTTATTTTCAAATCTTTCTTTCAAGCCGAATATTTCTCCTTTTCCAGTCTTATTATAACTTACTCAAATGTAGTTTATCTCTAAACGGTACAGAAGCCAGGCCTTCCTTTTAGAAAAATCACATTGTTGTCTCCTTCCAGTTCAAACTTCATGGTCTACTTTGTTATGGAAAAGATATTCTAAAGTTTAAAATGAATATCAAGAGCTCCATCTGGGAAGAATGAGGAAAAGTCTACTCCCTCCTCCCTTGTAAAAATAGGAGTTGAGATGATCATCCTGATTCATTCTATGGAAGTGAACTCTTATCCAAGGTGTAAGGAGCCAATTTCCCTGCACGCCAGAAGGAGCCATACCTTCTGTCCTTCAGGATGTTCTGTCTCTAGACCCTTGTCATCATTCCTGGACAGCTAGTGTAAGGAAGTTGGTGCATTCCTTTACATGCAGTGGGACCAGAAATGACCATCAAAGGGAAGAACAACCTCTGAGGCAGGAATTCACAGGCGTGGGTTAGTGGTTCCTGCCCACATGGAGATTCATCCTTCAACTCTACAGAAAAGGGAATGATTGATGGAGGGAAGAGCGGTTTATCTTTGCTTGAGCTGGAGCTTTAAAGTGAAAGCAGAGCCCCTGAGGCCATTCTGTCGGTAGAAGCAGTAATCATCAAAGACATTTCCCAAGGGAACGCGGGAATCGCTGCTGAGTTTTAGGAACATGGAGCTTATTTACCCTTGGCCAGTTTTTCCCCTCCATTGTCAACCTTGCAATTCTTAGTGTTACTTTGTTAAGGGATTCTGCAGGTCCCATTGACCCTTAACCTACATGGAAGACCTTGCAGAATTTTTCTCATTTCCCTCCAGCAGGAAAACTCTTGGGAGACCGATGGAAGTGAGTATCCTCAGGCAAAGTGATAACAGAAGGAGCTACGAGCACTTCTGCTGTGTCTCCAATAAGGGCAAATAACATGTAAACCTTGCCACCGCCTGCTCTATGAGTGAAGTAACTGACCAAGCACATCCGAACCAGTTCCCAGCATGGCGAGAAACAGTTCCCTTTGACTTTCTGAGGAAACTTACTGTTGTTCTTCTACTTGACTAAACATTCTTATAGTCATTTCTTGACAATTACTCAGCTGGTTCCTTTAAAATATTATCAAGGTAAAAAAATTTTAAAACACCAACTCAACAAAGCTCCCATTTTCCTATCTAGGAAAATCGTGGAGCTTTTTAATCACGGAGATTTAAAAGGACTGTCTTTTTATGGTCCCTGACTCCATCAGAAGCAAGACATAAGGCAGATTAAGAAAGTTAAATAGAAACGTCAGACACATGAGGAGGCAGAAGAGGATGGTTTTGTACATGACCTGAGGAAAATGCCTGCCTTGAGGCTCCTGTTGGCTGGAGTGATCGAGGAGGGAGCTGTGAAAAGACCTTGACAAAAGGGTAGGGGATAAAGAATGACCAATGAGAGAAAGGGTGTTCTAGTCAGGAAAGAAGAGTGTCAATGAAGGCTCCTTGGTGAATTGCCAGCATCCCTGGACCAAGGGTGGGTGGAGCTGGTATGCTGGTGCTGCTGAGTTGAGCTTTGAGTGTGAGATTCAGGTGTTTACGTGTGTCTTGCAAGCACTGGGGAGACACTGAACACTGCACAGGGGAATATTATGAAGAGTGTGGAATTTTGGACTGTAAATCTGGCAGATGTGGGCAGGAAGGGTTAGAAGAGGGAAGACAGGAAGTGATTGCAGAGGCCATAGGGTCCTAAATCAGGATGGTTGTGGTGGGGAGAGCATGAAAGGAGGTAGCAAGATGCTGACAATCAAGCATCTTCCCTGTGGAGACTCACTGAAGTTTTCATATTTCTTCACTACATTTCATAGGAAAAAAAATCACAATATTGTTTCCAGCAAGTTCAAACTGCAGAACACGATAAGGCTCTGATGTTGTCAAACCTTTTGAAGTGTAATATTAAAAGCTTATCAGTTATATATTCAGTATAAACCAGCAACCTTTCCCTTCATTGCATGTAATATGGATAAGTAAAATGTGCATCCTGTGTATGATTTGTGTATAAGTACATCAATAACAATGTATAAAGAAAACATATCTAAAATTTAATCAGTGTGTCTGATTATAAACTGTATGAATCCGTAAGATAACATAAGGTAGAATTTTCAACATCACAAATCTCAGCGTTACAGATATCAGCCTTTAAATTAAACTTTCGTCATCAAATCAGGTCATAAAATGTCATAGCCTAATTCTCTACTTATGACTGAGGGAGTAACTAAGGAGAGAGAACCGATTTCCCACCTCCCATGCTTGCTTCTCCCTTCACATATCTCTTGATGATGGCAAAAGCCATATTGTGGGTTACATGGTGGCAGAATGAGACTTTCTTAATCTTTTATCTATTCTCACACACATAAATTAGAATGAGGCGAAGGCATTTTAAAAGACATTACTAACTGCCAACCTGTCCAACCCATTTGCTTCATGCCCTGCTCTATGCCCTGATTGGGATCACAAAACCCAAAGAAATATGGAAAAGAGTCATCAAACTTGACAGATGGGAGCAGAGAATAAGGAGAGACTCTTCTTTCTTCCCCCCTCACACCCCTCAATGTCACTCCCAATGGGCTGGGCTTCCTCTTCTGTAGGGAAAATTCATTACAAACCTTAAAGAAAATCTTTTCAGCTAAGTTCCCATGTTTAACTCTTAAGATGCAAAAAATACTTTACAGTTAGGGAAATTATTAAACCGATAGCTTCTTAAGGCAGATATCATGTTCTGTTCATTTAAACATTCTTTTTCTTTGCTCTGTCCCCACAATGCCTACCTCAGACCCTGGCAAATAGCAGGTACTTGATTACTATTTATTGACTTGAGTTTCTGAATCATATCTTCCTAAAGATATAGATTGGAAATATATGAATCAGGTGGATTAATCAGGAGTGAAGACAATTTTAATAAATTATACCTCTTAGCTTTCAGTTTTAGTAAATAGCCACTGTAAGGGTCTGTTGGAAGAACGCCCTGGGCCATATGTTTTAGACAGTGGCTGATGCTGGTATATCCTTATAGCCATTACAACATGGATTTGTGGAACTGACAAAATGCAACAGAGGGTGAGTCCTTTATTGAGTGGCCCTCAGATGGTTAATTTTGTTTGCTGATGGCAGATACTGAAGCTACAAAAAAGCTACTCTTGCTGTTCAAAGAGCCTTTTCAATTTTTAATTTGACCTGGAGAATTACATGGTCTATGATACATGCAGAGCAGCAGTTATCTCTCCTTATCAACTTCTCTGGTTGCTTTCAACCCATCTTGGCTGAAAGCAGCTCTATTGTAGGTACTTTTTCTGGCTCTAGCTTACATGTGTGGTTCAATGACAAGATTCCTGATAAACTGGAACAGAGAATGAGGAAATGGCCTTTTAAATGATCAGCTGATCATTCACTTCTCTGGATTTAGTTTCTGCCTGACAGCCTTATTAAAGTTAGAGAGAGTCTCACAAAGACAACTTGGGGTTTGTCTCCCGGGTCCTGGTCAAATAAGAATCCTAGACTTTCCCAGCTGGAAGGCCTTTTTAGAGGCTATCTCACCCAGCTTTGCTATTTTAATGTAAGGGGACTGATGCTCAGAGGATTAAATGACTCACCCAACGTCATGCAACTCATGTTAGAATCAGGATTAGAATTCAAGCTTGTTCGGGGCTCTTACCTTGCTAACATTTTTGCTGATTGATGTTAGGGAAAGCTAGAGAAAAAAAAGAAAACAGAGATACCCTAGTTTTTCCATGGCTTTTTTCCAAGAGTATCTTTCTCAGGGGAATTATTATGAGGTTTCTAGGTTTCCTTAGTTAGGCCACTACTTTAAATAGATGGGGTCCTGGGAAATACACTGACTCTGAATTTGGACTTGGGTTTGAGTTCAGTATATAACCATCTCTGTAATTTATTGAGCACCTATCTTATGCTAAATATTGTGCATATATTATTTTTATCTTCACAATGAATCTAGAAGGTGGTATTATTAGCCCTATTTTGCAGGTGGAGAAGCTGAGGCTTAGGGAGGTTGAAGATCTTTCCCAGTGTTGTGCAGGTGTTCAGCTCCACTGTCTGATTGATTCCCAAATCCCCATTCTTCCCCTATACAACATTACACTTATTATTGGGTCTTCAAGCAAGTTGCTTAATGTCTCAAAACAAGTTTCCTCAACTGTAAAATGGATTCGTTAATATTCTTCCTAGCATTGGTGTAGGATGAAATGAGAAATAATGTATCTAGAGTACCTGGCTTTGGACTTGACACAGAAGACACTCAACAAAAGTCCATTCCATACCTATATTCCTCTCCCCTCTGATTTTTTCAGTAGGATTTATATCCTGAACGATATTGACTCATTGAAAAGAGAAAATGGAAACACTTCTAAGGTGTCAGACAAGGTGAGAAGTGGATTAACATTCCAGATGATAATCCCAATCTGCCAAAATAACCTAATGGCAAAATTGAAATTGCAGAGAATTGGGCTCCAATCTTGTTCCCTGTGGGTGAAATAATTGAATCAACCACAGTCAGAGAAAGCACGAACTTGAATTCAGCATCCTAAGTTTAAAATGCAGATAGTGTTCCCAGAAAAATGTGTTCAACATTCAGGTGAAATGTTGGACAGTGGATTTTTTTTGTATGTCCCATTTATTGATCCTTCTTGTATGTTCTATACAAAATGAAAAGACGCAGGCATATTCATATAATAATTCCAAGTACGCATCACAAAGTATCTGACAACTTCTTGAAGCAATATGCATTCTTTTGTACTACACTTCTGAAATTATAGTCTAAGTATAAACATGATTCAATTTATAAAATTTCAGTTTGCATGCAGTACTTCAGAGATACATCTGTTGTATTTAGCCAGGAACTCTTTTTACAGTTGATGGCAATCAAAGAGGTTTATATTAAGAGGATATCAATGAAAAGAAAATACAAATAAAAAGAATATCATGCTTGATTCAGCCCCACAAAGGAGAGTGGAGGACAGATAAGGAAAAATCACAATGGTATAAAACAAGATCAGTAAATTTTTAGAATTAGTAATTGACCTTAGGAAAAATCATTATACAAACCCCTGAATGAAAAGGTGTGTGTTTATGGCTAAAATCTGAGCAGACTGCTTCATTTAAACATTCCATCACACAAGACTTGAGAGAAAGATGACTACCAAACAAAAAGTGCTCTTGTTTAGAAGAGTATAAGTTGCAGGGGGTCTGTTCATATTTATCATTTATAACTTTTTCTATTACATAGCACAGTGCTTTTCCCATAAAGAGTACACAATAATTATTGAATGAGTGAAAATAAAGAAGACGGTCTAATATGTGGTAGAAGAAAAGTTTACCAGAGTGCTACTAAATGAAGATTTGACCCAAAATATGCATGGAGCAAGGTTAAGAATTCCAGAGGGTGCTGGTATAAGTTAGTGTCAGTGTGCTGGTTTTTCTGAGGGTAAAACAGGATAGAGAAATTTGCCTAAGCACATTATAGGCTATGACGTGGCGTACCTAAGGCATAGCATCCTTTTCCATTCTATCCCAGGGTCTGTCTGATGTTCTTCCCCATGGCAAGAGGTAAATTATAGCTGCCTCATGTGTTTTTAAATAAATTCCCTATAAAATATTCCAAGACCCTGACTACAAGTTACCAGCCATGGAGTGAATCCTGGACAAGTCACTTGACTAATCAATAGAAATAGAAAGTTCTCTGGAAAATTAAGGGATGTTCCAATTTTGCTTAAACAATGATTTTCTGACTTCAAGTACTTTCAAAACCTTCTATTCAATTAATCAGTATACATTCTCTAATTGAAAATACATTTTTCTTATAATAGGGCAGTAATCAGGTTGAGTAGCTTATATACACAGGATTTGCCTTTATAAAAGTCCTCTCTGTTTAGTGAGCTGTAGTTCAGGGTGGCCAAGCTACCCCACCCCAGAAGCACACTGATGCTGTTGGGAATCGGTGTCCTCTTCACAGGGCTCCGGATTAGGTTGTGATGAGAAATCTGCGAACTTCTTTCCTTGTATGTCCCTAGTCCCTCTCTTCCATGTTGCAGGTCATCCCCATTTTTACTACTCAGGAATTTTCTCCATCTTCTGGGCACTTAGCACGGCATCTCTGCTATGCTGCAGTCTTCCCTGGCTTGGCAGTGGGATTCTCATCCTGTCCCAAACTTGCTTCCACTAAGTGCTGGATGAGACCTCTAGTGAGGCTGGCTCCCAGCCCCTACTGGGCATCAGCGAGCGGCTGGACTCTTCCTTTCTACCTGTATCCTACATAGCAGTTATAGAAAGGAGCAGCTGCAGACCAGAAGCAGAGAAGACTAGCATTAATGAGCTTCCTTTGGTGGGTTCCAAGGGCCTGGACATAAGGACAAGGAGGAAGGAAGCTTTTCCCCTTTTAAGTTATACAAATAGAATTAATCTGTTGCACCAGAGGAGGTAATTCATCAAAAGCCATCTACGGGGACAAAAGACTAAGTTTTTACTTACATTTGAGCTCCAAATTGGCCCAGTGCTTTACAACCACTCTTTGGTTAATCCTTATCAGGATTGTTAAAAGAGAGGTAGGATGGGGTGGTGGGGGGGAAGGAATTTCTTTCTGGAAGCCATAGAGGCATTTAGTTTCCTGTCTCAATGATTCAGAAGTGTTAGTCTTGTCTCCCCAGCTACAGTGCAAGCTCACTGAAGGAAGGAACCATATCCTGGCTGTGGTAGGCAGCATTCTAAGATGGTTGGTGCTCCCTGGGGTCATACCAGTGGCATCCTAATTCCACCCCCTTGAGTGTGGACAGGACCTGTGACTGTGACTGGCTTCCAGCCACTATGGCAAAGGTGATGGAAAAGAGGAGGGACATTCTTTTTCTGGCCTTCAACAAGCAAACAGCCATGTGTGATCTGCCTAGGGAGGGGACCATTGGCAGAAAACTGTAGCTGCCTTTAGCTCTTGAGAGGGGTCCCCAGCTGACAGCCAACCAATGAAAATTCAGGGACTTCAGCCTTAGAATCACAAGAAGATGAACTCTGCCAGCCACTGGATGGCTCCTGGAAATAGCTCTTTCCCTAGTCAGACCTCCAGATGAGAACATAGCTCAGCCATCACCTTGATTGCAGCCTTATGAGACCCTGAGCAGAGAACCCAGTTAAGGTCTGCCCAGACTTTTGACCCACAGAAACTGTGAGCTGATAAATGTGCATTGTGTTAAGGCACGGATTTGTGGTAATTCTTTATGCAGGAATAGAAAATTAATACACAGCACATGCCCTATCTCTCCTCCTGTAGTCTCTGCCAGGATGCTGAGTGCATCCTAGGTGCTCAATAACTAAACATATCTTGAATGATCCCTCAATCATCTTGAAACTTTGTCCTTCAAGGTATTAGATTGGGGGTCTTTGAGATCTCACTAATTTTATTCACTTTTTTTTTTTAAGGTAAGTGGGGGCCAATTCAAATCTTGTCTTATCCTTAGAGGGAAAAAAAAGTACCAATAAATAAAGTGCTCTTGAAAAATACTTACTACTCCAGGAGTAAACATCAAGAGATATATCGAGATGCAGGTGCTGTGGGAGAGCCTGCCAGTGTTCTGGCCGGGAGGGAAGTGTAGGTGTGTTCTCATCATGTTGTCTGGTGAGCTGGTTAGGTTTCCTGACACGAAAGAATGGATTGGGGTTTAGGGAGCCTTTGTTTCTACACTACCACCACCCAGGTAGGATTTGGGGCCCTGCTGGGGCTGTCCAGATGGGTGAAGGTCCATAAGGACTGAGCAGAATCTCAGGGAACTGACAAAGGTCACTGGGCTGGGAGTCCACTTCAGTGTACCTGAATGTCCTGGGGCCACTGAGAGGCAGAGCTACGTAATGAGTGGGGCTCAGTGGGAAGTGAAAGTGCCATCCCCGTGTTTAAAACGTAGGAGAAACATACTCATCTATGAAGATACTGATACGTAACTTTTTCTGTTCTTCCACAATCTCTTTCTAGACCTGTCATGGTAACTTTTATTTGCTACTTGAGAGCGTGCACCCTTGGGCTTGGGGATATGCCTGGGAGAGTGCAGGCTGCCAGGCACTGGGCCCTTGCCCAGTCTTGGTGTATACACAAGCACATGCAACCCTCCTGCTGCCAGGTTCCCCTCCCACCAGCAGCCAGACTGACAGGCCAGAGATGGAAAATCCAATCTTTCCTTCCAAATGACGTGCCACTCCAGCCCATCATGGATGGCAACACCACAGAGGATGCAGCCCATGCCAGGATGAACTCTGTACCTGGATGGGGCGTGGGTGAGAGGCTCACCAGGTCAGAGCTCCTGCCAGATGCCTGTGGTGTTGCCAGCTCAGGGCTGGGACAGCCACCACCGTGCCCACAGGGAGGTTCCATGGGGCACAGACAACCCGGCTCCGACCCTCCCCACACTTCACTCCCAGTAGAAATTGCTGAAAGATGAGAAGACAGAGGTTGGGGAAGCCTAGGGCACCCATTTCTTCACTAGGGAGTGAAGAAGGGGGTGTCCGGGAGCCCATCCCAGAGAGGCTGGGAGACAGGTGGCGGGAAGTGAGACCACACATGTGAGTCAAGGCCCCAAGGCCCCAGCACATGCTCTGTTGTCCCGGCAGCCTTCGCTGGCAAAACACATTAAACAAAAAAAAAAAAAAAAAAGAAGAAGAAGAAGAATTTTAAGACAACAGTAGCCCAGCATGAACCATGAAGTGTAGGACCTTTCTAAGCTCAGGGTCCTGCGTGACTGCACTGGTCACAAGCCCGTGAAGCCTCTGTGGCCTGAGGGGGACACAAGGCAGGGTGCTGTGTGGGGATGTTCTCTACACTGATTCTGCTCCTCTCTATGGACCGTTATGTCCCTTCTCTGCGCTCCCTCCATCCCATGAGTTTTCGTATGCCCTTGGGTGTGGGCATGAAGCTGCAGGAGAGGCTTCCTCCAAACCATGCCTTGAGTCTTCTTTTCCGAGCATCAAATGCCTTTTATCTACTTTACTGTGGCAAGACACCCACCCCTGAGGAAATCGATACTTCATAGTCCAGCTAAAATGGGAGGAAAGCCCCAGGGAAAAAGGAAATACTTGTAATGGAAAGCATAAGTTGTTTACTGTATCAAAATTAATTTTTCTACCTATTGGATTCCTAATACTTTACCAGGAAAATCCATGTCTCTGTGTGCACGCAGCATGCTTGTGCATGTATGCAAATGAGGAGCTTTGCTGAACAGGTCAAGGAATGCATAATAAACACACATATTTAAATGCGGACTTTAATGTCACACAGGGTATCCTTTATTAATAGTTACTACTCTTGGAGAAGGCCTTCAGTGAGTCCAGTAAGCCACATTCTGCTCTAATTGGCCATAATAATGTATTTCTTTAACAAACACCTAATCTGCACAGAACTGGATCCTGGGTCTCTACCTGCTACTTCACTTCAAGCAAAAAGGTTTGATACATAATCAAGGAACATGATTTGATTTTCAAAGGCCATTAGGGAAGGCAGTCCACAGAATAATCCCGTTAATATTTCTGCTATTAAGATATCTGTCTCCTATATTTGGAATACCCAGAAAGAATGGAATCTAAATATTTAAATGTCTCACAGAAAAAATATCTGACAACTGGAAAATGTCTTAAAAGCCTATGAAGTCTGGCGCTGGATAATCAGGATCAGCTAACAGAATTCGTTTTTATTAAAGCATTTTAAATGATCAAGTCACTGATGCGTTTTAACACCATAATGGCATAATACCCTTGCTTCAAATCTTCAGAGAGGCAAAATGATCACTGATTAAGCAAGTTCAACTGCACACAATGTTTTCATAAGCATAGGAATATTACTCCATAAGAAAGACTTCTGATATGAATGATGAGATTTTGAGAAAGTACCATTTTGGTATAAAATGATCTAGTTGCCTGTGGTTATAAATTACCTTAGGCCCAGTTCTCTTTCCCCTCTTCCCTCCCCCCTCCACCCCCCCAGGCTCACTTTCTGCCTGATGACAAAGGGAGTTCTGAGCATGGAAGAAATGAACCAAGTGATGAGATGAAGGAGGATCTGACCCTCCATAGTTTTTTCTTCTTCTTCCCCCTCCCCATTTTGTTACATGTAATAACTGACAGTGTGGCAGGAAGTCATCCACAGAGAGGGCACAGACACTTGAAGCTAAGAGACAACAACATGTGCAGCCAGGAAGTAATCTGAACTTTCAGCTTTCATTCCAGCCTAACACTCATCCTCCTAAGGATGAGAAAAGAAGTGAACAGCCATGCTTCACGCTCTCCAGGAGAGCTGAGGTATCCAAGGGCCCGACTTGCAGCCTTGAAGATATGGGATGCTGGGGCAATGTAATCATTATTATCCAGAAGAGGCGTGTGACTCCCGCACCCCCTCTAGAAGGCATTATAATAGAGCAACCTCACTGGAAATTGGGGTGAAGAGACTCATTTGCATGGGAAACCCCAACGCAACTGTCTCAGCACCACTGTTCTATCAGCCCCTTGTTATAAATGCAGAATATTGGAAGGTTGCAGGGTCTTTTTTGGGCTGTGGAGGACTGACTCAACACAGTGGCATGGAAAGGCAGGATAGCAGAGGTTAAGAGTGTAGATTCTAAAATATGACACACCCTGGATTCAAATCCCTCCTCGATCTCGGACAAGTCAGGAGGTATTGAGCAAGTCACTTAACTCCTCTAAGATCACTTCACTCATCTGTTAAATAAGGCTGCTGAGAATACCTTTTTCATGGAGTGCTGTAAGGTTTCAAATAGTTTACATAAAGACCCCACTTGGTGCCTGGCACGTGATAAGGACTCGATTCATGGTGGCTCAATATCATGACCACAAATGATTTTTTTTATACAAAAATCGATTTATTTCTATATGAACAATTGGAAATTGAAATTAAACCATTTATATTAACATCCAAAAAAACCATGAAATACTTAGCTAAATCTTTTTTTTTGAGTTTTATTTTATTTATATTTTTTGTACAGCAGGTTCTTATTAGTTACCTATTTTATACATATTAGTGTATACATGTCAATCCCAATCTCCCAATTCATCCCACCACTACCCACAGCCCACCCTCCACAAATGATTTTTTAAATAATTAATGATATGTTGTCCACATATTCTTCTTTACAAGTCCATCAACCCAGTAGGACAGGGTCCTGGTCTTTTTCAAGTGTTTTGTAAATGGTCCTGTACATCTATGGTGATTTAAAAATAATAAAAACGATAAAAATGCATGTGTAATCACTTTGCAGCCAAGGAGACAACTTAAAGTTTTCATAGCATCAAAGTCATTACAAAGGAATTGGGGTCTTGATATTATCTACATGCTGCCTAGCTGCTCCTTCCAGCTGTCGTCGGTGCTCTCCTTATTTTTTCTCTTTCATTTTTCCCACATTATTCCACCTCTAGGAGCAGGACTTAGCAGCTGGAGTCACCATAGGACCTGATTGATGGCTGCAGAACCCAGATGACAGAAGCTTGAAAATGTTTCTGGCAAATACCTCTACAAGCTGGAGTGTGTGTGTGTGTGTGTGTGTGTGTGTGTGTGTGTGTATACTCTTCCCTTTTATTGGCACTTGAGCTAAATGCCCAGCAGCCGCTTCTTGGCTGGGTTCCATTCAAACTACAGTTGGCGCCTGTGAAAATGGCTTTGGCTTCAATATCTTATGTGTGACTGTCTATCATGAAGAATTTTCCCACTGCTGATAATTTTCTATTTTTATGAATACTTGAAAATACATGTCTCACGTAAGAGTTCTGACCTCCTTTTATCTTTCCAGTGAAAATTCTTTCATAAAGAAGTATCATCTCTTTTATACAATTATGTTTTGTGAGGGACTATTTATAGCACTGTGAGAATTAGAGAACATAGTATTCCTTTTGACTTTCAGAAAAATTGTTAAGCATCAAATTGCATGTCAAGGGAAAAATGATCTTGTGGAAAAATTAACAGGCCTCACTATTTTCCGCTGCCTCCTCACAGCCCCCACTTGCAAATATATAGAGGATGGGTAGTCATTACCCTCCAATAAAATAAAACTAGCATCAAAACTAAAACCATGCCTTACCTCCTTTAGTGTAATAAGTATGCTGCTGAAAGGGGGACATTTTAAATACATTGAAGGAACTAGAGAATTTGCTTTCCAAATGGAAACTCGTGGTAAATGCTTTCTGAAAGAAATGAGGATTATGGAGGTGACTATCCAGAACCTGATATATGTGGTTTATTAATTGGGATTTTTTCATACTGCCTATCCTTAAAGCTGGGGTCACCTCTAAAAAGGCTAAGTCTGTTCTATGACTTCAAAATCTCTCAGTTTACCTATAAGCATTCTTTGTAGACATTTTCTCCCTCTTAGCTGTCATTTATGTGATTATCAGAAACAGTAAAATTTTCATCTTACCTGGAAATTGAAAGTATACTGAACCAAAATAAGAACTAATGTCTCTCTCCAGAGCCATCCATTTAAATGTCGAGGGTGTACTCCACACTGTAGCACATGTACAAAGGAAGAAAGACAATCTCAAGCTTTGGGAATCCTCAAGTAAAGAAGAAGTTTCTTTAAAAACTATAGCTAAGGCAATGAGTAAATATTACAGACTTGCTCATATTTCTTAAGTACTGGGAAAACAAAAGATACCGAGACTTTCTCTAATATGAATTTTAAGAAGTTTTGTGCAAGAAGTAAAAGAAGTCTCTCCTGGAGACCTGGAAGATCCTGTATCCAAGGAAGGTTGAGATCAGGGGCTGGGGTGATTCACTGTGTGGAAAGAGCACCTGTAAAACTGTTGGCACTAATCCTAGAATCTTGAAGCTGAATCTCTCCAATGAATCGTGATTCAAATATGTGAATGCTTGTGGTGGCTTTATTTGTAATCTCCAAGAACTGCAGACAACCAAAATGTCCTTCAGTTTGTGGTTCAGCAATACAACAGAATAATACTCATCAATAGAAAGGAATGAACTATTGATACACACAACAATGTGGTTGAATCCCGAATGCATTCGGCCAAGTCCAAAGGCTATGTACTGTGTGATTCCATTTATATGGCATTCTGAAAAAGCAAAACTTTGGGGGCAGGAAACAGATTAGTGGTTGTCAGAGGTTGGGGCTGAGGGAAGGGATTGACTATAAAGGGGCATGGGACAACTTTTTGGGGTGATGGAACTGTTCTATATTCTGGTTGTAGTGGTAGTTATATAATTGTATGCATTTGTCAAATCCTGCAAAACTGTATGGTAAAAAAAGTGAATTTTACTGCATGTAAGTTATATCTTAATAAAAATATTAACAACCTATTCCATTAAAAAATGAAATGATAACTAAGCTAATTATAAGTTTGACAGTTATATTTATAAAGAGGCTTTATAGATACTTTCAGTATATTAAAAAGGGAGAAAATGGATTGCTTAAAAATAAATCCTAATTCAGACTCTTAGTACCTGCCTGTCTTTCTAGCAGAGTATCTCCTTCTGATCTCAGTGGTGGTAACAACTCTCAGCCTGGCATGTATTGCTGGGGACTTAACCAAGACACTTCCTATGTTCTGAGTAGTCATGGGGCAGAGTTTTGCATGAGCCCAAGAACATCTAGGCACAATCCCAAAGACTCTGAAGGGTTCCAGACCACTGCTGGGTTGATCAGGATTCCCCATGTGAGGCTGACTGTGCCTGGGTATCTTTTTGGAGGGCTGAGTGGGAGGTAGGCAGTGAAACTGATCACTCAGCTTTGGGAACCAGTGGTTCCAATCAATTAATTTAATACTTATCCTAAGATGTGGGAGACCCAGGGATATGCACAGAAACTTCCTTTTTCTGGGTGAGATCAGGTTAAAATAAACCAGAAGGGCAGGCCTGAATAGGAAAGGAAAAGGAAAGATAATGTACAGCCTTGGGAACATGTGGAAAGCAGGAGAAGTGTCATCCACTCACTGATGTTATCTGGTCAGGCCATGGTAGGATGTAGAAATATATATTTTTTTGCATATTCCTGATGTGTGTGTGTATGTGTGTGTGTGTGTGTGTGTGTGTGTGTGTGTGAACAGTCAAGCTATCTCTTGATTCCTGAAGGCCACGTCCTTAATCCACTGCCCTACTGGTTAACACAAACTGTCTATGGCCCTACCTTAATGTAAGGGCCTAAAACAAATTTCTTGAGTCCTCTAAGTGTTTCATGCACCACATTCTGATCTGAACACCCATCTTAGGCTCTTATCTCTGAAGGGACATATGAGCACATCCCTGTCATGGTGTAAACCAATTACTCTTTCATCTGGTTTGGTTCTTCTTGGCATCTTTCTGCCAAGTACACACACATTCAAGTAAGAGAGGTCACAGGGCCCAGTTGATTACTAAAGTTCCTGCAAATTGATTAATTCGGGACTTCTTCATTTCATATATAACTCTGCTTCAGAAATCCAACTGGCAATGGTCATTGGGATTTCCCATTCAAGTAATCTGTCTTTCTAACATAACCTCACTATTCAGACCCCTACCTTTTTGTAAACCTCCCAAGTCAATACAATAAAAACAAGGATACATAGTCTTCTGAAGAAATGGAAAGTGCTTCGATGAGTACATCAGAATCGTTTGTAATTAGCTCAGTAATTGGGGGGCATGCATGTAAAGTAGACGCTGCTAAAGTGATTTTTAATGTACTTGAAAAACAGTTTGCCTTTCCTCTGGAGTAGGCTGGGCAGTGTTCTCTTCAGTCCTGTTGACACTATTAATTTGCTTTGCAATCTCTATCCTGCTCCCCGCTTTTCCCCCAGCACTATTGCAAACAGAAGCGAGGAAAGCCAGGCTTGGAGAGCTCTTGTGGAGAGAGCCATTTGCTCTGGCTCAAGCAAAAAGCAAGGCCAATCAGCCTGAAATCTGAATTTTTCAGACACATAATAGACCCTTGGCTTATCAAAGCCTCTTATCTGATTGGAAAAAAAATCAAAGGTAAACTTCAGGGTTCATGGAATTAAAAGACAAATGAGATGTCATAATTATCAAAGTGGCTAATTTAGAAAATTAAGCTGTTCACATAGGTGACATAATTGCTTGTCACAATCACTCGTTTCTCATTAGCTTCTTCCATCAGCACCTACAGGCTGCAGAAGAGACTCTGGCCTTGCTCAACAGTCTGGGTGTTCTTTTGTGTTTGAACATCACATTGTTTCTCTCATCTCCTATAAGTAATGCATATTTATTAGAAGGTTTATTCAAAGAACAGTTCTAGAAATACCAATCTTTCACAATTTGGTATTTGGTCATATTTTAAATTTGTTTGTAACCAAACATTCTTTTGAACTAATTAGTTAATTATCAATAAAGGTTTTATGGAGTTGATTTAACATATTAATAGTCTGTGGAAAGCATTAAGGGTTTTGATATACGTAGTGATATTAAAAAAAAAAAACCTCAGAGGTTAGGTAGAATTTGTCTTTCATTGTCTTCCCAAATTCTGAATAGAAGGAAAAGAAATATATTTTTAAGGCATTAGTTTGTTTTAGTTGCCTAATATTTTATTATTTGATTCCTATAGATCCAGCCTAATAATAGATTCCCTATAAGAGAGTTGTTTGTAAGACTGACAGAAATACTGTTTATGTGTCAGCAAGTTCAGAAATTATTAAGGATAATGTCTAAGAAAGGAAACGAGTCTTGCTTGCTATGTGCTTCTAAAGTATGACATTGTAAATGGGTAGGTTAAACACTTTGGATTAAAATCATGAGTATGAGATTGACTCAGATCCTACTGTCTTGTAAAGATGTAGAACATGGCTGTCAGGAGTTACAGAAGGACTACATTGATGTAATTCATTTGAAGAGATAGTCTATCCTGAACGCATACAATGAAGCCGTCATCTGTATGTTTCTGGACTATTCATGTAGCTGTTGTGTTTTGATTTCACTAACATTGAATTAGTGAGGTAATTGTGCTACAGGAGCTATTATAGTTATATACTAAAAGCCATAAGTTCAGAAAGAAAAAGAAAAATCCAATCCAATCTCTAAATGTATGAGGTTTCTAAACTTTGCCTTTATATATAACTGAACCTGAAGCAGTAGTATGTACTCAGAGGATCTATAGACATAGAATTTTTTAGAGAATTTATTCCCCAAAGAAATAGATACAAGTCCAATTATGTTATTATGTTTGTTCCCTTGACACTCACGGGTGGAATCACTGGCAAGAGAAGTGGCCCACTAGATACTCTAACCAGACAAGCCTTAAGACTAAGACAGGAAAGAGACAGAGGATGGGCAACTTGTCTAATCTTTCTTTCTCCACTATTCTCTTCATGCTCCAGTAATACAGCAGAGCCCTGGGGTTGAGTTTGTTATGGGTTTTTGAATAAGAAGGTGTGCTAGTTTGTGGCAGAGTAGTCACTGGGGTAGAATTCACACAGGAGGAAACAGATACAGAAAGACTGAGAGAAGATGGTCTCATGAAGGGCAAAACGGTAGTGGACTGCCATGAGGCAGGACAATCAATGGCAAAATCTTGCAGCTGTCCTAAGGGAGAGCTGAAAGCTAAGGGAACACCTGCCAGTTTTAGATGAGAACAACATTTGGCTATTTTCAGCAACTTGACCATTCACTCGACTCATCATTTGGACTTTCCATGGAATTTGAGTGCAGAGATTTTCAAATCGTGCTCTGTGGTGTCCTAGGCATTTTGTGTAGGGAAGGTAAGATATAGGCAAAGCTCTAATTCTTCCACCTCCTCCTGCTTCAGTCAGCACAACCGTGGTTTCATCTGTTTTACACAGTAGGCTTCCATTTAAAGTTACGTCTAAAGATAGATTTCATGGCTAAAGGTATTTGTAAGACTCCTGGTCCAGTGAGTAGGCCAATGTACACTTGAAGATAGTATGCTTGAGATAGTAAAATAATAATGGTACTGCTTAAGAGGTAAAATATCATCTGTGTTTCCACCCAGTGGACCAATCTGTTGTCAACTCAGAGTTACTCTTTGTAATTGTCATTCTACAAATATTTATTAAGTTCTCTACTACTCATTACTCTCCCCTCAGGTCAGCCTGAGGCCACCTAACACATCATCTGGGAACTTGAGTTGCTCATTTTAGCTATTGCTGTGGTTGCAGTTAGACTGTTTTTCCAATCTCCCAACCAGAAACCATTATTTCTAGCTTTTGACCTTTCCCGGGATGCGTTGTTAGCAAACCGTGGCTTTATTCGCACCTGTGATAAACTAAAATTATATCGTAACAGAAATGAGGAAAACTAGAGAGGGTCTGTCTTCTGATAACAATTTCAGGTGGCAGCAACAAAGAAAAGAATTGGGGGATATCTCAGTATTTTAATATTTACAACATGGATCATGCATCTTGTACCTGATACTAGGAAGATTAGGAAATGTGTGTTGATTCCGTGAGCACTGGGACATTGTTAAACAACTTTCTCAAGTTACACAGAGAGTAAGTGACACATGGGATCTAAACACAAGTCTGTCTGAACCAGAAGTCTGTTCAGCACACTAGTTACACACCAAGCATGGTCTGTAGCCCTTTGCCTGTCTGTAAAGAGATGAGCCCAGGAATTAGGAGTCCGCGTTTGGACATTTTCATAGTAACTTGACAGAGTAATTTTATACGTGTTGAACACAATAGTGAAAAATGGAGCCGTGTAAATTTTATGCCTTTGCTTTGTTGTTTGTATTTTACTTACATTGTATTTTATGAAAAGTATCTGTATGTGACAGATTGGAAAACAAAAGCCAAGAAAAAACCTAATCTGCTTGACAGATCATTTAAGGGGCATTGCACTGCACCAAACTGTCCCTTAATTTTAGCTCTCCAAATAAAATGGATGCAGGACAGAAAAGGAGTGGCCCCACTGTCAGCCCACACCTTCTTATCTTCTCATCTAAGGATGACATGAATTCTCAATGGCTTGGCGCAGTTTTGCTCTTGAATCATTTTGTACCCAAGCCTAAGAACTTTCCCACAGCCTTCTCCCCACTGGAGGGCTGTGTCAGTCCTTGTCTCCAAGCTCCGAGCTCTTCTTCCAGCCTAATCAACTTTATCTAAGAGCGGGTTTAATTAGTTTCCTCTCAGAATTGGTTGAAATAAAGAGAGGCTTTCTAATGGCCTGTTCAGGGGCACCCCCTGAAGAGAGATCAAATTTATTTATGATGCCCTTTGGCTAGGTGTTTGATTTCCTGGACAAAACATCACTTGAGTCTTTAAAGGTTTGTTTTTAGGTGTTCTATAGCTGGCCTGAAGCCATGTTCTCTTAAATAGTGATCAAAGGCACAGATAATACAAGTCAGTCAATACAAAGTGTGTTCTATTTAAACATATTGCTTGGAACTTCCTTTTTAGTTTTTAAAGGGCCGTGTATTGGAGACAGTTACAAACAATTCTACTGTACTGTAATTATGTGCATTTTAATTTATCTGTCTTATTTTCTCTCTTGAGACTCAGAAAGGACTGCCCCGAACCAAATTTATTTACTTACTTACTTAAATAACAAAATCATTAGCACTTTAAGTAATATATATGGTAAGACATATTGTTACAATAGAAGTGCAGCTCTGTCATAATTATATCCAAAAATTAGAAACCATAATTCATGAGGCTTTTGCTTATCAAAGGTGGCCATGTTAAAGACAGGTTTCTTAGCAACTAGAAATGTCCCTCTGTTTACTGCAAAACTCTTACATTTGGGAGAAAATTGTTAAATTGTCTCTTGGGTCTCCTCTTACGGGGGTGCCACTGTACAGTTTAAAATGATCACAAAGAGTCTTTTTTTTTTTTTTTTTTTTTTTTTTTTCGGTACGCGGGCCTCTCACGGTTGTGGCCTCTCCCGTTGCGGAGCACAGGCTCCGGACGCGCAGGCTCAGCGGCCGTGGCTCACGGGCCCAGCCACTCTGCGGCATGTGGGATCTTCCCGGACCGGGGCACGAAGCCGTGTCCCCTGCATTGGCAGGCGGACTCTCAACCACTGCGCCACCAGGGAAGCCCGAGTCATTGTTTTTAAAGCTGTACTACTGAAATACATTTAGTTGTTATCCAAAGTCAGACTGATATGACAAGAAATAGACTTACCACTTTAAAACTATCAGTTTCTCCTGCAAATTAAATCTATCCTAAGTAGCATTTTCCTGGCTGTTGCTTGTTCTTGGTGTACATCTAGTCCTGCCAAGGCATCTGCCCCTGTATTATTTTCAAAATAGAGTATTCAAGATCCTAACAGAAACTGTCTCGTCACCTCTCTACTGTAAACACTGGTCTTTTGCCAACAATGAATATACAAACCAAGCAGAGTTGCTTGTGATTTCGTGTTAATGTAATAATCTTCATTGGATTTTCCTTATCAGAAACTTTTCGGAGAATCAAGGGGGTTCTGTCAAATTCTTGTAGGCAAAACTGCACATCACTAGATTCAAGAGGCCCAAGCATAGGTTATCCAAGGGGTTATTGGACCCATTTTTGAAATACTTTTTACTAATTAAAGGAATGATTCCTCAGGTGCAAATGAAAACAAGATTATAAAGATGGAGAATTCACTCAAAATAAACAAAATCTTTAGCAGTCATGAAACAATCTATTTAAAATTTCCTTTCAGACTGAGATTATACTTAATGAGTCTATATAGAAATATTTTCTTGGTCCAAAGCTATTTCTTTTACGAAGTGGAAGCTTAATATTGAGTTACCTGGAAATATCTAAGCCAAGGAAACTTACTTATTTAAGCATCTGATATGGAACTGACATTGGTGAAAAAGAAAACCTAGCAAGCTCCACAAATTGTGACCAGGTTTTCCACTGAACTCACTCGAATCCTCACGATAGAGAAGTCTTTAATTCAGGACTCGATTCGTTAAGTAAATGCATATCGACTAAGCAGTTGGCTAAGTTCACATGCGTTTAATAGTATTTACCTAGTACCTCTTGTGAGCCTTATTCAATGGTTCCTCTCCCCAGAAACCAAAATGGACTGTGGTAAAAATCTCTAGTCTCTTTTGCAAAGTTCTTTGGATTCTATACTTGTGTCATAGGATAAGTAACTCCTTCTATGATAATTAGACCTCTTGAGTATGAGAGCTGTGCTAGGTTCTCAGACTTAATAAGTAATTTCCAAATTCTATTGTATAACACTTCTTCTCTGTTACTGATCATTGACCCTGTGGTTGTAGGTCTGCTGCTATTGTCACCTTTCTGCTTGTACCGCTCTCTCCCTGTGTGCCCTTGCTCCCTCTAAGGCCTTGTACCCCATACAGAAAGGCAAGCACTACACTTTGCCTTTTTTATTAAACCTCTTGTTCCTTCCCGTGTACTCATTTCTTGAACCCATTGCTAGCTAACCACTGGGCTATGGTAAGTTGAGCTCCTTATTCATTGCCCAAAATTACAATTCATTTCTAGAGGTCACCACTTTTCTGTAGAGCCCTCTGACTCCTCAGGATTAGGCCTTGCTCATGTGAGCACTGTGGTAGGCAGCATAATGATCCCCTCCATTGATCCTACCCAGGACCTCCAGAAGAAACAGTCCTGTCGATGTTTAATTTTAGCCTAGTGAGACCCATGTCAGACTCCCAACATACAGAAATGTAAGATGGTAACATACCAAGTTTGTGGGAACGTGCTATGGCAGTGATAGGACATTCGTACAAGTCCTCTAGGCTGTCTATGCTGGGCAGCAGCAGGCTGTCAGGGGCTCACTGTTTCTATGTTGGTTCTGGCCCTGCTGCTATCTATGGCTTCCCTAGCCAAGGGGACATTTTGCTAGACCTACTTTTGACCTTGGCGTTTTGGGTTCAGGTAGGAAAAAAATGTTTCCCATCAAGATTCTGTCTCCCTGAATAAACAGACCCCTTTCTAAATAAGCTTCGTCTAATTTTCTCCCATTAAAAACTGCCCCCTTCCCTCCTTACACGGTAATGAACAAATGCTTGGGTTTGATCCATCAAAGCTGCGGCACGTATCTAAATTGCAGTCAGCCTGGCAGAAAATTGTGTCAGAACTCTTCAATCCTTCACTTCCTTCTCACTCCCTTATACGTATGTTGTAAAAACCAAATGATTTGTTGAAAATATTAAAGCAGGCACTGTGTGCATTGGTGTTGTTAAAAATGTAATTTAACAAATTCATTATCTGGCCAAAAAAAGTATTAAGCACAAACTATGTCTTGAAAAGATGAGAACATGTTCACATCCCTTAATAATTTTCTGGTTTAAGAGAGGACTAGAAAGCCTGCAATATTTGTTATTATAATCACATACTGAGACATATATATACAGTTATTAACTATTTAGCAAGTATTTATTAAGCACTCACTACAAGTGTGGGAACACAAACGCATACAAGATGATCCCTGCCACTTACTGATCAGGCTTTAAACCCAGGATTCCTTCCTGAAACCTTGTATCGAGCCAGGGTTCTTAAATTTTTCTCTGCCATGGTCCCTTTTGACAGTTTGATGCTGCCCACGGGCCCCTTCTCAGAATGTTTTTAAATTCATAAAGTCATATACATGCTACTGCAAAAGAAAACAATATTAAAAACACATAATTGCAATATGGAAGATACATGCCTCTTTACTAACACATTTTATAACAAGATCTAAGGAGACTTTGATCCGTGAAATCATAGGTACTGCAAATACTACTGTGATTTGTTGCCAGCACTTGTAATGGAAGAAAAGGCTAAATTTCAATACGGGGAAAATAAAGATGTAATTCTTTTCCCACCCATTTTTAAGAACCCCAAATTTAGTTATGTATCCCTGCTCTAAGTTAATGCCAAAGAACAGCTTCAAAAAAAGTTGATCTTAAAATGTTAGTCCTAAATCTGGATACACTTGCTATATGTTTTTTCTAATTATTAATTTTAATTTTCATGGGCCACTACTTCTTTTCTCAAGTACACCATGTTCTTCTCTGGGGAAAAAAAAAAAGGAATCTTTAGAGGAAAGAAATCATATCTGTAAAAGGAACAATGTGCTCTTGTCTGTTTGTTTATTTATTTATTTTTTTATATCTCACCTTGTTCTAGAAAGGATTTAAGACGGCTTGTTCCTGTCTAAATTCCTAGAACCTGGTTAATTAAAGTCTTCTGAAAATGTAAATTAAAATGCAGTAACATTATTTGACAAATGGGACAAAATTATTATCATCTTTTGAATAATTATGTGATTGGGAATGTCTACATCATATTTATCTAATCTGCAATTAAATCATTTATATATGCAATTAAATCATTTATATCTGCAATACATAAATTCACATCATCAATAACAGGAAATGTGGCCAATGGCCAAGTTTGTTGCAAGAACAAAATAGCCTGTGTCAGGAGGAAGGGTCACCAATGATGTTCTAATTGAAATGCTGACAAATTAAACAAGGGCATAACTCATTTTTTCAGCTAGCAAGTGACACAAAGATTGCCACACTGAACTGGCACTATTTTGTTTACTCTTTTCTGCATATTCTATAGCACACATTTGCCTTGTGGCACCATCACTGTTAATCACTGAAGTAATGGCTTTCTAGATAGTTTCTAATGTCTGTTGGGACAAGTGTCTACTTTATTGTGTAAACCTCAATTAACATTACTACCATAAATTTCCACCTGCAATTTCACTCCAATTCAAAAAAATTCATTATACACCTAACATGTTCAAAGTTCTTTGCTAAGGCACTTGTGGCAGTAAGACTATTTGTCTACAAACTACAGGGTCTACAAGACAAGTCTCTTTCTTTTTATTATCTAAATAAACAAGTCTGACTCTGAACTCCTTACCTGTAAATGCAGTATTAGAGCTCCATCTCCATCTCTGTTTAGGTCATATAAAAATCCAGAAGATTTACATGGTGCCCAGAACATCAGAAACCTCTGAGCTATCCAGCCAACACTGGTATTAAAACCAATGGAGTCCTTGAGTTCTGGCAGCTCTCTGATGCCATGTTTTGTGTGGGTCACAGGAAACTTTTCACAGGATGGAAGGCCCCATTTGATGTCTAGGTCTGGATTCCTGAAGTGCACACACAGCCATTTCCTTGAGAACTTACCACTTCCCCAAGGTTCTGACACCAATTAATGCGAGAGCCTATCCCTTCCCCCTTTCTCTCCTTTTACAACCTTCCTCTTTCTTGCTGCCCCCCACGATATACATATTGTCACGGATGAGTTTAGGCTTGTACAGAAGAACAGAGGTGCTGTTGACTCCAGGTAGCTTCAGTGTTCTCCCCCCATGGCAATAACCTCTCCCTCAGATAGGTCCCTTTCCCACTCTCCAGAAAAAGGAATGCAAAACCTTTTTTTTTTTTTTTTTTTGCGGTATGCGGGCCTCTCACTGCTGTGGCCTCTCCCACTGTGGAGCACAGGCTCCGCACGCCCAGGCCCAGAGGCCATGGCTCACGGGCCCAGCCGCCCCGCGGCACGTGGGATCCTCCCAGACCGGGGCACGAACCCGTGTCCCCTGCATCGGCAGGCGGACCCCCAACCACTGCGCCACCAGGGAAGCCCACAAAACCTTCTTGAAGGGGGAGGTGGGTAAAAAACAGAGTCATAACAAACACAAATCAATATCTCGATAAATCAGTCTGTCCTCTTAGAAGATGTAACTTTAGCCCATAAGAAGCCAGTGAACTCGGCTTTTAAATCCAGACATTCTGAAGTCTGATGAGGCTGAACAAAAAAAAAACATAATCAAAAGAAGGTTTTGTATTCCAATAGGCTGAATTAATATATTTCTTTTCATATGGTGTTTGGTGCTTATTAAATTCTCAATTAAATTAATAGGTATCTGATAAATGTTCTTTGAGGCTAATAGTAAAAAGCTAATTAAAACTCTATAGAACTATAATTTTATTACTATTGTTAATAACGTGTAACATTTAAGCCTGTGTAAATTAGAATGCTTAGATAATTTTTATATACTAAACTGCATTGTAAAGTAATTCTTTTTCCACTCTTTAATTAGGGACATGTAACAAATGTCACTAAATTATAATACCATCAGAAGCAGAGAAACTTAATGTTTCAGTCTATACAACCTTCCTGAGAATAAACATGTAATTTCCAGTGACTTGTTGGAAATATCGATGAGAGTTTGTGAATCCTGATTATTCATTTTCGGAGGAAACCAGGTTGCAGTCATGTTTACAGAGTGCTTACTCTGAGTTAACTACTGTGCTAAGTGACTTATGTAATGATTTTATATCAGCCTTGCCAGAATTCCCACTTTTTAGTTGTAGAAACTGAGGTTGAGACAGGCCAGATGACGTGCCCACCATTGGTGGTGACTGAGGTTGCAGAGTATCGACTCGGAAGGACGTGGCGAGGCAGTGTTGTTTGGGTATTGGAAATTAGTGGGAGGCAAAGCTTTAGGGCGGCATTTGCAGGCAAGCATTCTGTTTCAGCTGAAGAATAGAGGCTTATTTAGGGTGGCAGTGGCTGACGGAGTTTATAGGGCTAGAGTCACCACCCCTGCTCAAGGCATCCATTGAGACCATCATGATCCACGGTCAGAATTTAAATCCAAGAGAGTCCGATTCTGGAACCCCTGCCTTTAACCACTGAGCTGTACTGAGAGGCGTGGCCCATCAAAGATCACAGCTCCCGTCTCTCTTTTCACAGCCTCAGCTCCATACCCCAGGATGTTAATCCCCTCTGCTGTTCCAGTCACTGTGTTGGACTAGGGACACAGAAATAGAGAAGGTAACCTGTGAGACTGACCTACAGTGAAGCCCTATGGGAACTCCCACAGGATGGTGTTCAACTAAGTCTCACCTTATCCCAAATTCTGGGTCATGTTGAAATGTATTATAACATAAGCCATTAAAATGGTTTCTCTTTTCCTCATTGAGGCAGCCTTGTATCTGGAGCCAGATTGCTTGCATTCAAATTCTAGTTCATTATCGAGTAGTTATATGACTGTGGGCAATGGACTCAACTTCCTGGTGCCTCTATCTCTTCATTTGTATACTGGGGACCATAGTACTCCCTACCCTGTAGGGCTTTACACAGATTGATTAATTATGTTTTATCTATCTATCTCCTTAATATATAGCTATAAACATTTACATTATCTGATAAACCTGATAACTTAGGTTTGCCTAAGAGAGATGATTTCAGAGTATAGCAAAAGGAATACGTATCTCAGAGTCTTGATTTTCTACCAGTCAGCACACTGCAAACGTTTAGCCTTTTGAGACCTTGTGCTCATCTTGGTGTAGCAGCACCAAGAACCTCTTCATACAACACCTGCTTTTCTTCCTTTGAATAATAATAATTCATCCTTCTTAGCAGTTATACGAACTGTCAAATAAACCTAAGTGACTTGAACAGTTACATATCTAAACTCATTTTTAAAAGTAGAAAATGACATCCTCCTCACTGACATATGTTGAAAATATTGGCACAAACTTAGGAAGCCACCTGAGTCAAACCACAGACCAGAGGAGGATCTCTCCTGGGGAAAATAGAAGCCACTTTGCTTTCTGCAAGTCTAGCCCAGCGTGAACAACGATTTGCCTTGCCAGCAGTCACTGCAAATCAAAAGTGAAACAGGAACTGAAGCCAAGGCAAGGCAACAATTGCTAATTCTATTCATTTATTTATCATTCTGTGCTCAGTACCTACAGCTAATTTCCACAGCCATATTTGGTTTTTATTAAAACATCCTGAATTCATTTTTGAAAGGCAGAACAACTTTTCTAACTGTCTTGCTAACTGTATCCTATCCTGGAGTGTTCCCATTTTAAAACAGGTGTTGGATTTGTTGGATTATGAGAATACAAAAAAAACCCTTGTACTTGTCACTATATTTGTATGTATTTAGATGTTTTAAATGTTAGAGATAACTCCTGAGAGAATGGAGCACAGTTTTCAAGGTAGCAGTTCAGGTAGCTTGTTGGGAAATATCTATCTATTCTCACTCACAGTGGAGTGAGCGGCAGGTCAGAATTGGAGAGGGGGCTTACAATCTCATGTGGGTACCAAGGGGTCACAGAATAATAGCTTGAAGCCACAGGGAGAACTTACAGCTAGAATATGAATGAAAAACCATGGCCAATGTAGAGCAGTGGAGGTCAACACCAATGTATTGTCAGTTTTGAGTACCAGACAATAGTAAGTCAGAGATAAGGAGTTTAGTAAATGGAGAAACTAAACAGAAGGTGTGAAGCAAGGTGAAAACGAGGAAAGGAGCTACGGAATGTGTTCTGAAAAGGTCAGAGTTGAACCGTGGTCAGAAAGAGATGGCAGGAAGAGAAAAATAATCTCTCATGGAGTTTTGATCAAAGAAGTAGCATATGATTTGCAGTACTCAAAACCAGTCAGCATTAGCTCTGGTGCTAAAGAAAGGCTGCCCAGGGAACAAAGATTAACCCAGAACACCAAGCCTCCTGCATATTGCAATGACCCAACAGTGACAAGGGTCAGAATTCATGGGTCCATATGGTTTCATGGGGGTGGCATTGTAAGGATGTCCTGAGGAGGTATTGGTCCAGAATCTAGGGCAGAGTCAAAAGAGCTAAGGAAGGAAGGAAGGAGGGTAGTTCGTTCATTTGGTTGGTTTGTTGGTGGAGGTGGTATTAGGCAGTTGTATAAATGTTAATCTAAGAATGTATGTTTGACAGCTTCTGGGGTGCTTCTCTCTCTGATACTATTTAGGCAAGTGTAGATCCTGAGAATTGAGACCAACATAATTCCCTCTCCGTGAATTAAGGAATGCTAGGGCCACGCATAAAAAAAATTTAGCTACTTATTCCAGGAAATACTCTTAGAAGTTAAGATTATGATATAACCAAAGCAACTTACTTCAAGACCCTTTCCCAGCTATACTCATCAATCTAAAGTGATTGTGTCATAATCTATTCCCAATTCCATTCAGGCCCCTACTTTGCAAGTCCCACCTGGAAATCACTCAGCTCAGACCCTAAAATACTGTAAATATCCCTCCCTTAGCTTTGCTTGATTAAAACAAATCAGGGTTGGTTGTGCTCTCCTGGTTTTGGAGTATCAGTCTGGGTTAGAGGATCAGAAACCAGACAGAACCATGAGGCTGACACCTCTGTCAGTGTGGCCTTCGATGGGTGGACATGGGCTTGAAAGACAAAATCATTTCGTACTTACTTTGGACCTCAAAGACCAGTAACTCTACTTTTAGTTAGTATTTAGACTTATTGAATATTAGTCACAATTAATATCTGGAGATAGAAAATTTAATCACGAAAGTTTTGACTTTGTGTCGAAAGGGCTGCATTGGAACCTCACATGTCCCTCTGAGACAGACAGAGCTTTCAGTATGTCTGCAGATTGTTCTAAGTGCCCGTGGTTTTTCTTTCAAAGGGCTGTAGAGATTTTCAAAACCTGATGTTTGTGCAGTGACACCCATGACACACCACATACGACTTAAACCCTCTGTGGCGAACCCTATGAGCTTGCTACCAGCGAAACTATAAATCAAGCTCCAATTATGGGACAAGGGCCTCTACTGACTTTTGAATATACATCGCTAACAAGTCAGCTGGTTTGGCTAAATCCTGATTTAGATTTGTCAAGAGTCATTTTTCTTTGGGTTTCTCGATATTTTTACATCAATTCCCTTGACTCATCCCGGGGAACCATATGCCTTAGAAAGGACAAAACCTCATGGAATTATTTCCCTCTTCAGAGGTTAAAAAGAAAAGTTAACTTCCCAAGTTAAAAAGGAAAAATGGTTCAGGCAGGGAAGATGGAAGGTGCTCTTTCAGAGTAAAATTGGGAAGAGGACAGCAGGAGGGGAAGCATCAGGCAGTCAAGCAGGTGGCCCAACCAGCAGGTAAGCAGTATGACTTGCCATGCTAATTGATAGGAATTACTCCTGTTGTTTCCATAGTTTTAGAAACAGTTGATTTTAGAGATGCAGGAATCTGCATTCATATTAGGATAATTCAATGAGAAACCTGGAGTTGAAACTTTGGCCAAGTTATAACCATACTTTGCTGCCTTCTGGGGCTCTTTCTCTGGAGAGTCATAGGCATGTTAAAGGCACAGTCTTGAAGACCTAAGTGCTCCTTTGTTCATAAGGAAAAGACTTAACCTACTATTTTCAAAGAAGTGTGTCAATGTGCAGGGTAAGAAGAGACTTTTATTATAAATAAAAAAGTTAGCTATGTAGCCAGTAACTTATATAGTCCTTGAGGTAAAAGATAATATCTGTTCTAAAGCCTAGCATGAGACTTGGCCCATAGTAGGTACTCACTACATTACTGGTGAATGATACAGTTTGTTTTTGCAACTTGGCCCCCTTTTAGTGGACTGATAAAACCCGGAGGGGGAAAAATTACTGTAAAAGAATTGCCTGCAACTCAGTGGAGGCATATCTATCAGGCACTGGTTGCCTGGAATGTTTTCACTCGGGCTCATTAAGATATAACAGTAACAGAAACGCCCGTTAAGGAATATTAAAAACCCAGGCACATGAACTGGTAACGTCTAGCATGACATGGGGGCGGGTGAAAAGTTTATGGAACTGCCAGTTAATCAGAGTCAGATTTCACCTGTCCGTCAGCTTTAGGCAAGAGTTCTGTGACAGGTAGGCTATGGTCGCAGATGAGACTGTGAATGGTAGAGGAACAAAAGGACAGAGGACACCACTTGGCTAGAAGCTACCAAAAGAGCAGATTTTCCTGTACTGGGTTCTGGATGGTTAGGGCAGGCAGGAGCCATGTTTTGCACAGAAATGTGGGAATATTTGAATGGTAAATTCAATGAATTGAATATGGCATATACCCGTAATCATGACCACAGTCATCCTTTTAACACTCTGTGGGATAACAGGTTAGACTTAATCAGAAAGACTCTTTACTCTTTAGAATTACAAAATTCAGGACAGGAACCAAAAAGACAGGCAAAAGAGTTAAAATAATAATACAAACATGAGAAAGCAAGATGTTAAGAATTGCAGGTGTTTAAAGCTGGTAGAAGTTCTACAGATCACCTAGGGTTGAGTCCCTTTGTTGGAGAGTGACCAGCAGACAGAGAGCTGACATGTCCAAGGTCATCCTGCTTGGTGACCTGCAGTGCTGATAGCTGAGCCAAAGACTACCCAGACTAACAGGTGCTGGAGAAAGGACCCATAAGTACAGTATTTGGGTGGGAGACAGCCATATACATCATGTATACACCAAGTTGAGATCAGTAGGATTTTAGATCTGGAAAAATTCAACTTTTTAGAGTAACCTCGTATCCTCCTGCTTGTTTAAAATGTGAGTGCTTTTCTTATTGTTTGGTGTTGATTCTGGTGTACCTAACAATGGCCTATTTTACACAATAGATCCTAGAGATTAGAGGTATGCCTATTTGGCCTTTCGGTTATAGCCTAACATCACCCCTTTGCAATGCCAGGCTGAAAAATGCTCACCTTTTGACAACAAAGGCACCCAATGAAGAAGGTAAAATGAGTATGGTTACAGATATGTGAAAACATTTTGGTGGATGTTTTTACTTTAAGGCATTTCTATTGATGAGTTATGAAGAGGTATTAATCTCTCCTGAGCACACAAGACGATGGCCAGCACCGGAGCCCCACTTTACAAATCATTTTACCATTAGCTTGAGTAGCTCTAACACATCAACAACCAGGGAAAGTGCATTTGCTTTAAGGTAGAATATTTATTTTGGATAATGGATTATTAAATAGATATGTATCATTTATCTCTGCAAGTCATTTTATTGAGAATGATTTATAGCACATCAACAGCCATTGCAAATGCATTTGCTCTCTTTTGAGGGCCGCTCATTTTATTATGAATGGCTTACTGAGCAGAGAGAAACCAATTGCAGAGGACCTGCTTTCTCGGGGCTACGATGTTTTACAAGGGTTGCCTTAAAAATATTTTGTAAATTACTTATAAATATTTTCTTGGCAAAATATCCTGAAGTCCAATTAATATTCCAACTCCATGGAGCCATTCTGAGAAAGAGGGTCCCTATGAAAGGGCCTCTAAAACCTGGCATCCTTTACATAAAACGGTAGCCATGTACTCTGACACAATTATATTAGGGAGACTTTGATTCCTCACTGAAATGTCAGTAAAAATTAGACTATTTATTTATTAGAATTTGATTGACATTAGGGAAGTATCATGGCTGAGAATGAGAAGAAAAGAACACCTCTAGCTGATCTCGAACTTTTCTGTTCTTGCCGCCCAAAGAAGTCATATTGCTTGCCATTCAAGTACAAGATGGCCCATTATGTGTGAAAATTGCAGAAACGGATGTGAAACACAACCTTGGTGATAATAACTTGGGTTGGTTAAAAAAAAATGACTATTAAGAGTATCTTTAGTACATTAAGGTACATCTAAACGAAAAATACAGATTCTTGGCTACTGCATAATAATAATGTCAGATTTTTTAATTTCAGAAAGGGTAAACACTGCCAAGTTTTGAAGGTCTGCATCAAGGATACTGACATAATTTTCAAAGTCACAGTAATACCACAGCACCTCTCCTCGACATAAAACCCAGGGGGTTGACACCAGCACATCTCTCCCTAATCTTTCCCATGCATAACAATGCTGCCACAGGGCTCTCCTGAATATTTGCAACTGCAGGGGCAGACATGGGTTTTGCAAATGAGGTGGGGATGATGTATTTTATTGCCGATACTCTTTCACCTGTATTTAGTCCCACTGACTTGGCAAACCCAGGCCAATTGTCCTTGTTATAGCCCCTATGTATTGCTCCCCAGTGCACTCTCACAGGGGGAAGACGAGAGTGTGGCTCGTACTTAACTGCCAAGCTGAATGGCTCTGTAATATAGCTTCAGTGTGGCATAAATTAAGCTGTCATTTTTTTGGCAGCAAGTGCAGAGAGGCGATTTGCCTGTACTGTAACATTTGAAACAACAATTTTCTGGCTCCGGTACTGACTGACAGTTCTGTGTGATACATTCTCAACGAGTGTGCTTCAGGGCTGCAGCTGGAAACTGCCTTCAGGGCAAGGTATTGTCTCTATTAGCAAATCCTGACTGCGGTTGCCCTCACTGTAGACATTTCCTGACTTCTGCTGCCACTCAGCCGGAGGAGGCTGCCACCAGGCCAGCAAAAATGGCACTGGAGATCTATCAGCCTGAGCAAGGGACTTCAGCATGATTCTCGTATGCAAAAAATGGTCTTTTATCATGAAAATCAGATTGCGTGTTCCTGTGTGCTGGCTCTAACTGTGCAAAGCCTTTTATAAATAGGGAGATTTCCCCAAGCTGGGCCAAGGTTTTGTGGGCAGGAAAGACTATTGGATGCTCTGAGGGCCTTCCCGATGTGGACTGGGAGGGCAGCTACCATTCCGTTTCCCAAGCTGCAGGGTAGCTACGGGTACAAAAGCAGAATGTTGATAAAGGTAATGAGGGGTATCAGCAGGAGGGTCTCCGGAGGGACCACAGCAAACTGCTCTTTCTTTAAATGTCCTCCACCCCCTACGCCGCCCCCCACAGATGACTATAAAGCAATATGGGCACCACTACTTGCCAACTCTCTTGAATACACATAAAGGGCAGAAAAGGTTACCTTGAAAGCAGTCAAAATAAAACTGTAATCACATCAGTCAGGATGCAGCAGGGAGAAATAAGTTATGTTAACCCTGAACTTGCTTGCAGAGTTGCAGCTGGAGCACTGGAAGGTTGCTCCCCAGATCAGAGCGAAGGCTTTCACCAGTTTGGTTAAGCAAGATTGCACCTAACCTACCCCCAGAGTGGGTCTTGATCACATTTTGAGAGCTCTTCAAGGAGGAATCCATGATTTCCTTGAGTCTGCAAAGTCAAGCTATTTGCCGAGTAACTTGTTCACAGTCAGTAGATTCTCTGTTGTATAAAACTTAAGCCTTTATCTGTTAGTTTTGCTTATTCTGTTTGGTGCTACCATCAGGGAAGATAGAGAACATGTCATAAGCATTCTTCATAAAATAACATTTAGAGGCTGTCAGTTCTCAGGTTCAAATATCTAGCTTGTGAAAGAATCATTTATTTGTCCAAACAGCAAACACAAAATGTTTGCTATGGGTCAAGCACTGTCTTGGAGACACAGAGATAAATTGCAAATTAAAATTCAAGCCCTCCATTTATAGCCAAAGACGTACCTTCCTTGCCCACCATTTCCCACCACCGTCCAAGCTCACATCCATGATGCTGGTCATACCTACCTCCTCACTAGCTAGAGTGGCCATGTTTTCTCTTACTTTCATGTCCTGGCTCAAGTGACTTTATTTATGGGAAATGACCACGCCACCCCCTTCTCTTCCTGATTAACTCCCAGTCCAGACAGTAAGTCTTCCCTGACCAAATCCTGCAGCCTAGTCAGGATTAGACATCTCTGCTCTTGTTACTTGAGGATCTTGTGTATATATCTCTTTCAAATTTTAACTGTCTTTTATCTGCCTATCTCTAAAGCTACACTTAGGTCTTTTATGCTGGGGACTGTACTTTACTCTGTAACCCTGCCACAATGCCTGGTACATTATGATAGGTATTTAATAAATATTTCAGTAAATGAATGCATACATTTATGGTTATTGTTCTCAGGATACACCCATAAATCTTAAATTCCAAATAACAGAAAAAAAAATCCCTGATAATGGCTCATTTTTTTAATTGGGGAGAAAAAAATTACTATATAGGTAATTCTTGTTATATTTCTTTTATGATAGTCTGTCAAAAGTGTATTATGTCCCTACATTACTAATCCATGTTCAGTCTATGGTCAACTAGCTTCTAAAGATCTTCCTGCTGTGCATAATATTCTACCATTCTCTAGAGCTTATTTCTGTAATTTGCTGAGCTATGGTCATCCATACTGAATTTTCATTCTGCTTATTCTAAGCCATATAATGAGCTTGTCAAAACCATTTTAAATTCTCAGGCTAGGTGTGAACATTCTGTGTTTTCTCTGCCCATGACAGGTTAAGGCAAGGATAATATATGTGAAATAAGAAGATCCAAAACCAAAATGGGTAAAACACTCCTCAGGTTCTGAAGTCAGCCTGTGGCAAGGCCGTGTTATGAAAACTGGCAGTGGGAAGAGAACAGAGACCTGGGTTCTGGTCTCTGATTTAGCATTTACAAGCTGTGACTTTGCGTAAGTCACATAACCATTTTATACTTACCCTACATACATAGTTTTGTGCAATTATTAGTTCTGTAGTAATGCATATCAAAAAAGATGTGAAAGTTAGGAAAGATGAAGTGAGAGTATTTTTGTTACTCTTAAATCTTCAGCAACCATATAGATGTGCAACCAGTGGGAAAATAGTCTCTGCTAATTCTCTGCCTGTTTCTCTTTATCCTCCTTCTCATGATCATCTCCATAACGTCGATTAATTACATACCTACTCTATGAAAGTCACTAAACCAAGCTCTGTAGTAACCTATTAACCAACCAGCCAAACAGTGAGAAAAACCTCCTATTATATCTTGCCTTAAAAAACGTATGAAACACTCACGTAAGAAAAGATAAATTGAAAACAAAGGTCTCTACCTGGGGTCCCCAACGCCCCCGGGCCGTACAGCAGGAGGTGATCTGCCGGCAAGTGAGCGAAGCTTCATCTGCCACTCCCCATCACTCCCCATAGCTCACATTACCGCCCGAACCATCGCCCAACCCCTGTCCATGGAAAAATTGTCTTCCACAAAACTGGTCCCTGGTGCCACAAAGGTTGGGGACCACTGGTCTGTACGATAAGTGCCAAGTGAGCATTCCCCAAAATACCTGCTATCAGAGGTGTCTGGGACAGCTTCAGGCAATGTTATTTGAACCCAGACTTTGACATTTTGATTGAAATCTAATCAGTGGAGAGGAAGAAAAAGGGTGTTTCAAGGGGAGGAGATGGTGTGTGCAAAAGTTCAGAGGTAGAATTTGTACACCCATGTCCATAGCAGCATTATTCACACTGCCAAAATGTGGAAACAACCCAAGTGTCCATTGACAGATGAATAGATAAACAAAACGTGGCATTTATATACATGGAGTATTAGTCATCCTTAAAAAGGAAGGAAATTCTGACACATGCTACAGTATGAATGAAACTTGAAGGCATTATGCTAAGAGAAATAAACCAGTCACAAAAGGGCTAATACTGTATGATTCCACTATATGAAATAACTTAGAGTAATCAGATTCATAGAGACAGAAAATCGAGTGGTGGTTGCCAGGGGCTGAGGGAGAAGGGAATGGGGAGTTATTATTTAATGGGTATAGAGGTTTAGTTTTGCAAGATGAAAAGAGTTCTGGAAATGGATTGTAATGGTAGCACAACAGTATAAATGTACTTAATGCCACTGAACTGTATACTTAAAAATGGCTAAAAAGGTAAACTTTACATAATGTGTATTTCAACACAATTTTTTAAAAGTTCACAGTTAGAAAAGTGTAATTTAGAAAAAAAATGAATAATAGATGGATGTGGCAACACTGGGCCAAGAAGAATGAATATTGATATTAGACCATTGGGTTTGTCTATGGTGGGGCCAGATTGTAAGAGTTTAGGAAGAGAGTGAATGGTGCGAAAATGGAAATAACATCACTTGCTTAAAAAGTTTGACTGTGAATCATATTTCACCTACTGTTATGATTAAGTTATTGGAAAGCTTTGGAAAGTATTTTTAGAGTTAAGAGATACTGTTACCAGGCTTCCCTGGTGGCGCAGTGGTTAAGAATCCACCTATCAATGCAGGGGACATGGGTTCGAGCCCTGGTCCAGGAAGGTCCCACATGCTGTGGAGCAACTAAGCCCGTGTGCCACAACTACTGAGCCTGCTCTCTAGAGCCCATGAGCCACAACTACTGAGCCCATGCACCTAGAGCCCATGCTCTGCAACAAGAGAAGCCACCGCAATAAGAAGCCTGCGCACCACAACAAAGAGTAGCCCCTGCTCGCCGCAACTAGAGGAAGCCCGCACACAGCAACAAAGACCCAACGCAGCCAAAAATAAATTAAAAAATAATTTAAAAAATTTTTTTAAAAAGAAAGAAAAAATTCCAAAAAAAAAAAAGAGACACTGTTACCAAACTAAGGTCCAGCTGCTTGCCGCTCGAAAGTCAATACTTGAGAGGCAAGTGTTAGTAGAAAGGAAAGGTTGCTTTATTCAGGAGGCTGGCAACCAGGGGCGAAGGTAGACTCATGTCCAAAAGCCAACTCCCCATTACTGATCGGGGGGGCAAAAGCTTTTAAAGGGGGAGTTTCAGGAGTGTACAGGCAGAAGGGGGGCTACATGTCTCATCTGTCTGTTAGTTCTGACAACCATCTTGAAATTAGTCCTGTGATGATCTGATCAGCATCATCTTGATTGTTTTAAGTACAGTTAGTCTTTAGTTCCAGGGTTGAGTTGTTCCCATTTCTTTGAGGCCAGTTCTCAGAACTGTGGCTGCTTATGTCATGGCTACAATCTGGTCGTCATGTAGTTAACTTCTTCCACCTGACGGGGATTCCAGTATCTACAAAACAGCTCAAAGGCTATAGCTCAGAATATTATCTATAGCCCTTGAGGAGGAAGTAAGTGTCCTTGACTTCGTTTAATGACTCAACTATTATTTGGTCTTGTTTGACTGCTTTCCTTTGCTTCTGCATTTTCTCACTTCTCTGATTAAATTTATTCTTTGGCTAAAGTTTTTCTACAGACAAAAGGCAAGTGGAAGACATGTGGGGATGGGGGTCTGTCCTGGGACGGCCCCATAGGGTCCTGCTCTGTTTCTATACTTTTCAACCAGGGATTGAAACCCAGATTCTAGCTTTGTTTTTGTAAGTAGCTGTGTGCATTGGTCAAGAAACTTAGCTCTCCTGGGTTTTTCTTCCCCCTTCTGAAAGGTTCCCTACTTCTTAATATGAAAATTGTACCCTAGATTTGAAGATGTGGTTTAACATTTTGAATGAATTAAAAAATAATGACTTTGTTTTTCTGAAAAATCAAAACCAAAGCACCACTAACCTGCACATCAGACAGTAACACGAGCTAATGCAGATTGAGAACTTGCACTGGGCCAGGTATCTCTGTAAGCACATTACATATATTAACTGATTTAATCCTCCCACAATCCTGCCAGGTAGGTTTTATTGTCAGTTGCTGTTTACAGATGATGGGGCTGAGGCAGGAAGGAGTTCTGAAAGTAACTTGAGGGCATATAGTTAGAATGTAGTAAAGATGCGCAGTTTGAGGCCAGAATCTCAGGGAGTTATCAACCACATACAGTCATTCAGCATCTTCATTTACTTACTATCTTGTTCTGAATAAAAGAAACACCCAAATACCCGACATCACTTAAGCTTTTTGAAGGCAGCTTGACTTCTATTTTTTTCTTTCAAGGATCCCTAAAGAGCCAAGAATCCCATATTGGGAATTCTCTAAATCCTTGCTCCTTGAAGTGTGTTGTACAGACAAGCAACATCCGTATCACCTGGGAGCTTGTTAGAAATGCAGGATCTCAGGCCCGATCCCAGACCTACTGAATCAGAATATGCATTTTAACCAGATTCTCTGTGATTCACGTGTGCACTGAAGTTTGAGTAGCAGGCATCTAAGTGCTCTCTAATCCCTTCCAGCTCTCTAGTTCCATGAGCCAATTTCCTTTCCTGTTCTCTCACCACACTGACTTGTCCAGCAGAGTTTGCTCTGCAGAATTCGTCCAGGATTACTAAACTTGCCACCCAATATCATGTGCTCTCTTATCAACTGAGGAATTAAGTCATTTCCATGAAATAAAATGTGGCCTCTGTTGATTTTTTTGCAGCCCTCCAGTTCTGAACTTGACTAAATGTTGTCTCTTTTCACCCATAATGGGAAATACAAGTCTGTAATGGCAAAAGGCTCACCCATTTCTTGGGGGCCCTGACAGGCATGTGTGGAGATCGCTTCCCTATCACTTACCTTCACATATTTTGACACTTTCTCATACCTTTATTGCCTGCTGACAGAGTTACTGCAAATCCCCTTCCAACTGGCCCTCTGCAAACTTCTATCAGCATGTTTACTGTATTCAAATGGCTACTGCCAGTCAGACAGCATCACCTGCTCAAACGCTCACTCAGACTGACTTCTTCTAGAGATCAGCTTTTCAGACCAATGAGAGACACAGTTAAGACTCCATGCTGCTGAGAGATGCTGTCCTGATCCTTTTCTGTTGGACTCTTAAGTCCCCATGTCATGGAGCTGAGTCAGGAGCAGCCTTGAGTGGAATCTGTGAGGCAGTCTCCCTTCCCACTTGCTTTTAAAGTGAATTCAAAAGATGTAGCCATTTGGTGATGGTTCATGTTACAGGTTTCTAGGCTGCATCAGTTTTTTATGAACTAGCTTAGCATATTTATTATATCCACATTGAGTAGCATCATTATAATTAAGCACCTGTCACGATTTCCATTATACGCCCCGGTTTTAAGGGACCTAACACGCAGCCATTTTACTTTTGACTGAAATTTGGCATGCCTGACTCCAATGCCTAATCACACTTTTCATTAAAAGTATAAAATTATATTATGCTTCCCAAATACTAGTTTGCTCATAATTCTTTTATGTTCAGAGGAAAAAAGATGCAACTTCTCCACTTCAAAATGGTCATCAATGTTTTTTAAATTAAAAATCTAAATATGATAAACTGGAACAAAACTATGTTATAGGGCATAAGAAATTTCATAACATGATTGATTTATAAACCTGAAGCTGTTCTATTTTCAAGAATTAGCAGTGATGATTACATTAAAAGCAACAAATTATGTGCTTATGTAATTATATGTAAATAACCTAAAGAATTGTCTACTCTAACACATTTGAGGCAATTATGTCCAGCAACCTACCATATATATATGGTTTTTTCTCAGTTGTTTGGTGGGGAGGGTTAGAGAGAGATGACACATGAACATGCCACTTTTGTGGCTGAATTTCCAGATGGGTAAATATATCATAACACAGCCTGAATATGAAAAAAGAAAAGCCACCAAGATCCCCATTTATAATGAGAAATATTCCTCAGGATAAAATACTGTGGCTGACTGAATAGTAGCCTCCCGATGATGTCCATGTACTAATCCCCGGAACCTGTGAATATGTTACCTTAAGTAGCAAAAAGGACCTTGTGGATGAGGTTAAGTTAAGGACCTTGCAATGAGAAGATTACCTTGTATTATCTGATGGACCCAATGTAACCAACAGGGGTCCAGACAAGAGCAAGGTGGGAAGGAGCCAGAGAAGGAGATGAGACTGAAGCAGAGGGTTGAGTGATATGGGGTCACGAGCTGAGAATGTGGACAGCTTCGAGAAGCTGGAGAAGTCACACAAATGGATTCTCCCTTAGAACCTCCAGAAGGAAGGCTGCCCTGCTGACACCTTGATCTTAAGGCTTCTGACCTCCAGAACTATAAGAGAATAAATTTGTGTTGCTTTACACCCATAATTTTGTGGTAATTTGTTACCGTGGCAATAGGAAACTAATAAAAATACTTTAGGAAACTAAAGGTTCAGGGAAGAAGACAGATCAAGTTCATTATTTTTAAACTTTTAAGAGCTGCTAGTGTCTTTCAGAAATGTAAAAGGAAATGCTTTGGGAAAGCTATTTATTAAAAAAAAATATTTTTGCTTTGTATGATTTATTATGTTTATGACTTTGTTTTTATCACTTATCATTTTGTGTTGACAGAATCTGTGTCACTGGATTTTTTTTTTTATTTAACAAATTTAATCAGTTATACATATACATATGTTCCCATATCCCCACCCTTTTGCGTCTCCCTCCCGCCCTCCCTATCCCACCCCTCCAGGCGGTCACAAAGCACCGAGCTGATCTCCCTGTGCTATGTGGCTGCTTCCCACTAGCTATCTATTTTACCTTTGGTAGTGTATATATGTCCATGCCACTCTTTCACTTTGTCACAGCTTACCCTTCCCCCTCCCCATATCCTCAAGTCCATTCTCTAGTAGGTCTGTGTCTTTATTCCTGTCTTACCCCTAGGTTCTTCATGACATTTTTTTTTCTTAAATTCCATATGTATGTGTCAGCATACAGTATTTGTCTTTCTCTTTCTGACTTACTTCACTCTGTATGACAGACTCTAGGTCCATCCACCTCATTACAAATAGCTCAATTTCGTTTCTTTTTATGGCTGAGTAATATTCCATTGTATATATGTGCCACATCTTCTTTACCCATTCATCCGATGATGGACACTTAGGTTGTTTCCATCTCCGGGCTATTGTAAATAGGGCTGCTGTGAACATTTTGGTACATGACTCTTTTTGAATTATGGTTTTCTCAGGGTTTATGCCCAGTAGTGGGACTGCTGGGTCATATGGTAGTTCTATTTGTAGTTTTTTAAGAAACCTCCATACCGTTCTCCATAGTGGCTGTACCAATTCACATTCCCACCAGCAGTGCAAGAGTGTTCCCCTTTCTCTACACCCTTTCCAGCATTTATTGTTTGTAGATTTTTTGATGATGGCCATTCTGACCAGTGTGAGATGATATCTCATTGTAGTTTTGATTTGCATTTCTCTAATGATTAATGATGTTGAGCATTCTTTCATGTGTTTGTTGGCACTCTGTATATCTTATTTGGAGAAATGTCTATTTAGGTCTTCTGCCCATTTTTGGATTGGTTTGTTTGTTTTTTTTAATATTGAGCTGCATGAGCTGCTTGTAAATTTTGGAGATTAATCCTTTGTCAGTTGCTTCATTTGAAAATATTTTCTCCCATTCTGAGGGTTGTCTTTTGGTCTTGTTTATGGTTTCCTTTGCCGTGCAAAAGCTTTTAAGTTTCATTAGGTTCCATTTGTTTATTTTTGTTTTTATTTCCATTTCTCTAGGAGATGGGTCAAAAAGGATCTTGCTGTGATTTATGTCATAGAGTGTTCTGCCTATGTTTTCCTCTAAGAGTTTGATAGTTTCCGGCCTTACATTTAGGTCTTTAATCCATTTTGAGCTTAGTTTTGTGTATGGTGTTAGGGAGTGTTCTAATCTAATACTTTTACATGTACCTGTCCAGTTTTCCCAGCACCACTTATTGAAGAGTTTGTCTTTTCTCCACTGTATATTCTTTCCTCCTTTATCAAAGATAAGGTGACCATATGTGCGTGGGTTTATCTCTGGGCTTTCTATCCTGTTCCATTGATCTATATTTCTGTTTTTGTGCCAGCACCATACTGTCTTGAATACTGTAGCTTTGTAGTATAGTCTGAAGTCAGGGAGCCTGATTCCTACAGCTCCAATTCTCATTCTCAAGATTGCTTTGGCTATTCGGGGTCTTTTGTGTTTCCATACAAATTGTGAAATTTTTTGTTCTAGTTCTGTGAAAAATGCCAGTGGTAGTTTGATAGGGATTGCATTGAACCTGTAGATTGCTTTGGGTAGTAGAGTCATTTTCACAATGTTGATTCTTCCAATGCAAGAACATGGTATCTCTCTCCATCTATTTGTATCATCTTTAATTTCTTTCATCAGTGTCTTATAATTTTCTGCATACAGGTCTTTTGTCTCCTTAGGTAGGCTTATTCCTAGATATTTTATTTTTTTTGTTGCAGTGGTAAATGGGAGTGTTTTCTTAATTTCACTTTCAGATTTTTCATCATTAGTGTATAGGAATGCCAGAGATTTCTGTGCATTAATTTTGTATCCTGCTACTTTACCAAATTCATTGATTAGCTCTAGTAGTTTTCTGGTAGCATCTTTAGGATTCTCTATTTATAGTATCATGTCATATGCAAACAGTGACAGCTTTACTCCTTCTTTTCCGATTTGGATTCCTTTTATTTCCTTTTCTTCTCTGATTGCTATGGCTAAAACTTCCAAAACTATGTTGAATAAGAGTGGTGAGAGTGGGCAGCCTTGTCTTGTTCCTGATCTTAGTGGAAATGGTTTCAGTTTTTCACCATTGAGAATGATATTGGCTGTGGGTTTGTCATATATGGCCTTTATTATGTTGAGGAAAGTTCCCTCTATGCAGGGAACTTTCTGCAGGGTTTTTATCATAAATGGGTGTTGAATTTTGTCGAAAGCTTTCTCTGCATCTATTGAGATAATCATATGGTTTTTCTCCTTCAATTTGTTAATATGGTGTATCACGTTGATTGATTTGCTTATATTGAAGAATCCTTGCATTCCTGGAATAAACCCCACTTGATCATGGTGTATGATCCTTTTAATGTGCTGTTGGATTCTATTTGCTAGTATTTTGTTGAGGATTTTTGCATCTATGTTCATCAGTGATATTGGCCTGTAGTTTTCTTTCTTTGTGACATCCTTGTCTGGTTTTGGTATCAAGGTGATGGTGGCCTTGTAGAATGAGTTTGGGAGTGTTCCTCCCTCTGCTATATTTTGGAAGAGTTTGAGAAGGATAGGTGTTAGCTCTTCTCTAAATGCTTGATAGAATTCACCTGTGAAGCCATCTGGTCCTGGGCTTTTGTTTTTTGGAAGGTTTTTAATCACAGTTTCAATTTCAGTGCTTGTGGTTGGTCTGTTCATATTTTCTATTTCTTCCTGATTCAGTCTTGGCAGGTTGTGCATTTCTAAGAATTTGTCCATTTCTTCCAGGTTGTCCATTTTATTGGCATAGAGTTACTTGTAATAATCTCTCATGATCTTTTGTATTTCTGCAGTGTCAGTTGTTACTTCTCCTTTTTCATTTCTAATTCTATTGATTTGAGTCTTCTCCCTTTTTTTCTTGATGAGTCTGGCTAATGGTTTATCAATTTTGTTTATCTTCTCAAAGAACCAGCTTTTAGTTTTATTGATCTTTGCTATCGTTTCCTTCATTTCTTTTTCATTTATTTCTGCTCTGATTTTTATGATTTCTTTCCTTCTGCTAACTTTGGGATGTTTTTGTTCTTCTTTCTCTAATTGCTTTAGGTGCAAGGTTAGGTTGTTTATTTGATATGTTTCCTGTTTCTTAAGGTAGGATTGTATTGCTATAAACTTCCCTCTTAGAACTGCTTTTGCTGCATCCCATAGATTTTGGGTCGTCGTGTCTCCATTGTCATTTGTTTCTAGGTACTTTTTAATTTCCTCTTTGATTTCTTCAGTGATCACTTCGTTATTAAGTAGTGTATTGTTTAGCCTCCATGTGTTTGTATTTTTTACAGCTCTTTTCCTGTAATTGATATCTAGTCTCATAGCATTGTGGTCAGAAAAGATACTTGATACAATTTCAATTTTCTTAAATTTACGAAGGCTTCATTTGTGACCCAAGATATGATCTATCCTGGAGAATGTTCCATGAGCACTTGAGAAAAATGTGTATTCTGTTGTTTTTGGATGGAATGTCCTATAAATATCAATTAAGTCCATCTTGTTTAATGTATCATTTAAAGCTTGTGTTTCCTTATTTATTTTCATTTTGGATGATCTGTCCATTGGTGAAAGTGGGGTGTTAAAGTCCCCTACTATGATTGTGTTACTGTCGATTTCTCCTTTTATTTTTTTATTTTTATTTTTTCTATTTTTTGTGTGTGTTATGCGGGCCTCTCACTGTTGTGGCCTCTTCCGTTGCGGAGCACAGGCTCCGGACACGCAGGCTCAGTGGCCATGGCTCACGGGCCTAGCCTCTCTGCGGCATGTGGGATCTTCCTGGACCGGGGCACGAACCCGTGTCCCCTGCATCGGCAGGCGGACTCTCAACCACTGCGCCACCAGGGAAGCCCCGATTTCTCCTTTTATGGCTGTTAGTATTTGCCTTATGTATTGAGGTGCTCCTATGTTGGGTGCATAAATATTTACAATTGTTATATCTTCTTCTTGGATCGATCCCTTGATCATTATGTAGTGTCCTTCTTTGTCTCTTCTAATAGTCTTTATTTTAAAGTCTATTTTGTCTGATATGAGAATTGCTACTCCAGCTTTCTTTTGGTTTCCATTTGCATGGAATATCTTTTTCCATCCCCTTACTTTCAGTCTGTATGTGTCTCTAGGTCTGAAGTGGGTCTCTTGTAGACAGCATATAGATGGGTCTTGTTTTTGTATCCATTCAGCCACTCTGTGTCTTTTGGTGGGAGCATTTAGTCCATTTACATTTAAGGTAATTATCGATATGTATGTTCCTATTCCCATTTTCTTAATTGTTTTGGGTTCGTTATTGTAGGTCTTTTCCTTTGTTGTGTTTCTTGCCTAGAGAAGTTCCTTTAGCATTTGTTGTAAAGCTGGTTTGGTGGTGCTGAACTCTCTCAGCTTTTGCTTATCTGTAAACGTTTTAATTTCTCCATCAAATCTGAATGAGATCCTTGCTGGGTAGAGTAATCTTGGTTGCAGGTTTTTCTCCTTTATCACTTTAAGTATGTCCTGCCACTCCCTTCTGGCTTGTAGAGTTTCTGCTGAGAGATCAGCTGTTAACCTTATGGGGATTCCCTTGTGTGTTATTTGTTGTTTTTGCCTTGCTGCTTTTAATATGATTTCTTTGTGTTTAATTTTTGACAGTTTGATTAATATGTGTCTTGGCGTATTTCTCCTTGGATTTATTCTGTATGGGACTCTCTGTGCCTCCTGGACTTGATTAACTATTTCCTTTCCCATATTAGGGAAGTTTTCAACTATAATCTCTTCAAGTATTTTCTCAGTCCCTTTCTTTTTCTCTTCTTCTTCTGGAACCCCTATAATTCGAATGTTGGTGCGTTTAATGTTGTCCCAGAGGTCTCTGAGACTGTCCTCTGTTCTTTTCATTCTTTTTTCTTTATTTTGCTCTGCAGCAGTTATTTCCACTATTTTATCTTCCACCTCACTTATCCGTTCTTCTGCCTCAGTTATTCTGCTATTGATCCCATCTAGAGTATTTTTTATTTCATGTATTGTGTTTTTAATCGATGCTTGATTCATCTTTAGATCTTCTAGATCCTTGTTAACTGTTTCTTGCATTTTGTCTATTCTATTTCCAAGATTATGGATCTTGGAAATAGAATCTTGGATCATCTTTACCATCATTATTCTGAATTCTTTTTCAGGTAGACTGCCTATTACCTCTTCATTTGTTAGGTCTGGTGGGTTTTTATCTTGCTCCTTCTCCTGCTGTGTGTTTTTGTGTCTTCTCATTCTCCTTATGTTACTGTGTTTGGGGTCTCCTTTTTGCAGGCTGCAGGTTCGTAGTTCCCGTTGTTTTTGGTGTCTGTCCCCAGTGGCTAAGGTTGGTTTATTGGGTTGTGTAGGCTTCCTGGTGGAGGGGACTAGTGCCTGTGTTCTGGTGGATGAGGCTGGATCTTGTCTTTCTGGTGGGCAGGTCCACGTCTGGTGGTGTGTTTTGGGGTGCCTGCGGACTTTTTATGATTTTAGGCCACCTCTCTGCTAATGGGTGGCGTTGTGTTCCTGTCTTGCTAGTTGTTTGGCATAGGGTGTCCAGCACTGTAGCTTGCTGGTCGTTGAGTGAAGCTGGGTGCTGGTGTTGAGATGGAGGTCTCTGGAAGATTTTCGCCGTTTGATATTATGTGGAGCTGGGAGGTCTCTTGTGGACCAGTGTCCTGAAGTTGGCTCTCCCACCTCAGAGGCACAGCACTGACTCCTGGCTCCTCAGTTTGGGATGATTTGTTGTCTATTCATGTATTCCACAGATGCAGGGTACATCAAGTTGATTGTGGAGCTTTAATCCGCTGCTTCTGAGGCTGCTGGGAGAGATTTCCCTTTCTCTTCTTTGTTCCCACAGCTCCCGGGTCTCAGCTTTGGATTTGGCCCCGCCTCTGCGTGTAGGTCGCCGGAGGGCGTCTGTTCTTCGCTCAGACAGGACAGGGTTAAAGGAGCAGCCGTTTCGGGGACTCTGGCTCACTCAGGCCGCGGGGGAGGGAGGGGCACGGAGTGCGGGGCGAGCTTGCAGCGGCAGAGGCCGGCGTGACGTTGCACCAGCCCGAGGCGCGCCGTGCGTTCTCCCAGGGAAGGCGTCTCTGGATCCCGGGACTCCGGCAGTGACGGGCTGTACAGGCTCCCGGAAGGGCGGCGTGGACAGTGACCTGCGCTCGCACACAGGCCTCTTGGCGGTGGCAGCAGCAGCCCCAGCGTCACACGCCCGTCTCTGGGCTCCGCGCTTTCAGCCGCGGCTTGCGCCCGTCTGTGAGGCTCCTTTAAGCAGTGCTCTTAATCCCCTCTCTTCGCGCACCAGGAAACCAAGAGGGAAGAAATAGTCTCTTGCCTCTTCGGCAGCTCCAGAGTTTTCCCGGACTCCCTCCCGGCTAGCTGTGGCGCATTAGCCCCCTTCAGGCTGAGTCCTCGCCGCCAGACCCAGTCCTCTCCCTGCGCTCTGACCGAAGCCCGAGCCTCAGCTTCCAGCGCCGCCTGCCCCGGCGGGCGAGCAGACAAGCCTCTCGGGCTGGTGAGTGCCGGTCGGCACCGATCCTCTGTGTGGGAGTCTCTCCGCTTTGCCCTTCCCAGGTACGTGGGGAGTTTCTTGCCTTTTGGGAGGTCTGAGGTCTTCTGCCAGCGTTCAGTAGGTGTTCTGTAGGAGTTGTTCCACATGTAGCTATATTTCTGGTGTATTTGTGGGGAGGAAGGTGATCTCCGCGTCTTACTCTTCCACCATCTTCTCCGGAAGTCTATTAAAATTTTTTGAACTATTCTTCTTTCTCAATGATCAACGTTTCAGATGTCCCATTATTATTATTACCAGTAAACCTAATTCTAATTGCTCTGGTTCAGGAATAGGGTATTAAATACCTGGGATCTTCCTCCCAAAGTAATGGATGCTGGTTTGTGCACCGTGTTGCTGGGCTGTCCAGCTTGACTTATTGCTCCGTGCAGACTCCTTTATTGTTTTTTTTCTTTTTTCTTTTTTGTTTTTTTTTTTGTGATACATGGGCCTCTCACTGTTGTGGCCTCTCCCGTTGTGGAGCACCGGCTCCGGACGCGCAGGCTCAGCGGCCATGGCTCACGGGCCCAGCCGCTCCGTGGCATGTGGGATCTTCCCAGACAGGGGCACGAATCCGTGTCCCCTGCATCGGCAGGCGGACTCTCAACCACTGCGCCACCAGGGAAGCCCTCCTTTATTGTTTGGGAGGATACTGGAAGCATTTTAAAAAGGAATCAGCAGGAAGGTTTGGGCTTTACAGTCATGTGAAACTATGGTGTTTAGCTCTCATTACCTTTTAAGTAAGCTGCTTCTGATAACGCATGTACGGCTAAGCTCAGTTTATTCAACTCTCCCTTTCTAACAGGTGCATCTTAGCCCCGGAAGCCCAATCCCTGTAACTATCTCCTTCAGCCAAGAGGAAATTGCCAGTCCTCTGCTCACCTGTGTGAGAGGAAGAGCACCAGGAATGCACCAGCTTCCGACAGAACACTGGTGCTCAGATCGTCCTGGGTATGAGATCTCATGCATTTGCTTCCTTCTCTGAATAGTGTTAACAGGTAATGTGCTAGGTGTTCAGCTAGATAGTTGACCAGATTATAAAATCTCTGAGTCTTCAAACTACCCTAACTCGGCTTAGGCCCCCAAAAGCGCTTTCCCAACCTTGTGTATTGCACTAGCAATAATACCACATAGGTAGCAGTAAATTATATCCCTATACAGCCTGAACCCTTGCAACGCAGCCGCAGAAGGAAGCTATTCATGCCAGCCCTGATGCTCCCTTAAAGGGTACCAGAGCCACTGGAGGGCTGGGATCATCATCCTGCATGTCCATCCCTGAAGACTGCATCCTGAGTCACACACAGTGATAGAAATCCAGATAAAAAAATGTTTGCAGATATATAACCATGTAAGAATGCCTCTCCCCCCTCCAAAAAACAAACAACCCCCCCCAAAACACAACATGCTCAAAAAGAGATCTGCCACTTTTATGGCTTTATTATGTGTTTTAAAATTTTATAAATGACCAAACGGGACTCAACAACTCTTTCAAACCATAATGGGGCCATTAGATTATTTTTACCTGGCTTTGTACTAAATGGATCCCTAGGTAGCTGAAAAAGAACTGAAAATTGAACTGAAAACATATGGGGGCCTGCATTCGAAAACCCTGGGCACCATTTGCACATTATGTACCAGCTCTTATTCCTTTTGGCCTTGTAATAGGGTTATTTATGTATGCATCTAATCTCTGCTCCTGGACCGGAAGCATCTAGGATCTGAGTACAAATAGGTACCTAGTCATTGCACAATAAGCATTTATTGGAAGACAGAGAGGGGAAGGGAGGAGGGAGAGAAATAGGATGGCCCCTCCCGTTTGCCTCGTATATTTCCACAGTAGACACCAGATAAAACAGGAAATGCACTTGACATTTGGCTGTAGGGGTCAGCACTCCTGGCTCTTCTGTTTCCGTCTCCATAGGTCAGGAGGAGGTTGGCACCTGGAATGCCAGATGAGGCTACAGGAGGAGGAGAAGCCTGGACAGTGCTGAGTTTATGGTTTCACAAGTAATCCTGACGAATATGCTGTGGGCTCCCCTCCCCATGGGTTCAGAAGCATCTCTCCAGGAGGGTTACCCCCTACAGGACGATGCTGGTAGAGACCACAATGCCAGTTTGCCTGCTTCCATGCTTCCATTGCCCCCTGCACAGCTTCAACTATGAGTAGCTGTTATTTAAGGTAATTGACCCAAAAGCCCAAATTTCAAGCATGTTATCTCCCATCTGGTAACTGCAGGACTTCTGTCCCTACTCAAGAATCTCTGGACTGTCTTGCATGTACTGGTAAATCAGACTGAGCCAAGGCCCCTTAGAACCAAGGTTCCCCTTCCTTAGGAATTTGATCCCCTCTGGACCAGGGCAGTTCTCTCAGGATGCCTCTGCCCTCTGCCCTTACCTGGTCACAGTTTCATCCTCTGAGGTTGTCGGTGTCCTGGACAAAGTTTCCGCTGATTCCAGGGAGTTCTGTCATGCCCCTGGGTATCCTGAGGCTGGCCGCTGCTTTTGCCAAGGCAGAAGATCAGAGATTGAGGTTAGGCAAAAGGGGCAAGCTGATTCCACAGCCCTTATCTCTAGTTATATCTTCTTCATCTTTCAGTGGACTTTGTGGCTGGTCTTTGGATTCCACATAGCAAGAGGTGGTGGCCCCTGACCTTGTTTAGAGTACCCCCTCCCCCCATTCCTTATTGTGGAAGGCAGAGTATTGATTCAAAATTCAATACAAGTTTCACTTGAGGTTGTAAGTTATGATGGTTGCCTGGCAAAGGTCTAGCTGGTCCCATGCTCTTCCCTCTTCCTTTTGTTTGACGGGCATCCTGAATTTTTCAGATTCTCCTTCAGAAATTTTTTCCAGATTTACCTGAGCCATTTGGGAGGAGAGAGTGCCATTTGCATCCTTCACCCCACCCAGAAAGCCCAGAGGCAATACTCTGGTCCATCAGGAAACAATACTCTGATCCACCAGGAAACTACTCTTTTTTTAAAATAAATTTATTTATTTTATTTATTTATTTTTGGCTGTGTTGGGTCTTCGTTGCTGCGCGTGGGCTTTCTCTACTTGCGGCGAGCAGGGGCTACACTTCATTGTGGTGCGCGGGCCTCTCACTGCAGTGGCCTCTCTTGTCATGGAGCACAGGCTGCAGGCACGCGGGTCTCAGCAGTTGCAGCACGCGGGCTCAGTAGTTGTGGCTCATGGGCTTAGTTGCTCCACGGCATGTGGGATCTTCCTGGACCAGGGCTCAAACCCCTGTGCCCTGCATTGGCAGGCAGACTCCCAACCACTGCGCCACCAGGAAAGCCCAGGAAACTACTCTCTTGGATGCAACAAAAACAAAATGGCAGTAGGCTTGTTTCACTGAGTCTCAGCATTTTGCCTTTTGGGGCTAGGAGTTGCTTCCTCTAATCACAGCGGCCTGTAACTGCACTGGACAGAACTCTGAGAGATGCAGTGGCTGGCTGCTTTGAGCACTGAAGGACTGGCAGGAACTTTTGAGACTCTTTCAGACAGAATGTAGTTCTCTCTTAAGCCACTGACAGTAGTAGTGATTGAGTGTTGTTCTCTCTTAAGCCTCCCCTTCCTCTGGGAAACTGGAAGCCCGCCCCACAGCAGGTTCTGAGGCTAACAGTGGGACTTATTCAAGGCTGGCACCACCTACACTACATCTTGTGGCAGGGCCCTTGCGAAACAAGGTTTCTAACCACCATGCCTGGGGAGACTTGCCCCCTGCCTGCTGCTAAATGTTAGGACAACACCTGCAAGGCCGACCATATGTATGAACACCTGACTAACCTGTCCTTTCTCATCCCGTCTGCCTGGTTCACCTGCACGGGCATCAGGCCCTCCCCCTACCACCTTCTCCTTGCCCCTTCTGAGGCCAGCCATGCTGGCCCTTCTGTGTGAGCTGTGCCAGCCAGTGTTCCAGTACTTTCTTCTTCCTCAGTTTGCTGAATGCACTTCCTCTCCATCCCACCCTATGAGAGGGCACGCTCAGGGTCAGGGACATGCCCAGGTTCAGGGTAGAGGGGAGCTGTCATTACAGATGAGGATTCTAGCCATACCTGCCACCAGCTGCTTCATTTTCTCCAGAAAAAGGTTTACTCTTGGAAATTCTCTAACCAATGTAGAGGAATGAAGGATAATTTTCTAGGGACCCTTCTCCTTTCCTTGTATTTTCCTAGAGATAGAAGGAAAATTGACACACTCGGCAAGCTCTGGAAGGCTACCAGGTATTTTCTTTTCTCCTGAGTATTCAGACAAGCACTTTCTATGCCCGAGGAGGAGTTTCAACAACCAAATCAATTAGCTCTAATCTCTGGAGCAGTGGTTAATCCCTGGTACACAAGTGCATGATCCAGGATTCAAATAACCCCAGAGAAACCCCATAACATGTAACTTAGACAACCCTGGGCCTCCCAGCGGTGCTTCCAGTGTAGTCTTCTTGTGACTGAATGCCAGATTTCTCTAGATCTTTAGCCCACATCTAGGTTACTTTAAAACTTTGATCCACCCCACCCACTGAGTTTCTTCCTCCTCCCTGCAAGTTTTTTTGAACATTCCAGAGAGAACTTTGCATTTATGACCCCACTGCCATCTCTCATCACCCACCTCCTCCCCAGATGATTCTGAGCCATCCCCGTGGAGCCGCAGCTTGGCCACAGATGAGCCATGGTTCAATGTTGCCACTCCCAATGCTGTCAGAAGCCCACCCAGGATCCCCCTCTACTTTGTGAATTCAGGACAGTACCCTGCCGCCATGGCCACTGCTGTTATTACTTTGATCCCAAGTGTAGAGGGCTGAAGGCAGCCTCGCCTCAGTGGCGCTGTAAGAGGGGACTCGCTGTTTCCCTTTGTGTGTTATGCTTTGCTCGGAGGGGCCCACGGCAGTGAGCTCAGTACCCTGAAATGTTAAGAAGTATGAGTGGGCTTCTTTCTGTTTACCTATAATCTGCAATATTAATAACTCCAGAGTAATAATAGTAATAATCGCTAACATTTACTGAGAGCTTATCACTCACTGTTCTAAATGCACTTTGCATGCATTTACTCATTTCATCTTCAAAAGACTCTGTGAAGTACCTTCCATTACTACCACCCGCATGTTACAGACAAGAAAACAGAAGCACAAACCAGTGAAGAATAGCCGGAGGTGGACAAGGAGGAAAGGTGGACCTGGAACATGGCTGTAGAACATGCGTCCTTAATGGCCGTGCCATTCTGCTTCACACGTGCATGTGCCAGCTGGTTGGAGCATAGAAAGTTTTGTGGAAAACCAGCATGCGCGCCTCCTGCACCGTGTTCTCCTTGGAGGAATACAAACACAGGCCAGGTCCCAACCATCATGCCTCCCCACCCCACTTCCCTTGTCTTCTTTCTTCCCTTGTCTTCTTTCTTAAGTGGCTCAGAGTCCTCCTTTGCAATTTGACTCATGTTTCTCCTCCCCACCTTCCACCCTACTCCAGGTAGTAAGACATGCCTGTGTTCTGGAACCTCAAACATAGACACAGCTTGAGGACTTTTCAGAGAAGCCCCTTGTTCTCTCAGTAAATTAGTGGATGCATATAGGTAGGGGAAAGATAATGTTTGCCTTCCCAGCCAGATGTCCCTGAATCCCTATCCCAGCCAACCAGGACCTCCCTCATAAAAATATGGATTATTTCATTACTATTCCCTAAAAAGCAAACTGCAAATCTTTAAAGTCAAATTTCTGATAAGGTTTTGTCAGAGTGATTATTTTTCTTCTTCTATGAGATATTATTGAGGAAAGAAGTTAAAGAAATTAAGAGCAATTCAGACCATTTAGGAGAACTTGGCCAAAACAACTCATATTTCCCACTTTTGCACTATTCTCATCAAACATGATGACAAGATCAAGTAACTATAAAGGACTGGGAATCACCATGGTCCAGTGCAGCTGGTTGCACAGAACTGGTCTAAAAATGAAATGATTCTTCTATTGTTTGCCTGTTACTCACTTCAGATAGAGAATACAAGAGCAAATGACCTTCTTCTCGGCTTGCCAAGTGATGTCACTTGCATGCAGCTTCCCTGCATGGCCTCTTCCCCCTACCACAGCCATCTCCAGTGCTGTCTCCGTTTGCTTTTTCCCTTATACTATTTTGCATTCAAGCACATTAAATGCAACCCATGTTATACAAGCCATCATTTATTCTCGCATCGAAACACTGTAGGTCACCCACCACATGCTAGAGAGCGAAAACCCATCAACAAATAGGCCCTGTCCATTCAGCTTAATTGACATTTCCACTGTCTTTAACTAGAGTCTCTGCATAACAGCGTATACCAGAAAGGATGTGGCAAGAACACCCATTGGCTGCTGTCGGGCTTAGCTTCTATAATTGAGCACCATTTGCCCAATGCTGAAGGGTTTTCTGGGCGTGTTTCCCTCCTTTGTCAATGCTAATGCAATGCCAAGTGATAAAGATGCCCTTTGGCATTCAACACTCTTAGCCTTTAATAATAAACACTTTCTGCATCTCAAATTGCTGCTATACATGAACAGGTTTTAGTCAACCTCTGAAGTGAATGTGTACCTTCTCATTACAGGGCAACGGTGGTGAGAAAGCAATTCACTAAGCCATAGGGTTGGCAATCACCCATATTTTCTGCTATGAGTAAATAACTTCAATTGATTTAATCATAAAAGAATAACAGGAAAACTACATTGATTTCCAAATCCCTAATGTGAACATCAGACTCTATTGACCAGGCTGCGTGCAAGGAGGTTGTAGCCATTTGTATGAACTCAAGAAACATCAATACTTGATCATTACTCCAACAAAAAAAATGACAATTTGGGCCTATTTCAAAATGGATTGAAGTAATATTATGCAGGGTGATTGGGCAATCTAGGGTGATATAAGTGATAATACGCTGCAGTGCTCATTAGGTTAAAAAGAACAAAATCCATAAATTCTGGTGAACAGTTCTCCTGTTAATTGTAACAGGTCATTCACCTTCTATAGTAACAGTAATAACACACTAGACCTCTATTTCTATTAAAGCAGCCAAATGGTGTTGTCGAAAATTCATTTGTTGCTCATGTAAATTTAACGGCTCAGAAGAGCAGTCCATATAGAAAATCTCTATATAAATGGAGAAAAATAGTGTTTGTTTCCCTGACATTGACTGATCGTTTGGGGTTTAGAAGCAAAGCCCAAAGTCTTTAGGAGGAACATTAATGTATAAAAATGTGAAAAAAGGGGCTTCCCTGGTGGCGCAGTGGTTGAGAGTCCGCCTGCCGATGCAGGGGACATGGGTTCATGCCCCGGTCCGGGAAGATCCCACATGCCGTGGAGCAGCTGGGCCCGTGAGCCATGGCCACTGAGCCTTGCGTCCAGAGGCTGTGCTCCGCAACGGGAGAGGCCACGACAGTGAGAGGCCCGCGTACCGCAAAAAAAAAAAAAGAAAATGTGCAAAAAGAAATAAACATGTTATTTATTTTAATTCAGGAGTAAGAATGTTGCACTGAGTAGTTAAATGGGTGAACATGTTCATATAAGTAGGGAGAGGCTGGGACAATGGGGCCTCAGCCAGGACTATCTCAGGCAAAGTGGGATCTGGGCTCACTGTGGAGTGAAGAGGCTGACTGTAAACTCTGTCACTAAATTACTTAGAAATGCCAAGTATGTCACCTTCCAGTTTGGGGTCTCTTCTTCACCTGCAAAATGAGATCATCTGTAACCTTGAAGTTTTCTTCCACCTATAGAAATCTGACCGTGAACCAAATGCTTGGAGAGTGATTTTTAATGTCATCATTCTTTTACTTATTATTTATTACTAGGAATGCCTCTTAACTATTGATGATCTCACTACAAACAGTTCCTCCTTTACTATGCTTTACTGAGGCAAACGATGATTATGTTAATGAAAGTTCTTGTCTGTTGCAGAAAATATAACAGGTGGGCCGTCTCCCATTGAAAAGACCCAAAGCTCTTGATAATGTTTAAATATGCAAAACGTTGGTGAGCATCACTCTGAGCACTTACCATGTGGCGAACATCTTAAGGGACTCACTGGTTAACCTCGTGGCTGCCTAGCACAAAACCAGGTCTGCCGGGACAGGGAAGCCATGGAAGAAAAGATATCTGCCCTCAAGTAGCATACACTGTTGTTAGGGAAATGAAATTAACACACGAAAGAATTACTGAATCATATGTGAGAGTAGATAAATAACTCCAAAAATCAGTTTGAAGAATATGCTGTAGAATTTAGAGAAGGCTGAAGTCAGTGAGAATTGGATTATTCAGCAAAGTAATGGTAGCAAAAAGGAAGCCTTATGAATTTCTTGTGTTTCTCTAAACATGTGGCACAGAAGACAATTTTAGGCATAGATAGACTCTAAGCATTAAGAAACATTGAATCATTTTATGAGAAAGTTATTCCCCTTTCAATTCCTTTAGTTATGCTAGTAAGACTTTACCATCTCTCTATTACATTTTAATTTTCCTTTGTAAGAGGAAGAGAAAATAGACCTCCAGAACAGAAACTTTGGTTGGCAAAATTATCACCTATGAGTTAATAATATGGTTGTGTCCCCATTGTATTAATTTTAAGATTATCTTCTACTTCTAATTCCATTAAGTGATAATGGTTTTCCTTTTACAGCTGTGATATAACATTTACATATATGTGTGTGTGTGTGTGTGTGTGTGTGTGTGTGTGTGTATATGTATTTTTTTTTTTAGGAGCAGAACAGTTAACAATGTATGAAATAAGAAGTGCTATAAGCAGCATCCAGATGTGGTCCTGAAGATATAACATTTACACATATATATATGTATGTATGTATATATATACGTGTGTGTGTGTATGTATATATATATGTATATATATATATATATATTTTAGGAGCAGAACAGTTAACAATGTATGAAATAAGAAGTGGTATAAGCAACATCCAGATGTGGTCCTGAAGGTGGTACGTGGATGGAAGTTTGGAAAATACTGTTGCAGTAGAAAGAGCACTGACCTTCAAGGTAAAAGCCTGGCTTTCAATCCTCCTTCTGTGGTTTATTAATGGGGACCTTGATTAACCACTTACTCTTGCTGAACCTCAGTTTCCTCGTCTGTAAAGTGAGGGGTTGGATGAGATGAACTCCAAGGTCGCCTTCAGCTCACATTTGTATGATTAAAGGGCTATTGAAGGCTTCTGAGCAGACAGTGACAAGATGAAAGTGACATTTAAAGAAGATTAGTCTGGCAATGGCATGAAGGTGAGTTTGGAGAGGAGCGGGCTTGGGGTCGGGGAGGCCAGATAGGTAGCTTCTTCTGTAATCCAGGAATGAGCTGATAAGGGCCATGGCTTGGATGAAGGCGGTGAGAATGTGAGGGATGAAGAGACATAAAGAAGCACATTTCAAAGGAAGATTTGACAGGATTTGGAAACTAAATAGTGAATGGAATCGTAAAAGTGACTTGGGGATTTTGAACCTGGTGAAATAAAAAGGAAACTTTTTGATAAAATATTTTTGTTGGAAAGAGCTTGTTTAGTTCTGAAAATCTTGAGCTGGCTGCAAGATACTGATACTGCAATGCTCTCGGGACAGATGAAAATACAGGACTGCACTTAGATAAAAAGATTGATGAAGAACTACAGATTTAGGAGCTTTCTTCATTGAAATGATGAATACGTAAATTGCTAGAGAGAATGAAAAACAAGAAAAGCAGAAAGCCTCAAACTGAATTTTGGAGTACGATGCCTGTTATTAAGGGGGCAGGAGAAGCAGGAAAGACCAAGAAACGACAAAAAATATAGAATGCTTAGAGTGTGAGAAAAACCAGAACAGTGTGGGGTTCTGCAAGCCAAAAGAGGAATCAGTTTTCGAAAGATGAGTAGTACTGAACACAGAAGACCATGAAGGAGGAGCCCTGGAGCAATGACAAATGCTGATTGACACCATCAGTGCCCTTTGCACAGAAAACATCAGAGGGGAAGCAGCTGATTGAGATTAACAAGAGATTAATATTAAAAGCCTGTTGGAAGGGAAAAGTGAAGGCAAAAATATGGAAATTTAGCTGGAAGTGGAAAGAGAAAAATAAGATACTGGAAAGAGAAAAGCTGCTGATTCAAAGAAAGATAATTTTTTTAAAAATACACACATACACACGCACATATATATGAGTAGACTGTAATGTTTATAACAGAGAGGGATCAAAGGTTCTTGGAAAAAGAAAGCTAGAAGCTTCTGGAAAATGAAGGGAGATAAGTTGTGGACCTCATATGGTCAGGTCTAAATTATGAACATGGCCACCCTTGAGTCACCAAAGGTCCTCATAATTAACATCAAAGAAAGAGGCCTCATGTATATTTCCCCTTCCCCAGCACATCTCTACCAGGTTCAGGTGTAAAAGACACTAAAAAAATTAGTCAGTGTTTTCTAGGGTAGACTTTACTATAGGTTCACTCATCCAAGCACTCCCAACATCAGCTGGCCCCTGGAGTGGGAATGGCCATGCACTTTTCCTATATCACATCTAGGACAACCTGGCTTTCTTCTTCTGATGCCTTAAGCGTGAAGTCTGGTGCTCACATCATCAAGCCAGGAATTCTCTTACCACTTACCAAATTGTAAAAGCCAATTTTACAAACTGGCTTTTAGCTCACCACCTTTAAATATATGAGAACTTCAATATCTCATAACCCAGAGAAGAAGTCCATTTGCCCCAAATAACTAGTCTGAGGCCCAGCCCTTTCAGTGCCACGAGTTCCCCTGTCCTTGAGTCCCATCCTGAGGCTTTGCCCTCCTGTTGTGGACCTGATATCCAAAATTGCCTTTCATTTCCTGTCTGTAATCCATCAAAACACAGTTCTATCAGTGGCCACTGATCTCCCCCAAAGGATAGAAGAGACATTATCTAACTAAAAAATGAGTTACAAAACGAGAGTGCTTTCTAAAAGGATTTGCATCTTAAAAGAGAGAGAACAATTTGAAATGGACCCAAATCCACTTTTAAGCAGTCTGAGGGAGTAAAATAAAATGTAATGCACAGCTTGCCAGGAGATGTTTTAAGGAAGTCAGGAATCTTTCTGGATCCTTTGAGTCCCGTGGGAGTCTAATATTGCTAAGGAGAAGGGCTGATTCCACCTCATTCGTTCATTCTTTCATTTGTTCAGAAAATGTTTGGTCAGCTTATATCAAGTGCTAGGCACAAAGTGGCATCCTAGTGGTAAAGGGCAAACAGTCCAGGCAAGGACCTCGTCCTCAGGGTCATGGCCAGCCTGTCAAAGAAGGCAGACGTGTAATTAGGCTACTATATTACACTGCCTCAGAGTTCCAGCACTGAGACTCTCTAGTGGGGCTGTAGACCACTATCCTGCCCTTTCTAGTCCCCTTCTTCCTACCCCCTGCCCTATAGGTCCTCCCTCACTCCAGTACCCTGCTTCCCCCCATTCTTTTTTTTTTTTTTTTTTTTTTTTTGCGGTATGCGGGCCTCTCACTGCTGTGGCCTCTCCCGTTGCGGAGCACAGGCTCCAGATGCGCAGCCTCAGCGGCCACGGCTCACGGGCCCGTCCGCTCCGTAGCATGTGGGATCCTCCCGGACCGGGGCACGAACCCGCGTCCCCTGGATCGGCAGGCGGACTCCCAACCACCGCGCCACCAGGGAAGTGCCCCCCCGAATCTTAGCTCTGCCAGGTGAAAGCGCCTACCTGACCCCATGGCTGGGGTCTCTGAGAAGTCTGGTTTCCACCCACCAGTGGATTTAGCAGCTGGGCACCATCAGTCCACTCCTGGCTCCAACTGGCTTTGGCTTCCTCACCTGCAGACTTTTACTTGTGCTGCTCCTCCTCCAGGAATGGCATTTGCTTATTCCTTTGCCATAGCTCTTATGCTGTTTTGCCCTCCTGTTTAGTTAGTTGGTTCCATTTCTACATCTGTCATCAACCTGCAAGGTCAGGGGTCATGTCTTTTTAATCCGTGTATCCCCCGTAGCATGTTTGTGTTTTTGATGATCAATAAATGTCGATTTAATGTGTTAGGAGCCCTCCCTTCAGTCTCAGTTTATAGAAATCCTGTGTATCCTTTGAGGAACCAATTAAATGCTGCCTCTGTCAGACTGATGACGCAATATCGCCTTCTCTGATTGCCTCAGTCTCATAGGATGATCCCTTCCTGCTCAGAATATCTATAGCCTTTGGTTTGAACTACTCTTACTGCCAGTCTCACACAAGGCTTTGTACTGTAAGCATTGTATATATGTGCCTCATCTCTACTAGACTGTAATTTTTCGGATGGCAGAGGAAATTTCTTCTGAATGTCACCCTGAACATGATATTGCCTGTAGTTGGATTTTAATAAGTATGTACTGAATCAGTGTGCTTGAACAAATGAATGAACTGAATAAATGAAGAGGACAGGAGCTGAGGAGCATAGCTGATTCCACCCAAATGCTGCCTTCATTTATGCTTAGATTTCAGAGTTCGATGCATATTTAACATGGGCATTTTTATGTCTTTCAGGTGCCTATTAAAAATAATGATTGTCATTAGTTTAATTTTCCAAGTAACTAAGGACCACAAATATTCATTGAAGAAAATCTTTTTTAAAAAAATCTATTTTATTGAAGTATAGTTGATTTACAATGTTGTGTTAATTTCTGCTGTACAGCAACATGAATCAGTTATACATATATATTCTTTTTCATATTATTTTCCATTATGGTTTATTACAGGATATTGAATACAGTTCCCTGTACTATACAGTACAGGGAATGTACTTAAAATACCTTGCTGTTTATCCATTCTGTAGATAATAGTTTGCATCTGCTAACTCCAAACTCCCAACCCATCCTTCCCCCACCTCACCTCCACCCCTTGGCAACCACAAGTCTGTTCTCTACGTCTGTGAGTCTGTTTTGTTTCGTAGATAAGTTAATTTGTGTTGTATTTTAGATTCCACATATAAGTGGTATCATATGGTATTTGTCTTTCTCTTTCTGACTGACTTAGTATGATAGTCTCTAGGTCCATCCATGTTGCTGCAAATGGCATTATTTCATTCTTTTTTTATGGCTAAGTAATACTGCATGAAGAAAATCTTTACAATAAAGGATGGAGAAAGTTCATTGTAGTGTCCAGATTATTATATATTCTCTAAAACATTGACCCCTCAACGGTTGGGAGGTTGTTTAGGACTCTTTTCCTTTATTGAGTTTGAAACAGGTAGCTGTACTTTTTTCCCGTTACACCTTCTTTTCTCTTCTCTTACTCGTTATTACTATTGCTATTACTACAACCAGCAGCCTTCTCCCTTCCTGTCTTCTCACTTCAGCTTATTGAATCGATAGGTATTTATTAAGCACCTAATATGTGGCTGTGAATCTGCTCTAGGCTTGAAGAGCTGACATCCCAGCTAGTTAGAGTAGGGTATAAAGCATGAGACACACCCATGGAGTAAGGAATCATTGATTAGTAAAACAACCACACTTCAGTACGTGTATTTTGCAAACTCTATTTCGGATTTGAGTGAGCAAGTAGACGCCTGGCTCTCCACCATGCTCCAGAACAGCTGGTTGAATAACTGAGCAGGGGATGAGCTTGGTACCACTGAACTTATAGCCTCTAGAAGGGAATTGATAGCTGGAGCGAGGAAAGGATTTGCATCATTCTGCAGTGAAATCAAGTTGCTATTCAGCATCCTGACTTCTTTTCTCTTCATTTTGCTATCAAAGCATGTTGTCTTCTTATAATAAATCACTAATGAAGTTACTAAAATAATGGAGGAAAGCAAGGTAAGAAAACCATAAAACCATACTTTGCCAGGACTGATGACGCAATATTGCCAAGAAATTAACAGTCTTTTTTCATTCCTTTATAGCAAGGGAAAACAAAAGGAGTGACCAGTTACATAACCTTTCTCATGAAAATTTTCATACAGAAAATGTACAGAATAGGTATTGTAGTACCTCCAGTAGTGATGGAGCAGAGATTTCTCTTATCTAAAATGTGGCAATAGCTCACATATCAGTGTTTAGGGCAGTAAACAACTACATCATTAATTTCTACCTTAGAATCATGAATGATTTCACTTTCTGTCTCTAAAAGCCCATGGACTCTCAACTATTGAAAATGGAAATAATTTGCCATTGATTTGAGCAGCCTTTTAGACTACAGGAATAATGATCTGTGGGATTTTTAATGACCTAAACTCCAGTAAGAGTCCTTGAGAGCTTTTCAAAAAAAAAAAAAAAAAGAAAAAAAGGAGGAAGAAGAAAAAGAAGAAGAGCTTGACCCAATGTATTAAAGATGCTTGAGAAAATAGGCTGTACTCTGGGGAAATTTAGGTTTTATAGCAAAGAGGCTATCACAGATGCTAAGAATCGAATCCCTTGTTCCTCAGAGAAGACTGGGCAGGGAAACTTTCAAAGAAGGCAGATGAACACTTCTTAGGGGGATTTTTTTTTGTGAGTAAATAGTCTTCAGGCATCTTTGTGGCTACAATTTTATTGTCTACGTATGCCTCGGGCATGTTGCGAATCATAAACTCAGACTCCAAGTGACACCAGCGACAAGCACGTGCCTTGGCTGCCTTTTCACCTTGTATCCATTTGTGTGTTAAAGAGCTGATATGATGGGCTCTTTTTTCCTCACACCTATAAGCCAAAGTCATGTCCTGTCAAGTGTATAATGATTTTAGTATTTTTGGAGTGTTAGCCACAGGGTTTAACCATTGCATCATAGAGCAGCAGCCCTATCCATAATGTGTGGGGGAAGGGAGAAAGAAAGGAAGTTGGGTTGAGAAGGACTAAGGGAAGAAAAGAAATTTTCTATTTGGAATACAGGACCTGAGCTGCTCTCAGTAAAGAGTTTCTTAGGCTGTCCTAAATGAGCTATGTGATGTGTCTGCAGATGCTTTCAGTGCCCGAAGGCTCATCAAAATGGCAAATATTTTTAAATGGGCCCCTTGCCCCTCAAGTTTCTGAGAGCTGAGCCCTGCAGGAAACTGATATGATGTACACCTACCTTTAGACTCTGCTTGCAGTGTTTGCCTAAGCCCACTTTTGTCTGGTTTATAATCCATCAGGTATTAATGTTAATCTGATATTTCTGAAGTGCTTAACGGTGTTTGTCTATGAAAGGCGAGGTGGAAAAGCGGACTGATGGATTGGCTGTGGATTTGACAGGAATTAAAATTTTGAAAAACAAACCTACTTATCTGAAAGTGCCAAATAACCATCATATGTTTCCTGAAAATATGAGCAATATATAAAGAATCTTACAAGACAGTGACACTAATTTCCATGTTTGCTGCACCATTTTAGCGCTCCCATAAACCTGTAGTGGCTTTAACAGAAATATTGGCCGGATGAGGCATATTTTATTCCTCAGCATGCAAGCCTAATGGATAGAAACTTTAACACGTTCTTAAACAGTCCCTGCCTTCAAACTTAGGGAAATATTTTAACAGACATACAGTTCACCATCTCTCTACCTTTAATATTGGGGGAGATAACCTAGTATCTGGTTATGATTTACAGGATCAGGACAAGTGTTACAAAGAACAATTCTTAGGAAGAAGTTTTCTGCACAAATTATAGCCCAACCATTGGATTTTAAAAAGAATTGGTCAAATCAGCATAACTCCATATTTTATCATACGTGATGATTTTACCCCCAGCAGCTCTTTGTTTTCCACACAGTGAATTTCTGGATGGTGGTGGCCACTCTGACCAAGTCTTTGGTAAAACTGTCCTAGGATTCCTCCATGGGGACCACGTTATAGCTGAGACTTTGAAGTTCTTCTCAAAAATGAAACTGGTGGATTGGGTCCAAAGATGTCCTATATTGAGCTACATTCTGTGTAAGCAAGGCTGAAGTATATATGTTTAAGTATATTGAGGGAAACATTTTATCCTACTACATTTTTAAAATTAGCATTTTTAACATGAAAGCAATATATCACCTATAAAATAATAGAACATTCAAACAAGCAAAAGGAAGAAATGTAAACATAGTCACATTTAAGCTTTGGTATCTATCCTTTGAGATTTATTCTTATGTATAAAAGTCAACTATATATGGTTATATATAATATATGTTGAGTATAATGAAATATGCTTAAATTTAATTAAAAATATATTTTTATTTTTTTATTTTTTTTAACTCTTTATTTTTTTTTTGCTTTATAACAAATTTAATCAGTTATACATATACATATGTTCCCATATCCCCTCCCTTTTGCGTCTCCCTCCCACCCTCCCTATCCCACCCCTCCAGGCGGTCACAAAGCACCGAGTTGATCTCCCTGTGCTATGCGGCTGCTTCCCACTAGCTATCTACCTTACGTTTGGTAGTGTATATATGTCCATGCCGCTCTTTCACTTTGTCACAGCTTACCCTTCCCCCTCCCCATATCCTCAAGTCCATTCTCTAGTAGGTCTGTGTCTTTATTCCTGTCTTACCCCTATGTTCTTCATGACATTAAAAATATATTTTTAGATAGTGGTGTTAGTTGCACAACAATATGAATGTACTTAATGCCACTGAACTGTACACTTAAAAATGGTTAAAATGGTAACTTTTTTCTTTATTTTACCACAATAAAAATACATATTTTTAAAATAAAACAAGATTCTAAAGAATGTGCTACTTTGTTACTTTTCATGCTAATGTATTACAACTATCTCTCTCTGTTAATCAATACAATTCAAGAGCAGCGTCCTTAGTGTCTATACTATAGAATATTCTACTTTGTGGAGATATGCTTTAGATCATTTAAAACAGTGATTCTCACTCTGACTGTACATTATAATCACTGGGAAAGCTTATGAAAAAAACTAATGGTCAAGCCTTACTTTATGAGGTTCTTATTCAGTCAGTCTCAGGAGGGACTTGGCTATCAGTGTTTTAAAGTTTCCCAGGTCATTCTACTATTCAGTCAGTGATGACAAACACTGATTTAAATGATCTCTTTTCTTAGACAGTTAAGTCACTTCCTTTTTTTTTTTTAATAACTATACGTAACGCTAAATAGATTAAATTCAAAAAGATTTTGTAACACACATTCATAATTATGTATCCAATTGCTGAGTATTTTGACCATGTATTTTATCATCCCAACCAGGACCTCTGAGTGTGAATGGGGTACTATTATTCACTATACAGGATAATAGATGTGTAAGCCAGGCCTATTTGGCAAATTGTGTCACATGTGATTGCACTATTCAAAACATATACAATCTTTTAAGACATTTGGCAGTTATTATCTAAATGCCATCCAAAAACACCATATTAATTACATCAAGAGTTTTTGAAAATATGGGGATATATGTATATGTATAGCTGATTCACTTTGTTATAAAGCAGAAACTAACACACCTAAAAAAAAAAAAAAGTTTTTGAAAGAACTTGTTTCCTGAAGCCCACAAAGACATTAGGAAGTATTCATTTATTCATTTAAACAAATATTTACTGAACGACTCCTATATGCCAGCTCACGCGAGACATGGGGGTAGCTGTTCGGAGCAACAACACAGTCTCCATTCATAGATCCATCAGGAACAATAGACATTCTACGAACGTGTGAGGCTACAGATATTATCATTTTATTTAATCTTCATTAATTTTTTAGTCAAATAAGTATCTTGTTTTAATTTGTATTTATTTGCTCAATAGTGAAATTGAGAACATTGTTTATGAATATTTGTATTTCTTCTTTTGTAAATTGTCCATTCAATCTTTGCCCATTTTGGTGTTATATATGTTTAAAGTATTTTTCCAGCTTATTATTTGATGTTGAAATTTGTTTATGGTGTGTTTTGATAGAAGATTAAAACTTTTGTGTAGTCATACCTGTCCATTTTTTCTTTAATAATTTCTGACTTTGGTACCATAATTTGTCTTTAATTCATAATTAATATATCTGGTGTAGAATGAGGTAAGAATTTTACACTAATGATTCCAAGTAATTAAACAATTACCCAATAACATTTATTAATAAAAATTATTTTCCCCGTAAGAGGGAAGGGGGGAGGGGCAATATAGGGGTAGGGGATTAAGGGGTACAAACTATTATGTATAAAATAAGCTACAAGGATATATTGTACAACACAGGGAATATAACCAATATTTTACAATAACTATAAATGGAGTATAACCTTTAAAAATTGTGAATCATTATATTGTACACCTGTAACTTATATAGCATTGTACATCAACTATACTTCAATTAAAAAAATTATTTCCCCCACTAATCTGAAATGTCATCTTTAGCACACAATAAGATCCCATATATATGCAGATCTGTTTCAGGGATTTCTATTGTGTTCCTTTCTTCTGTCTGTTGGTTCTCATAATATCTCACCAATTTAATTATTCGGTGTTGGACTGTGTTTTAGTATCTGACTGTGCAAGTACTCCTGCTGTATTGTTTTTTAAAATATTTTATTGCTTACTCTTACTTGTTCAATTCTTCTAGGTAAATTTTAGAGGATGCCCCCTACAAAAGCCGTTGATTTGATGGGAATATACAGAGAGAGAGAGAGAGAGAGAGAGAGAGAGAGGACCAACAATTTTACAAGATTGATGTCTATGCAGGAATTTGGTATGTCTCTCCACTCATTCAAATATTCTTGTATGTCCTATATTTTTCTGTTTTTTTTTCAGGCTTTTTAAAAACACAGGTCTTGAATATTTCTTGTTAGATATATTTCTAAATGTTTCTTTTTTTGCTTTGCTCTGTGCATGTGTGCATGAATGTGCAAAGGGGATTTTTTTTATCCCATTTATGTTTTCTAATTGGTTTTTTCATCCTACTGATTTTCCCCCAGCTCTATCTAATAGCATACTACCATGTTACATCAGATAACAACATACACCAATAACTTGCATAAACATATCCCTCCAATTTGAGTTACTTTCCCCTATTTTCATTAAAAATATTACATAGCAATAGTCTGGCTTACTCCAGGCCCAGTCTATGATTATTTGCACTTACATTCACCAAATATTCTTAAGACTCTTCAAGGGCTGCACACTGAGCCGGGTATGGGGATGTGATGGTAACAACAGGGACAAGAGTTCAGAACAAGAACACACAGGGTATCTAACTTAGCTGGAGTCCAGGTCAGGAAAGGCTGCCCTGAAGAAAATGATATTTAGGCTGAAGCTTGGAGGGTGCTGAGGATTTAACTAGACAAAGAAGAGGAGGAAGAACATTTGGGGCACAGGGAGGAGCATGGAAGGGCCAGTCCAGAGAGTAGGCAGGAGAGGGGTCCTGAGTGAGGCTTACGTTAGGCAAGGCCAATGCCACAGGGCATTCGACACACTGAGCCTTTTGTACTTTATCTTAGGAGCAGTGGAAAGCAATGAAGAGTTTAAATAGGGAGGTGACTTAAACACATCTGCAGTTTAGAAAGATAACTGGATGCAGTGTGGAGATGAAATTCAAGGAAAGCAAGAGAATTTTCAGGGAAAATAACAAGCAGGGTTTTGGAGTAGTCCACTTGAAATAACCAGGTCTACCTGAACAATGATATTATTAGACCAAGGAGGTGACCGTAGGTGGAAACGAAGTGATGGATTAGGAGGGATATAGGAGCAACAACAGGATTTGGACATTGATTTACTGTGGAATATGAGGTGAGGGAGAAGTCAGGAATAACCTCTAGGATTCTAGGCTTGAGCCATGTATTTCTCACAGGTGCCATCTATGAGCTAGAAACATAAGAGGACAGATTTAGGGCATGGGGGGAGATTCTAAGTTCCCATTTTGGAGGTTTGGAGGCTGATGTGCCTGTGAAACATCTAAGTAGAGACATCAAGTAGATAGTTGATACCTGAGATGGAACTGATGAGAGGAGTTTGAGCAGAGAATACAAATTTAGAAGCCACCAACATATAGATGGTGGTTGAAGTTATACAAGTAAATAAAATTGCCTTAAACTGAGTGAAAATAAGCATTAAAAGGACTAGATCCTAAGGAATTTCAATATGTAACCGACAGGCTCAAGTTAGGTTAAAAGGGGAAGAAACTGACCTAGGGATGATTAAATATTTAATGGCATTTGAGAACAGGAACAGGAAAGGAGGTAAAGGCTTATAGACTTTAATTTGGTGATCTTTACCCACTGTAAAAACCTTGACATTTTATCACATTTCTAATGTATTCTAATGAAAACAGCATTTTCCTTGCAATTTCCTAGCACACTGCTCTAATTCCCGTTGGTGGAACACAATTTTCCAGCCCCAAATGGCTATAGACTCACCTGCTATATCGAATGGCTAAGCACCCCTCTGGGTCTGAGTTAACTGCTCAGAGGCCCTGGGACCAAGTGAGGGCCCTTCTTCATTGGAAACTGCCCTCCATCTGCCAGAATCCTCTCCTCCTAAGGGAGGGTGGGGATATATGTGCTCCCTCAGATTCACCATCCCAGGCAAAATTTAGGAACATGCCTTGATCAGCTAACTGGAGCCAGGCAGGCTTTTCATTTTAAGTCAACAAGGCACATCACTAAAGTTCAGGGATTAATGTCATTACCTTGGGATTCTTGTTCACACCTTGTTAGATAGGTACAAAATGGTGCTGCTTTGGGGTAGTTTCCAAAAGCATTAGTGGGAAGTAAATGGTGTTAAGGTCAAGCTAGTAGTAAAAGATGCATAGCACACTCTGACATATGGCCTGCACACAGCTTCCCTGTGTCGTGGGTCTCCCTATGACAGATAACACACAGATGGACAAGGAGAGTCGGTGAATATCACAACAGCTCATGAACTATTCATTGTGGTGATTGCAGTTTCTTGGGTTCATCTGATCCCTCATTTACTCAACAAATAGTGATTGAGTGACTACAGTGTTCCACGCAACGTTCTGGGCATGAGGGTGCAGCAGCAGGAAACTGGAGACAGAGTTTGTACTTCAGTGGCAGGGAGGCAAGAAACAAGGGACACATTAGGTAAGAGGAATTGTGAATGACTAAGGGATATGTCAGTTTGAGTTGAACAAGCATCACAAACGTGATGAGATAATTTACTTCATTAAGTAAATTGGTAAAAGTATTTACCAAGAGTAGATGGTATTTTAGTGCAAAGTCCCATCATAGTGTGTCTTAGTCCGTTCGAGCTGCTATGACAAAAGTATTACAGACTGAGTGGTTTATAAACAACAGAAATTTATTTCTCACAGTCCTGGAGGCTGGAAGTCCAAGATCAGAGTGACACATGGTTGGGTGAGGGCCCTCTTCCTGGTTCATAGATGGCCATATTCTTGCTGTGTCCTCACGTGGCAGAAGGGGCAAGGGAGTTCTCTAGGGTCTCTTTTATAAGGACACTAATTCCATTCATGAGAGTTCCACCCTTATGACCTAATCACCCCCCAAGGCCTCACCTCCAAATAGTATCACATTGAGGGTTAGGATTTCAACATATGAATTTGGGGGCGGGGCAGACACAAACATATAGTCTATAGCAGAGTAGGTCTGAATTTCCGCCTGACTACTTGCCAGACATGATCTTGGACAAATTGTTTCATACCTTTGAGCTTGCTCTAGCTTTTCAATTCTCTGAGCTTTAGCTGCTTCTTGTGGAAAGGAGAGGCTAGGGAACCTACTGCAACGATCAATAGATCTCATCAAGAGTCTAGCACAGTCTACTAAACTATCTCCATCCCTTTCCTTCCCGACATGAAAGGCTTAGCTTATCCTGGGTTTAGAGCTAGCTGATCCTCTGCCTATGACCTCTCTCTCACAGCACACCTTCATAATTTCTAAACTCACAATCCCAGACACATGACAGCTTCTTTCAGTGAAAAAATATTGTGGCATTGCAGATATATTTTGAAATATGAGGGGAAATAAAGTTCAGCTTCGGTAAAAGGCTCATGGCAGAGTCCCCTCTATGACAAGAAAATCGCAGTTGGTTCCAGCACTTATGTAGATGTCACCAAACACAACCTCATTAGAATAGATCCTTTTCATTGCATTTCTGGTATTGGTAATAGTTGTCCCAAGTATTTCATATGCTCTTGTTCAATCCACCACTATTTACTAATTAAGATGTAGATCCGGTTTTCTATAACAGAGACCCAAAGTGCAGGGACATAAACAATACAGAAGTTGATTTCTCCTTTATCAAGCTATCTCAGAATTAGTATTCCAGGACTGGGATGGCAGTTCCACAGTTTCACACCTAGGCTTCCTGCATACTCTGTATCCTCCTTGGATTATTGACGCCATCTGCACAGCACAGAGATGACTCATCACCATCATGTGGGTATTGTAGTTAGTGGGAAAGGGACAAACGAAGGGGATGGCAACCTGGAGATTGCACACATCACTTCCCCTCATATTCCATTGGCCAGAACTTAGTCACAAGATCATAATAACCTGCAATTGCTACTTTAACACAGCAGGGAAGAAAGATTATAAGGACCACTCAGTCTCAGCCATAGCTTATGATGGTGCAGCCCATTTAGGAGTATAATCTATGCCCTGAGGACATACCAAGGCGTGACTATAAAGTAAGACAAACATGTTTTAAAGAAATACAATTGATTTTTTTACATACAAATCTATTTATTTTTAAACTAGTTACTTTTGGAAGTTACTCTTTGAAAATCATTGTTCCAAGTATTTCTGGATCTTCTCTTGTTAACTGCCTTTTAGAAACAGTTCTTACACCACATGAGGATATCAATCTGACTTATTGGTTTATAGTTACAGCTCAGTTTTTCTCCAAAAACAATACCACTCAACGAAGTCATAATACTTCTTTTATTCATCAGGCTTAGTTCCAAATTAGTTTTCACTATTTTCTAAAGTCAAAATCATTTTCAAAATATTGGTAAGTCACTACTGAGGAGTTTCCTAAAATATGTTAGATGGCTCTAAAAGCAATTCCCAGAACCTTCAAAGAAAAGACATTTTGTGTGAATGAAAAAGCTCTAGTATACTTGCTCAAACAATACAGGACTTTTACCTTATGGTCATACTTCATACAGTTTTTAGGATAGTGTTACCTGGCCATTTGTGAGAATGGGTATGCTGAACAGGACCTCACCTATAACATGCAATGACTGCCATATACCAGGGGGAGCTTTGTCCCCGAGCTCATTCCTGTGACTTCCTCCAAGATATCCTATAACCTACTGATAGACATTTTTCCAAACAGTTTGGACTCTTTTGTGTCTTCAAATCTTTGATTGTTCAAAATCACCTCCTCTGTGGACTTGATATTAACTATCCTGATAGAGCCAGTTACTCTTCCCTCTGTGCTCCTGTCACATTCTATGTACAGCAAACTTTTAGTGCTTAATATGCCATATGCTAATTATCCATTTACCCATAATCACTACACTGTGCGCATGTGTGCGTGCGTATGTGTGCGTGCGTATGTGCGCGTGCGTATGTGCGCACCCATATATCTCTACAAGGGAGGGGTTTCTTGGGCCTCGTTCTGATTACCTTGTTCATCCTTGCATGCCCCCTAGTGCCTTCTCCGCTGTGGCATTCAACAGTGCTGGAGGAATTTATTAAATGGGCAAACAAATATAATCTATTCTTAGAAAATAACTTGCTTTCTACCTCTGGCTCTGAGCTTCTCATCTTTATTTATAGTTCTTCTATAAAACCTGGGGAGTGGCTTAAGTGTTCTCTGAAATCTTATGATTCTAGGCCATACTGGGCCAAGATTGTGATTTCAACAGAGGTGCTGGCAAATTGTAGGTACAAAGTGTGCTCAGAGAATGTGGAGGAAATGCTGTGACTTTCAAAGACACACCTTTGTTAGGAGTCCACCTTTCTCTCAGACAGATTGGACTAGATCTGTCCCATTTGGTAAATGCTGTCTCTACACACAGGCACTTCCATTTCATTAGTGTGGAGCAAGGTAAAGAAAAGGAAGGTTTAATCTTGCTCTGGCTGGAAGCACAGTGAGGAAGGATTACCCCTTTCCCAAGAAACTGTAAATTATTGACTGCAGTGCCTACTAAGATTATTGAGAATGAGAAAAGTTAGCAATGGAAAGCCCTTGAAACTGTTAGACCAAAATAGAAATAATAAAAGGAAAGCTTTAACTCTTAATTGTTGGTTTACAATCTAATTGGACAACAGAGAATATGATCACAAAGACATATGTAAAGTAAGAAAATAAAGGAAAAGCTATCACCAAATAACATCTTTTGATGCAACTTTTAAATTTCCTCAATGTGCCATTTCCCAAAAGGAGTGTCCTGGAATATTTTTGTGGTAAGTGTTTAGGTATTCAAGTTGGAAGAGTTAAAAAAAAATCTACATGATATATGTTTCTAGAAAAACAGAACCAACTGAACAAGGGCTTGCCAAACACCAAAACAATTTTTTTTCATAGAAAAAAATTCTTAAAATATCCCAGCAACTTTAACAGCCTATTGACCATCCCTAGACTGTAACAATTACCAAAGTTTCCTCACTGAAGCTATCTCACAATGTAGGCATAATTTGTTTATTACAGTCTTTGACCTGGAGAGGAAGAATGGGCAAGCACCAGGGAGAAAGTCAACCTCAGAGGAAGCAAAAAGAGAAATATTGGAACGACCTTTATTTCTTTGCTATTTCTCTTTAGCTGTCGGTGAATATCAATGAAGTGTTACCGCCTCAAGCAGGAGCACGGATTTGAAATCCCCCTGCCTGAGCCCTGTTTCTTTTGAGCACAAGATCAAGGAGTTCATTTGTTGTTTATTCATTCGAGATTCAAGATTCTCCCGCACTACACACCACGTTCACAAGTTAGGGGGGAAAAAAAAAAGACACCACTCCGCAGGGAACTCCACGGTTTTCCTTGTCTTTAATTTGTGTAGCATTTTCAAATTGTGCCATCCCGGCAGGTGTGACCGCGCTTTTGCGAAGCCTTCGGTGCTGTTTTACCTGCTTGAGTCTGTCAAAAACCCATTTGTATGCGCCGGCTAATGTGCTAGAAATAAAAGCACCAACCTGTCAAGTAAACTCTCTGCACCTGTACGAAGCAGTTAAATTGTTCCATCTGCTATTATCCCTGGAGATCAAAGGCCATCCCCGGGAGGGGTGCCCAAGGACCAAAGCAAAGGTTGGAGCGTCTTGTCTTGGAGTTTAAAAAGAAGAGGACAACGAAGAGGAGAGTGGAGAGGGGGGTGAAAACCGGAGGAGAAAAGGATCCCTGAGGCTCGGGCCGGGCTCGGCTACCTGAAGGACCTTTTGTCTGAGCCAGGCGCGCCGGGAGCGCATTCTTTCACATTAAGAACCGCAGGGGAAGACATTCATTCACTCCCCTTTTTTTGGTGACGTAGCTGGGGCATTCATGTGTTTTTAACCTTGAATAATTTTTGTCTCTAAGCTCCAAACAAGTTTTATCCTGTCCACAGGTCAGTTTTGTTACAGAGGCCAATTAGCAGTGCTACCTTCGCCTGCGGCAAAAAGCCAAGTAATGGCGGGGCAAGCCCTCCGGAGAGGTGATGAATAACTCCGGAGAGCTGTAATTTGAAAGGGGGGCCTTTGAAGCATTTACCTTACACGGGACGCTATTGTCACTGCAGGGTGTTTGATCTTAAAATAATTTACTTAATGATCTCACCGTGGGAGCAATTGGCAGAGCAAGATTAGGCTGTAAGTCCTAATGGACATGGGAAAAGTTAAAATTGCTCAGAGAAAGGTATGTACAGGTCTGAGATCTGTCCGTGTTGTGTGTTCATTACTTGGGGGCTTGGGGGGTGGGGGGAGCCTGACTGCGATCAGCTTTGCATAGCTTGTCAGAGAAAATCATCAGATGCCAGCCTCTCCTGGGACGTGCGCTGAGCATTTTTTCCGCCTGCATTTCAGCGTTCCTGAGAATTAATGATCTGATTTTTACAGTCAATGATTTTTTTTTTATTATTCTTTCTTTTTCGCAAGCAGGGAGCTGCTGTATCAGGAAGGCACAAGGGAGGAGGGTGGCATGCCTAGTGCAGGCTTCTGAGCTGGAATCAGAGCCAGATGTAAATGTGAAAGTTTGCCCTTTCAGCTGGCAAACAAGGACATCAAGTAGACACAAGGCAGTTATTTGACATTGTTATCCCAGGCCCAAATATGGCTTTGTCCTCTAGAAAGGAAAATTTTCTAATGTAAGCCCTGATTTGGCATATTTATAACTCATGTTTACTTGTGTTTTCTTACATACACATCAATTACTTATATGGCAATTGGCAGAAATATCTTAGTGTTGGGTTCTACCTGTTTGACATCAAGAGAGATAGTACTTTGGGTTTAAATTTCTTCATAATTTTGCTCTTTCAACTGTTCAAAATTTGCTAACTGCCAAGCCCCTTGTAAAAAGCATCTTATTTTTCCCAATTATGGAATTAGAAGAGGCATTTTAAATGAATATTCAACCGGAAAAAAAGTAACCTAAGTACTGCTATTGCTGTTTATGTATTTGATGTTAAACCTAAGGAAATGTGATGCAATAGAGAATGAATAATTAACAAATGAATTCATTTCCTGTCTAATACAGATTCTAGCTAAGCCATATCATAGCAGCCTGTCCATGCAGCCCAATGTCTTGATATGTATTCTTCCTCTGGGAAGCAACACCCAACAAATGTATGTCATCTGGAAGGTTTGACTTCATATTCTTTGTGTAAAATAGAAAATCTCAACCTTGAGCTCAAAGGAGGTGAGTCTGATTCCCCAAGGTCCACAACTTTTGCCTGTTTCTGGTAGGACAGTGCGATGAAATATTTTTAGTTCATGCAAATCAAGTAATTATGAGCATGAGTATCAGCTTTATCCCAGCAAACACCAGTTTGCATGTGCCAGTTTGGGGCAGCGCAAATGTTCCCCACAAGTATGAAGCTTTTCTGAAATTTAGCCTTTGGACTCCGTTTCTGGTGAATCTGTTGAGATATGCCTGAGAATCTCCACCTGCCAAAATAGAGTAGACTCCTTTTGGGCTTGTGTTTTTATCACTTATCTGTACTTGGAAATTAGCAACTTATTAACTTGCTTCAATAATTTCTTCTCTGATGCATGGAAATAACTATCTGAGGCTGAACTAAAGATTGTCTAAAGATTATCTATGCTTTGTTCATATATTCTCCGTGTTAAATTACTTGATGAGTGAGCATGGCACTCATATTGCATGTAGTGCAAAGAATGGCAGCAGATAAGGATATGCATCTATGTGTCTTAAACTTTTTCAATCAGCTAAAAGGAGATACCAGGCCCACATGGGTCATGTGGGGCTTTAAGTGACATAATGTATGTGAAACAGATAGGAGTGATGCAGAAATAAAAGATGCTCAGTAAAAGTTCTTTCCCACCCTGTGGTCTGGAAACAACTTTGAATCTCACTAGTCAGTGTTAAGTTTGGGTCATCCTCCTCCTCCTTAAGTAGCATTTTCCCTCCTTTTCCACTCACGATCCAGTAAGGTGTTACAAGTGAAGCTGTTTTCCATGGATAAGTCTGAATGCTAAGATTGTTTATGAACATCTAACTGTTCTGGGAGAAATTAGAGTAGTCACCTCTAGGCCATCTCAAAGCTGTGAGTACTAACCTAGGGGTCCAGCTGCCAGTGTTGAGTGGTCAGTGAGATTTTTCTCTTCTTCATCTTTCCTCCTTTTCTCTTTCTCTTTCCCAAAGCTACCTTAAAAATTTTTTTTCAGTCTTAATGTAATTCCAGTTGTGTTTGTTGTCGTAAGTGGTGAATGTAACTTAGAAACCAAGAAAACAATTATGTTATCCTCACCAAGAGACAAACTAACACCTAATTTAGAAAAGAATAAGACAAGATAACTAGGAAAGAAAGGAAGTTATGAGTATTTTAACCTGTAAGTCACCATTCTAGTAACAGCATGATTACGCCTTCGTTAACCCCCCTTTGCTGCTTTTTCTTTCTTCTATGTTCATCTCCCCTTCCCTCTCTGGTCTTTCTCCCACTCTCCCTTTATCTGTGTATCTCTCCATTTCTCTCTCTCTCCTCTTCCCTTTCCTCCTGCCCATAATATTTTTGTAATGTCTCCCTCCCTTCTTCTCTCCCCCATCTCTGTCCCCACTTCTGAGTGGGTGACTCAGTCTGTTTCTTTGTCTCTCCCACTGTGCAGGTTCCTCCATGTCTGTTGGTGCTCTCTCTCTCTCTCTCTCATTCTCTCTCTCTCTCTCTCTCCCTCTCTCTCTCTCTCTCTCTCAAAACCCAGCATGTAAATGAAAAGGTTAAAGTTGAGCATGTGAATATTAGGAATTTTTTCTTGATCATCATCTGTAACGATACGCTTTTCCAAGTAAAAGCTGTGAATTCATAAGCTCACTCCCAGAACCTCCCAATCTACCAGGGACCTGGATGTCAAGAAGCACTTAACCATCACAGACAGTGGGTGCTGGGCCATCTCCTGAGCCCGCACAGCAAGGAGGCAACTGCCCTGCCAGTTCCAGCATTCATGCTACGGGATGAGTCAGAAGAGAGGGGTGAAAAAGACCAAGGTCAAGGTCAAGCCACTGACCCACCTTTTCCCGCCCAGCTCCCATCCCACCTAGCACTGATTACTGTCCTGTGTGTCCGAGGTGTTCCCACTGGCCTAAAGCCGTCATCTCATCCAGAAGACACATAAATTCCACCCAGGTAGTTCTAAAATCACCCAGCTGATCATTCAATTTATATACAGTATCAAGTGTTCATTTCATAGCTGCTATTTCAGTCCCGCTGACCTACGGGTCCTTGACATGTGCTTCTCCAGGGCCCTCCAGTGATGTAAAAGTAACTTTTTAGCACTTGCAGAAAAAGCAATTGAAGTTCATTTCTCACAGATTGCCAGGCCCCATCAGACATGAAGATGCTGTAAAGCAGGCATCAGAGAATTTTCAAACATCCATCGCTATCAGGCGAAAGAGCTGGCTATGGCAACCAGGGGATCAGACTTGGTCCCCTTGCTCAGTATGCTCCGTGACATTGCATTAGGCTCCCTGAAAGCACACTGATGCCAGTGTGCTGCCAGATGGAAGTATCTGGCTATATCTCTGTAGGATTTTATTTTTCTCCTTCCTCATCTGTGGGCAACATCCGTACTGGCCTGTGCGAGGAATATCTTTCTCTTATTCTAAGATGAGCTGCAGGAGAGGAGACGAGCTGGGGAAAGTGAGACAGTTGTGTTTCTCAGGGCTCTGCTTTATGGTCACCTCAGACCACACCCCTTTTGAGCTGTGCCGTTCCTTTTTCCCTGTCCCACACTGGATATTCCCATAGATCCTTGTTTCCTAATTCCCCACCCTCTGTTCTCTGTTTCATCACTCCTGCTTAATTCCCCCCACTGCTCTCTCTGAATCAAATTCACGTGAAGTGAGTTTCTGTTTGGGAACTTGAGATACGCATGCTCTGGGCAATGGCCCAAGTTCAACCTTAAGACAATGAGTACAGTATTGTTAAATGACCGGTATTTTCATAAATTTCTTCCCCCAAATAGAAGAGGAGTTTCTGGGGTAGCCATTTTGCCTAGAAGTCCAGGATAAGGGTGTTCAGAGATTGACAGACTCAAATTGGGAGAATTTGACCACAGATTGGAAGGGATGAAAATAAGATTTGTTATGATATGGGGTGTGTGTGTGTGTGTGTGTGTGCCCATGTGTGTGTTTTAATGTTAGAAATTAAAAGCCCCAGTTCTTGAAGATTATTGGAAATTTGATTTGTTTAAAAAAGTGTTTTTCTGGGCTTCCCTGGTGGCGCAGTGGTTGAGAGTCCGCCTGCCGATGCAGGGGACGCGGGTTCGTGCCCCGGTCCGGGAAGATCCCACATGCCACGGAGCGGCTGGGCCCGTGAGCCACGGCCGCTGAGCCTGCGCGTCCAGAGCCTGTGCTCCTCAATGGGCAGTGAGAGGCCCGCGTACTGCAAAAAAAAAAAAGTGTTTTTCTTAAGCAAAATGACAGCCCAGGACAACTTCAGAATTTCCACATACTGAAGTTCTCACACTGACTGTTCCTATCACAATTCCTCTGTATAATATTACATCTTCCCTTCAGCTGTCGTTTCTCTCACACTTCCCAAGGACAAATATTAGTAGCAACTTAGAGTTAAAATGGAAAAACAAAAACCAGAAAAACTGAGTTGTCTCTAGTGGATTTTTTTGTAGGTATTTTTCTAAGATGCAGTGTGGAGGGTGGAATACTCACAAGACTTTCTGAGAATCATATCCCACTGTGACCCCTGCTGTTAGTTCATAGTTGCTGATAAGTCAGGTTTGGGTGACATCAGTAAAAGAGAACTAATATCTGTTTGCCCTTAGAGCATCAGACACGATGACTCGCAGCAACTTGTACAGCCAAGGAAACTGAGGCCCAGGAGGGTCAAGTGGATGATCAGGGATTTGAAAGCCTGTTCCTCTTCACAGGCACCAGGTGGTTGTAAAGCTTCCATCTTCCCAGGTATAAAACTTGCTTAGTGGTGGTGATGCTAGCGGCTTCTCGTGGTGGATACTCTAGCTCACTTTCCAGACATTCATTCTCCCAGCTCCCATGTCTACAGTCTGCTGCCAATGGCTCTCAGCTGAGTCCCTCTCTCATTTTTGTCTTTGACTTAAGAGAAAGACCTCTGTCAAGATTAGGCTCCCTCCCTGTGGGCAGCCTGCATCCAAAGTCTGGTTGACTTCCAGGAGTAGACTTTGCAGAGAGGTGGCTCCTTTTACGATGACAAGGGGTATGGTTCTTATTCCTCCGCTCTTCTTCCAGGGCAGGAGAGAGGGAAGGGAGGGAGCAGGTGCTGGGGAGATAAAAGCAGGGTGAGGGGGTGAGGGAGGGCAAAGCAGCAGAAGAGGAAGAGCCAAGTTTAAATGAGGTGACCTCCAAACATCACAAGGGGGAGGGGGGTTAGGGTTGCCAGTGCCCATAAAGGTCAAGGGGTTAGGATTTAGATCAAACTCATCCACATCACACCAGCCTTGATCTCCCCAGATACCTGCTCCCTCCCTCACCTCATCCATCCCCAGCTCAGTCCCCAGGCCTCAGAGTGGGGTTACTGAAGGGTCATCTCAGTTCCAGAGCTCAGGTGGGGCCTCAGGTGTGAGAAAGTCCTCAGCGTTAACAATTCATTTCCTCCCACTTGGGCAATGCTGTTTTCTTCACATCCCCAAAGGTATTGATCCTAAGAGATGACAATAAACTTCCTGCTTGTAAACTTCCGTCACAAGAGCTGTTTCCCAGAACCTGACCTCAGACACTTATATTCATAAAGCATGTCCTAGTTTTCGAATGTTGCTGTGTGCTGTCGCTGTGGTGTTCACAATAAACTGAGGCTCAGGAAAGTGAAGAGACTTTCTCAGGGTCACACATCAAAGTGCTGGACCTGAGACAGAATCTAAATTCTCAGCTTCTGGTCCAAGGCTCTTCTAAGTGCATAAGTGAGAGCCATAAGGCTGTCCATACCTAACTATCCATAAAAATGTTTCTCCTGAGACTATGATTCTTTATTGTTTCACCTTCCACCATTCATTTCTGTTTGCTTAGTTGTTTACCTTTTCTCCTCCCCAAACTTGCTTTTTCCCAGTCACACCAGCTCCCTTCTGCAATGCTTTCTTTTTTCCTTTTTTTTTTTTTTTAAAGAAGATGTTGGGGGTAGGAGTTTATTAATTAATTTATTTATTTTTGGCTGTGTTGGGTCTTCGTTTCTGTGCGTGGGCTTTCTCTAGCTGTGGCAAGTGAGGGCCACTCTTCATCGCCACGCGGCCCTCTCACTATTGCAGCCTCGCGGCCTCTCTTGTTGCGGAGCACAGGCCCCAGACGCGCAGGCTCAGTAATTGTGGCTCACGGGCCTAGTTGCTCCGCGGCCTGTGGGATCTTCCCAGACCAGGGCTCGAACCCGTGTCCCCTGCATTGGCAGGCAGATTCTCAACCACTGCACCACCAGGGAAGCCCCTGCAATGCTTTCTTTAAAACAGCAGTAAGGGAAAGAGCAGGAGGTTCAGGACTCCCTAGGACCTTAATCCTTTGGCACTTGAGACCTCTTTGCTCAAAAGGAAGTGGTGACAGAGGGATGTATCTCGTGCCCTGGCTATGTATCACTGGGCCTCTGTCCTAGATACATGCTTCTTCTAATGCTTTACACACCTGGCTTTAAAGTAGAATTTCATCAGAGCCAGTGCTCCAATCTTCTTGTTTGCAGAGGCAGGAATTTCTCAAGCTAATAACTCTGTAAGCATAGGAGCAATTGGGACACCCAGTAATTCTATGCAACTGTTAGAATGTTCTTGGGTCTGCTCACCAAGCTTACAGTACCTCCAGTATCCCTGGGGACCCTCTGTCATTTGGTTCAGCTCAGCACTAGCTGGAGGAGGAAAGTTCTTTTCACTCCTCAAAGAAAAGCCTCTAGGGATATATTCATTGCCTTGGGGTTCTGGAGCTTCCAAGGCCTCAGGGGATTTCCACCTCTGCCTGCAAATCCTCTCCGACTGAACAAGTGTAGCTCCTACCAATTAGCTTCTTTGCATAGCCTCAGGACAAGTGTTTGGGGAACCCAGGGTTCATAGATACTGTGTTTCATTTTGTTTTTAATCCTTGATTTTTCTTTTCTCTGTTTTCTTTTTTAATTCTGCATGATATTTTGGAACACAGAGTGAAGTCTGCTCAGACCCATCTTTCTCCTTATGATTTCAACCAACGTACTACCTCCTGCAAAAGATGTGTCTTCAGAAAGGGTACTCAGGTTGGAGAAGTGTGGAAAGAGCTGATGAACTTAGTGTCAGTGGCCATATGGCCCCTTACTGTTGGTCATCTTCATCACTAAGTGAGACCTACCAGATAAGGTACCAGATAAGACAGTCACACACTGGTCCTTTGGCTTCTCCTGGGCCACAAGGTAATAGTATGGTCTTGGAAAAAGTCCTACTCTGACTGGGTGTACAGTGTACATGTGTGTGGTATTTTGTCAGATCTCATGTATTCTAAGCTTGACTCTAAATGATCTTTTTAAAAAAGAAAACAGGCTTAGACTTCTCATCTGTTTCATGAATTTGTCATTTATTGGGGGGGGTTTTTTTCCAAAATCCTATATATCATAGGATTTTTTTTCAGATGTGTCTTTTCTGTGTCATACCAATCGTCATGACTCCAGGAATGCTCCTCTCAAACGATCTCCCATCCTAAAAGGCAGGGATTAAAAGTGTAAAACCCAGCTTTCCCGGATTCAGATCTCCCCTCTGACAGTGGTCTGTGTGACCTTGGGCAAGTTACCCAACCTCTCTGCTCCTCAGTTTTCTCATCTGCAAAATAGTGGTCCTAATGGTAGCGTTATTGTCAAGATGAAGCACATTAGTTTATTTTGAAGTCCTTGAAACAGTCTTTGGCATAGACAACATATTACATGTTATATGTTATTTTCCTATTATTGTTGCTGTCTTTCCCCAGTCAGTTACAGCTGGAGATTTTAAAACAACTGTCCTCTGTATTGCCTGACTACACATTTGTGGCAGAGAGAGAAAAGAGAGAGACCCTTTAAAACATTTAAATATCATTCATCTGTTTCACAGGCAAATCTTTTTGTGCATTAAGGAAGGAAATCGGAAGGTAAGTGCCCACTGTTTTTAAACTTGGGATGAGGTATTTTTAAACAGTTTTCAATTTCCTTAAGAATTTTAACACAGCTAATATTAGTCAGAACTGAATGTCTGAGAATGAGGTTAGTGTTCTGCATAAACCCTGCTTTTAAAAAGCTCACACGAAGGGTCAAAGACCAGGAAATGCTCTCACTATAATTCTCATTTTCAGCTGAATTGGACGTGGCAACAAGAATGCAGGCTTGAATCACATTATGTTCCAGGAACCTTTAACTTTGCATCATAATGACCTACGGCCTAACAGAAGCAAATTGTGAGTGGTTTCAAAAGGAGAAACTCTAATTTATATTAAACTAGTATTATAACTTAAGTAGCTCGTTTTGAAAGCAAAACGCAAAACCTCATCTTTCATGTGATGGCTCCTAAATGCATCCTTTACATTTTACCTGTAAAATGCTCTGTGTTTGCTGGCAGGTTAAATGTATGCTATACACAGAGAGCCAACATTTCTCTTTGTAACACTGCAGCAATCCTACTAGTTTTAGCAGCATTCTCATTATTTTAAGCTGTCTCCATTGTCTTCTAAACACCATAATTAGAAGCTTGAAAAGCTTACAGCAACCAAACCCAGTAAGGTCTCATTATGAACAAAATATTCTACTGTGGCTCAACAAGTGACCTTGTGTAGTCCAACGTGATGAAGCTTTCAAACTTCCTGCCCTATTAGGGATTCAGGTATGTATAAAAGTTTCCCTTCAGTATTATTCAGCAGCTCCATTCAAGTTTAGTTTCTTGGTCCTAATTATTTTCTTACTGGTCTCTTTGTTTCATGTTGTGCATAGAAAAGAAAACCTGTCTGCTGGAAGGGGTTCAGAGTATCTCTTCTTCGTGGAGCGGAGTTTTATAAATGAGTTGAACGAGAGTCCATGAGCAGAGAACTGAAATAATTAAACGGTGTGACTCAAGTAAGTAGAGAGGGGGGTGATTTTAGGGCCCAAGAAAATATTTCCCCCACCAGATCAGTGACTTTTTAATTTGATGCTTAACAAATTTTCCATTTGGTTCAAGTCTTCTTCAACTGTATCCAAAAGCGAACTCCTATTGGAGCTACAATAAATTAAACATTATCAGTCATACACATGTGAGTATAAATGAGGACATAATTTTTTTTTCTTTCATGGGGAAATAGAGAAAGCAGAGGGTTCTGGATATCTAATGAGGGTTGAAGAAGAAAGTTTGAAGAAAAACTAAGCTAGGAAGATTAGAAAATAAGTTTCTTCTATTCTCCTATTTTACCTGGGGCTGTTGCTAATGTGAATCCTTTGCTTCTGTACATCGCCATGTCTTTTTGTGTTGCCTCTAAGCTTGGAAATATCAGGTGCGATAGAAGTGAAATTTGTTCTGTATCCTATGTCTATGTTAGGGAACACTTTCCCATAGCCAGGGAGACACAGAACTGCTTGGTTATGAAATATTCACATTTAAACCAAGCATGTAAAATGTGAAAATACATCTTGGATTTTTTTCCTTTAGTTTATATTCTGCTGGTGAAACACTGAACTCTGAAAAATGGGTATGTCATGGTTGCTTTTAATAAATCCACTTACCTGTCACATGTTTTTAAGGTTTCCTCACTGTTTGCTAATTATCAAGCTGTATTTCTCTTATTTCTCTAATCTTTAGAACACAATGAAGCGTATCAATCAGCATAAACCTCAGGGAAGCTGCTTATCTCTGAAATTCCATCTCAGATATTGGTGGATACTGGGTCTCCCAAGCCAGGACAGCCCCAGTTGGCTGTATTCTTTTTCCTATCTTTGCTTTTAGGCTGAGTATAGGTGCAGATTTTCTTTTTCCTTTTCTCTCTCTTCTCTGCCACCTCTCCTCCAGAAAACACACACACACACACACACACACACACACACACACGTGTAAGAGGCTGAACCTGCTCATGAAACCCAGAGCTGATACTCATCCAATTAAGGAAAAGGTGACTTTTAGAGGTATTCTCCTCCCCAAGGCAGTGGGGTTCAAAATTCAGTTTGAGAAGTGTCCCCATGTCAGGATCATACCAAGGAGGTAGCAAAATGACCCACTGACTTGAAAACCTCTGAGGACATTGCCAGGAATCCGCCTTTATAACAGGCTCCCCAAGTGCCTTGTAAGCTGTTTAAACCAGAGAGCCACTGCCTTGGGGATCCCATTCTCTACCGAAAGGAGCACTTATCCCAAAATAACATAATTAATTAATCCGAAATTCTCTCCCAAAAGACAAACTCGTTATCACTCAAGTTCCTGAGTCTGGCACAGAGAGAAGGTAGAGAAAGGAGATTCGACTTCCACTGTACTGTTTTTTTCCACACCCACTTTCATTGCTCATAGTTCCTGAGCAGAGATGTCAGCATAATGTGGTCTGGGGATGCAGGATGGGGACTCAGCTGATCAAGGGGCACTGTCCTCCACTGGCTCACTGTGATGGCAGAGGGAGGGCCTGCATCTTCCTGCCTTTCTACCCTGCTTGGCTCAGCTTTGGGACATTGTTTCCCTAAAACAGTTCCCAACCTGAAGTTCTTCCTGATTTAAAAAAAGGGAATCAGGGACATCCCTGTTAGCACAGTGGTTAAGAATCTGTCTGCCAATGCAGGGAACACAGGTTCGAGCCCTGGTCTAGGAAGATCCCACATGCCAAAAAATTTTTGTCTGCTTCTAACTGCATATAGCCTGTTATCTGAAGATCCAGGACTGAAATTCAGTGATCCAGCAGAAAGTGAAACAGAAAAGGCTCTTCACTTTTGGCTGTAACTTAAAAATCCAGCAAAATCTTGAGAACACACTGCTGGAGACCTCAGAATCACTCCAGTGTGTGTGATGTTGGATTTAATTTGCCTTGTTTGATAGGAACTCGAAGGACTTTGTCTTCTACCTTTCTGGTGAGAAGGGGAGGGAGGGAGAAATTTTTAAAGAACAATTAAAATCAAACTATATGAAGGAATTTGAGGATGAAGCTAAATGTGGATCACAATGAACAGATAGGATGAGTTAATGGTTCCCAAATTTTCCATTGGTTAAGGCCTCTGGATCTCACTTTTTGGGAAATAACTTCTGTATTAAAAACATAATCAACTTTTCAGCATGGCTTCTAAGGTCCTTAGAATTTAGGCATAGCGTATTCTTTTAGTCTCCCAGCTCACCAATCCCACACCTGTGTGATCCAGCCTTTGTTAATGATTTCGTTTCTAGAACATGCCACATTCTCTAATGCCTCCTTACCTTTGCACCTGCTGATTTTCCCTCCGGAAAATGTCTCCTCTCTGCCACTCTCCCCACAGCCACTCCTCTGTGCTGTGTTTTGAATGAATGAATGAATGAATGATCAAGTGAGGGACAGCCAAGAGCCGTGCCAAAGAAAAATAGTTCTATGGCTGAAGTATGATTGCATAAATAATAGATTTTACTAGAAATAGACTGCCTAAAAAGAAATACTCATAATATTTACCTGTTAAGAATATGTATCCCAGGGCCTCCCTGGTGGCGCAGTGGTTGAGAGTCCGCCTGCCGATGCAGGGGATACGGGTTCGTGCCCCGGTCTGGGAGGATCCCATATGCCGCGGAGCGGCTGGGCCCGTGAGCCATGGCCACTGGGCCTGCGCATCCGGAGCCTGTGCTCCGCAACGGGAGAGGCCACAACAGTGAGAGGCCCGCATACCGCAAAAAGAAAAAAAAAAAAAAAAAAAAAAAAAAAAGAATATGTATCCCAGATATCCCTCATCACTGTAGTACTAAACAGTGCAGAAGAATGAGAACCAATAAATAGATAAAACAAGGAGAATAAAGCAGGAGCCAGAAACACACGCTCAGGCTCTGAGGAAAAACAAAATTGTCCTCCCAGACTTTTGTACAATCTCTGCATTGTTAAAGAAATGGGGTGGGGCTTCCCTGGTGGCGCAGTGGTTGAGAGTACGCCTGCCATGTGGGGGACACGGGTTCGAGCCCTGGTCTGGGAGGATCCCACATGCCGCGGAGCAGCTGAGTCCGTGCGCCACAGCTACTGAGCCTGCGCTCTGGAGCCTGTGAGCCACAGCTGCTGAGCCCTTGAGCCACAACAACTGGAGCCCATGTGCCACAACTGCTGAGGCCTGTGCACCTAGAGCCTGTGCTCCGCAGGAGGGGTAGCCCCTGCTCGCCACAGCTGGGGAAGGCCCGTGCGCAGCGGCGGAGACCCAACGCAGCCAAAAATAATAAATAAATAAAATAAATAAAATTATTAAAAAAAAAAAAAAAAGAAATGGGGTGTTGGTCAGTGAACCTGGATAAAAGGCCCTGATTTCTATTCACAGTCACATGAAACAACAGGCAATTACAATGACTAAAGGTTTGTGTAGATTTTAAAATACCTTCTCGAATTATTGAACACAGACTGGTCCCCTCCTCTCTTTCCTCCTAAGGCTTTGAGCCACCTTGAGCCAAGAGATGTATTGGATTTTGTTCCAGTCCTGACATCATGTGATTTTGAAATCTACTCTAATTCAAAGGCCCAAAGTGCATTTTAAAGATTTGAATATGGGGTTCAGCTGCCAAAGCCACCCCTGCCTCCAGGTGTTGCTATTTTGAGAAGGTGAGGATGAGGCATGCTAGGCCTTTGTTCCCTCCACTCCACCGAGGCTGCTGCTGTCCAGGTGATGGTGTCAAACCCAGTGGCCTGTTTTATTTTTTTATTTTTTTGCGGTACGCAGGCCTCTCACCGTTGTGGCCTCTCCCGTTGCGGAGCACAGGCTCCGGACGCGCAGGCTCAGCGGCCATGGCTTACGGGCCCAGCCGCTCCGCGGCATGTGGGATCTTCCCAGACTGGGGCACGAACCCGTGTCCCCTGCATCGGCAGGCGGACTCTCAACCACTGCGCCACCAGGGAAGCCCAATGGCCTGTTTTAAGTCCTCACCTTACGTGGCCCATCAGTAGCTTTTGACGGATAACAACTGCCTCCTTCTTGAAACCCTTTCTTGGTTTCCTTCTGATATCTCTTTTTTGATTCTTCATCACTTGACAAACTCTTAACGTTGGAGTGCCTAGTAGCTCAGTTTGTTACTATCTTCTGTTTATCTATATTCACTCCTAAGTGCCATCATTCAGTCTCACGGCTTTTATACATGCTGATGACTTCCAATTATATGTCTCTATTCACAGTGATGTACCTAAGCCAGATCGCCTGGGCTCACAAGAGCACATTTCTTCCTAACTCTGCATTCAGTGACAGCAACTTCACCTTGGTAACCAGAAGTCAGCCATGGTAAAGTATTTACACCAAAGAAATTGGCAAACACTACTATATATTGGACCTCTTTTTTTTTTTTCCCAGAAAGCTAGTTGTTAAGCACTTACTAGCCCACCATTTTTCCTGAACTCCAGATTTGTGTGTCCAGATGCCTACTGGATATTTTCCTCTGCAGATTAAACATGTCCTAAACCGAATTCCTCTCTCCCAACCCTGTCATTCTCTCCCCAGCTTTCCCCTCAGTAAGTAGCAGCTCCATCTTTCTAGCTGCCCAGGTCAAAATGTTTGAGTCATCCTTGACTCCTGTCTTTCTATCTATCATACTCAAACACTTAGCAAATCCTATTGGTTTTACCTTCAAAATATATCGACGAGGGCTTCCCTGGTGGCGCAGTGGTTGAGAGTCTGCCTGCCGATGCAGGGGACACGGGTTCGTGCCCCGGTCCAGGAAGATCCCACATGCCGCGGAGCATCTGGGCCCGTGAGCCATGGCCGCTGAGCCTGTGCGGCCAGAGCCTGTGCTCTGCAACGGGAGAGGCCACAACAGTGAGAGGCCCGCATACCGCAAAAAAAAAAAAAAAAAAATTATCGAGGCTACTCAAAATACTTACTCAAATGACCTGCATAGGACACATGGATTGGATACCAGAGGGAGGGAGAAAGGAGCTGTGTTGCTTGAAGGAGCTGACTAATCTAGTGAGGACTGCTTGCTTCCCTTCTCCCCTACTGTGTCCCTCTCCTTGTTGACTAAGTGCTCATGGTAAACAAGAGTCTTCTCTGCTTCACTTTATAACAAACTCCATTCACACATCCTCTTATGTGCTTGTTTCAAAGAGAAATCAACAGCATGGACGGTTTTTATCAGTATCCCTCCCGCATACTTTCAACCACATGGAAGGTGTATATGAATTCTGTATTTTTGCCATTATTCTAGTTCATGCAACGCAAGGCAAGGAGACAAAGGTGGACTTCCCAGGGAGCTAATGAACCTTAAGCTTCAGGCTCACTTGCTTGGACCCATGTGAGGACTGGGAATGGCAGGGAGTCCTAGAGTGTTCTCTAGGTGGGGAGGAAAAGCCAGGTTGCCACTTCAAAAGCAAGTCAAAGGTGCCAGTTATTGAAATCTAATTTGCTGATTATATAATCTGTGAAAAGAAAGTTACCACATATTCTAACTAAATATATTTGAAACATTTAGGAGAGTTTTTAAAATGGTGCTCAAGCCATGTTTCTGATTTCTGATCAAATGAGTTTAGTCCTGATTTTATTTGGACCTTCCCAAGAGTTTATACCACATTGTTACCTGTCCTACATGTGTAACTGGAACTTTGACAACTCCCCATCAAATTAACTCAAAGCAATAATACAGCAGTGATTATCCCCAGAATATATTAATGAGATAAAATGGGATTTCAGAAACATCAACCATTAATATCTGCTCAACAATATTATCTTCTAAATTGCCACTTTTTTCCCTCTGACACTAATGTTTTGGAAGGTTGTACTGCCTCTGTCCACCCAGAAAAGGACAGAGCAGGGTCCTTCAGACTGAGAATACAGGAAAACCACACTGATAGCCTAAGAGAATATTGTCCCCCAAAATATAAGTTTTCCAATTTTTACAATTCTAGTTGGCTAGCCTTTGAATGGTTGAAGTGCAGATGGGTCATCTCCCTTAAATGTCACCCACTATCTTGTTAACAGCCAACAGCAAAACAAACAGATGGCTAGAGAATGGGGTGGGATGGGGGGTGAAGGGCCGATGGGGAGGGAGGGAATGCTGGCTGGAAATAACTCAGTTCTGGATTTAGCAAGTTGTGTGTGCAGAACTCTGCTGGAAAAGTTCACAGGAGTTATACTTCTGGTAAGTCAGTAAGATTGGATTACATCTTTAAAGTAATTGTTCAAATAAATGGACTAGCACAGAGGAGAAGCCTATATTGACTTTCTGTTTACCCAGAAGGGGGAGAAAAGTACAAAACAAGCTTTTCTTTAACTACAATGGCAATCTTCTAATAGCAGCACCGACTTGCTCCAAAATACAGGACTCAGAGGTTGATAATCATCTTTCAGCTCGGGTTATTGCATGCAATTTTTCACATTCATTCAGCTTTCTTCATATAGGTCTTAGTAAAGTAACACTCTTAACAATAAAAGCTTTTATGGAGCCCATTACATTGGAGAGCTAACCACTCCTGTTTTTTTTTTTTTTCTTCTTCTTCTTCATCTTCTTTTTATTGGCTCCTTGGAATATTTATAGCCGCCTTTGTTCTCACTGCAAACTTATACATCTGGCTTTGCGTGGCCATTTTTGTTGTTTTTGTTGTTACGATTGGGCATGAAATGGCTAAGTGTGTGTGTACATGTTTGGGTGGCTTCGTTGTTGCACAGGGGAATCTATCTTTATCATCCTGTCACTGCAACTGTTCATTGTTTAGCTGTGTATTGTTCACCCCTGGACTCTTTCCACTGTGAGCTTCATGACATAAAACTTTCTGTGCTGCCATGCTACTTCTTCCTGATAAACAGGTTCTCTGGTGGAGGGAGTCTTGAGTGAGACTGGGCTTCAGAAACAAAAGCTTGACTCCTTGAACACTGAATGAACAGATCAGGTTCTCTGGTCAAGAGTTTCACAGGAACTCACAGAAGCAGAGCAGGCACGGTCTGGCCTGGATCAAGAAAGAACAAGGGAGCTTGTTCTGTATCTCAGCCTCATGGACATGGGCACAGCATGCGTGAGAAGACAGCCACCTTTACTGCCCCATTAAAGGACTGCTTTTAGGCATTACAACACTGCCACCAAAGTCTCCAAACCCACACTGAACAGTTGGACATTGCCGTCATAATGTCTCCTGCTATTAAGTTCATCCTCTTATCTGAAAGATGAGAGAGTGATCAAGATGGCTGACTCTAGAGCCAAGGTGTCTAGCCAAGTAATTCAACTCATGGAGCCTCAGTTTTTGCACCTGCAAAATGGAAAAAATAATATTTACATTACAGGGTGGTAGTCAGGATTGAGACAATACAAGTAAAGTGCTTAAAACCATACCTGGCCCACAGTAGTATCTTAACACACTGGATCTTATTAGCCCTCTAATTAGAATGTAAGCTCCACGAGGGTAAATTTGGTCTATTTCTTTCACTGCTGTATCTCCAGCATGTAGAACTTAGTAGGTGCCAATAAATACTTGCTGAGGGAATTCCTCACCAGGTTAGCCTAAGAACTTGTTCCAGTAAAGGATTCAGGGAGAGGAGTTTCCTGAATATCAGGTATAAGGAAGCCATGAACCTGGTTCCTGTTTAGTGTCTATCCATCTAAGGAGGATTTAGTTGAAAGGAGTTTGGAGGTGTTTCACCTCCCAGTATTGCTTCTAGGTCAGTAACTCTCAAACCCATCCAGAAAGCAACACAGGTGATCCCCCAATCCACAAAAATCCATTTCTGTTTTCTGCCTTCCTCACTACAGAAGAACTGGAGTTGCCTTTCCCCTCCCCAGCACATCTCCTACTGGATAAATTCTCATCACCCATGGGAGTCATTTCTCGTGACTCCTCTGCTGTGAGGCTCACTTTGAAGGTCTTTGGCATCGGAGGCTGTAAAGGATCATGATTCCCTTGTTTCCGGTGCACTGTAGCCAATGTGAACGTAAAACTCTTGTTGCCAAAGACAATTGGGTATCACAGATCTCTTGGCTTTGAAGGCTGGAGTTTGCCAAGGCAATTTTAGACCAATTTCTTCTTTATTGTATAACTATAGCAGTGTGCTAATGTGGGACTCTTTCTGAATAAGTTTTAGCTGAGGCCCTGAAAACACAAAGCAATAGGTGGCAAGCATGTGTGTAATCTTATTAATCTGTAGCTTCATTTCCCTGTGGACCCATGCTCACCTTCATGGCTCCTTTAGATAGCTAAATGAGTTAAAGACAAACCTGATCCCTTAAATTCTTTCATGCAAGACAGTCTGCAATATGGGGTCCATGAAGGAACCACAAGTGGCTTTGCTGATGATGGGGTGGGACCGAGGTGCTCCAGTGTTGCCTTTGCCCACCTCAGGGTTTGCTCTGTTACCTGAGTCTTTCAGGAACTCCCTGGGGTATATGATGATCAGTCAGATGCAGTGGGTCACCTGTGCTCAGTGTCATGGAACAGGCCACTCTCCACCCAGAAGAATGTGAGCATTGTTGCAGAGATCAAGAATTTACTGGAATATTAACCATGGCCTGGTAGCCCTAGGGAATCCAGAAAGTCATGGACTGCTTCAGCCCAGCTCAGGACATACACAGGAAGATGCTTCTTGCTTCCGTAGTTGCTGCAAAGGAAGCAGTTGGGTCATTCAGGTGTATTACCAGTGGTCTGTGGGTATGGAAGGCATTTCTAGCACAAAGGAAACATCAGTAACCTCTGGCTGATTCTGTCCTCACCTTCTCGGTGACCGCACTCTCAGGTAGCAGTTAGGGAATGTTTGTGCTGCTGAGCTCAAATTTAGCTTTGGAAGGACTGAAAAAATACAGGTTCCTTGTACTCATGTGACATATAGTTGAGAATGGATTTTTGAAAACCTAAGGACATTCTCTAAACAACAGAGAGGCACATGTTTTAAAAGGAAGAGACAGATTCAGGATGTGAGGTCTTCTTTGGGACAGGAAACCCAAAATACAAAGAGATTGGGACTGGGCAAAAGGTAGAGGAGGGCAAGTCTGAAGATCTTGGCTGGAGCCACCAAGAACACTGTCACAAAGACATGACCAATGTGGAACTGGCCCAAGTGCCATTAGGGAAAATCTCACTTGAACAGCCCTGTCCCTTTAAGGGCAGTCACTCTGGCCCACTGCACATTTGTTAAAGCTACATGACAGACACCCCCCCACCCCACGCCAGCCTTTATCCATTTCAGGAGCTAGAGAAGCAAAGGCATGAAAATGCAACTTAAATACATCTCTCCTCTGGTATAAAATAAGGCCAGGCCTCCTGCAAGCTTTGTGGTGTGTTCCTTCTATGTAAGCCTGAAAGATCAGCTGACGCTCACTACACTGAGTTAGCTCAGTTTTAACTGAGTCAAAATGAAGCAAGTTTAATAAAACTTTGGTGAAGTATTGAAATGTAAATTCCAAATACTATGATATCTATAATTATAGAATAATCTAGTACAGAAAAACAGGGGTTAGTGGTGGGTGCCAGGCATCTCAGATTCATCTTTCTAAAATAATCGGAAAATGTGTGTTTTGAGTCACCGTAACCTGCTCTAAATAACCATGCTGTGTCTTACATCACACACACACGAAATAATGGTTTTCTCTAAGATATAGCCAGAAACAGCCTTGGTGGTTCTGATTTCTAGCAACAGCTCTTTGATCACCAAAAACTTTGACCTTGAGGAGCTAGAGCAGTGATTCTCAACCACAGCCCGCCAGGGGACATTTGGCAATGTCTAGAGATAGTTCTGATTATCACAAATTGAGGTGGGGTGGGGAGAAGAGGGGGAAGGGATTTGCTACTGGCAACTAGTGGGCAGAGATTAGGGATGTTGTTAAACATCCTGTAATGCACAGCACAGCATCCCCCTGCCCCACATAGAATTATCTGAAACAGAATGTTCTTAGTGCCAGAGTTAGGAAACCCTGAGATAGAGTCTTAAAGGTGAGCCTGGTATATTGTTATAAAAATATTCATGAGGTGAGTTATTACAAGGAAAATTTCTCAACCAGGTTATCTTTTGGAAAATATGTATAATATTATAGCAGCTTCAGTTTAATAGAAAAGAAAGATAAAATGTTTAATTAAAGTAAAATAATTTTAATTACTGATGGTTTCTAAGGAAGTCTTCTTGAAAACATAGTGATATCCCTAACCTAACGTGAAGAATGATACAGTAAACTTGTCTTTCCAGTAATAACTCACCAACCCATAGGTGGATACCTGGGGCATTTTGTAAGTACAGACAGTGTGTATGCAGCACTGCCTGCTCTCCTGTGGGCAGCACATCACGTGACTTCTCATTATAGTGCCTGCAACACAGATGTCAAATGATCCAATTCCAAAGCATCTTTCTTTGAGTTTATGGAAAGTTGCTCGAGAGGCACAATGTGCATGACAAGCACCCCACGTATGCGGAGACAGATTTCAGAGGAATAAAATGCATTCTAACAATTCTCTCTTGTAGAACTGTATCCCATGTATGCAAAGGCCATCTTTCCTGCAGTTTTTTTGTTTGCCACGTGTCTTAGTCCATTCAGGCTGCTATAACAAAAGACCACAGACTGGGTGGCTTATAAACAACATAAATTTATTTCTCACAGTTCTGGAGGCCATAAGTCTGAAATCAGGATGCCAGTGTGGTTGGGTGAGGGCCCTCTTCCAGCCCTCAGACTTCTCACTGTGTCCTCATGTGGAAGAAGGGACTAGGGAGCTCTGTGGGGTCTCTTTTATAAGAACGCTAATCCCATTCATGAGGGCTCCACCCTCATGACCTAAGCACCTCCCAAAGGCCTCACCTCCTAGTACCATCACACTGGGCATTAGTATATCAACATATGAATTTGGGGGGACACAAACGTTCAGACCATAGCACAATGATTACATCAAATGATGCCCCAACTTCTCTCCCTTAGGCTTTATCTGCCTTTCTCCTCACTGCAAATATAAGTGATCAGGAGTGTGATATTATATAAATCTTCTTTACCATTAGTCTTTGGAAATGAAGCGTATTATTTGTTCAGAAAATTATATCATGTTTGTATGGAATTAATTTGTTCCCACTAGGCTGCAATTTTTAGGAGGAGGCACCCAATGAAAATAATTCTTGGGAAACAAAACATATCAACATAGAGGCAATATTTATATCATGAGCTTCTATAATATGGAAAATTAAATATCACCCTCCAGTCTAATGACTTAGTGCCCTAGAGAAACATTAATACTGGTTATGCAGGTCTACTTGAGAAATGCATATCAGACTCTATTCTCTGATAGCACTGTATTCATCCCTCCACTCATTCAAGAAATATATATTGAGTGCCTTCCACTTGCAAATGTTGTACTGGGCAGTATATGGGATATAGTTCTTATAATTTGCTGGGAAAGTTTTACTTATGACACTTAAATTACAATTTATAATTGTGATTGTGTCAATAAGTGGATGAATTACTGTTGTGTTTCATTCATTCATCCATTCAACATATATGTGAAATACCTCTATGTACTAGAAATTATGCTAAGTTCTAAGCACACCAAGGCTTTTTATTAAAGTCAATAATCCTTATTTAAGTAGGACAGGCATACAAACTTTCCAGGTTAGATAAAAACCAGCTGTGGTGGAAAACGTGGGCGGCACTCAGCATCCATTTTAACCTCCTTCTGCTGAGCCTTACTGTACTGCAAGCAGCTGGGAAGCTAAATGCCTTGTTTTCCAGAATCCCTTGCAGCTGGAGTCCTGAGTGCCTATTAGATGCTCTCACACCGGACTTGAGAGTCAGACGCACAGTGGAAGCCATCTTCCTGCCGCTTCTCCAGCTTTCTGCGGGCAAGTGGCCTCGTGGAGATGCTGGGTTTCCTGCAGCAGTTTCTCACTGACCAGCCACTAGCTTTGTGGGCACTGAGAGGAAGATGGGGTAGTCGTGACGAGCAACAGCTTCCTGACCCTGAGGTGAAAGTTCCAGTTAACAAATCCAGTGGATTCTCCACCTTCCTGATTGTGGCAAAGCAGGCAGCTTCCTCGATGGGCCACTTCAGAGGTGTGATTCTGAGAGCCGTTCCTGAAGGACCCGTCGGGAGCCCATGTCTCCAGCCCTTCCAGCAATTTGATAAGTAAGTAATTAATTCTCTGTATTCATTCTGCTTTAAATAGCCAGGTTTTGCTCCCTGTAACAGAACACAAACTTTACGGTGAAGCCACAGGAAATACAGACGTCGGTCGGCCCTGTTGGGGGCCATGAGGAGAGCAGCCAGGCTCATGCTTTAGGCGCTTGTGGCATCTGAGTCCCGTGAGGCAGATTAAAGTCAGCAGGGTCTGCTTTGCCAGGCTGAGTCATTTCCCTTGTCCTTCGGGCACTGGGGGGATGGGGGGGACTTTGCAAGTTTTGTGCTGGGGAGCGACGTGGTGGTGAGACCCTGGGAAACAGACTGTGCTCTGTTCATCTTTGTATCCTCAGTGCCTAGCAGTGTGCCTGGGGCCTGTTAGCCCTTGATAAGGATTAGATGCTAAATGATGAGAGAAGTGCTCTAGGAGCATTGACCAGGTTAAGAACAAGAGAGAGTAGGCAGGGAGCCATCGGCGTTATGTAGGCATGAAGTTAAAGGAGTCTGGAAGACCATGCGAAGGATCTGACACAAGACTCAACAGGCACTAGGGACTGTATCAGTCAGGATTCAACGAGAGAAGCAAACCCAGTAGGAGTTAATATAGTATGAAGAGATTTACTGCAAGGAATTTGCTGATGCAACTAAGGGGGGCTGGGAGGCAAGTCTGAAATCCTTAGGGCAGGCGGTCAGGCTGGAGCTCTTGGGTCCACAGGTGGAACTTCTTCAGAGAAGCCTCTGCTTGCTCTTGAGGCATTTCAGCTGATTGAATCAGGCCCACCCAGATTTTCTAAAATCTTCCTTAAATTCACCTGGTTAAGGACTTGAATCACATCTACAAAACACCTACAAAACAACACCTAGATTACTGTTTGACTGAGTAACTGGGAGCGGTAGCCTAGCCAAGCTTACACACCAAAAAGGCCATCACGGTGACCAACTGAAGAAAGGAAATAACAGAAGAGGGTGAGGAAGGAGTCCAATGTAGCAGGTCTATCTACTCCTTTTGATGCTCCAGCATGCAGATTGGAAATATTTTAAAGCTCACTCGGGTAGCAACCTGTTCAACTCCATGAGATTGATGGAGGTGCTTTACGGTTGAATTCACTAATAAGCAGGAAAACTTCTCCCCTAAGATTAAGGTAACTCTCTAATTTATTATCCAAACTGGGGTAAGAGAGTAAAAGGGGGTCCTGTTTATAATTATGTTGGGACCACTAGCAAAAACCAGAACAGTCCCAGGCAAACCAGAACACATTGTCCCCTCACTCAGCCAGGGATGAGATTTGGGTCCTCCTTTGAACCCACCTCGCAAGGTTTCTTCAGTATATGTGGATGTACAGTATACCTTGCTGCCCACTTTTAATGTTGCAATGGGGGAAAAAAGTGCCATTAAACACAGAGCTTTGTTAAGTTTGTTAAAATTCACATGGAGCAATTTTATTAAAACTGGAAGATCATTTTAAAAAGCAAGATTTTTTTCCCTTGAATGAACCAATTTACAAGTGAAAGGATTATGTTAATAAATATTAATGAATAACCATGGCCTCTCATACCATCCGTGCCAAGTGATACAGTGATATTACAGAAGTAAGAGGCCCCGGGGTATAACAGTTAGGAGCCTGACTTTGGAGTAAGACTGCTTTTGATTCATATCCCAATTCCTTATTTATTGATTATGTGAATTTGAACAAGGTGCTTATTCCCTCTCAGCCTCAGTTTCCCTACCTGTGAGATGAGGGTAAAAATAAAGCCCGTATCATGGAAGCATTTGAGGATTAAATAAAACAATCCTTGTTAAAAATACTTGACAGAGTGCCTGGCACATAATAAATTTTCTATAACCATGAGTTATTATTATTGTAATATAGCTATGCAATCTTTGAACTGAAATATCAAATAAGATTTTTTCAGGCAACACAAATACGACTCTTGTATTTATTTTTAGGACTATTACAATTTGGTAGGATTTTGTTTCTGTTTAATAGCATGTCCATTTCAATTCTATTATCCTGATGGCAACACCATACTATATCTGGAAATATCCTTCCATATGACAAACCTCTCCCAGAGCAATATTAGGCATCACATCCTCCACATCTTTGAAACCTTTTTCATAAATGTGGCTCTTACCCATGAAGTGTAATTATTGAATACAGCTCTGTTTTTGAGATTTCTGCTGAGAGGCAAACTAGCAAAAGCATAGGACTGTTCACCCTTACTAGAAATGATGGGGAATAAAAGAGCTTTCCCACTATGCTTTGTACTTTATGAGACTATCTCTAGATAATTCATTAGTTCTAAAGTGACATGAAAATCAATTAATTTTAATGGTGGATAACAGATTATGGTATTTAATAGTTCATCTAATTTCATGAGGCAAAGTGAATTAGACAATGCAGTGTAAATCTAATAAGGGTTGTGAGAGCTCATTTGACTGTCAAATGCAAAGATGAATGCATGTGTCAGGAATTAGATAAAAAACTAAAGCATTCTATATGAAGTCTGTACACAGTTTATATACAGATTTAAGTTAGAAGGCTTAAGGAACATAAAACATTATCCCCCTTTAGCTTGCTCTTAGAACTTATTTATTAAGCACTTACTATCTAATCTATGGTGTCTATTAAAGTAGCACAGAAAGATACATGCATCCCTCTCCCATCTTTTTTTTTCTCTATAAATATAAGTAGAATAACTTAGAAATGTTGGTGGTAAAAAGTTCTTCATGAAAGGTTGTTTATGAATAATTGAAATGATGGAGTACCAGGCTGTTGATGGGTTCCATTCATCTGTGTGATATTAAAAATAGCCTACTTTCTCTAAAAACGTTTTTTTTAAAATTATTCTTAAATAAGCCCCTTTAAACTCAGAAATGCAGCCACTTCTTCTTAAGATTTAGCACAGTTGAGACTTTGGGTGAATAACTCCCTCCCTACCCCGAGGAACTCAATTTACAGCCCAGTTTCCATTCCCAGTAGAACAGGATGTACAAAGGCAGCTTCGCTAGAAAGTTTCTTTTTCAAATGCTGTTAAGTGGTTTCTTTGGAATAGTTGCACCTCTACAGTAAAGGAATCAGGAGGTCACAGTTGCCTGGTTTCTATTGATTCTCCTAGTTAATAAAGAGTTAAACAGTGAAGTGTGGTCTTTTATTTTATTTTATTTTTTTTAAAGGCATTTTGAAGGTGCTGGAGAGGGAAGGCCTGGTCCTAAGTGGTCATGTGGCTACCGCCATTCATCTTGGTAGTGACTATCTGTCAAAAGTGGCAAGAGTCCCTGTTAACAGCCCTGACCTAAGCAGTAATGAAGGGAGAGTGCACGGCAAAGTGTCCATTATCAGCAGGTCGGGAGCAGTAAATTGGAGCAGTTTGCTTCAATCTTGCTGCAAGTTGAAATGTAAGATAGGTGGGGAATCAGCAAGAGGCAATTTTATCCTATGATCATTTTTGTCAGATCGCATCAGAGTGGCAACTTAGTTCGATGCATGATTTCAATTAACCAACTCTGGCCGTAATGCTTCCACTGCCGGGGGAAGCTCTTTTCCGAGCCTGGGTTCCTCATTATTTCTTACTTCAACCCACCTGAGTACCCACTGGTGAGAGAAACTGTGAGGTTATGGAATAGGAAGTGGCATGTGTGGATGACAGCCGCTGCCCCTGACCTCGCCTCTGGACAGCAAGCATCACGGTGTCCTGGGTGGCTCTAAATGCTACCTTGCTTATCCACAATTTTCTTAACTCATAAATCTGTTTTTAAGGACCTTCAACTCTGGATTTTAAATATGTTGAACTTGCACGTTGTTTACTCTTTGACAAAAGAATTCGCCTTTTGCACGACAGTTTTAGGGAGGGTCAGGTCACAAAAATCTGTACTTGGTGCTAAGTCACATGAAGCTGCTCACAAGCACAAAAAAAGTGAGTGTGAAGCTGAAGACTGAAGCTCTGTTAACTCTTAGATCCCTGAGAAATATTTCCTAGATGGCCTAAGTGAATACTGGGTTCAATGCTTCTACGAAACATATGTATATGTACATAAGGAAAACCATCCCTGCTCTCAAGGAATCCACAATTCAGAACAAGAAATAAGACATACACCAACAGCTGTAATAAAAGTAGGAAGTGCCATAAGGGGGAAACAAGATCCTATAGAAATTTAGAAAGATCACTTTTGGATGGGGAAATAAGGGCAAACATCAAAAAAGATAAACATTTAAACAGGGTCTTGGTGAATGGGAGGATATTTCCAGGTAAAATTGGAGTTTTAGTTTTATATAGCAGCCTAACCAATTACCACACATTCAGCTGCTTACAACTTGACCAGTTTATTAGCTCACAGTTTCTGTGGATCAGGACCGGGGCTAGCTGGGTCCTTTGCTCAGAATCTCATTAGGCTGAATTCAAGGTGTTAGCCCGGGCTGCACTCTCATCTGAGGCTTGGGTCCTTCAGCTAAGCTCAGGCAGGTTGTTGGCAGAATTTAGTTCCTTGCAGTTGTAGGACCTATTCCCCGCTCTCTCACTGGCTGCCACTTAGGGGTCATTCTCAGCTCCTAGAGGCCACTCACCATTCCCTGCCATGTGGTTCCCTCTACAACATGAGTTTGCTGCTTGGAGACCAGCAGGATTGAGCTGAAGAAGGGCCCAGCCCCTCTTCAGCACTTACCTGATTAGGTCAGCCCCATCCAGATGATCTCCCTGTTGATTAACTCAGAGCCAACTGATGAGTAACCTAACCACAAGAGTGACGTCCCAGCATATTCACAGGTTCTGTGAGGTGGGGGGGACAGTACAAGGTGTGTATATAGGACGTGAGCATCTGGGGACCATCTGGCATGGCACTGTAGAAAGAACAGCTCTTGAGAAAAAGGAGGGAGAGGGGGTGGGCAGGAAGCACTAGGGTTGTTTGTGAACGGGTGATGTGTCAGAGTTTTCTCAACCAAATAAAAAATTGAGGTGGTTGGGGAATATTGGCCTAGAAAGGGACTTTAAGTCCGTGAAGCAGCTTAAATTTCAGAGTGCAAACTCACCAAAAGTTTTTAAGTGGTGACATAATTACCATCATGATTTTTAGAAACATGATTCTTGTGTCCTAGACGGATTGAGAGAGAAAGGATTGTTTAGTTTGTCTCTCTGTACAAGGACGGAGGCTCTGAAGACAAGGTATTGCTGTTGTTTGCTGCTGTAGCCCCAAGTGGAACATAGTGGGCGCCTATTACACATGTCAGATGAACGAATGAGTGTTGTGAGCAGAACAGACAGGGAACAATTGTCATAGTCCAGGTGAGCAATATTAAGGGAGGAATTAGGGAGGCAGCAATGCAAAGGGAAAGGGGGAGATGTATTGAAAAGATATTGCAGAGCTATAAGCAATGGGCTTTACAAACATGTGGAATAGGAAGAAAAGAGAAATCAAAAGTGATATCAAGATGTATAATGTGGGTTCCTGGGAAAGTAGAAAATAATGGAAAAGAATAATTATACCTATGCAGAGAGAATCACCAATTGTTAATCTAAATTTTTTACTTTCCAGACAGATTTTTGGTCTTGTGTAGACAGACCCAAACTGCATTTACTAATGGTATATATTTTCCCACTGGCCTGTAGTTATTTTATTTTCCGATTTTTCAAGACATAATTAATATACACTATATAAGGGTAAGGTGTACAGAATAATGATTTGATTTACATATATTGTGCAATGGTTACCACAATGAGTTTAGCTGACATCCATCATCTCATAGATACAAAAAAGAGAAAAAAGTGGTTTTTTCTAGTGATGAAAACTCTTATGATTTACTCTCAGCAACTTTCAAATATACCATTACAGTTGTGTTAACTATAGTCATCATGTATATTACATCCCCATTATTTATTTATCTTATAACTGGAAGTTTGTATCTTTGACAGCCTGTATCCAATTCCCTTTCCACACCCTCGACCTCTGGTAACCACAAATTTGATCTCTTTTTCTATGAGTTTGGGTTTTTGTTTGTTTAGATACCACATATAAGTGAGATGATACAGTGTTTTGTCTTTCTCTCTGACTTATTTTACTTAGTATAATGCCCTCAAGGTGCATCCAGGTTGTTGCCAGTAGCAGGATTGTCTTCTTTTTATGGCTGAATAATATTTCATTATATACATACTGCATCTTCTTTATCTAATCATCCATCAGTGGACACTTAGGTTGTTTCCATGTCTTCACTGTGGTAAATAATGCTGCAATGAGCATGGGAGTGTAAATACCTCCCTGAGAGAGTGTTTTAGTTTCCTTAGAATATATGTCCAGGAGTGGAATTGCTGGATCACATGGTAGTTCTATTTTTAATTTTTTGAGGAACTTCCATACTGTTTTCCATAGTGGCCATACCAATTTACATTCCCACCATCAGTGCACAAGAGTTTCTTGTGCACATGCTTTTCTCCACATCCTCACCAGCATTTGTTATCCCTGTCTTTTTGATGATAACCATTCTAACAGGCATGAGATGATATTTCATTGTGGTTTCAGTTTGCATTTGCCTAATGATTAGTAATGTTGAGCATCTTTTCTTGTACCTGTTGGCTATTCATATATCTTCTTTGGGAGAATGTCTATTCAGGTCCTTTGCCCATTTTTTAATCGAATTGTTTGGGGGTTTTTTTGCTATTGAGTTGTATGAGTGCTTTATACATTTTGGATCTTAGCCCCTTATCAGACAAAGAGTTTGCAAATACTTTTTCCTATTCTGTAGTTTGTCTTTTCATTTTGTTGATCACTGCTTTTGCTGTGCAGAAGCTTTTTAGTTTGATGTAGTCCACTTGTTTATTTTTGCTTTTGTTGCTTGTGCTTTAAGTGTCATATCTAAAAAATCATTGCCAGGAAGCTTTTCCTGTTTTCTTCTAGGTGTGTTATGGTTTCCAGTATTACATTTAAGTTTTTAATCTATTAGATTTAATTGTTGTGAGTGGTGTAAGATAGAATAGAGATATAGTTTTATTCTTCTACATGTGAATATCCATTTTCCTAGCACTGTTTATTGAAGAAACTCTTTTCTCCATTGAGTATTCTTGGCTCTTCTGTCAAATATTTTAAGTCTTTGATTTAAAAGATAAGCACACACCAAAAAAATAAAAGATAAGCACACATATAGATAGGTAGGTAAATGTTGCTTATCAGTGACATATATACATTTAAAATTTATATATGTAAATAATTTGGAAAAATTCATAAATGACAACCAAGATTATTGAAGAAATGTGAGATAGATAGCTCTCATCAAAAGAGGTTAAAGTAATTGAGCCATTTAGTCATAACAGTAGGAGGTACCTTAAGTGCTATTCCACCCAACATTTTAACTAGTGAGGACTCTCACAACACCCTCTGTGCGTGATCATTCCATCTTTGCTTAGACAATTCCAGAGACCAAGAATCCTCTGGATTTTTAGACAGTCCATTTAAGTTTTGGACAGCTTTGTTATTAAGTCTTTACCATATATCAAAATATGCCTTCTTATGATTTATCTCCATTGCTCACAGCCTAGTCTAAAGTTCCAACTAAAGTTCCATTTCTTGTGAGGAATGCATTCCTGAGGACCTTGCATATTCAAACTTCATGAAAAACTGTGACTAATTCTGAAAAGGATGGTAGTTATTCTAGTTTTCTGGCTGAAGTGGTGCTTCTGTGTAGCAATAAGAAAAGTATAATTCGCTAACTCTCTAGCTTTAAACGTGTATAATTCTTGATTATTTATTTATTTATTTTTTGCTGTACACGGGCCTCTCCTGTTGTGGAGCAAAGGCTCCGGACGCGCAGGCTCCATGGCATGTGGGATCCTCCCGGACCGGGGCACGAACCCGTGTCCCCTGCATCGGCAGGCAGACTCTCAACCACTGCGCCACCAGGGAAGCCCCTTGATTAATTTTTAATTGCGGAGAATTGCCTTTGGAGAATAAGGAGAGCTGTTTCAAATTCACTTAAAAAGGAAGAGAACTGTATTTGAAGAAAACTGTCATGTCTCCAAGGCTTCTCTTCCCAAACCCCCTCAATGTGTGGGAACAGTCAGCAGTGTCATATTAGCCTACTAAAGGAGTCCATGACACCTCCATCTCTAGAGACGGAGGTAACTTAAGAACAGGCAAATTAACAAGGATTTGCATACCCAGATGCTCAGAAGTAGACCAGATGACCCACTGAAGTTCTTTAGCACTGATGGCATTCTGACTTTTGCTCTTCAAGCCCAGGTTTCTTAAATGTAACACTGTGTCCACACTTAACTGTTTCTAGTGGTAGGTATAAGGCATATCTAACAAAATATAAATTTAAAATATAGATTGGCAAATGTGAGTACCATTGATTTTTTCAATATATTTATGTGTGTACATAACATATAATGTCCAATATCCAGAAGTCATTTATTTGCTTTCAACCTTGAACTTTGCATGAGAGCCAACCACTACCTGTGTCTGAAAATATAATTTTTATTTACATATTCTTATACATCACCATAGAACTCATAGATATTTGTGTGCAGCATTCTATTTTCTTTCTCATGAGGCACTTAAGCATAGAAAGAAATATCAGAAACAAAAAGAAGAAACACTTTGTTTAACACTTCACATAAAAGTTTCTAGCATTTTGCTTTTAAGAAATGTATGCTCCAATAAAACTTTTTAAATCAACTAACTTAAGCCCTAACCCCATCATTTTTTGCTGTTTTGTTCTTTTGAAACAAGTAGCAAAGTCACTGAAGTTCAAAAGGACACTTCTCCCCTTTGAAAACTATTTTTTGTTTTTGTACACACTGAAAATCCTCAGCAATGGACAGGTTTATGTATAGACACAGACTGAATTGTCTGAAAGATCGTGATGCAGTCATTGGGCTGAGAGAGAAGTGAAATGTTTCTTTATGTCTGAACGTCTCTCACAGGAAGACAAGAAAAAAGAAATTGAAATTGTTCTCCTAACATGAAAGCTATCTGTCAAAATACTACATTATTGAAATTACTATTTAAATTTCTCAACCCAATAGCATGTACAAACTGAGAAGAAAGGGGTTAAGAAGAAATGTTCTTAAGATCTCCTGGTAGCTGAAGTTTCCTTGGCTCTCAACAGTTGCTCACCTGATAGAAGGTTAAATAACAGGTTCTTATTTTCAGAGTCTATACAGATAATTAGTAACCTGTGAAAAAATTGAGGCAACTTCTATGTTT